>NC_091283.1:411200505-411800505 GCF_032444005.1 Ranitomeya imitator | reverse complement strand
TCTACGGAGAGTCGAAATATACAGATGAAAGTCGCTTGACATCTTTTTTAGCATTTTAAAACCATCGGAGTTTCCTAAAGCAGGTTCCACTTAAAAAAAAAAGTTTCCACTTCCCGAGTTTAAAAGACGCTGTATTCCTATACCGTTATCAGCCCCTATTATTTAGCTCAGATGTTTGCTTTCTTCTCTCAGCCAATGGTCTGCTGAATGCAATAAAGTACTCACAGACTAATTGTCCTCGAGAAGAGGAGTCAGGGAAGCTGTCATCTGATGTCCTCATCATAACGAGGACAGATGGTTCATTTTTAAATCATGGATTTTCATTAAAGGGGTTATCCATTTTTTTTATTTTTTAATCCAATGGCCTCCATCTTTTTATTAGTGGATGTGCCTGGTATTAAAGCTCAGCTTCATTCATTCAATATAGCTTTGTTAAACTCTAATACTGGTACTAGTTTACCAGTATGGAGCTGTGCCTGGTAAATAAAGGATGCCATTACCTGAGCATCAGGAAGGTCTTCACTGAACCCAATGGTTGCATGAAAATATATTCAAGTTGCATAATGAGAAATTGAACTTCTAAAAGCTTGCCTGTCAGTGCAGTTTACCGTTTATAATAAGCTGGGGTGAGTGTCCATGAGGCATAACACCATTTCTGGCCTGGCCAGTATATGACTTGTATCCTGTATTTTTCACAATTTTTTAATTTACAGTTGTCTCAGCAGCTAGACTAGAGCTCAATGATGTCTCCCATACATTGCACCCATATAAATAAGGGATTCTTGCTTCACTATCTCTGTATATCACATATTTTGAATCAGCAGCAACGTAGAGGACATTATACTGCAGTATTGAGCAGTGTTACTGTGAATCCAGCTCTGGTGTGAGATAAAACACTAACTGAAAAGGTTCGGCTAAACTTTTTTCTGTGCCTCTTTCTGCTCCCTTTTCTATAGATTTCAATAGGCAGGTGTAACATGATCCTTCACTGATCTGACAGTCCTTCTTGACTTAAGCAGGAAAGATTCTAACAGGTATTTAGTGTGGATGGTGAGTTTGGGAAATGGGGCGGAAAGTGTCTAATAACTTTGATAGCTGATAAGATATTTTTAAAAGTTTCTTATATTCGCCAGATGGAGAGTAACATACCAGCTCTGGCTTGTCAAGGTAAGGAGGCTTATTCGCTGTGCAATGCTTATATGGGAAATTTAACCCCTTCCCGACCTGTGACACAGCGTATGCGTCATGAAAGTCGGTGCCAATCCGACCTGTGACGCATATGCTGTGTCACAGAAAGATCGCGTCCCTGCAGATCGGGTGAAAGGGTTAACTCCCATTTCACCCGATCTGCAGGGACAGGGGGAGTGGTAGTTTAGCCCAGGGGGGGTGGCTTCACCCCCCCGTGGCTACGATCGCTCTGATTGGCTGTTGAAAGTGAAACTGCCAATCAGAGCGATTTGTAATATTTCACCTAAAAAACTGGTGAAATATTACAATCCAGCCATGGCCGATGCTGCAATATCATCGGCCATGGCTGGAAATACTAATGTGCACCCACCCCACCGATCGCTCCCCCCAGCCCCCCAATCTGTGCAGCGCTCCCCTCCGTCCAGTGCTCCGCTCCCCCGTCCTCCTGTCCGCTCCCCCTGTGCTCCAATCACACCCCCCGTGCTCCAATGAAACCCCCCCGTGCTCCGATCCCCCCCCGCACAGCGATCCCCCCCCCCGTGCTCCGATCCACCCCCCTGCACAGCGATCCCCCACCCCGTGCTCCAATCCACCCGCACGCACACCGATCCTCATCCATGCTCCGACGCCCCCCCCCGTGCTCCGACGCCTCCCACCCGTGCTCCGACGCCCCCCCCGTGCCCTGATCTCCCCCCCCCCTTATACTTACCGAGCCTGCCGGTGTCCGTCTTCTTTCCTGGGCGCCGCCATCTTCCAAAATGGCGGGCGCATGTGCAGTGCGCCCGCCGAATCTGCCGGCCGGCAGATTCGTTCCAGAGTGAATTTTGATCACTGAGATATAACCTATCTCAGTGATCAAAATAAAAAAAATAGTAAATGACCCCCCCCCCTTTGTCACCCCCATAGGTAGGGACAATAAAAAAAATAAATAAATTTTTTTTTTTTCCACTAAGGTTGGGGTAAGAACTAGGGTTAGGGGTAGGGGTAGGGTTAGGGGTAGGGGTAGGGTTAGGGTTCGGGATGTGCACACGTATTCTGGTCCTCTGCGGATTTTTCCGCAGAGGATTTGATAAATCCGCAGTGCTAAACCGCTGTGGATTTACCGCGGTTTTTCTGCGCATTTCACTGCGGTTTTACAACTACGATTTTCTATTGGAGCAGTTGTAAAACCACTGCGGAATCCGCAGAAAGAAGCGACATGCTGTGGAATGTAAACCGCTGCGTTTCCGTGCAGTTTTTCCACAGCATGTGTACAGCGATTTTTGTTTCCCATAGGTTTACATTGAACTGTAAACTCATGGGAAACTGCGGCGGATCCGCAGCGTTTTCCGCAGCGTGTGCACATACCTTTAGAATTAGGCTATGTGCACACGGTGCGGATTTGGCTGCGGATTCGCAGCAGTGTTCCATCAGGTTTACAGTACCATGTAAACATATGGAAAACCTAATCCGCTGTGCCCATGGTGCGGAAAATACCGCGCGGAAACGCTGTGTTGTATTTTCCGCAGCATGTCAATTCTTTGTGCGGATTCCGCAGCGTTTTACACTTGTTCCTCAATAGGAATCCACAGGTGAAATCCGCACAAAAAACACTGGAAATCCGCGGAAAATCCGCAGGTAAAACGCAGTGCCTTTTACCCGCGGATTTTTCAAAAATGGTGCTGAAAAATCTCACACGAATCCGCAACGTTGGCACATAGCCTTAGGGTTAGGGTTGGGTTGGAATTAGGGTTGTGGTTAGGGTTGTGATTAGGGTTATGGCTACAGTTGGGATAAGGTTTAGGGGTATGTTGGAGTTAGAATTGAGGGGTTTCCACTGTTTAGGCACATCAGGGGGTCTCCAAACGCAACATGGCGCCACCATTGATTCCAGCCAATCTTGTATTCAAAAAGTCAAATGGTGCTCCCTCACTTCCGAGCCCCGACGTGCGCCCAAACAGTGGTTTACCCCCACATATGGGGTACCAGCATACTCAGGACAAACTGCGCAACAATTACTGGGGTCCAATTTCTCCTGTTACCCTTGAGAAAATAAAAAATTGCTTGCTAAAACATCATTTTTGAGGAAAGAAAAATGATTTTTTATTTTCACGGCTCTGCGTTGTAAACGTCTGTGAAGCACTTGGGGGTTCAAAGTGCTCAGCACATATCTAGATAAGTTCCTTGGGGGGTCTAGTTTCCAAAATGGGGTCACTTGTGGGGGGTTTCTACTGTTTAGGCACACCAGGGGCTCTGCAAACGCAACGTGACGTCCGCAGACCATTCCATCAAAGTCTGCATTTCAAAAGTCACTACTTCCCTTCTGAGCCCCGACGTGCGCCCAAACAGTGGTTTACCCCCACACATGGGGTATCGGCGTACTCAGGAGAAACTGGACAACAACTTTTGGTGTCCAATTTCTCCTGTAACCCTTGGGAAAATAAAAAATTCTGGGCTAAAAAATTATTTTTGAGGAAAGAAAACGTATTTATTATTTTCACGGCTCTGCGTTATAAACTTCTGTGAAGCACTTGGGGGTTGAAAGTGCTCACCACATATCTAGATAATTTCATTTCGGGGTCTAGTTTCCGAAATGGGGTGACTTGTGGGGGGTTTCTACGGTTTAGTCACATCAGGGGCTCTGCAAACGCAACGTGACGCCCGTAGAGCATTCCATCAAAGTCTGTATTTCAAAACGTCACTACTTCACTTCCGAGCCCCGGCAAGTGCCCAAATAGTAGTTTACCCCCACATATGGGGCATCACCGTACTCAGGAGAAACTGGACAACAAATATTGGGGTCAAATTTCTCCTGTTACCCTTGGGAAAATTAAAAAATTCTGGGCTAAAAAATTATTTTTGAGGAAAGAAAACGTATTTATTATTTTCACTGCTCTGTGTTATGAACTTCTGTGAAGCACTTGGGGGTTCAAAGTGCTCACCTCACATCTAGATAAGTTCCTTTCGGGGTCTAGTTTCCAAAATGGGGTCACTTGTGGGGGGTTTCTACTGTTTAGCCACATCAGGGGCTCTGCAAACGCAACGTGACGCCCGCAGAGCATTCCATCAAAGTCTGCATTTCAAAACGTCACTACTTCACTTCCGAGCCCTGGCATGTGCCCAAACAGTGGTTTACCCCCACATATGGGGTATCAGCGTACTCAGGTGAAACTGGACAACAACTTTTGGGGTCAAATTTCTCCTGTTACCCTTGGGAAAATAAAAAATTGCGGGCTAAAAAATCATTTTTGAGAAAAGAAATTTTTTATTTTATTTTCATGGCTCTGCGTTATAAACTTCTGTGAAGCACTTGAGGGTTTAAAGTGCTCAGTATGCATCTAGATAAGTTCCTTGGGGGGTCTAGTTTCCAAAATGGGGTCACTTCTGGGGGAGCTCCATTGCATAGGCACACAGGGGCGCTCCAAATGCGACATGGTGTCCGCTAACAATTGGAGCTAATTTTCCATTCAAAAAGTCAAAAGGCGCGCCTTCCCTTCCGAGCCCTGCCTTGTGCCCAAACAGTGGTTTACCCCCACATATGAGGTATCGGCGTACTCGGGAGAAATTGCTCAACAAATTTTAGGATCCATTTTATCCTATTGCCCATGTGAAAATGAAAAAATTGAGGCGAAAAGAAATTTTTTGTGAAAAAAAAGTACTTTTTCATTTTTACGAATCAATTTGTGAAGCACCTGAGGGTTTAAAGTGCTCACTAGGCATCTATATAAGTTCCTTGGGGGGTCCAGTTTCCAAAATGGGGTCACTTGTGGGGGAGCTCCAATGTTTAAGCACACAGGGTCTCTCCAAACGCGACATGGTGTCCGCTAACGATGGAGATAATTTTTCATTCAAAAAGTCTGCCGTGCGCCCAAACAGTGGTTTACCCCCACATATGAGGTATCAGCGTACTCAGGACAAATTGGACAACAACTTTCGTGGTTCAGGTTCTCTTTTTACCATTCGGAAAATAAAAAAATTGTTGCTGAAAGATCATTTTTGTGACTAAAAAGTTAAATGTTCATTTTTTCCTTTCATGTTGCTTCTGCTGCTGTGAAGCACCTGAAGGGTTAATAAACTTCTGGAATGTGGTTTTGTGCACCTTGAGGGGTGCAGTTTTTAGAATGGTGTCACTTTTGGGTATTTTCAGCCATATAGACCCCTCAAACTGACTTCAAATGTGAGGTGGTCCCTAAAAAAAATGGTTTTGTAAATTTCGTTGTAAAAATGAGAAATCGCTGGTCAAATTTTAACCCTTATAACTTCCTAGCAAAAAAAAATTTTGTTTCCAAAATTGTGCTGATGTAAAGTAGACGTGTGGGAAATGTTATTTATTAACTATTTTGTGTCACATAACTCTCTGGTTTAACGGAATAAAAATTCAAAATGTGAAAATTGCGAAATTTTCAAAATTTTCGCCAAATTTCCGTTTTTATCACAAATAAACACAGAATTTATTGACCTAAATTTACCACTAACATGAAGCCCAATATGTCATGAAAAAACAATCTCAGAACCGCTAGGATCCGTTGAAGCGTTCCCGAGTTATTACCTCATAAAGAGACACTGGTCAGAATTGCAAAAAACGGCAAGGTCTTTAAGGTCAAAATAGGCTGGGTCATGAAGGGGTTAATATGCAAATTGCCTCTTCAGAGAAAACCCTTTAACGAGTTTTGTAATATGACTTAGGATAAAAGCCAAATCAGTATCTCAATTTGCAGACACTGTGTTTCGGGCTGTTGGCCCTCGTCAATGCAAAGCATGAGAAATTATTTGGCTAGGTGAGAGGCTCTGGACTGAGGTCTAAGGGGTAAGGTTTCTCCTTGTGGGGAGTGACATACCAGCTCTGGCTTGTCAAGGTAAGGAGGCTTATTCATCGTGCAATGCTCCGCTGGGAAATTTAATATGCAAATTGCCTCTTAAGAGAAAAGAGGACTTGAACTCTATAGCGCCACCTGTTGGAAGTAGCAATCCTACAAGTCACAATCAACCCTTTAACGAGTCTTGTAATACGACTTAGGATAAAAGCCAAATCAGTATCTCAATTTGCAGACAGAGTGTTTTAGGCTGTCGGCCCTTATCAGCGCAAAGCATGAGAACTGATTTGGTAGGTGAGAGGCTCTGGACTGAGGTCTAAGGGGTAAGGTGTCTCCGTATGGAGAATCACATTCCAGCTCTGGCTTGTCAAGGTGAGGCTTATTCGCCATGCAATGCAACTCTGTGAATTTTAATATGCAAATTGCCTCTTCAGAGAAAAAGAGGACTTGGACTCTATAGCGCCACCTGTTGGAAGTAGCGATCCTACAAGTCCCAATCCACCCCTTAAACAGTCTTGTAATACGACTTAGGATAAAAGCCAAATCAGTATATCAATTTGCAGACACAGTGTTTCTGGCTGTTGGCCCTCATCAGTGGAAAGCATGATAACTGATTTGGCTAGGTGAGAGGCTCTGGACTGAGGTCTAAGGGGTAAGGCTTCTCCTTATGGAGAGTGACATACCAGCTCTGGCTTATCAAGGTAAGGAGGCAATTTTATAGAGAACTTTGTCCAATATACAGCATTCACAAGGGCTTATTATTGGTGTAAAATCTGTCTGTTATGTCCAACGACTTGGGAATCATGCAGTATTACTGTATTTTTCAGACTCTTAAGACGCACTTTTTTCCCAAAAAAATTTTGGGGGGAAAACGGAGGTGCGTATTATAGTCGGAATGTACTTACAGTTAGCGTGGTGGCAGGAGTCGGGTGATTCTTCTCGCTCCCATTCCAGCCTTGTGCGGCAGGTTTGGTGGTGCGGGGGGCTCCGGCGACATTTTGTGAAATCCCGGAGCCCTCGAACTTCTATTGACACGATGCTGTGATCTTCGGGAAAATGGCCTCCGGAGGCGGTGCATGCACAGATTGTGATCTCGTTTCCGAGAGCTCAGTCTGCGCATGGGGAATCAATCTGGACTCCTGGAAAATGGCCGCTGGAGGCGGCGCATGCTCAGATTGAGATCTCGGCTCCTGAGATCTCGTTGCCGAGAGCTCAATCTGCGCATGGGGAATCAATCTGGCCTCCTGGAAACGGCCGCTGGAGGTGGCGCATGCGCAGATTGAGATCTTGGTTTTGAGATCTCGTTGCCGAGATCTCTAACTGCGTATGCGCTGCCTCCGGGGGCCATTTTCTCGGAGGTCACAACATCAAGGCAATAGAAGTGCGGGGGCTTTGGGCTTTCATAAAATGTCGCATTGGCCCTTGCATCACCAAACTGGGATGGAATTTCCCGGAGACCACCGCATTGCAGCAATGAATGTGTTGGAGCTTCCAGCTTTCACAAAATGTCGCTGTAGCCCCCCGCACTACCGAACCTGCACACCAGTCTGGGTCATATCACCGAACCACCAAACACCCCCTGTGACTCTGCTCCACCAGCGCTTCTGATTCCCCCCAGTTAGCTGAATTCAGGACTGTAGGACGGACCTCCATTTGACGCATGAATTTTTTTCCCCCATTTTCCTTCTGAATATTTGGGGTGAGTCTTATGGTCCAGTGCGTCTTATAGTCCGGAAATTACGTTATATTGTCATTTTATTGTTGCCTAATAGAAGTTTGTCCTGTCTTTCTCCCTGTAGCCCAGCTCTGGCATATGTAACCCCTCCTCTCTTCCTCTGGTGCCATTGTTTGTTTGTCATCCATCTTTGGCTGAGGTTCATCTCTATATGTCTCTGGTTAAGAATTGTCTTTTTACCTACTGCAGCTGCCGCTACTGTTGCAGCTACAACTACCTGTGCATAATACAAGAGTACAGCTTGAAAATAAAACTTCTTCTGGAATCTTCTTACGTGCCATCTGATGAAATCTCTTGGTGTGAGTACTAGTTCAATAAAGACATCCATAGTAATGCGGTCTCAAGAGCCCCAGACTCGCAGCCTAGTTATAGAGTAAGAATGCTGTCTAATTAATGATTTTATGCCTCCACTGAAGTGAACTAGCATCCCTTTCTTCCAGCTGAATTTTTAAGTTTTCATAATAAAATACAAAACAATATAATTAATACTAATAGAATGGAGGGAAGAAGGTGGGGTAAGGAAAAAAGGCAAGAAATAGGACGGGAAAGAACTGGGAACTACAAGGGAAACTAACTACTAAGGTCCTACTGGTAAATTTGCACTCTATAACCAATTTAATTTGAAAAAGAAGTACTGCATGGATCAGTAGGTATTATATGTCTAACCGGTATATTGAACTTAGATTCCGAGGAAGTCCTGTAATAGTTGAGTTTTTCGAGGATGATGAAACTTGGCTTGTCTTGTCCTGTTCTAGGTTAATCAACATATATACTGTATGTATATATGTATGTATGTATATATATATATATATATATATATATATATATTTATACACACACATATATATATATATATATATACACATACACATACACACACACATATATATATACACATATAACTATACACATATATATATATATATATATATATATATATATACCCATACATGTATCAAGCTAAGGGAAAGGAAGAAAAACGTTATTCCAAATGTGCCATCTCTTGATATACATTATAAAACTGTTCTCTCTTAAAGCAAGCGATAATTCAAAAACTCTGAGTAGAAATTCTCTCTACAATATCTGAAATTTTGGGAATATCCTTCTGTTTTCACCTTGAAGCAATCAGTAATTTAGTGACCAAGAAAATATGAAAATGTGGAAATTGGAAAGGAATATCTTGAATACCAAGAGATAGCAATGAAAAGTGTGGTGTAAGATTAACATTAAGTTTGGTGATAATTGAAATGAGCTCAGATATTTCAATCCATAGAGATCTTATTACAGGACATTCCCAAACAAATCTGTAAACGGCCATAATGGCCACATTCCCTCCAGCAAATCTTGATTGTGTTGGAAAGACTTTGTGCAGTTTTACTGGTGTGAAGTACCACCTAGATAATAATTTAAAATACGCTTCATGTAGAAGAGCACAAAAAGTAGAGGAATAATTGGGAGCCCTCAAGGGCAGGGTCCTCTCTCCTACTGTACCAGTCGTGACTTGTATTGGTTAAGATTATTGTACTTGTTTTTATTATGTATACCCCTCCTGACATGTAAAACCCATGGAATAAATGGCGCTATAATAATAATATAAAAATAATAAGTTATCTTAAATGCTTTACTACAACTATCTGTCTAAAATGATTAAGATCTTTTTCCCTTTTTAACATATCTCACCCACATCTGAAATGCGAACTGTCACTAGATTCATGCTACATGAACCACAGGGAGCATTAATCCAAGCCAGGCTGACTTGCTATGTAACGCTGCAGCTTTCAGACAAAACATAATTCGAAGAGCCAACCAGGGTCTATAGGGAGATACCTGATTAGTCCAATCATGTTCCCAGCCACTTTCTCCTTGCCCCGATTCACTTGATTGGCGGTATATCGTCAATCAGCTATGGTGGGATGAGGAGAAGCCCACTACTAAGTGCTGTTCCGGACTACTCAGTTCGAAACATTGGTTGGGGACAATAGAGAATGACCTATATTTTCTCTGAAACACCAGAAATAGCATTTTAGAGTAAGGGTAAGTTCACATTATGCATTTTCTTTTTTCAATAGTTTTTGTCCCAGTAAAACCTAATCTTTTGCTACGGTTTTGGCATGCTAGATTTGTCTCTTATGCATGCTGATAGTTTAAAAAAAGTAATATTATAACTCATGTTTTGGCACAAAAAAGCAGCAGAACCTGATACACCATCCATTCATTTCAGTGGGTGAAAAACACTGAAAAAATACTGAAAGAAGTGACATGCTCCATTGTGAAAAAAAGGATGCAAAGCATAAAATCCCGATGACAAAAAAAAAAAACAAGCTGTGTGCATGAGATTTCTGAAATCTCAAACTTTGCTGGTACTGTAAAACGTAGCTGAAAATTTGCATTAATAAAACCCTGCAAAAACCGCTAGTGTGAACGTAACTGTAAAGGTTGCCTTTAAACAGAAAGATACAAGAGCTGAAGTAAGCATTGTAGATTAGAGTGGGTTTCCTCCAGGGGCGGACTGGGCCGGGTAACAGGAATGCATATGCTCCCCGGACCGGTGCCTGAGCAGCTGCACAGGGCCGCTGGAGGACCGGCAGCGAGTTTAATACATAGCGCATCCCGCCAGACGGCCCTTTAAATCTTGCAGTCACTAGTCAGGTCCTGTGTGCGCGCATTGCCCGCGCTGAGAAGTGCCGAGGTGACCCGTGCTAGTGCACGAGCATGGCCGCGTTCCTAGGTCCTGCGCGTGCTCATCTGCTGCCTGTGCTGTGTGCTAGCGCGGGCAAGCAGGAGACCACGCGCGCACATGGAGAGATTTAAAAAGTCCGGCGCGCATAGGGCACCTCCAGCAGGCTCCAGCTGACTGTCTGTATCTGACGCTGGCCGGCCTGCACCAGCGTCAGGGAAGAGCGCTCTCCTCACCAATGCCTGGGATGAATCTGACCAGCAGGCTCCAGCTGACTGTCTGTATCTGATGCTGGCCGGCCTGCACCAGCGTCCGGGAAGAGCGCTCTCCTCACCAATGCCTGGGATGAATCTGACCAGCAGGCTCCAGCTGACTGTCTGTATCTGACGCTGGCCGGCCTGCACCAGCGTCAGGGAAGAGCGCTCTCCTCACCAATGCCTGGGATGAATCTCATTGTCTCCTCTTCACCGCCTATGCTGGCCAGGACCCGACCCACTTCTGCTCTTCATCCTCCCGACCTCCCCCCATCTCAGGGACCTGGGTGAGTCCCAAGATGATTTTTTTCAATGTATATACAGCAGTTGCACCTATATAATGTGTATAGACTGCTATATATACATTATATAGGTGATATTGCTGTATATAATCACTATACCACCTATATAATGTACGTATAGCAGTCTATATGTTATATAGGTGACACAGCTACTGATGTGTATATACCTTATATAGGTGACACTGCGGGGGGGGGTGTTTATATCACACTACTGTATACACAGCAGTATCACCTATATAACATATATACACATCAGTAGCAGTATTGCCCATATATAAAAGATACAAACTGCTATATATACACATTATATAGGTGATACTGGCTGCTACTGCTCTATATAATCACAGTATCACCTATATAATGTATATACAGCAGTCTATATACATTATATAGGCAATACTGCTACTGATGTGTATATACGTTATATAGGTGATACTGGTGTGTGTGTATATACACACACACATACATATACACAGCAGTATCACCTATATATATAACATATATACACACCAGTAGCAGTATTGCCTATATAATGTATATAGACTGATGTATATACACTGTATCATATACAGCAGTATCGCCTATATAATGTGTATCAAACATTTGCAGTATCACCTGTATAATGTAGACTACTGCATATACGTTATATAGGTGATACTGCTATGTATAGTCGCACTATGTATATATATATATTTATGAAAAAATATTTTTGAGTAGTATGATTCATATCAAACATTTGTCTGTGTTTTCACATGGCCTAGATTCATGTACATGTGCTGCTGTGTTCTTTTATATCTATATGATACAGCTTGCAGCTTGCATGTGTACACATTGGGAGTGCTGGTTGGCTTTTTTTTTCTTTGTTTAGTGTATGCATGTGACTGCATCCAGACTGATCTTGCACTCCTCCCATTGACCTTGCAGGTGGCAGTAATCAACTCTACCTGCCCATAAATTGTAGGTTTAGCCCAGAGTGACATGTTTGTCCAAAGTTGTAGGCTGGTGGCCCAAGAGTGGCATGTACAGTAGAGTAGGACCCATCAGGGGGAGATCACCTTGCCGTGGTTGATGGGCACACATGATTTGGCCAATTTATGCGCTAAGAATCTTCATTTTATCTATAACTAAGTTTTAAGAAAAAAAAATTTTTTTAAATTTTTTTTATGAAAAAATATTTTTGAGTAGTATGATTCATATCAAACATTTGTCTGTGTTTTCACATGGCCTAGATTCATGTATATGTGCTGCTGTGTTCTTTTATATCTCTTATATATATATATATATGTATATATATATATATATATATATATATATATATATATACCGTATATATATATACATACACACACACATATATACATACTAGATGGTGGCCCGATTCTAACGCATCAGGTATTCTAAAATATGTATTTATGTATGTATATAGCAGCCACATAGTATATAGCACAGGCCACGTAGTATATAGGAGCCATGTAGTATATAGCAGACAAATACTACGTGGCCTGTGCTATATACTATGTGGCTGCTATGTACATACATATTGTAGAATACCTGATGCGTTAATACAGGCCACGCAATATATAACAGTGGCCACGCAGTATATAACACAGCCCAAGCAGTATATAGCAGCCACGTATATAACACTGCCCACGCAGTATATAGCAGCCACGTAGTATATAAAACTGCCCACACAGTATATAACAGTGGGCACGTAATATATAGCACGGCCCACGGAGTATATCACACAGCCCACATAGTATATAACACTGCCTATGTAGTATATAGCAGCCACGCGGTATCTAACACAGCCCACGTAGTATACAGCAGTGTGGGCACCTGTTATGACCTGGTGGTTAAGAGGCCACACTGATATGACCTGGTGGCTAAAACGCAACATGGAGCAATGTTATGGCCGGCAATCAGGCAACACAGCGTGCAGTAATCAGCGCACATACAGAGATCTGGCAATAACCAAAAACAATAGGACGAGCTCTGAGACGTGGAATCTCTGTAGACTGCAGTACCTGATCTATCCTCACACAACTATAAGCAGCAGTGGATTGCGCCTATCACTACCTATGCAACTCGACACTGCCTGAGGAGCTGACTAGCCTGAAGATAGAAATACAAGCCTGACTTACCTCAGAGAAATACCCCAAAGGAATAGGCAGCCCCCCACATATAATGACTGTTAGCAAGATGAAAAGACAAACGTAGGAATGAAATAGATTCAGCAAAGTGAGGCCCGATATTCTAGACAGAGCGAGGATAGCAAAGAGAACTATGCAGTCTACAAAAAACCCTAAAACGAAAACCACGCAAAGGGGCAAAAAGACCCACCGTGCCGAACTAACAGCACGGCGGTGCACCCCTTTGCTTCTCAGAGCTTCCAGCAAAAGTTAATAGCAAGCTGGACAGAAAAAACAGAAAACAAACTAGAAGCACTTATCTAGCAGAGCAGCAGGCCCAAGGAAAGATGCAGTAGCTCAGATCCAACACTGGAACATTGACAAGGAGCAAGGAAGACAGACTCAGGTGGAGCTAAATAGCAAGGCAGCCAACGAGCTCACCAAAACACCTGAGGGAGGAAGCCCAGAGACTGCAATACCACTTGTGACCACAGAAGTGAACTCAGCCACAGAATTCACAACAGTACCCCCCCCTTGAGGAGGGGTCACCGAACCCTCACCAGAACCCCCAGGCCGACCAGGATGAGCCACATGAAAGGCACGAACAAGATCTGGGGCATGGACATCAGAGGCAAAAACCCAGGAATTATCTTCCTGAGCATAACCCTTCCATTTGACCAGATACTGGAGTTTCCGTCTAGAGACACGAGAATCCAAAATCTTCTCCACAATATACTCCAATTCCCCCTCCACCAAAACAGGGGCAGGAGGCTCCACAGATGGAACCATAGGTGCCACGTATCTCCTCAACAACGACCTATGGAATACATTATGTATGGAAAAGGAGTCTGGGAGGGTCAGACGAAAAGACACCGGATTGAGAATCTCAGAAATCCTATACGGACCAATAAAACGAGGTTTAAATTTAGGAGAGGAAACCTTCATAGGAATATGACGAGAAGATAACCAAACCAGATCCCCAACACGAAGTCGGGGTCCCACACGGCGTCTGCGATTAGCGAAAAGCTGAGCCTTCTCCTGGGACAAGGTCAAATTGTCCACTACCTGAGTCCAGATCTGCTGCAACCTGTCCACCACAGAATCCACACCAGGACAGTCCGAAGACTCAACCTGTCCTGAAGAGAAACGAGGATGGAACCCAGAATTGCAGAAAAATGGAGAGACCAAGGTAGCCGAGCTGGCCCGATTATTAAGGGCGAACTCAGCCAACGGCAAAAATGACACCCAATCATCCTGGTCAGCGGAAACAAAACATCTCAGATATGTTTCCAAGGTCTGATTGGTTCGTTCGGTCTGGCCATTAGTCTGAGGATGGAAGGCCGAGGAGAAAGATAGGTCAATGCCCATCCTACCACAAAAGGCTCGCCAGAACCTCGAGACAAACTGGGAACCTCTGTCAGAAACAATATTCTCAGGAATGCCATGTAAACGAACCACATGCTGGAAGAACAAAGGCACCAAATCAGAGGAGGAAGGCAATTTAACCAAGGGCACCAGATGGACCATTTTAGAAAAGCGATCACAGACCACCCAAATGACCGACATTTTTTGAGAAACGGGAAGGTCAGAAATGAAATCCATCGAAATATGTGTCCAAGGCCTCTTCGGGACCGGCAAGGGCAAAAGCAACCCACTGGCACGTGAACAGCAGGGCTTAGCCCTAGCACAAATTCCACAGGACTGCACAAAAGCACGCACATCCCGTGACAGAGATGGCCACCAGAAGGATCTAGCAACCAACTCCCTGGTACCAAAGATTCCTGGATGACCGGCCAGCACCGAACAATGAAGTTCAGAGATAACTTTACTAGTCCACCTATCAGGGACGAACAGTTTCTCGGCCGGACAACGATCAGGTTTATTAGCCTGAAATTTCTGCAACACTCTCCGCAAATCAGGGGAGATGGCAGACACAATGACTCCTTCCTTGAGGATACTCGCCGGCTCAGATAACCCCGGAGAGTCGGGCACAAAACTCCTAGACAGAGCATCTGCCTTCACATTTTTAGAGCCCGGAAGGTATGAAATCACAAAATCAAAACGAGCAAAAAATAACGACCAACGGGCCTGTCTAGGATTCAAGCGCTTGGCAGACTCAAGATAAGTAAGGTTCTTATGATCAGTCAATACCACCACGCGATGCTTAGCACCCTCAAGCCAATGACGCCACTCCTCGAATGCCCACTTCATGGCCAGCAACTCTCGGTTGCCCACATCATAATTACGCTCAGCAGCAGAAAATTTCCTGGAAAAGAAAGCACATGGTTTGAACACTGAGCAACCAGAACCTCTCTGTGACAAAACCGCCCCTGCACCAATCTCAGAAGCATCAACCTCGACCTGGAACGGAAGAGAAACATCAGGTTGACACAACACAGGGGCACAGCAAAAACGACGCTTCAACTCCTGAAAAGCTTCCACGGCAGCAGAAGACCAATTAACCAAATCAGCACCCTTCTTGGTCAAATCGGTCAATGGTCTGGCAATGCTAGAAAAATTACAGATGAAGCGACGATAAAAATTAGCAAAGCCCAGGAATTTCTGCAGACTTTTTAGAGATGTCGGCTGAGTCCAATCCTGGATGGCCTGAACCTTAACCGGATCCATCTCGATAGTAGAAGGGGAAAAGATGAACCCCAAAAATGAAACTTTCTGCACACCGAAGAGACACTTTGATCCCTTCACGAACAAGGAATTAGCACGCAGTACCTGGAAAACCATTCTGACTTGCTTCACATGAGACTCCCAATCATCTGAGAAGATCAAAATGTCATCCAAGTAAACAATCAAGAATTTATCCAGATACTCACGGAAAATGTCATGCATAAAAGACTGAAAAACAGATGGAGCATTGGCAAGTCCGAACGGCATCACCAGATACTCAAAATGACCCTCGGGCGTATTAAATGCCGTTTTCCATTCATCTCCCTGCCTGATTCTCACCAGATTATACGCACCACGAAGATCAATCTTAGTAAACCAACTAGCCCCCTTAATCCGAGCAAACAAGTCAGAAATCAATGGCAAGGGATACTGAAACTTAACAGTGATCTTATTAAGAAGGCGGTAATCAATACACGGTCTTAGCGAACCATCCTTCTTGGCTACAAAAAAGAACCCTGCTCCCAATGGTGACGACGATGGGCGAATATGTCCCTTCTCCAGGGACTCCTTCACATAACTGCGCATAGCGGTGTGTTCAGGTACGGACAAATTAAATAAACGACCCTTAGGGAATTTACTACCAGGAATCAAATCGATAGCACAATCACAATTCCTATGCGGAGGTAGGGCATCAGACTTGGACTCTTCAAATACATCCTGAAAGTCCGACAAGAACTCTGGGATGTCAGAAGGAATGGATGACAAAATAGACAAAAATGGAACATCACCATGTACTCCCTGACAACCCCAGCTGGTTACCGACATAGAGTTCCAATCCAATACTGGATTATGGGTTTGTAGCCATGGCAACCCCAACACGACCACATCATGCAAATTATGCAGTACCAGAAAGCGAATAACTTCCTGATGTGCAGGAGCCATGCACATGGTCAGCTGGGCCCAGTACTGAGGCTTATTCTTGGCCAAAGGTGTAGCATCAATTCCTCTCAACGGAATAGGACACCGCAAAGGCTCCAAGAAAAATCCACAACGTTTAGCATAATCCAAATCCATCAGATTCAGGGCAGCGCCTGAATCTACAAACGCCATGACAGAATACGATGACAAAGAGCACATTAAGGTAATGGACAAAAGGAATTTGGACTGTACAGTACCAATAACGGCAGAGCTATCGAACCGCCTAGTGCGTTTAGGACAATTAGAAATAGCATGAGTAGAATCACCACAATAGAAACACAGTCTGTTCAGACGTCTGTGTTCTTGCCGTTCTACTTTAGTCATAGTCCTGTCGCACTGCATAGGCTCAGGTTTACTCTCAGACAATACCGCCAGATGGTGCACAGATTTACGCTCGCGCAAGCGACGACCGATCTGAATGGCCAAGGACATAGACTCATTCAAACCAGCAGGCATAGGAAATCCCACCATTACATCCTTAAGAGCTTCAGAGAGACCCTTTCTGAACAAAGCCGCTAGTGCAGATTCATTCCACAGAGTGAGTACTGACCACTTCCTAAATTTCTGACAATATACTTCTACATCATCCTGACCCTGGCATAAAGCCAGCAGATTTTTCTCAGCCTGATCCACTGAATTAGGCTCATCGTAAAGCAATCCCAGCGCCTGGAAAAATGCATCAACATTACTCAATGCAGAATCTCCTGGTGCAAGAGAAAACGCCCAGTCCTGTGGGTCGCCGCGCAAAAAAGAAATAATAATCAAAACCTGTTGAATAGGATTACCAGAAGAATGAGGTTTCAAGGCCAAAAATAGCTTACAATTATTTCTGAAGCTCAGGAACTTAGTTCTGTCACCAAAAAACAAATCAGGAATCGGAATTCTTGGTTCTAGCATCGATTTCTGATCAATAGTATCTTGAATCTTTTGTACATTTACAACGAGATTATCCATTGAGGAGCACAGAGCCTGAATATCCATGTCCACAGCTGTGTCCTGAAGCACTCTAATGTCTAGGGGAAAAAAAAGACTGAAGACAGAGCTAAGAAAAAAAAATGATGTCAGGATTTCTTTTTTCCCTCTATTGGGAATCATTGGTGTGGCTCCTTGTACTGTTATGGCCGGCAATCAGGCAACACAGCGTGCAGTAATCAGCGCACATACAGAGATCTGGCAATAACCAAAAACAATAGGACGAGCTCTGAGACGTGGAATCTCTGTAGACTGCAGTACCTGATCTATCCTCACACAACTATAAGCAGCAGTGGATTGCGCCTATCACTACCTATGCAACTCGACACTGCCTGAGGAGCTGACTAGCCTGAAGATAGAAATACAAGCCTGACTTACCTCAGAGAAATACCCCAAAGGAATAGGCAGCCCCCCACATATAATGACTGTTAGCAAGATGAAAAGACAAACGTAGGAATGAAATAGATTCAGCAAAGTGAGGCCCGATATTCTAGACAGAGCGAGGATAGCAAAGAGAACTATGCAGTCTACAAAAAACCCTAAAACGAAAACCACGCAAAGGGGCAAAAAGACCCACCGTGCCGAACTAACAGCACGGCGGTGCACCCCTTTGCTTCTCAGAGCTTCCAGCAAAAGTTAATAGCAAGCTGGACAGAAAAAACAGAAAACAAACTAGAAGCACTTATCTAGCAGAGCAGCAGGCCCAAGGAAAGATGCAGTAGCTCAGATCCAACACTGGAACATTGACAAGGAGCAAGGAAGACAGACTCAGGTGGAGCTAAATAGCAAGGCAGCCAACGAGCTCACCAAAACACCTGAGGGAGGAAGCCCAGAGACTGCAATACCACTTGTGACCACAGAAGTGAACTCAGCCACAGAATTCACAACAGAGCAAGCTCTGAGAAGGTGGTATCTCTACTGACCGCAGTCCCTAATCCTAACAACAACACTAGAAATAGCCGTGGGATGTTCCTGACTCTCCCTAGACACCTCTTCACAGCCTAAGAAATAACTACCCCTAAAGAAGGAAATAGAAAGCTATCTTGCCTCAGAGAAAACCCCCAAAAGGAAAGATAGCCCCCCACAAATATTGACTGTGAATGGAGAGGGAAATGACGTACAAAGAAATGAAATCAGAATTCAGCACAGGAGGCCAATACTAAACTAGATAGACAGAGAGAAAAGGATACTGTGCGGTCAGTATAAAAACTACAAAATCCACGCAGAGTTTACAAAAATGAACTCCACACCGACTCACGGTGTGGAGGGGCAAATCTGCTTTCCCAGAGCTTCCAGCTAGCCTGAATAACACATAGTGACAAGCTGGACAAAAAGAGACATATTTGAAAAGCAATAGAGTCCAAACAAATGGACAAACAAAAACTAGCAAAAACTTATCTTTTGCAGACAAGGACTGGCCATATGAGAATTCCAAGGAAAGAACCAAATCCAACCAAGAACATTGACAGCAGGCATGGACTAAAGCCCAGAGCAGGTTTAAATAACAAACCCAGGCAAGGCGATTAGTGAAGGCAGCTGCTACAGCTACCTAAAGGAGCAGCAGTTCCACTCGAAACCACCAGAGGGAGCCCAAGGGCAGAACTCACAAAAATACCATTAGCAACCACAGGAGGGAGCTCCAGAACGGAATTCACAACAGTACCCCCCCCCCCCCTTGAGGAGGGGTCACCGAACCCTCACCAGAGCTCCCAGGCCGATCAGGATGAGCCAAATGGAAAGCATGAACCAAATCGGCAGCATGAACATCGGAGGCAACGACCCAAGAATTATCCTCCGGGCCATAACCCTTCCACTTGACCAGATACTGAAGCTTCCGCTTCGAAAAACGAGAATCCAAAATCTTCTCCACCACATATTCCAATTCCCCCTCAACCAACACCGGAGCAGGAGGATCAACGGAGGGAACCATAGGTACCACATATCTCCGCAACAAGGATCTATGGAACACATTATGAATGGAAAAGGAAGCTGGAAGGGCCAAACGAAAAGACACTGGATTGATAATTTCAGAAATCTTATAGGGCCCAATAAAGCGAGGCTTGAACTTAGGGGAAGAAACCTTCATAGGAACATGACGAGAAGACAACCAGACCAAATCACCAACACGAAGCCGGGGACCAACACACCGACGACGGTTAGCAAAACGTTGAGCCTTTTCCTGAGACAACGTCAAACTGTCCACCACATGAGTCCAAATTTGCTGCAACCTGTCCACCACGGAATCCACACCAGGACAGTCAGAAGGCTCAAGCTGCCCTGAAGAAAAACGAGGATGAAAACCAAAGTTACAAAAGAAAGGCGAAACCAAGGTAGCAGAACTAGCCCGATTATTAAGGGCAAACTCGGCCAACGGCAAAAAGGTCACCCAATCATCCTGATCAGCAGACACGAAGCATCTCAAATAGGTTTCCAAGGTCTGATTGGTTCGCTCTGTTTGGCCATTTGTCTGAGGATGGAATGCTGAAGAAAAAGACAAATCAATGCCCATTCTAGCACAAAAGGACCGCCAAAACCTAGAAACGAACTGGGAACCTCTGTCAGACACAATATTCTCCGGAATACCATGCAAACGAACCACATGCTGAAAAAATAATGGAACCAAATCAGAGGAGGAAGGCAACTTAGGCAACGGCACCAAATGGACCATCTTAGAAAACCGGTCACAAACCACCCAGATGACAGACATCTTCTGAGAGACAGGAAGATCAGAAATAAAATCCATGGAAATATGCGTCCAGGGCCTCTCAGAAATAGGCAAAGGCAAAAGCAACCCGCTGGCACGGGAACAGCAAGGCTTAGCCCGAGCACAGGTCCCACAGGACTGCACAAACGAACGCACATCCCGCGACAAGGAAGGCCACCAAAAGGACCTAGCCACCAAATCTCTGGTACCGAAAATCCCAGGGTGACCAGCCAACACCGAACAATGAACCTCAGAAATTACCCTACTAGTCCATCTATCAGGAACAAACAATTTCTCCACAGGACAGCGGTCAGGTTTATCAGCCTGAAACTCCTGAAGTACCCGCCGCAAATCAGGGGAGATGGCAGAAAGAATCACCCCCTCCTTGAGGATCCCAGGCGGCTCAAGAACTCCCGGAGAATCAGGCAAAAAACTCCTAGAAAGGGCATCAGCCTTCACATTCTTAGAACCCGGAATATACGAGACCACAAAATCAAAACGTGAGAAAAACAGAGACCACCGAGCCTGTCTAGGATTCAACCGCTTAGCAGACTCGAGGTAAATCAGATTCTTGTGATCAGTCAAGACCACCACGCGTTGCTTGGCTCCCTCAAGCCAATGTCGCCACTCCTCAAATGCCCACTTCATAGCCAACAACTCCCGATTGCCGACATCATAATTACGCTCAGCAGGCGAAAACTTTCTGGAGAAGAAAGCACACGGTTTCATCAAAGAGCCATCAGAATTTCTCTGAGACAAAACGGCCCCTGCCCCATTCTCAGAAGCATCAACCTCAACCTGAAAAGGGAGAGAAACATCTGGCTGATGCAACACAGGGGCAGAAGTAAAACGACGTTTAAGCTCCTGAAAGGCCTCAACAGCCGCAGAGGACCAATTCACCACATCAGTGCCCTTCCTCGTCAAATCGGTCAGAGGCTTCACCACACTAGAAAAATTAGCAATAAAGCGGCGATAAAAATTGGCAAAGCCCAAAAAATTCTGAAGGCTCTTTACAGATGTAGGTTGAGTCCAATCATGAATGGCCTGGACTTTAACAGGGTCCATTTCAATAGCCGAGGGGGAAAAAATGAAACCCAAAAAAGAAACCTTCTGAACTCCAAAGAGGCACTTAGACCCCTTCACAAACAACACATTAGCACGAAGGACCTGAAATACCATCCTAACCTGCTTTACATGAGACTCCCAATCATTGGAGAAAACCAAAATATCATCCAAATATACAATCATGAATCTATCCAGGTACTCTCGGAAGATATCATGCATAAAGGACTGAAATACCGATGGAGCATTAGAGAGCCCGAATGGCATCACAAGATATTCAAAATGGCCTTCAGGCGTATTAAATGCTGTTTTCCATTCATCACCTTGTTTAATACGCACGAGATTATACGCCCCTCGAAGGTCGATTTTATTAAACCAACTGGCACCCTTAATCCGAGCAAACAAATCAGAAAGTAAAGGTAAAGGGTACTGGAATTTGACAGTGATCTTATTGAGAAGGCGATAATCTATACAGGGTCTCAAGGAGCCATCCTTCTTGGCAACAAAAAAAAATCCCGCTCCCAACGGTGACGAAGACTGGCGAATATGCCCCTTCTCCAAGGACTCCTTTACATAACTCCGCATAGCGGCATGCTCTGGCACAGACAGATTGAAAAGTCGGCCCTTAGGGAACTTACAGCCAGGAATCAAATTAATGGCACAATCGCAGTCCCTATGAGGAGGCAGGGAACTGGACTTGGGCTCATCAAATACATCCTGGAAATCCGACAAAAACTCAGGAACTTCAGAAGAAGGGGACGAGGAAATGGACATCAAAGGAATATCACTATGTATCCCCTGACAACCCCAACCAGTTACAGACATAGATCTCCAATCCAGCACTTGGTTATGTACCTGTAACCATGGAAAACCCAGCACAACAACATCATGCAAATTATGCAACGCCAAAAAGCGAATATTTTCCTGATGTGCTGGAGCCATGTACATGGTTAACTGAGTCCAATACTGAGGTTTATTCTTGGCCAGTGGCGTAGCATCAATCCCCCTTAAGGGAATAGGACTCTGCAAAGGCTCCAAGGAAAAACCACAGCGCTTGGCAAATTCTCAGTCCATTAAGTTCAGGGCAGCGCCAGAATCCACAAATGCCATAACAGAAAAGGACGACAATGAGCAAATCAGGGTAACAGACAAGAGAAATTTAGGCTGTACAGTACTAATGGTAACAGACCCAGGAACCCTCCTAGTACACTTAGGGCAATCAGAAATAGCATGAGCAGAATCACCACAGTAAAAACACAGGCCATTCTGACGTCTGATTTTCTGTCTTTCTGCTCTAGTCAAAATCCTATCACATTGCATAGAGTCAGGACTTTGCTCAGAGGACACTGCCATATGGTGCACCACCATGCGCTCACGCAAGCGCCGATCAATCTGTATGGCTAGAGACAGATTCGCTCAAACCGGTAGGCGTAGGAAAGCCCACCATAACATCTTTAAGGGTTTCAGAAAGACCTTTTCTGAAAATAGCAGCCAGAGCCTCTTCATTCCACTTAGTGAGCACAGACCATTTTCTAAATTTCTGGCAGTATAACTCTGCCGCTTCTTGACCCTGACATAGGGCCAACAGTGTTTTCTCAGCATGCTCTACTGAGTTAGGTTCGTCATACAACAATCCGAGCGCTTGAAAAAAATGCATCCACACTCAACAATGCCGGATCCCCTGTTTCAAGAGCAAAAGCCCAGTCTTGAGGATCACCACGCAGTAAGGATATGATGATTTTTACTTGCTGAATGGGATCACCAGAAGAATGGGGTTTCAAAGCAAAAAACAATTTGCAGCTATTTTTAAAGTTAAAAAACTTGGATCTGTCCCCAAAAAAGAAATCAGGAGTAGGAATTCTAGGCTCTAGAGCCGGAGTCTGGACAATATAATCTTGGATACTCCGGACTCTTGCAGCAAGTTGATCCACATGAGAAAACAAACTCTGAACCTCCATACCAGAGCATATATCCAGCACCACCCAGATATCAAGAGGAAAAAAAAGACAGAACAGAGCACAGAAAAAAAAATGGTTCAGAACTTTCTTTTCCTTCTTTTGAGATTCATTTAATTCATTTCTGGCCTGCTGTACAGTTATGACCTGGTGGTTAAGAGGCCACACTGATATGACCTGGTGGCTAAAACGCAACATGGAGCGAGCTCTGAGAAGGTGGTATCTCTACTGACAGCAGTCCCTAATCCTAACAACACAACTAGAAATAGCCGTGGGATGTTCCTGACTCTCCCTAGACACCTCTTCACAGCCTAAGAAATAACTACCCCTAAAGAAGGAAATAGAAAGCTATCTTGCCTCAGAGAAAACCCCCAAAAGGAAAGATAGCCCCCCACAAATATTGACTGTGAATGGAGAGGGAAATGACGTACAAAGAAATGAAATCAGAATTCAGCAAAGGAGGCAAATACTAAACTAGATAGACAGAGAGAAAAGGATACTGTGCGGTCAGTATAAAAACTACAAATCCACGCAGAGTTTACAAAAATGAACTCCACACCGACTCACGGTGTGGAGGGGCAAATCTGCTTTCTCAGAGCTTCCAGCTAGCCTGAATAACACATAGTGACAAGCTGGACAAAAAGAGACATATTTGAAAAGCAATAGAGTCCAAACAAATGGACAAACAAAAACTAGCAAAAACTTATCTTTTGCAGACAAGGACTGGCCATATGAGAATTTCAAGGAAAGAACCAAATCCAACCAAGAACATTTACAGCAGGCATGGACTAAAGCCCAGAGCAGGTTTAAATAACAAACCCAGGCAAGGCGATTAGTGAAGGCAGCTGCTACAGCTACCTAAAGGAGCAGCAGTTCCACTCGAAACCACCAGAGGGAGTCCAAGGGCAGAACTCACAAAAATACCATTAGCAACCACAGGAGGGAGCTCCAGAACGGAATTCATAACAGGCACCATATCCCTGTTAAAAAAAAAAATAATTAAAATAAAAAATAGTTATATACTCACCCCTGGGATCCAGCGGAGCTCCGGCGATACGCGCGCAGCTGCCGTCATCTTCCGTTCCCAGGATGCATTGCGAAATTACCCAGATGACTTAGCGGTCTCGTGAGACCGCTAAGTCTTCTGGGTAATTTCGCAATGCATCGCCGGGAACGGAAGCTGGCGACAGGCGCGTGCGGCTCGGTGAACTACGGAGGGTGAAAATAGCAGGTTTTTTGTTTTTTTATTATTTTTAACATTACATTTTTTTTACTTTCTGAGGGATGTTATTCTGGATTATCTCAATGAGAATAACTGTTTAAAGGGAACCTGTCACCCCGTTTTTTGAGATTGAGCTATAAATACTGTTAAATAGGGCCTGCGCTGTGTGTTCCTATAGTGTATGTAGTGTACCCCGATTCCCCATGTATGCTGAGAAATAACTTACCAAAGTCGCCGTTTTCGCCTGTCAATCAGGCTGGTCAGGTCGGGAGGGCGTGGTGACATCGGTGGTTCTTCCTCAGCTTTACGTTGGTGGCGTAGTGGCGTAGTGGTGAAGACACAGCGCGCGATCTGCGCTGTAATCCCTTGCATCGGTGGGGGCGGCCATCTTCCTGGGGCCGCGCGTGCGCAGATCGAGTGCTCTGCTGCACGGGGCTTCAGGAAAATGGCCGCGGGATGCCGCGCGTGCGCATTAGAGATCGCGGCGGCCATTTTCCCAAAGCCGAGTTTGCATCTCGGCTTTGGGAAAATGGCCGCCGCGATCTCTAATGCGCACGCGCGGCATCCCGCGGCCATTTTCCTGAAGCCCCGTGCAGCAGAGCACTCGATCTGCGCACGCGCGGCCCCAAGAAGATGGCCGCCCCCACCGATGCAAGGGATTACAGCGCAGATCGCGCGCTGTGTCTTCACCACTACGCCACTACGCCACCAACGTAAAGCTGAGGAAGAACCACCGATGTCACCACGCCCTCCCGACCTGACCAGCCTGATTGACAGGCGAAAACGGCGACTTTGGTAAGTTATTTCTCAGCATACATGGGGAATCGGGGTACACTACATACACTATAGGAACACACAGCGCAGGCCCTATTTAACAGTATTTATAGCTCAATCTCAAAAAACGGGGTGACAGGTTCCCTTTAACTCCATATCAGCATGGGTTTATGAGAAATCGCTCCTGTCAAACCAATCTAATCAGTTTTTATGAAGAGGTAAGCTATAGGCTGGACCACGGTGAGTCATTGGACGTGGTATATCTCGATTTTTCCAAAGCGTTTGATACCGTGCCGCACAAGAGGTTGGTACACAAAATGAGAATGCTTGGTCTGGGGGAAATTGTGTGTAAATGGGTTAGTAACTGGCTTAGTGATAGAAAGCAGAGGGTGGTTATAAATGGTATAGTCTCTAACTGGGTCGCTGTGACCAGTGGGGTACCGCAGGGGTCAGTATTGGGACCTGTTCTCTTCAACATATTCATTAATGATCTGGTAGAAGGTTTACACAGTAAAATATCGATATTTGCAGATGATACAAAACTATGTAAAGCAGTTAATACAAGAGAAGATAGTATTCTGCTACAGATGGATCTGGATAAGTTGGAAACTTGGGCTGAAAGGTGGCAGATGAGGTTTAACAATGATAAATGTAAGGTTATACACATGGGAAGAAGGAATCAATATCACCATTACACACTGAATGGGAAACCACTGGGTAAATCTGACAGGGAGAAGGACTTGGGGATCCTAGTTAATGATAAACTTACCTGGAGCAGCCAGTGCCAGGCAGCAGCTGCCAAGGCAAACAGGATCATGGGGTGCATTAAAAGAGGTCTGGATACACATGATGAGAGCATTATACTGCCTCTGTACAAATCCCTAGTTAGACCGCACATGGAGTACTGTATCCAGTTTTGGGCACCGGTGCTCAGGAAGGATATAATGGAACTAGAGAGAGTACAAAGGAGGGCAACAAAATTAATAAAGGGGATGGGAGAACTACAATACCCAGATAGATTAGCGAAATTAGGATTATTTAGTCTAGAAAAAAGACGACTGAGGGGCGATCTAATAACCATGTATAAGTATATAAGGGGACAATACAAATATCTCGCTGAGGATCTGTTTATACCAAGGAAGGTGACGGGCACAAGGGGGCATTCTTTGCGTCTGGAGGAGAGAAGGTTTTTCCACCAACATAGAAGAGGATTCTTTACTGTTAGGGCAGTGAGAATCTGGAATTGCTTGCCTGAGGAGGTGGTGATGGCGAACTCAGTCGAGCGGTTCAAGAGAGGCCTGGATGTCTTCCTGGAGCAGAACAATATTGTATCATACAATTAGGTTTTGTAGAAGGACGTAGATCGGGGGATTTATTATGATGGAATATAGGCTGAACTGGATGGACAAATGTCTTTTTTCGGCCTTACTAACTATGTTACTATGTTACTATTGATGCCGCATAGGCAGCATCAATAGTAAAAAGTTGGGCAGCACGTACTATATAACACAGCCCACGCAGTATATAGCAGCCACGCAGTATATAACACAGGCGACATAGTATATAACACTGGCCACGTAATATATAGCACAGCCCACACGCAGTATATAGCAGCCACGTAGTATATAACACTGCCCATGCAGTTTATAGCAGCCATGCAGTATATAACACTGGCCACGTAATATATAACACAGCCCACGCAGTATATAGAAGCCACGTAGTATATAACACTGCCCACGCAGTATATAGCAGCCACGTAGTATATAACACTGCCCACGCAGTATATAACAGTGGCCACATAATATATAGTACTGCCCACGCAGTATATAGCAGCCACGTAGTATATAACACTGCCCACGCAGTATATAACAGTGACCACATAATATATAGTACAGCCCACGCAGTATATAACACTGCCTATGTAGTATATAGCAGCCACGCGGTATCTAACACAGCCCACGTAGTATACAGCAGTGTGGGCACCATATCCCGGTTAAAAAATAGTTATATACTCACCCCTGGGATCCAGCGGAGCTCCGGCGATACGCGCACGGCTGCCGCCATCTTCTGTTCCCAGGATGCATTGCGAAATTACTCAGATGACTTAGCGGTCTCGTGAGACCGCTAAGTCATCTGGGTAATTTCGCAATGCATCGCCGGGAACAGAAGATGGCGAGCGGCTCGGCGGACTTTGGAGGGTGAGAATAGCAGGTTTTTTGTTTTTTTTTAAATTATTTTTAACAGATCTTTTTACTATTGATGTTGCATAGGCAGCATCAATAGTAAAAAGGTGGGGACACACAGGGTTAATAGCAGCGGTTACGGAGTGCGTTACCCGGGGAGTATGGAGCGGCCATTTTCTTCCGGACTGTGCCCGTCGCTGATTGGTCGTGGCAGTTTTGCTGCGACCAATCAGCGACTTGGATTTCCATGACAGACAGAGGCCGTGACCAATGAATATCCGTGACAGAAAGACAGACAGACGGAAGTGACCCTTAGACAATTATATAGTAGAGATATATATATATATATATATATATATATATATATATATATATATATAATATGTGTACAGCAGTCACAGTATCACATACAATATATAGGTGATACTACAACTATACACATCGGTCGCAGTGTCAACTATATATTGTATATACAGTAGTTTCAATGTGATATATATTGAGCAGTTGCGGTGTCTCCTATGTACATCAGCCTCGGTGTCTCTTATGTGATGTGTGCATCATAATGTATGCATCATATTATAGTATAATGCTATCTTAATTATATTATATATATATATATATATATATATATATATATATATATATATATATATATATATATAGTAGAGATGTTTATATAGTGTAGAGATGTTTATATGGTGCAGAGAAGTTTATATAATGTGGCGCTATGTATATATTGTGTAATTCACACTATATATACACTGCTGTCACATCTCTACACTATATAATATATACATGGCTCTATATTCCTTAACACGGTATATAATATGCAGCTGTGTATATAATAGATTGTAGTATACTGTATATACTCGTGTATAAAGCAGAGTTTTTCAGCATATTTTTTTTGTGCTGAAAACGCCCCCCTCGGCTTATACACGAGTCATTGTCACAGAAAGACGGAGGGGGAGCAGCGGGTCACAGAGGCAGGAGCCGGCAGCTGAGGCTAAAGCCTGTGCCGCTGCTAAAGAGAAATGAATATTCACTGCGCTGGCAGTGAATATTAATTTCTCTTAGTGTGCACAGCCGCCGGCTTCCAGCACACATCCTACTTACCTTCCCTGCACGCCCTCGCTGAATCTCGTTCCGGGGCCAGCAGCTCTTCAGTCCGAGCGATCATATGTCCTCCACTCATTAAGGTAATAAGTATTCACCCCTCTCCACTCCCATAGGTGTGGGTAAATATTCATTACCTTAATGAGCGGGGGACAGGTGATCACCCAGCCATAGGAGCTGCTGGCACCAGAACGAGATATTGCGAGGGCATGGGAAGGTAAGTATGATGTGTTGTTTTTTTTTAATAGCCATGCATACAAGAACAGGGATAAGGAGCCATGCATACAAGGACAGGGATAAGGAGCCATGCATACAAGGACGGGGATAAGGAGCCATGCAAACAAGGACGGGGATAAGGAGCCATGCATACAAGGACGGGGATAAGGAGCCATGCATACAAGGACGGGGATAAGGAGCCATGCATACAAGGACGGGGATAAGGAGCCATGCATACAAGGACGGGGATAAGGAGCCATGCATACAAGGACGGGGATAAGGAGCCATGCATACAAGGACGGGGATAAGGAGCCATGCATACAAGGACGGGGATAAGGAGCCATGCATACAAGGACGGGGATAAGGAGCCATGCATACAAGGACGGGGATAAGGAGCCATGCATACAAGGACGGGGATAAGGAGCCATGCAAACAAGGACGGGGTTAAAGAGCCATGCATACAAGGACGGGGATAAGGAGCCATGCATACAAGGATGGGGATAAGGAGCCATGCATACAAGGACGGGGATAAGGAGCCATGCATACAAGGATGGGGATAAGGAGCCATGCATACAAGGACGGGGATAAGGAGCCATGCAGACAAGGACGGGGATAAGGAGCCATGCAAACAAGGACGGGGTTAAGGAGCCATGCATACAAGGACGGGGATAAGGAGCAATGCATACAAGGATGGGGATAAAGAGCCATGCATACAAGGACGGGGATAAGGAGCCATGCATACAGGGACGGGGATAAGGAGCCATGCATACAAGAATGGTAATAAGAAGCCCATACATACAAGGACGGGGGTAAGGAGCCATGCAGACAAGGATGGGGTTGAGGAGCCATGCATACAAGGACGGGGATGAGGAGCCATGCATACAAGGACGGGGATGTGGGGACAATGTATACAAGGACGGGGATAAGGAGCCATGCATACAAGGACGGGGATGTGGGGACAATGTATACCCGGCTTATACTCGAGTCAATAAGTTTTCCCAGTTTTTTGTGGCCAAATTAGGTGCCTCTGCTTATACTCGGCTCGACTTATACTCGAGTATATACGGTATGTTGTGGAGCTGTGTATACTTCTACTGTCCTGCATAAATGGTGTAATTCTCAGTATCAATTCTTATTATGTATGTGTGTGTATCTATCTAGCTATCATTCCGACTAATTGTGAGAAAAGTAGCGGACTCTTTATTAGTTCATGTGGCAACGTTTTGGATCCATAACTGAACATTTCTCTATGGAAGTGAAATGTTGCCACATGGGCTAATAAAGAGTATAAAAAAAAAATCTGTTCCATTTTCTTCCACAAAAGTGGTATGATTTTCTCCTCACATCCGATGCCATATTCTACTGTAATTCCACCCTAATCAGTACCTGTATTAAGCCCACGTTCACACGATCAGTATTTGGTCAGTATTTTACATCAGTATTTGTAGCCAAAACCAGGAGTGGAACAATTAGAGGAAAAGTATACCGTATTTTTCGGACTACAAGACGCACTTTTTTCCCCAAAAATGTAAGGGGAAAATGGGGGTGCGTCTTGTAGTCGCAATATACTTACATATCATGCGGCGGCGGTCCCGATGCAGCCTCCCTTCCCATGCTGGTGCGGCTGTGGCTGTGCTGCGGGCAGGGGCTGTGTTGCGGGGCTGTCGCAGCAGCTCTCTGGGCTCAGTGGGGGCTCCGACGGTGTTTCGTCAAAGCCCGGAGGCCCCCGGGAATTTGGCAAGTTGCGGTGGCCTCCGAGAACATGGGAGCCGGGAAAATGGCCGCCGGGCCGGCGCACGCTTAGATTCAAATCTCGTCAATGAGATCTCGTCTCCCGAGATCTCGGGGCGAGATCTTGGCAACAAGATCTGAATCTGAGCGTGCGCCGGCCCGGCGGCCATTTTCCCGGCGCCCATGCTCTCGGAGGCCACCGCAACTTGCCATTCAAGGATGAGCGGGGGGCCTCCGGGCTTTGACAAAATGCCGTCGGAGCCCCCACTGAGCCCAGAGAGCCGCTGCCACAGCCCCGCAACACAGCCCCTGCCCGCAGCACAGCTTGTGCCCCAGAGCCCAGCCACTGCCCGCAGCACAGCTTGTGCCCCAGAGCCCAGCCACTGCTCGCAGCAAAGCTTGTGCCCCAGAGCCCAGCCACTGCCCGCAGCAAAGCTTGTGCCCCAGAGCCCAGCCACTGCCCGCAGCAAAGCTTGTGCCCCAAAGCCCAGCCACTGCCCGCAGCAAAGCTTGTGCCCCAGAGCCCAGCCACTGCCCGCAGCAAAGCTTGTGCCCCAGAGCCCAGCCACTGCCCGCAGCACAGCTTGTGCCCCAGAGCCCAGCCACTGCCCGCAGCACAGCTTGTGCCCCAGAGCCCAGCCTGTGCCCCGGAGCCCAACCACTGCCCCGGAGTCCAGAGCCTCCACGCCCGCCCAAGCACAGAGCACCAGCCTGGGATGGGATTTCCTGGAGGCCAACGCAAAAGCCTGGACCACCGAAAGGCCCCTGTGACCACTTCTCCACCTGTGGCGATCCCTTCACTGGTAAGCTGAATTCGGACTGTAAGACGTACCCCCATTTGAAACATTTTTTTTTTCCTTATTTTTATTCTGAAAATTTGGGGTGCGTCTTATCGTCCGGTGCGTCTTATAGTCCGAAAAATACGGTAATAGAAACACATTACCACTTCTCCATTTATCACCCACTCCTGGTTTTGGCTTACAAATACTGATGTAAAATACTAATCGAATACTGAACATGTGACCGTGGCCTTATTCTGCATATATACACTGCACAGTACCACTCCTCCTGTCCTGTATATATACACTGCACAGTACCACTCCTCCTGTCCTGTATATATACACTGCACAGTACCGCTCCTCCTGTCCTGTATATATACACTGCACAGTACCGCTCCTCCTGTCCTGTATATATACACTGCACAGTACCGCTCCTCCTGTCCTGTATATATACACTGCACAGTACCGCTCCTCCTGTCCTGTATATATACACTGCACAGTACCGCTCCTCCTGTCCTGTATATATACACTGCACAGTACCGCTCCTCCTGTCCTGTATATATACACTGCACAGTACCGCTCCTCCTGTCCTGTATATATACACTGCACAGTACCGCTCCTCCTGTCCTGTATATATACACTGCACAGTACCGCTCCTCCTGTCCTGTATATATACACTGCACAGTACCACTCCTCCTGTATATACACACTGCTCAGTACCACTCCTCCTGTCCTGTATATATATACTGCACAGTACCGCTCCTCCTGTCCTGTATATATACACTGCACAGTACCACTCCTCCTGTCCTGTATATATACACTGCACAGTACCGCTCCTCCTGTCCTGTATATATACACTGCACAGTACCGCTCCTCCTGTCCTGTATATATACACTGCACAGTACCACTCCTCCTGTATATACACACTGCTCAGTACCACTCCTCGTGTCCTGTATATATACACTGCACAGTGCCACTCCTCCTGTCCTGTATATATACACTGCACAGCGCCACTTCTCCTGTCCTGTATACATACACTGCACAGCACCACTCCTCCTGTCCTGTATATATACACTGCACAGTACCACTCCTCCTGTCCTGTATATATACACTGCACAGCACCACTTCTCCTGTCCTGTATATATACACTGCACATCACCATTCCTCCTGTCCTGTATATATACACTGCACAGTACCGCTCCTCCTGTCTTGTATATATACACTGCACAGTACCGCTCCTCCTGTCCTGTATATATACGCTGCACAGCATCACTTCTCCTGTCCTGTATATATACACTGCACAGCACCACTCCTCCTGTCCTGTATATATACACTGCACAGTACCACTCCTCCTGTCCTGTATATATACACTGCACAGTACCACTCCTCGTGTGCTGTATATATACACTGCACAGTACCACTCCTCGTGTGCTGTATATATACACTGCACAGTACCACTCCTCCTGTCCTGTATATATACACTGCACAGCACCACTTCTCCTGTCCTGTATATATACACTGCACAGCACCACTCCTCCTGTCCTGTATATATACACTGCACAGTACCACTCCTCCTGTCCTGTATATATACACTGCACAGTACCACTCCTCCTGTCCTGTATATATACACTGCACAAGTACCACTCCTCCTGTCCTGTATATATACACTGCACAGTACCACTCCTCCTGTCCTGTATCTATACACTGCACAGCACCACTTCTCCTGTCCTGTATATATACACTGCACACTACCGCTCCTCCTGTCCTGTATATATACATTGCACAGTACCACTTCTCCTGTCCTGTATATATACACTGCACACTACCGCTCCTCCTGTCCTGTATATATACACTGCACAGCACCACTTCTCCTATCCTGTATATATAGACAGCACAGCACCAATCCTCCTGTCCTGTATATACCGTATTTTCCGGCGTATAAGACGACTGGGCGTATAAGACGACCCCCCAACTTTTCCAGTTAAAATATAAAATCTTAAAAATCGGGGATCTTCTTATACGCCGTATGTCATCTTATACGGCCGGTGACTAATGTGCCTTTTTTTTGGGGGGGGGTGGTCCCGATGACGGAGGGGCGTCTCACAGGGAAGTGTGAGTATGCCCCATTACCTCATATTATAGCTGCAGCGTCAGCGTGGGGTGCTGGGGAGCGGCGGCGGCTGCTGCTCCTTTGTGCCGCGTGGGTGCTGTGGGGCGGTGGTTCCTTTTGGTACAGCGTCGTGGCTCTGTGCTGTGGGGCGGCAGCGGGGGCGTATCTTCAGGGAGAGTCAGTCGGGGCTCCTCCGGCATCTCCCGAAATCCCGAAGGTGCCAGCAGCTCCATTGCTGCGATGCGGTGGCCTCCGGGAAAATGGCCGCTGGGGGCGGCGCAGGCTCAGATTCAGATCTCGTCCCGAGATCTCGGGAGATGAGATCTGAATCTGAGCCTGCGCCGCCCCCAGCGGCCATTTTCCCGGAGGCCACCGCATCGCAGCAATGGAGCTGCCGGCGCCTCCGGGATTTCGGGAGATGCCGGAGGAGCCCCGACTGACTCTCCCTGAAGATTCGCCGCCGCTGCCGCCCCACAGCACAGAGCCACGACGCTGTACCAAAAGGAACCGCCGCCCCATAGCACCCACGCGGCACAAAGGAGCAGCCGCCGCCACCGCTCCCCAGCACCCCACGCTGACGCTGCAGATATAATATGAGGTAATGGGGCATACTCACACTTCCCTGTGAGACGCCCCCTCCGTCATCGGGACCACTCCCCCCCACCCACCATAGATACCCGGCGTATAAGACGACCCCCGACTTTTAAGAAGATTTTCAGGGGTTAAAAAGTCGTCTTATACGCCGGAAAATACGGTATACACTGCACACTACCGCTCCTCCTGTCCTGTATATTTACACTGCACAGTACCGCTCGTCCTGTATATATACAATGCACAGCATCACTCCTCCTCTCCTGTATATATACTGTACACTGCATGGTACCATTTCTCCTGTTCTGTTGTCAGAGAGGTGCCATTGGTCTTTGGGAAGGTCAATACTGGTTTATTACTTTCAGTTTTTTTATGGGAAAATTTAAAAAAATATTGGAAAATCCATTTAAATGGATTATCCCAAGTAATCTCCTATGCCGAGAACTTGGAGTCGCCAGGGTCCAACCGCTGAGACCCCCCATGATCCCGAGAGCTGGAGCTCTAAAGAGCACCATGTAAATGGACCTGTGGTCGATCATGCGCACTTCGGCGCCATTCACATGTGGCTCTTCAAATAACGCCTTTAAGAGGAGTGTTGAAGGGCAGGACAAAGTATAGCAAAATTCACTGATTGGGGGTGGGGAGTGTTTGAGTATGTGGACTGGTGGGGTTTTTTTGTGGCAGGGCTGCTTTTTTGTCCCTGTCCGGCCCTGTGTGTGTGATTATACAGTGGGGCTGTGCGCGTGTGTGTGATTATACAGTGGGACTGTGCGTGTGTGTCACTATACACTGGAGCTCTGCGTGTGTCAATTATACAGTGGAACTGTGCGTGTGTCAATTATACAGTGGGACTGTGTGTGTGTGTGTGTCATAATATATATATAAATATATATATATATATATATATATATATATATATATATATATATATATATATATATATATATCGCATGCTTGCAGTCACAAGAACACCTGTTCCCGGCGCAGGCACTGGAGAATCCTCACAGCGCACAGTGCGTGCGATATGAGGATTCACACATAGTGACTGTAGACATGTAGCTTAAGATCCGACAACCCCTTTAAGGATGGGCCGCTACTCATGGGCCACTGCTGTGTGCTTGCCCCCCAGGCTAAAATTTGCCAGCCTGCCCCTGGTTTCCTCCTACACTCCAAAGACATATTGATGGGGACTCTATATTGTGAGCCCCAATGGGGGCAGTGCCAGTAGGCTACGTTCACATTAGCGTTTTGCGTGTTTGCGTCGGGCGACGCATGCGTCATGCGCCCCTATATTTAACATGGGGGACGCATGGACATGTGTTGTGCTGCGTTGTGCGACGCATGCGTTTTTTTTTTGCCGCAAGCGTCGGGCGCAGAAAACGCAACAAGTTGCATTTTTCTTGAGTCCAAATTTCGGCAAAAAAGGACACATGCGTCGCAAAATGCAGCGTTTTTGCGTACGTTTTGGTGCGTTTTTATTTGCATTGTGCGTTGCGTCGCCGACGCAGCGGCGCACAACGCCAATGTGAACGTAGCCTAATGTCTGTAAAGAGCTGTAGCATTAATGGCACTATATAAGTTAGTAAAATGAATAATAGATAAGTTATAGGACTATAGGGCTGTTCATAGGCCAAAAGCTAACCACTGAGCTATATCTTTTTCTACAACTTTTGTCTGAAAACTTCTCTTGTGCTGCACCTCTACTGCAGGATAACTTTCCTGAATGTCTGAATCGCAAACCTTAGTCCAACGATCGGATATGGGTCTGTGGGCAAAGTCTGCAACGGAATGGAGGCGGAAAGCACAGCGGAGACTGGGTTAATATTCGCTCTGCTTCCACACAAGTGCTGAGTCAGTTCAGAGGAATGCTCTTTCTTTTTTGCCTTTCCCTTTCTCTTAGAGAACACATGTACAGGAGGTGTGCAGAGGGGGACGATGTTACAGTAATGTGGAAACCTGACTTCCCTCCCTCACTTTCCCCAGGGATCGCGTGCAGATGCCTATATTTACCTGATGCCAAAAGAGAGCAAGGCAGACAGAAGGGACAAGGTGCAGCTGGGTGTAATTGCGGTTTGTGAGCAAGGGCGGAACCCAAAAGCCAAGCAGGAGCTCTGCACGCACAGGAACAATGCTGCTATTCTTGTAAGATCCAGGAAAGAACGGGTCTGGGAAAACTGTTGGCTCACATCCGTACACCTGAATTGCTTCAAGCCGGAACTAGCCCTGCTGTGCAAAGCGAAGCGGATCATCCGAAGACACGACTCTGGTCTCCATCGCTTACCGTGTAGATTGTGTGATGGACGCTAACCGAGCTGCTTCTAATAATTATATTCCATTTATTCTACTAAAAGGATACATTTCAGATATTTGAGTTGGTTATTACACTTTGTTTTTTTCTGCTCGTGTTGAGATGATCGAAATGAGAAACTAAAGCAATTTTTACAGGGTTTTTTTTTTTTGCTCCTGTTTTCCTCTCCAAAATCCATCTGAAAAAAGCAAGAGCTACACGGCGAAGCTGAAATCGCATCGATACATTGCAACATTGGATATAATGATTTCCTATAGTGTCGCGTTCTCACAAATGTTTTCAAATGTGTCGGATTTTTTGATGTTGGTTGTAAGTTACACATGACAAACTTGCCGCAAACTTTGGCACAAGTCACACTCGACATGAGACTTGTGCGCGACGTCTCTGCAACTTGGCTATTTTATTTGCAGCAAAATCAGAGCTCCCAAATAGTGATGGGCCAGGAAGGCTTACAAAATGAGCCTCCTTGTTACAGTAGGAGAGCTGTGTTGCAGTTCATACTGTCAGGATTGTCCCCTGGGCAGGTTCCCAAGCTACTAACATGACATTTATTAAGGTGGTTTCTATGCAAATTCTGCTTGTAAACTATGGTGAACACTTGCACGTGGAAATAATGCTAATCCGTGCAGATTCTGAAGCAAACGCAAGTCAGAGTTTTTCCGATGTGCAGTTACTACGTGTTACCTTAACCAAAGATAGGGCGTGTTCACATTGATGCGTTTTTGGCAATGAAACTCTCCAAAAACCACAAGTTTTGATTGAAGAGTTTTTGCTCCAAGCTCTCGGCAAAAAAAAGCTCAGTGTAAACCATGCTATATGGGTCTTTTCAGGATGTAGGACACGAGGATTTCCCAGTCTATACCGCCAATGGATGCATCTCTAAAGACATACTATGGGATCCTATGGGAAATAGATGCCACTATAGTTACAAATATATATATATAAACAGTTGTGCTCAAAAATGTACATACCCCAGGAGAATTTTTGCTTTCTTGGACTTTTTTTCAGAGAATATGAATGATAACACCAAAACTTTTTCTCCACTCATGGTTAGAGGTTGGGTGAAGCCATATATTTTCAGACTACGTGTTTTCTCTTTTTAAATCATAATGACAACCCAAAACATCCAAATGATCCTGATCAGCCTCCAGTTCCTGTAAATTCCTGGGCTGTCTATAATGAATTGTGCGCTTGAGATTTCCCCAGAGTGGCTCAATTATATTGAGGTCAGGAGACTGAGATGGCCACTCCAGAACCTTCACTTTGTTCTGCTGTAGCCAATGACAGTTTGACTTGGCCTTGTGTTTTGGATTGTTGTCATGTTGGAATGTCCAAGTACGTCCCATGCGCAGCTTCCGGGCTGATGAGTGCAAATTTGCCTTCAGTATTTGCTCATAACGTGCTGCATTCATGTTTCCTACAACTGTGACCAAGTTTCCTCTGCCTATGTAGCTCCCACGTCCCCAAAACATCAGCGATCTCCGTGCTTTACAGTAGGAATGGTGTTCATTTCATCATAGACCTCTCTCCAAATGTAACGTCTATGGTTGTGGCCAAAAAGTTAAATTTTGGTCTCATCACTCCAAATTACCTAGTTCCAGAAGTTTTGAGGCTGGTCTCTGTGTTATTTTGCGTATTGTAGGTGAGATACTTTTTTTTTTTTTTTTTTACAGAGCCCCTGATTTTCCATTTGTTAATCACACTTTGACTGCTGCTGACTGGCATTATCAATTCCTTGGATCTTTTTGTATCGCTTTCCTGTTTTATACAGATCAACTAACTTTTCTCATAGATCCGTTGACAATTCTTTTGCTTTTCCCATTACTCACAATCCAGAAATGTCAGTGGCTGGATGAAAGATGCAAGAGTCTGTCTGGATTCCAGAAACTCACTCAGCTTTTATATGCACACACACTGATTACAAGCAAACAGATCACAGGTAAGGATGTTACCTTTACTAGCCATTCAAACCCATTTGTGTCAACTTCTGTGCATGTTTTCAGGCCAAAATCACCAGGGTATGTGAACTTTTGGTCAGGGTAATTTGGATATTTTGGGTTGTCATTATGATTTAAAAAGAGAAAACACAGTAGTGACAATAAATGGCTTCACCCAACCACTAACCATGAGTGGAGAAAAAGTTTTGGTGATATTCAAATTGTCTGAAAAAAGGCCAAGAAAGCAAAAATTCTGCCGGGGTATGTAAACTTTTGAGCACAGCTGTATTTACCAGATGGTATTCATTCTTTACTGGATGCCACTCTATGTGTTAGCACAATCTCTCAAGACTCTGCCCAAGCTTAAAGTTGGTGGATTTCACGATTTCAGAATGAGTTTCTGGTTCAGATATGTATTCTTCATATTGCAAGATTTTACAGAAAACTGGCCAAACACTCTCATTCGCACAGAAGTGTCATTTGAAGCACCTGGACCTGATGCAAAGTCTTTATTGGGACTTTTGTGGCACTTTTGTAACTTCTGCACCCACTATAGTTTTATGACACTTACACACAAATACCAAGTCTTGGTTTCAGTAGATCTATAGATCCTTTAGCTTAATATTGTCGCACAACAGAGAACACATCAGTCACAGCCAAGGTGATGGACAGAAGGATAATTCTGTGCTTTATTTGTGATGTCTCCCATTTAGCCACTTAAGAAAAGTGCAGAGCTTATCCCCAGATATTGTCTCCATGTCACCTGTCACTTTCTGTAGACCCAAGAGACTTGTTATGCAATTACAACTGACATTCTCTAAACTTTCTATACATTCCTATTGTTCTCCACAATTGCACAGCCAAGTGATTATGTCTCTGGGAGCCTTGTCCAGTGTACACAGCCAGCACTGTACATCCCGGTTACTTACATGTGCTCTACAACCAGTGGATCTCAAGCTGTTGGAAAACTAAATCTCCCAGCATGCTCTGACTAGAAAATGCCAAAGATTGAAGCTATTAGACTGTTATCGAAATACTCAACCATTTCCATCTATTGCTGCCTGTTATCAGCCATTTCAGCAGGAAGTCCAGATCATGATCACTACTTTTTCACATGGACAAAAGTTTTGGGGCACGTGTAAATTCCTGTTTCTTATTAAGTTCTTTTGGCCCTTGTCCCCCTGATGTATAACGTGCGGCCCTCCCTTCATGCTATCTGCCTATTGTGACAGAATGGCTGGTGTTAAAAAGCTCACTGATACCAGCGCGGTCCTGTAGTAGGAGCCACCGGTGTAATAAGCCCATTTCTTCCCTCCTAATTCTTCCCCAATCACCTGTGTATTATATTATTGAGAAGTGGGAACCGCAGCAATTCAGCCACGAAGTGGAGACCCCATAACATTACAGAGAGCAGAAGATTCATCAACCTAGTCCCCTCTGGCATTACCAGTAGCACAAACCTTTCCTCTTCTCCCTCTGGAAGCTTCATGGCATGAATTTCCATGGCACAAATTACAAGCATTCCAAACACCATGCCGAGCATCAGATGGAGTGGTGTAAAGCCGCCACTACTGAATTCTGGAGAAAACGTGTTCTGTGCAGTGACGGATCACATTTCTGTAACTGGCATCTGGTGAACAAGCCTGGGTTTGGTGAATGCCAGGAGAACGCTACCTGGCTGACTGCATTGTGTGCCCGCTTGTAGGATTGGAAGAGGAGGATAATGCTATGGGCTGTTTTTTAGTGCTCATCCTCAACCCATTAGTTTCAGTGAAAGGAAACATTAAACCTTCATCACAAGACACTGTGGACAATTGTAGCTTCTAGCTTTGTGGGAACAGTTTGGAGAAGAAGCTTTTCTGTTCGCCATGACTGTGCCCAGTGCACAAGGTCCATACAGACATGGTTGGGGAGTTTGGTGGAAGAACATGACCGGCCACACAGAGCTCAGACCACAACCCCATCTAATACTATTGGGATGAGGTAAAATGGAGATTGTGTGCCCGGCCTCTCTCCAACAACATCAGTGTCTGACCTCACAAATGCTCTTTTGGAAGAATTGGCAAAAATTCTCACAGATGCCTCAAAAATCTTGCAGGAAGAGCTGGTGCTGTTATATCTATCTGCAGAGGAGCTGACCCCTTATTCATGTCTGTAGATGTAGAAGGGGAGGTCAGAAAAGCTCCTGTAGTGTAATGCATGATGTCCCGTACTTGTGGCCATATAGTGTATGTGGCCGATAGGCGCACCTCTTATGGAAGGATGTGGAGGCTGCCGAATGTTCAGATGTTTTTGTTTCAGGTTGCCATGGATACATCCTTTTCCCTGTATGCACAGGAAGTCGTATCACTATAGTATGCCACATCAGCGTGTCTTATCAAATCCATCTATTTTTACCATTTATTTACTATTTATTTGGACCATTTCTCTGCCTGGCTGCCGCACTTCATGTCCTCAGAACTCCCAACCCTTATCCTGGGAGACTTCAACATCCCCATAAACAGCCCCACTTCTACATCTGCATCTACATCTGCATCCCAGCTTCTATCACTAACCACTTCGCTCGGCCTCTCACAGCTCTCAAGCTCTGAGACACACAAGGACGGTAACACCCTTGACCTGGTCTTTGTCCGGCTGTGTTCAATCTCCTACCTAAATAACTCACCGCTTCCCCTCTCTGACAACATTCTCTCCTTCATGCTCACAAATCCCCAGCACCCTCCTACCTACCATTCAGTCAGAAATCTACAAGCCATTAACCCTCATACACTTTCAGACTCCTTACACTCATCACTGTCCCCAATCTCTTCTTTTTCCTGTCCTGATCTGGCGGTACATCACTACAATGACACTCTTAGAAGCACCCTAGATCAAGTAGCTCCCCTCACCCTCAGAACCTCCAAACAGAGTAAAACAGCCCTGGCTCACATCACAAACCCGATTTCTCCAGCGATGCTCTAAGAGTGCTGAACGCTTATGGAGGAGAATTCGCACACCAGAAGACTTCATACACTTCAAATTTATGTTAACCCCTTTCTGACATCAGACGTACTATCCCGTCGAGGTGGGGTGGACCCCTATGACCACCAACGGGATAGTACGTCATATGCGATCGGCAGCGCTCACGGGGGGAGCGCCGCCGATCGCGGCCGGGTTTCAGCTGCTTATCGCAGCTGACATCCGGCACTATGTGCCAGGAGCGGTCACGGACCGCCCCCGGCACATTAACCCCCGGCACACCGCGATCAAAGATGATCGCGGTGTGCCGGCGGTACAGGGAAGCTTCCCGAAGGGAGGGGGCTCCCTGCGGGCTTCCCTGAGCCCCCCGCAGCAATGCGATGTGATCGCGTTGCTGCGAGGGTCTTACCTCCCTCCCTGCCTGCTCCAGCCCCGGATCCAAGATGGCCGCGGATCCGGGTCCTGCAGGGAGGGAGGTGGCTTCACAGAGCCTGCTCAGAGCAGGCACTGTGAAGCCTGCAGCGCTGAAAGTCAGATCAGTGATCTGACAGAGTGCTATGCAAACTGTCAGATCATTGTTCTGTGATGTCCCCCCCTGGGACAAAATAAAAAAGTAAAAAAAATGTTTTCCAAACGTGTAAAAAAAAAAAAAAATTCCTAAATAGTGAAAAAAAAAAAAATATTATTCCCATAAATACATTTCTTCATCTAAATAAAAAAAAAACAATAAAAGTACACATATTTAGTATCGACGCGTCCGTAACGACCCGACCTATAAAACTGGCCCACTAGTTAACCCCTTCAGTAAACACCGTAAGAAAAAAAAAAAAAAACGAGGCAAAAAACAACGCTTTATTATCATACCGCCGAACTAAAAGTGGAATAACACGCGATCAAAAAGACAGATATAAATAACCATGGTATCGCTGAAAATGTCATCTTGTCCCGCAAAAAACGAACCGCCATTCAGCATCATCAGCAAAAAAATAAAAAAGTTATAGTCCTGAGAATAAAGCGATGCAAAAATAATTATTTTTTCTGTAAAATAGTTTTTATCGTATAAAAGCGCCAAAACATAAAAAAATTATATATATGAGGTGTCGCTGTAATTGTACTGACCCAAAGAATAAAACTGCTTTATCAATTTTACCAAACGCGGAACGGTATAAACGCCTCCTTCAAAAGAAATTCATGAATAGCTGGTTTTTGGTCATTCTTCCTCACAAAAATCGGAATAAAAAGCGATCAAAAAATGTCACGTGCCCGAAAATGTTACCAATAAAAACGTCAACTCGTCCCGCAAAAAACAAGACCTCACATGACTCTGTGGACCAAAATATGGAAAAATTATAGCTCTCAAAATGTGGTAACACAAAAAATATTTTTTGCAATAAAAAGCGTCTTTCAGTGTGTGACGGCTGCCAATCATAAAAATCCGCTAAGAAACTTGCTATAAAAGTAAATCAAACCCCCCTTCATCACCCCCTTAGTTAGGGAAAAATTTAAAAAATTTATTTATTTCCATTTTCCCATTAGGGCTAGGGTTAGGGCTAGGGTTAGGGCTAGGGTTAGGACTAGGGTTAGGGCTAGGGTTAGGGCTAGGGTTAGGGTTGGGGCTACAGTTAGGGTTGGGGCTAAAGTTAGGGTTAGGGTTTAGATTACATTTACAGTTGGGAATAGGGTTGGGATTAGGGTTAGGGGTGTGTCAGTGTAAGCGGTGTGGTTAGGGTTACCGTTGGAATTAGGGTTAGGGGTGTGTTTGGATTAGGGTTTCAGTTATAATTGGGGGGTTTCCACTGTTTAGGCACATCAGGGGCTCTCCAAACACGACATGGCGTCCGATCTCAATTCCAGCCAATTCTGCGTTGAAAAAGTAAAACAGTTCTCCTTCCCTTCCGAGCTCTCCCGTGTGCCCAAACAGGGGTTTACCCCAACATATGGGGTATCAGCGTACTCAGGACAAATAGGACAACAACTTTTGGGTCCAATTTTTCCTGTTACCCTTGGGAAAATACAAAACTGTGGGCTAAAAAATAATTTTTGTGGGGAAAAAAAAGATTTTTTATTTTCGCGGCTCTGCGTTATGAACTGTAGTGAAACACTTGGGGGTTCAAAGTTCTCACAACACATCTAGATGAGTTCTCTGGGGGGTCTAGTTTCCAATAAGGGGTCACTTGTGGGGGGTTTCTACTGTTTAGATACATTAGGGGCTCTGCAAACGCAATGTGACACCTGCAGACCATTCCATCTAAGTCTGCATTCCAAATGGCGCTCCTTCCCTTCCGAGTCCTCCCATGCGCCCAAACAGTGGTTCCCCCCCACTTATGGGGTAACAGCGCACTCAGGACAAATTGGACAACAAATTTTGGGGTCCAATTTCTCCTGTTACCCTCGGGAAAATACAAAACTGGGGGCTAAAAAATAATTTTTGTGGGAAAAAATTTTTGTTTTATTTTTATGGCTCTGCAGTATAAACTTCTGTGAAGCCCTTGGTGGGTCAAAGCGCTCACCACACATCTAGATAAGTTCCTTAGGGGGTCTACTTTCCAAAATGGTGTCACTTGTGGGGGGTTTCAATGTTTAGGCACATCAGTGGCTCTCCAAACGCAACATGGCGTCCCATCTCAATTCCTGTCAATTTTGCATTGAAAAGTCAAACGGCGCTCCTTCCCTTCCGAGCTCTCCCATGCGCCCAAACAGTGGTTTACCCCCACATATGGGGTATCCGCGTACTCAGGACAAATTGTACAACAACTTTTGGGGTCCAATTTCTTCTCTTACCATTGGGAAAATAAAACATTGGGGGCAAAAAGATAATTTTTGTGAAAAAATATGATTTTTTATTTTTACGGTTCTGCATTATAAACTGCTGTGAAGCACTTGGTGGGTCAAAGTGCTCACCACACCTCTAGATAAGTTCCTTAGGGGGTCTACTTTCCAAAATGGTGTCACTTGTGGGGGGTTTCAATGTTTAGGCACATCAGGGGCTCTCCAAACGCAACATGGTGTCCCATCTCAATTCCAGTCAATTTTGCATTGAAAAGTCAAATGGCGCTCCTTCGCTTCCGAGCTCTGTCATGCGCCCAAACAGTGGTTTACCCCCACATATGGGGTATCGGTGTACTCAGGACAAATTGTACAACAACTTTTGGGGTCCATTTTCTCCTGTTACCCATGGTAAAATAAAACAAATTGGAGCTGAAGTAAATTTTTTGTGAAAAAAAGTTAAATGTTCATTTTTATTTAAACATTCCAAAAATTCCTGTGAAGCACCAGAAGGGTTAATAAACTTCTTGAATATGGTTTTGAGCACCATGAGGGGTGCAGTTTTTAGAATGGTGTCACACTTGGGTATTTTCTATCATACAGACCCCTCAAAATGACTTCAAATGAGATGTGGTCCCTAAAAAAAAATGGTGTTGTAAAAATGAGAAATTGCTGGTCAACTTTTAACCCTTATAACTCCCTAACAAAAAAAATTTTGGTTCCAAAATTGTGCTGATGTAAAGTAGACATGTGGGAAATGTTACTTATTAAGTATTTTGTGTGACATATCTCTGTGATTTAATTGCATAAAAATTCAAAGTTGGAAAATTGCGAAATTTTCATAATTTTTGCCAAATTTCCGTTTTTTTCACAAATAATTGCAGGTAATATCAAAGAAATGTTACCACTGTCATGAAGTACAATATGTCACGAGAAAACAATGTCAGAATCACTGGGATCCGTTGAAGCGTTCCAGAGTTATAACCTCATAAAGGGACAGTGGTCAGAATTGTAAAAATTGGCCCGGTCATTAACGTGCAAACCACCCTTGGGGGTAAAGGGGTTAAAAACCTATAACTCTGCCCTTCACATCGCCAATCAGACCTACTTCACCACTCCGATCTCCTCACTATCCAACAACCCCAAGAAACTTTTTGACACCTTTCACTCCCTTCTCAGGCCAAAAGCTCAAGCCCCTATCACAGAAATTTGTGCTGATCTGGCCTCCCACTTTATAGAGAAAATAGACAATATCCGTCAGGAAATCGGCTCCCAATCACCAAGTTCAGTGAATCCCATCCCTCCCTGCATCTCCCCGGGATCACTCTCCGCATTTGATCCCATCACAGAAGAAGAAGTCTCCAGGCTCCTCTCTTCTTCTCGTCCGACTACATGCTCTACCGACCCCATTCCCTCTCATTTCCTCCAGTCTCTCTCCAGTCGTCACTACTCACCTAACAATAATCTTTAATCTCTCACTCTCCTCAGGCATTTTCCCGTCCTCCTTCAAACACTCTATCATTACTCCGTTACTAAAAAAACCCACCCTGGACCCATCCTGCACAAACAACTACAGACTGGTCTCCAATCTCCCCTTCATCTCTAAACTCTTGGAGCGCCTAGTCTACTCCCGCCTTACCCGTTACCTCTCCATTCACTCCCTCCTAGACCCTTCACAGTCCGGCTTCCACCCCTACACTCGACAGAAACTGCACTCATCAAAGTGAACAATGACCTTCTGACAGCAAAATGTAACGGTGACCACTCTATGCTCTTTCTTCTCGATCTTTCTGCAGCTTTCGACACTGTCTTACTCTCTAGGCTCCAGTCACTTGGCATTAAGGACACCGCTCTCTCCTGGTTCTCCTCCTATCTTTCTGACCGCTCCTTCAGTGTTCTGTTCTCTGGCTCCACTTCATCTCCTCTTCCTCTCACTGTCGGGGTAACCCAGGGCTCAGTTCTTGGTCCCCTTCTCTTCTCCCTCTACACGGGCCCAATCAGAGGCGTAGCTAGAGCTTTTGCCGCCCGGGGCTGTTCCCGAGTTTGGCTCCCCCCCCCCCCCCGGCTCAATACACACAAAGGTTACCAAAAACGGTTTTCCTGTTTTGTAGAACTTAAACTGGGCCTAATGGTGTCACCCCCACATGCCACACCTGTGACTTAATACCACCACACCATGACCAGGCCACATAGTGACCGAATAATACTACATACAAGGGACAAATACCACAACACTATTTCCAGACCACATATTACCACCACATAGTGACTGAATACTACAATACTGATCAGTAATAAAAAAAAAACCACAATACTATCACCATAAGTGCCAGTATTCACAGGAGATCTGTACTTCGTATGCAGTGTCTGTGTAGAGGTAATACAGAGATCACTGGTGACATTATACACAGGACCTCTATATAGTATACAGTGTATAGTGTCAGTGTATAGGTAACACTGACTCACCAGTGACGTCTCTAGGTGAAGTCCTTCATCTTTCATCCAGCACAGACCGCCATCATTCCTTCCAGCCAGGACTCGTTTCTGCAGGAAATAACACAGTTATCTCGAGCTCCGCTTGCAGAACACATTACTTAATTTTTCACAACTTCTACATTACATCACATGAAGAAAAAAAGGTGATATAGTGTCACTCTGCACAGTAACAGGACCGCCCCCCCATTTAAAACAGTATACTCAAAAAAATAAAATAAATACATCACTGCAGTAATAATATCCATTAATTAGCCCCTATGGTAATAATATTCCCCACCCTGGCCCCGTTTCTCATTCCTGGCTCCAGCCATATGTTCTCGCATCCTGCCCTCATGAGTATCCATTCTACCCCATATGATCTCCACATCCTGCCCCACCAGCCTCCATCGTATCCGTCCTGCCCCATGATCCAATCCTGCCCCGTGTCTCCAATCCTGCCCCGTATCTACATTCTGCCCATGCCTCAAGTCCTGCCCCCAGTGTGTCCAGCATATTACCCCCATGTTGTCCAGCAATCTGCCCCAGTGTGTCCAGCATATTACCCCCATGTTGTCCAGCAATCTGCCCCAGTGTGTCCAGCATATTACCCCCAGTGTGTCCAGCAATCTGCCCCAGTATGTCCAGCACTGCCCCCAGTGTGTCCAGCAATCTGCCCCAGTGTCCAGCCTTTCCCCAGTGTGTCCAGCAGTCTGCCCCAGTGTGTCCAGCATATTACCCCCAGTGTCCAGCATTGCCCCAGTGTGTCCAGCATATTACCCCCAGTGTGTCCAGCAATCTGCCCCAGTGTCCAGCATTGCCCCAGTGTGTCCAGAAGTCTGCCCCAGGGTCTCCAGCATTGCCTCAATGTGTCCAGAAATCTGCCCCAGGGTCTCCAGTATTGCCCCAGTGTGTCCAGCAATCTGCCCCATGGTCTCCTGTATTGCCCCAGTGTGTCCAGCATTCTGCCCCATGGTCTCCAGTATTGCCCCGGTGTGTCCAGCAATCTGCCCCATGGTCTCCAGTATTGCCCCAGTATGTCCAGAAGTCTGCCCAGGGTCTCCAGCATTGCCTCAATGTGTCCTGAAATCTGCCCCATGGTCTCCAGTATTCAGTGTGTCCAGCAATCTGCCCCATAGTCTCCTGTATTGCCCCAGTGTGTCCAGCATTCTGCCCCATGGTCTTCAGTATTTCCCCAGTGTGTCCAGCATTCTGCCCCATGGTCTCCAGTATTGCCCCAGTGTGTCCAGCAATCTGCCCCATGGTCTCCTGTATTGCCCCAGTGTGTCCAGCATTCTGCCACATGGTCTCCTGTATTGTCCCAGTGTGTCCAGCATTCTGCCACATGGTCTCCTGTATTGCCCCAGTGTGTCCAGCAATCTGCCCCATGGTCTCCTGTATTGCCCCAGTGTGTCCAGCATTCTGCCACATGGTCTCCTGTATTGCCCCAGTGTGTCCAGCATTCTGCCCCATGGTCTCCAGTATTTCCCCAGTGTGTCCAGCATTCTGCCCCATGGTCTCCAGTATTGCCCCAGTGTGTCCAGCAATCTGCCCCATGGTCTCCTGTATTGCCCCAGTGTGTCCAGCATTCTGCCACATGGTCTCCTGTATTGCCCCAGTGTGTCCAGCATTCTGCCACATGGTCTCCTGTATTGCCCCAGTGTGTCCAGCAATCTGCCCCATGGTCTCCTGTATTGCCCCAGTGTGTCCAGCATTCTGCCACATGGTCTCCTGTATTGCCCCAGTGTGTCCAGCAATCTGCCCCATGGTCTCCTGTATTGCCCCAGTGTGTCCAGCAATCTGCCCCATGGTCTCATGTATTGCCCCAGTGTGTCCAGCAATCTGCCCCATGGTCTCCAGTATTGCCCCAGTGTGTCCAGCAATCTGCCCCATAGTCTCCTGTATTGCCCCAGTGTGTCCAGCAATCTGCCCCATGGTCTCATGTATTGCCCCAGTGTGTCCAGCAATCTGCCCCATGGTCTCCAGTATTGCCCCAGTGTGTCCAGCATTGCCCCAGACAGTCAGACATAAAGAAAAAAAAAAAAAGTAAAATCCTCACCTCTCCCGTTCCTAGCGCAGGTCCGGTGCAGTCAGCGTCTCTCCGGCTCTGCGACGCTCAGGACAGAGAGGCAGAGCGGCGCGCACAGTAGTGACGTCATCGCGCCCTCTGCTCTGAGACGTCGCAGAGTCAGAGGACGCTGCAGCTGCCGGCGCCGCAGGAACCAGGAGAGGTGAGTATAGAGCGGGGGGCGGGGTCCGGTGGTGGGGGGAGCTGGCCCTGGTCGTGGCGGCGGACGGCGCCGCCCGAAGATTTAAAGGGGCGTCTTTTTTTTTTTTTTTTTTTTTTTCTTCTCCAGCAGCGCCGGCCGCCCCCCGCATTGTGCCGCCCGGGGCGGACCGCCCCCCCCGCACCCCCCTTCCTACGCCACTGGGCCCAATTGGACAGACCATCAGCAGATTTGCTTTTCAGTACCATCTTTATGCCGATGACTCACAACTATACACGTCATCCCCTGGCCTTACTCCTGCTCTACTACAGAACACCACTGACTGTCTGTCCACAGTCTCCAACATCATGTCCGCTCTCTATCTGAAATTCAACCTCTCCAAAACTGAACATCTTCTGCTCCCACCATCTACTAACCTCCCTAAACCTGACGTTTCCCTCTCCGTAGGTGGCACCATAATAACACCCCGGCAGTAGGTGCGCTGTCTGGGTGTTATGTTTGACTCCGATCTGTCCTTCACCTCCCATATACAATCTCTTGCCCGCTCGTGCTACTTACACCTAAAGAACATCTCTAGAATCTGTCCTTTTCTCACCATGGAAACAACAAAAACCCTCACTGTCGCCCTGATCCACTCCCGCCTGGACTACTGCAACGCTCTATTAATTGGCCTCCCCCTCACGCGACTTTCCCCTATCCTTAACCCCTTCCCGACCTGTGACACAGCGTATGCGTCATGAAAGTCGGTGCCAATCTGACCTGTGACGCATATGCTGTGTCACAGAATGATCGCGTCCCTGCAGATCGGGTGAAAGGGTTAACTCCCATTTCACCCGATCTGCAGGGACAGGGGGAGTGGTAGTTTAGCCCAGGGGGGGTGGCTTCACCCCCCCCTTCCCGTGGCTACGATCGCTCTGATTGGCTGTTGAAAGTGAAACTGCCAATCAGAGCGATTTGTAATATTTCACGTATAAACTGGTGAAATATTACAATCCAGCCATGGCCGATGCTGCAATATCATCGGCCATGGCTGGAAACACTGATGTGCCCCCACCCCACCCCACCGATCGCCCCCCCAGCCCTCCGATCTGCGGTCCGCTCCCCTCCGTCCTGTGCTCCACTCCCCCGTCCTCCTGTCCGCTCCCCCCGTGCTCCAATACCACCCCCGTGCTCCAATCCAACCCCCCGCCCTCCGATCCACCCCCCCGCACTCCGATCCACCCCCCCGCACTCCGATCCACCCACCCGCACTGCGATTCACCCCCCTGCGATCCACCCCCCCCCATGCTCCAATCCACCCCCCCGTGTTCCGAACCACCTCCCCATGCTCCGATCCCCCCCCACCCCATCATACTTACCGAGCCTCCTGGGGTCCGTCTGTCTTCTTTCCTGGGCACCGCCATCTTCCAAAATGGCGGGCGCATGCGCAGTGCGCCCGCCGAATCTGCCGGCTGGCAGATTCGTTTCAAGTGCATTTTGATCACTGTGATAAAACCTCACAGTGATCAAAATACAAAAAATACTAAATGAGCCCCCTTCTTTGTCACCCCCATAGGTAGGGACAATAATAAAATAAATAATTTTTTTTTTTTCTTCCACTAAGGTTGGGATTAGAACTAGGGTTAGGGTTAGGGTTTCGGTATGTGCACACGTATTCTGGTCCTCTGCGGATTTTTCCGCAGCGGTTTTGATAAATCCGCAGTGCTAAACCGCTGCGGATTTATCGCGGATTTACCGCGGTTTTTCTGCGCATTTCACTGCGGTTTTACAACTGCGGTTTACTATTGGAGCAGTTGTAAAACCGCTGCAGAATCCGCAGAAAGAAGTGACATGCTGCGGAATGTAAACCCCTGCGTTTCCGTGCAGTTTTTCCGCAGCATGTGCACAGCGATTTTTGTTTCCCATAGGTTTACATTGAACTGTAAACTCATGGGAAACTGCTGCAGATCCGCAGTGTTTTCCGCAGCGTGTGCACATACCTTTAGAATTAGGCCATGTACACACGGTGCGGATTTGGCTGCGGATCCGCAGCAGATTGGCCGCTGCGGATTCGCAGCAGAGTTCCATCAGGTTTACAGTACCAAGTAAACCTATGGAAAACCAAATCCGCTGTGCCCATGGTGCGGAAAATACTGCGCGGAAACGCTGCGTTGTATTTTCCGCAGCATGTCAATTCTTTGTGCGGATTCCGCAGCGTATTACACCTCTTCCTCAATAGGAATCCGCAGGTGAAATCCGCACAAAAAACACTGGAAATCCGCGGTAAATCCACAGGTAAAACGCAGTGCCTTTTACCCACGGATTTTTCAAAAATGGTGCGGAAAAATCTCACACAAATCCGCAACGTGGGCACATATCCTTACGGTTAGGGTTGGAATTAGGGTTGTGGTTAGGGTTGTGATTAGGGTTATGGCTACAGTTGGGATTAGGGTTAGGGGTGTGTTGGGGTTAGGGTTGTGATTAGGGTTATGGCTACAGTTGGGATAAGGGTTAGGGGTGTGTTGGGGTTAGTGTTGGAGGTAGAATTGAGGGGTTTCCACTGTTTAGGCACATCAGGGGTCTCCAGACGCAACATGGCGCCACCATTGATTCCAGCCAATCTTGTATTCAAAAAGTCAAATGGTGCTCCCTCACTTCCGAGCCCCGACGTGTGCCCAAATAGTGGTTTACCCCCACATATGGGGTACCAGCATACTTAGGATAAAACTGCGCAACAATTATTGGGGTCCAATTTCTCCTGTTACCCTTGTGAAAATAAAAAAATTGCTTGCTAAAACATCATTTTTGAGGAAAGAAAAATGATTTTTTATTTTCACGGCTCTGCGTTGTAAACGTCTGTGAAGCACTTGGGGGTTCAAAGTGCTCAACACATATCTAGATAAGTTCCTTGGTGAGTCTAGTTTCCAAAAGGGGGTCACTTGTGGGGGGTTTCTACTGTTTAGGCACACCAGGGGCTCTGCAAACGCAACGTGACGCCCGCAGACCATTCCATCAAAGTCTGCATTTCAAAAGTCACTACTTCCCTTCTGAGCCCCGACGTGTGCCCAAACAGTGGTTTACCCCCACACATGGGGTATCAGCGTACTCAGGAAAAACTGGACAACAACTTTTGGGGTCCAATTTCTCCTGTAACCCTTGGGAAAATAAAAAATTCTGGGCTAAAAAATTATTTTTGAGGAAAGAAAACGTGTTTATTATTTTCACGGCTCTGCGTTATAAACTTCTGTGAAGCACTTGGGTGTTCAAAGTGCTCACCACACATCTGGATAAGTTCCTTTCGGGGTCTAGTTTCTAAAATGAGGTCACTTGTGGGGGGTTTCTACTGTTTAGGCACATCAGGGTCTCTGCAAACGCAACATGACGCCCACAGAGCATTCCATCAAAGTCTGCATTTCAAAACGTCACTACTTCACTTCCGAGCCCCGGCATGTGCCCAAACAGTGGTTTACCCCCACATATGGGGTATCACCGTACTCAGAAGAAACTGGACAACAACTATTGGGGTCAAATTTCTCCTGTTACCCTTGGGAAAATTAAAAAATTCTGGGCTAAAAAATTATTTTTGAGGAAAGAAAACGTACTTATTATTTTCACTGCTCTGCGTTATAAACTTCTGTGAAGCACTTGGGGGTTCAAAGTGCTCACCACACATCTAGATTAGTTCCTTTGGGGGTCTAGTTTCCAAAATGGGGTCATTTGTGGGGGATCTGCAATGTTTAGGCACACAGGGGCTCTCCAAACGCGACATGGTGTCCGCTCATGATTGGAGCTAATTTTCCATTTAAAAAGCCAAATGGCGTGCCTTCCCTTCCGAGCCCTGCCGTGCGCCCAAACAGTGGTTTACCCCCACATATGGGGTATCAGCGTACTGAGGACAAACTGGAAAACAACATTTGGGGTCCAATTTCTCCTAATACCCTTGGCAAAATAGGAAATTCCAGGCTAAAAAATCATTTTTGAGGAAAGAAAAATTATTTTTTATTTTCATGGCTCTGCGTTATAAACTTCTGTGAAGCACCTGGGGGTTTAAAGTGCTCAATATGCATCTAGATAAGTTCCTTGGGGGGGTCTAGTTTCCAAAATGGGGTCACTTGTGGGGGAGCTCCAATGTTTAGGCACACAGGGGCTCTCCAAACGCGACATGGTGTCCGCAAACAATTGGAGCTAATTTTCCATTCAAAAAGTCAAATGGCGCGCCTTCCCTTCCGAGCCCTGTCGTGTGCCTAAACAGTGGTTTACCCCCACATGTGAGGTATCGACGTACTCGGGAGAAATTGCCCAACAAATTTTACGATCCATTTTATCCTTTTGCCCATGTGAAAATGAAAAAATTGAGGCGACAAGAATTTTTGTGTGAAAAAAAAAGTACTTTTTAATTTTTACGGATCAATTTGTGAAGCAACTGAGGGTTTAAAGTGCTCACTAGGCATCTAGATAAGTTCCTTGGGGGGTCCAGTTTCCAAAATGGGGTCACTTGTGGGGGAGCTCCAATGTTTAGGCACACAGGGGCTCTCCAAACGTGACATGGTGTCCGCTAACGATGGAGATAATTTTTCATTCAAAAAGTCAAATGGCGCTCCTTCCCTTCCGAACCTTGCCATGTGCCCAAATAGTGGTTTACCCCCACATGTGAGGTATCGTTGTACTCAGGAGAAATTGCCCAACAAGTTTTAGGATCCATTTTATCCTTTTGCCCATGTGAAAATGAAAAAATTGTTGCTAAAAGATCATTTTTGTGACTAAAAAGTTAAATGTTCATTTTTTCCTTCCATGTTGCTTCTGCTGCTGTGAAGCACCTGAAGGGTTAATAAACTTCTTGAATGTGGTTTTGTGCACCTTGAGGGGTGCAGTTTTTAGAATGGTGTCACTTTTGGGTATTTTCAGCCATATAGACCCCTCAAACTGACTTCAAATGTGAGGTGGTCCCTAAAAAAAAATGGTTTTGTAAATTTCGTTGTAAAAATGAGAAATCACTGGTCAAATTTTAACCCTTATAACTTCCTAGCAAAAAAAAATTTTGTTTCCAAAATTGTGCTGATGTAAAGTAGACATGTGGGTAATGTTATTTATTAACTATTTTGTGTCACATAACTCTCTGGTTTAACAGAATAAAAATTCAAAATGTGAAAATTGTGAAATTTTCAAAATTTTCGCCAAATTTCCGTTTTTATCACAAATAAACGCAGAATTTATTGACCTAAATTTACCACTGACATGAAGCCCAATATGTCACGAAAAAACAGTCTCAGAACCGCTAGGATCCGTTGAAGCGTTCCTGAGTTATTACCTCATAAAGGGACACTGGTCAGAATTGCAAAAAACAGCCAGGTCATTAAGGTCAAAATAGGCTGGGTCATGAAGGTGTTAATGCAGCTGCCAGGGTCGTCTATCTAACTAATCGTTGCTCAAACATGTCCGCTCTTCGCCAGTCAATACACTGGCTTCCCATTCATTACAGGATACAATTCAAAGTACTTATTCTCACCCACAAAGCTCTCCTCAGTGCGGCACCCCCTTACATCTCCTCCCTCATTTCTGTCTATCGGCCTAACTGACCTCTGCGCTCTGCAAATTACTTTCGACTAACCTCTGCACTAATCCGTACCTCCCACTCCCGACTCCAAGACTTCTCCCGTGCTGCAACAATCCTCTGGAATGCTCTACCCCAAGAAATTAGGACCATCCACAATTTGCATAGTTTTAGGCGCTCCCTCAAAACACATTTGTTCAGAGCGGCCTATCATGTTCCCTAATCAGTTATTTTGTTTGTGTGTGTGTAGCCCATTCACTACTTCCATCCATCCCCCACTCCCTGAAGATGGCTGGACCATCATTGTAAATACATCATTGTAAATACACATCTGTACTTTGTATCTCCCCCACCTCATTGTAGATTGTAAGCTCTCACGAGCAGGGTCGTCTTGTGTTGGTTTAATTATTGTATTGTTAACATTGTTACTTATGACTGTTGTGATTGAAGCTGTTAAACTGTAAAGCCCTGCGGAATATGTTGGCGCTATATAAATAAAGATTATTATTATTATTTACCATATTTTAATTGTTTTGGTACGTCAGTTAGGCTACTTTCACACTAGCGTTAACTGCAATCCGTCACAATGCGTCGTTTTGCAGAAAAAAACGCATCCTGCAAAAGTGCTTGCAGGATGCGTTTTTTCCCCATAGACTTGTATTGACGACGCATTGCGACGCATTGCCACACATTGCATCCGTCGTGCGACGGATGCGTCGTGCTTTGGCGGACCGTCCGGAGCAAAAAACGCTACATGTAACTTTTTTTGCTCCTGACGGACCGCCCCCACCTCCCATTCACCTCACAATGGGGCAGCGGATGCGCCGGAGAAATGCATCCGCTGCCTCCATTGTGCACTGCGTTAAACGCTAGCGTCGGAATCTCTGCCCGACGCATTGCGACGGGGAGATTCCGACGCTAGTGTGAAAGTAGCCTTATGGACATTTTCTTATAACAGTTCCTATTGAAAATGAAACAAAAAGCCAAAAGTGTAAAGCAGTGCCCTAAAGGCTTCCCAGTTTTTAGCTTCAAGGAGTTAGGCCATGTTCACACGATCCTTTTTTTCATGCGGATTTGCCGCGATTTTCCCGCTGCGGGTCCGCAGCTGTTTTCCATGCAGGGTACATTACATTGTACCCTATGGAAAACAGGAACTGCTGTGCCCACAATGCGGAAAATCAAAAAAAAAACCGCGCTGAATAGCTGCGGGAAAAAAGAAGTACCATGTCACTTCTTTTTTCGGAGCCGCAGCGGTTCTGCACCCATTGACCTCCATTGTGAGGTCAAACCCGCAGTAAAACCCGCAGATGAAAAAAATATCTGCGGGTTTTACTGCGGTTTGTGGTGCCGAACCACTGCAGCAGGAAGTGCGGGGAAGCGGGCGGAAGTTCGTGGGCGGAGTGTGGCTGCCCCCCCGTGCTCCGATCCCGCCCCCCGTGCTCCAATCCCACCGCCCCGTGCTCCGATGCCCCACCCAGTGCTCCGATGCCCCCCCCCCCCCGTGCCCTAATCTCCCCCCCTTATACTTACCCGGCGTCCCGGTGTCCGTCCGGCCGTCTTCTCCCTGGGCGCCGCCATCTTGCAAAATGGCAGGCGCATGCGCAGTGCGCCCGCCGAATCTGCCGGCCGGCAGATTCGTTCCAAAGTACATTTTGATCACTGAGATATATATCTCAGTGATCAAAATAAAAAAAAATAATAAATGAGACCCCCCCCCCTTTGTCACCCCCATAGGTAGGGACAAAAAAAAATTAAGAATTTTTTTTTTTTTCCCACTAAGGTTAGAATAGGGTTAGGGGTAGGGGTAGGGTTAGGGGTAGGGTTAGAGTTAGGGGTACGGTTAGGGGTAGGGTTAGGGTATTTTCAGCCATTTTAACTGCATAGAAAACTGCATAAAAAAAGGATCAAAAAAAGGATCAAAAAACGCATCAAAAAAGGACAAAAAAAGGACCAAAAAAAGGACCTGCGTTTTCTGCCAAGAGCTGCAGTTTTTTAAAAAACAGTCCTGAAAAAAAAAGGATGGAAATCAGGAACGTGTGAACATATCTTCATAAACAAAAGTTGAAAAAGTAGCGGCACTCACCAGTCTGCTTCAAAATTATGTCTTTAATGTGTCTTCAATCCATAGTACAGATTATGCGGACACAATGCAGGTAGTTACGAGGGTGCGGGGTGCAGGTAGTTACGAGGGTGCGGGGAGTGAAGGGGGACGACGGCCGTTTCGTGCGCTCTGCACTTCGACATGTCCATGTCGTGGACCCGTCGAAGTGCAGAGCGCACGAAACGGCCGTCGTCCCCCTTCACTCCCCGCACCCTCGTAACTACCTGCATTGTGTCCGCATAATCTGTACTATGGATTGAAGACACATTAAAGACATAATTTTGAAGCAGACTGGTGAGTGCCGCTACTTTTTCAACTTTTGTTTATGAAGATTGGTATTACCTTATTAGCTGAGCACCGCATCTCAGTGGCTTTTTGCATACCGCATGTGTGAGCGATCCATGTAATGAGTGCGAGGAATATAAAGCTGCAATTGATATCCTAGTGCCATTCCCTTCTCCAAGGAATTTTCTAAACGTGTGAACATACCCTAAATGTATTTTCTATAAATAATGGGATTTTGGTCTTCCTGCTGTTTCAATGTCTCACTACATCTTGCTTACATGCAGATGCTGAACATTTGTCTTAATTATTGTCAAGATTAAATACAAGTGTAACAAACCCTCAGCTGTGAAGTATCTGTATGGTTTTTAGCTTCTGTAACCTGTAAGGAATGGCCTTATTCAGTGACAGCAGCAGCAATACCTTTAAGATGGTAAAAAAGTACAACCAAAAGGGGGAGATTTTGCAAATCTGGTGCAAAGGAAAAGTGTCGCTTTTTCTTATCTAAACTCACAAAAATGGTGCCATCTGCAGAATAGTGCTGCCATCCTGCTCTGCTATGTCCAGGATTTCAGGTCTGCTTCCTTGGTGTGTGACACGAATTCCCGCGTGACGTTCCATGTAAACAGACTGCAGGGCCCTGACTGACACCTTGCGTGTTAAGGAGAGATGATACGCTGTGCCCCAGGCTGTGCGCTCGTCTTTGTGTGTGTCTCAGAGACTCTGACAAGCGCTGAGTGATCCTCAGGGATGGCCCAGGTGCTTCTACAACAATGCACAGCATTGTTCTCTGCCTACAAGTCCCTGCGTGCGTGGGCCCTGCCTTGTGTGTGAAACAGGTGTATAGGTTTCCTGTCACGCTAACAACCGCTACATGCAGACAAGCGCCTCGCTCACACCGCCACATCGTCTCTGGGCACACAGTCAGAAACCGCATCCCTGGCGTGCAACGATTTGCACGTTGTATCTGATAATAACAGTATTAACAAGTAGCACCACCATCTACTTGTTCTCCATGACACTCATAGCCTGGCGCTCGCCCAGACACCAATTAGTGGAACAGCAAACTTCATAAAGTCACCGCAACACCACAAAGCACTAATATCCCAAGAGTATATAGGAAGAGTAAGCCATAATCTCCAGAATAGGCGGCGGCGGGTATTTACTGCCTGTAAATAATCATGGAAATTGGATGGCAGTTTAAGGCTTATTCCCATTCAGTAGCATATTGCATCAATTCACAACATTTGGGACCCCCAGCAATCCTGAAAATGAAACAACACAACGGCATCCTGACCACCTGACAAGAAAACGCAGAAAGCCCCGTTCACTTCTATGGAGCTTCATGGTGGATATCCGGGCACTGCTGTGCGGAAAGGAAAGACTGAAGAGTTCAGATCCCCCAATGATCACAAAGTAATCCGCCACCTGTGGTACTCCGTCTACTGTGAAACTGCAATTCCTTCTGACTATCAGGGTTTGCTGAGCGTTTTCTTTGCCCAATGTGCAGCATTTTTGTTGTATAAGATGGAGAAATGTTTAATTTTCCAACTTTGTTGCAGAATATTATAATATTCTGTAAAGGATAAGAAGAAAGGTCAGAGGCATCTGCTACATATACCTGCAGTTGTGGTCAACATTATTGGCACCCTAGACTATTTATTATAAAAATAGCCAATATCTTCAGAAACTAGGTGCTACAATCCTGTCTGATAGGAGGCTCTTCTGCTGCAATTATCTCGAGACCGTGAATGTTTCCAGGTTTCACCAGGGACACTTTTCCCTACGTGTCACTGTATGTTGGGAAAATTGCTCTTTATAGGATCCTCCACCATGTGTCACTGTAAATTGATGGCACTTTTGTCTATGGACTCCTCCACCACGTGGCCCCATCGGTAAGAGACACTTTTCTTTATAGGCTCCTCCACCATGTCTCCTCCTGATCTTTATAGGCCTCATTTTGTCATGTACCATAACATGCATTGCCAAAGAGCTCTGGTTTGGTTACATCTGTCTGTGGAACATTTCCCCAGAAAGATTGTAGTTTACCTATGTAACTTTTGGCAAAGTTCAGTCACCCTTTTTCATTCCTTCCTTTAAGCAGTGAGTCCTCATTGGCCTTCACAAATGGGACCCTGTTTTGTTCAGTATATGGCGTAATGTACGGATTGAAATTATCACTCTATATGACTCCAACACAAACTGGTCTTTAGTTGTATGCGGTTTCTTTGCCACAATTTGAACCAACTCTCCTAATGTTCTTTCATCTATTGTCCTCATTCCACCTAATCCTGGAATGTTTGTGACTGTTCCTTGGCTAGCAAACTTCTTGATGAAATTTCTCACTGTTGAATCCGAAATGCTAAGTGCTTTGGAGATAGTACTATTGTAGACTGCTAGCGCTTGGTGATAATAGCATTTTTGGTCTCCTCAGACACCTCTTTTATCTTTGCCATTGTGAACAAGGAATAAAACTTGTCTTTTTAAACATCAAAAACATCATTTTTAGGATAACGTTATGCGAGTACTGAGAATGTGAGAACCAGTGAGTCTCATTTCTAATAAATGACAGGTTATTCTGACTTTATTTCAAGCTGAATAAAAGGTGCCAAGTAATTGCTTCCTGGCATTGTACCTTATTTTTCTCTTGCCAAGTTTTTCTTTTGTTATTTATTTTTGTGTCTTGTGCTTTTCTGTATCAAACATATGAGTTCCGATATACTACATACTTCATTGTCGGAGATTCTCAACATCCTGAATATCTATTTGTAATATCATCTTGCTATAATGACATATTAAAAGGAGAAATCAGTGGTGTAAATGTTTGAGCCTTGGTACAATTGTAGATTGATGGTTTGGCAATACGAACTTCTAGAAATTAATATAAAGCAATTCAAGATAAAGAAAAAAGAATTGGATTCTTCCCTGTTCTTTCTATTTCCAGTGTCATCATATAAGTAGATGGGTCATGGACTTAAATGGCTTTAAGTGAAAAGGGCAACAAGGTCAATGGCAAGGAAACTCGCACTACAATGGTATTATTGTTATCCAGCACTACTCAGGATTGTGGCAGCATCCCAATACCCTTCTTTATCCAGGATTCATGGGAACATCTCTTGATATCGTCCCCTGGTCCCAGTAGCCATGATCAAAGAATGAAAGGATGGCAGAAGTCATCTTGTGGTCACTCCATCCTTCAGTACAGTAGATTTGTGTCTGTTTCCGTGCTAGTATTGTACTGCTGGCATGGTCACTAAAGCATAATGTTCAATCTTCCGCCTGGAAGTAAGGAAGCTCCTGACATGTCGCAGGAGTATCGCAGGTTGCTGACTACTGGTCTAGGAGGGAGTTTGTATGTTCTCCCTGTGTTTGTGTGGGTGTCTTGCGGGTTCTCCAGTTTTCTTCCACACTCCAATGAAATACTGATCCGGAATGTAGATTGTGAGCCCCAATGGGGACAGTAATGATGAGTTCTCTAAAGAGCTGTAGAACTAATGGCGCTATATCAGTGAGCAAAATAACTAAATATTGGTTCCATAAATAATATAATAGAATTTGTAGAAAGGTATGAAATTATGGATTTCGACTTTGCATTGGACCCGTCAGCCGCCTAGTGTACAATGCAGCATCAATGTCTTTTTACAAGGTCAAAGAACAATAATATCAGTCAATGCCAGGCAGTATCACAGACTGCAAAGAAGTGAATGCCAGCAAGGTGCCCAGAGTCAAACTGGCACAGGGCAGCAATGGTTACTGGAAGCCATAAAAGAGGCAGAGCAGGTATTACTGAGTTTTTCAGGTACTGTGTGACTAAAACTACTACAGTATCACGGGTCTGTCTCTATAACAATGATGGATGCATCCATCATTGGCAAGACAAATGTGAAGATGGATGGAATTCACGTGTGATAATGATAGGCACAGGGGAGAGGGTGATGTACGGACATGGACTGAACAGGAGCTCTGAGGAATGCAACTTGTAGGAAGACAATGGGGGCATTCAGGAGGAACATACACGATAGGCCCCTTCTGCAAACAATCCTCCTGCGCTTTGCACAAGTGACCTCTTGTCAGAATTATCACCCAGGACTATTCTCCAGTTCTAAAGGTCCTTATATACATGGCTGAGTTGGGACAACCTTATAATATATAGGGAGGTGCCCAGACTGGCCTCCATTGGATTCGGCAAGCTGGATTGGTCGCCACCAGTGGCTTACTCACCTCTGCTAATTGAGAAGGTATGGCCAAGTAAAGAATACATATATGCAGTGTCAAACTGAGGAACATTGGGTCCTCCAGAGGACTAGATTTTGAGGGCCCACCTTTCATCTATACAAAACCAATGCATTATCATTAAAGGAGTTTTTCAAATCTTGGCTAATTTTCATCAGGCACTGTATCAAGTGGTTACAACAACTTCAGAGCACATGTTTTTAAGGAGAAAAAGAAGGGCTGTTTTACACTAGTGGAAAAAGACCCAAAGCCTATACAAGAGGCAACCCACTCCATATTAATCATACAAACAGGAGAACTAAAGGAGTATAATGGGTATATAAATTTATTACGTATACAAAATGTGAATACACATATGATCAAGCATATATAAAACAGTAGTATGTTTACAAAGATTTAAATACAAAGTGCAAAAAGGATGGAAAAAGGGGAAACAAGTATCCACCCGGTGTGCAGGAGCCCAGAGTCTCAGACAGTCTGATAAAATTAGCAGACTAGTAGTAAAGCTCCCAGTGACCCAGAAAGAGATTGGCGTACGAGGGCGCACAGGCCGCACTCATGGCTGTGCCACGCTTCTTTGTATTTAAGGATTCGTATTATCTTCAGAAGCGTGGCACAGCCATGGGTGCGGCCTGTGCCCCCTCGTACACCAATCTCTTTCTGGGTCACTGGGAGAGATCCGTGTTTGGCAACGGGGGGGGGGGGGGCCCAGGCCGCCGACCATGTGCTGTGGGGCCCAGGCCGCCGACCATGTGCTGTGCTGGCTTAGATACATAGATGATATTCTATTCTTGTGGGGGGGCACGGCGTGGCAGCTCGAGGATTTCATGAGTCGACTGAACGACAATCCGTTTAATATTTCTTTAACTTATAATTATGATACTAGGCAGATTGATTTTCTTGGCATCAGTCTGGAGATCGACAATTTTCGTCGTGTGCAGACTGATGTATTTAGAAAACCAACTGCCGTTAACACTTTGCTTCACGCTGACTCAGCACACAATCCAGCGACTGTGAGGGCCGTCCCGGTCGGACAGTTCCTGAGAATGAGATGGATTTGCTCTACAGAAGATAGGTTTCAAGCCCAGGCCGTTGCTCTTAAAGCACGCTTTGAGGCACGCGGCTATAGCCGTAGGTGCGTCAGGCGTGGCTATGATAGAGCCAGGAGGACACATTGAAGGGACCTTCTGTATACTACAGGTAACCAAGCCAAAACTGGGCCAGAAGACTCAAAAATACGATTTATAACAACGTATAACCATGAATGGTGTAATATGAGAGAAATTCTTGCCCGGCATTGGCCTATCTTGGGTACAGAGCCATCCCTGGGTCCCGCCCTGGGCGACTTCCCCTCTGACAGCTAGGAGGTCCCCTAACCTGAAAAACATGCTTGTCCGGAGTCACTACGTTCCCCCTGTTAGTAACCCTTTTGGTACCAGAGGCCCAGTACTTGGTTGTTTTCAGTGCGGTCACTGTTTGGCTTGTGCCAATATTGTACGGACAGCTTCCTTTATGTCATCTGACGGCAATAGGACATTTTCCATTAGACACCACATATCGTGCAGCACCACAAACGTTATATACTACGCTACGTGTGGCTGCTTTGATTTATGTGAGTCTAACGTCAAGGGAGCTCCGTATACATACTGTTATGATACGGTGGTCTAGGAGCAACATGGAACGAGCTCTGAAGGACGTGGTAACTGTGCTGACCGCAGTCCCTAAGCTCAACACAACACTAGAAGTAGCCGTGGAATGCTCCTAACTCTCCCTAGGCATCTCGTCACAGCCTAAGAGCTAACTACCCCTAAAGAAAGAAGCAGGAAAACTATCTTGCCTCAGAGAAAATCCCCAAAGGATAGATTAGCCCCCCACAAATAATGACTGTGAGTGGAGAGGGAAAAGACATACACAGAATGAAACCAGGATGAGCACAGGAGGCCAGTCTAGCTAAATAGATAGGACAGGATGGAATACTGTGCGGTCAGTATAAAACACTACAAAAATCCACGCAGAGTTTACAAAAAAAACTCCACACCTGACTAAAGGTGTGGAGGGCAAATCTGCCTCCCAGAGCTTCCAGCAAGACAGAATAAATTCACACTGATAAGCTGGACAAACATAGAAAGCACAGAATGGATAAGTCCACAATCTATGGACAGAAAAGAGCAAGCAAAAACTTAGCTTAGCTGAACTGGTCAGGATAACAGGGAACTCCAAAGAGATGTGAATCCAACCAGAAACCATTTACAAGTGGCACTGGCTGAAGACAGAGCCAGACCTAAATAGCCGAGCAGAAGAGAAGATAAGTGGAGGCAGCTGATGACAGCTAACTCCAAGGAGCAGCCATACCACTAGAAATCACAAGAGGGAGCCCAAGAGCAGAACTCACAAAAGTGCCACTTACAACCACCGGAGGGAGCCCAAGAGCGGAATTCACAACAACGTACTAGGGAGCACGTACGTGACATCCGGACAGCTAGGGGCGTAGTCGATGCCTCTGATCTAAAGACGATACCCCATCACTTTAAATTATATCATGACTGTGACGCGGGGTCTCTGCGGATCAGGGGCATAGACTGCGTACACTTGGGCACACGAGGGGGAAATTATAAAAAGATGTTGGCACAGTGAGAGGCAGGCTGGATCGTTAGATTGAATACAGTCGCACCAAGCGGCCTGAACGAATCGCTAAGTTTTGCGTCATTCCTCTAATAAATTTATCTATGGCCTATGGTCTCAGATTGCCCACTTTTCTGCATCCCTCCCTGTTTTTACTTATGATATATTATTCGGTCCTACCTCCCATCCAATGGGAATAGGTTATCATTGTCCGGTTCCTGGTTTTATTGTTTTTAGGTATTTTTGTTATGTTTTCACTTTGATGTCTTATTTGTGGTTTTTTCTTCACAGTAAATTTGTTTACTGCTGTCCTGCCGATATAGACAACCATGATGTTCCCTCTCTCTCGCCATACGGAGGATCTGGCATTTAAGTCCATAAGAAATGACTGAACATCAGTCCCACTGTTATCATGGAAGATGCGGCATCTATTATATAAAAAATTATAATTTTTCTCTATGCGGCATATTATGGACTCTCTCAATCCTTATGTTATTGCAAGTTATTTATTTATTTATATATTGGGGTGTATTGTCCCCTTAGACTGATGCAAATTCAGTGGTCATGCCTCCAGATCCCTCCCCATTGGCTGTTGTACTATTGGTATATGGCATTTTCATTTTCTTATACATTGGTGGCAGTGCGCATGCGCGGGTTCGGGCTGCCGGTCTCTGTTCCTGGGCGGCGTCTACATTGCCTCCCACGTGTGACCGGGGTTTTTTTTTCCCGCTCACGCGCTATGACGCTGGACGCCGCTGGGTGCAGGGCCTGCGGTCAGATCTGCGCATGCGCCGAGCATGCCGCACGCTATTGGCCACTTCCTAGCATGTGACACGTCACATGTTCTAGGTCCGGCCCTTTTTAAGGTCCTTTTCGGCACTCTTTACTATCCCCTTGATAAAGCGGCAAATAAAGTAAGCGAAACGCGCGTCGGAGGTCGTTTCATCCCGGTTCCGGTCCGGTGTGCTGTGCAGTCCATCATACTTGCGGTAAGCGCCAAATATTCACCACTAGTGACTGTTTGTCACTCTATTGTATTTACAACCAAGGTGGCTTTCTGCTACGTGCTTTACTACTAGTCTGCTGATTTTATCAGACTGTCTGAGACTCTGGGCTCCTGCACACCGGGTGGATACTTGTTTCCCCTTTTTCCATCCTTTTTGCACTTTGTATTTAAATCTTTGTAAACATACTACTGTTTTATATATGCTTGATCATATGTGTATTCACATTTTGTATACGTAATAAATTTATATACCCATTATACTCCTTTAGTTCTCCTGTTTGTATGTATACTGTATCAAGTGGTATAGCAGTAAGATACACAATGGTAGGATTCGGCTCTGCTTGCTGATTCCATCGGTTATCACATGATTGCTCAGATACTGTTGAAATCCAGATGATGACACTAGGTTCTCCCCACTCAAGAGACCTGTAGCATGTGCAAGGTATGCATCATAGGCTCTCCTAAAGGTGAAACCAGGTCCCACTGGCGGATTCTCCAGTGGGCAAGTCCAACCTTGCATATATGTGTGGGCGAGGATACCGCTAAGCACTACAGAGCCGTCCAACCTTACCTTTGCTCGAATTTCATTATGGACTTTGATTTCCCATGATACATTTTCAATAGGAAAACAGCCTACAATTACCATTATATCCTTTGGGTGGCTACCTTTAGTCACTATATAACATAAACATCTCTATACAGAGTATCTCAGATTCATGTTTGTTTCAAAGCTGCTTTTTTCATGCCAGTTATCTCAAGATCCATTAAGCCTAGAGCAAAGTATATTCAAGGTCAACCAGAGATCACACAAACCAACGCCTAGATTTGAAGACTTCATCATAGCGCAGAACCAATTCAACCACTTTGGAATAGATACAGATGGCCATAGGGCCATTGTTTCACAGTTATTGAGAACCTAACCACTTAGTGGCTTCCGCATTAATCAGTATTGTACTTGAGGTCACTATTTTAGTGTCTGTAGCTACATGTACTCTATGAACTGGACTGCATGAGGCTCTGCTACACAATAGACTGCCTCCGCATGCTACACAGACATAATTCAACAGCTAAAATAGTAAGATTAGAAAATAAGTTGCCTATTTTTTCCTAAAACAGCATCACTCTTGCCTATAGGCTGTGTCTGGTATTGTAGTGAATGAGGCTGAGCTCTAAAAAGTCACAGAAAAAAGCAGAGATGTTTACCTGCAGAATTCTTTGGAGGATTTTTAAATCCTCTTTTTGTGTCGGTGAGCTTTTACTCAATCTTTAGCGTTAGGACTGGCAAATTGTAAGGACCCTTGACGTGGGTTGCCAGCTTACGTATTGAGGCCCCAATATAAACTAATACCTTACATACATTGATATGTGGTTTTCTTTTTGCACTTTATCTTGCAGGGCGCAGTCGGACCAAGATGGCTCTGTAAACTATTGGCCTCTGTTCGCACAGCATGCATTTTGTAGCACTGGGCAGCCCGCCTGTATGTGCGTTACTAATAGGCTGTAAACCAGATGCTCTGTATTGCTTGTGTGAATTATGCCATATACAGACTAGTATCTCTTATCTTTTTGTGCACTAATGCCAAACAGCCAACACTGGATTGAAAGTGGTTGTTTCATCGGTATTTTTTGCACCTGTGTGTTTGCCATCATTTATCGGGTCCGCTGCGCCCTGCTGGTGCATTTGGTTGGAGGCTTCTGCAGGTAAACATCTCTGCTTTTTTCTGTGACTTTTTTGAATTCTTTGGAGGATTTTTAAATCCTCTTTTTGTGTCGGTGAGCTTTTACTGAGGCTGAGCTCTACAATCCTAGATAAACCCCGTGGTCATGAAGACACTGACTATTAGATAAACACAGTAGACGACATAGTTTATCTACTGTGACATTCCGTAGTTTATATAGGAGCACAGGTGTATATACCTACTGATCCAGAAGATCTCCATGTTTTTGACTGAGGTTCAGATGAAAGTGATCAATATGGCTGACCCTACATTTTTCAGAAAAATCAATGGACTGTAGGATGAGGATGGGACCAGAAAACTCTAAGGCAACAATTATTCTGGAGCACATATCTTTCGTCAACGAAAAACGCATAAAATTCATTAAGAGAAACAGTCTTAATAAATTTGGCCCATCTTCGTGAGTGGATCCTTTAGCAAAACTAGCATGCAAAAGACCATTCTTGATAAATTGAGACCATAAAGTGTGCATCATCAAACATTTCATGTGTCAGAAATTTTGATCGACCTCCACCAATCAACAAAATTCAGAGGTAGAAGTTCTTTGGCTGTGATTGCCTCGTCTCTCCTCTTAGAGGCAAGTTTGACAATGTCCTGGCCTTATGAAAATGCTGTTCAGCGCTAACCTTGTCTATCAGAGGAAAGCTGACCTCAGCTGAAGGTGAGCACTTCGGCCCCTTCCCGATTACTAAGAGTCTCCTATTCTCTACTAATCAAAACATTTGATTGAAACTCAATTGCAAAAATGATTTTTTCCCAACCAAATGCATACATTTAAGTAAAAAATAGTCTCCAAAAGGTGGACAACCCTTTTAAGTGTCACAATGAAAGGTTGAAAACCTGTGAAACTACAGGGTGGGTTACTGTATGTATATGGATACACCTAAATAAAATGGGAATGATTGGTGATATCAACTTCCTGTTTGTGGAACATTAGTATATGGGAGGGGGAAAACTTTTCAAGATGGGTGGTGACCATGGCAGCCATTTTGAAGTTGCCCATTTTGGATCCAGCTTTATTTTTTCCAATGGGAAAAGGGTCATGTGACACATCAAACTTATTGAGAATTTCACAAGAAAAACGATGGTGTGCTTGGTTTTAATGTAACTTTATTCTTTCATTAGTTACTTACAAGTTTCTCTTTGTTTACAGCCATTAACATGTCGTAGAGGTTAACACAGAAATTGTGTTGATGTCTGGTGAACGCAGTATCCGGGTCATTCCAGCAGATTTCAATGCAAGACACCCTACGCAAGAAAACTTGTCACCGTTCCCATGTTATTTAGGCCGAGTTCACATTGCGTTAAAAGCAACCCGTTCAACACATATGTTAACGGGCTGCTGTTAATGCAAGTGCCGGTATGGCAGCGCGCTAGCGTAGGTAAAGCATCTGATAGCTCTATCTGCGCTAGCGGTGACCGACCTGGAAACGCTGCAGCCCGCGTCTCGGGGTCCGTCACTCAATGACGGCAAATCGCTAGCGCACTCCCATTGTGGGCATGCGCTAGCGATGCGTCCGACATTGGATTCAATGGCGGCGTTAACGGACTACGTTACACCGCGTTATGCTGCGGTGTAACGTAGTCCGTCTAACGGACGGGTTTAACGCAATGTGAACCCGGCCTTAGGTGTATCCATAGAAATGACCCACCCAAAAAAGTTTGCCTCATCACTGAACATAATGTTCTGTGTAAACTGAGGGTCCTGTTTCAATTTTTGTTTTGCCCATTCTGCAAATTCAGAGCTCCGATCTGGCATCAGTCGAACATCTCTTCAGCGGATATTAGCTACTCACAAATGGCACCCTTTCAAAATCCAGCAGCTGCAGCATCTGAACGAGGATGACCCAGATCGGTGCAGAAAGGGCAAAACAAAATTTCAACAGGACCCTCAGCTTACACAGAACATTATGTTCAGTGATGAGGCAAACTTTTTTGGGTGGGCCATTTATATGGATACACCTAAATAACATGGGAATGGTGATAGTTTTCTTGCATTGAAGTCTGCTGCAATGACCCGGGTACTGCGTTCACCAGACATCAACACAATTTCTATCCGCTCCTCACGTGTTAACCTCTGCGACGTGTCAATGGCTGTTAACAAAGAGAAACTTTTAAATAACTCATGAAAGAAAAAAGTTATGTTAAAACCAAACACACCATTATTTTTCTTGTGAAATTCTCAATAAGTTTGACTTGTCACATGACCCTCTTCCCATTGGAAAAAATAAAGTTGGATCTAAAATGGCCACCATGGCCAACACCATCCTGAAAAGTTTTCCCCCTCCTATATACTAATGTGCCACAAACAGGAAGTTGATATCACCAATCATTCCCATTTTATTTAGGTGTATCCATATACATGGCCCACCCTGTACAGTGACTCGGCGAAGCTTTCTCCGAGGTCGCTTTCAATGTCACATCTTCACACCTACCATCACTTGTTTCACTGTGAATATAGAGCTTGCTAATGAAAGATAGAGCTTGTGCACAAGACCGATTTTCTTGGACGAATGTTATCCATAGTTTTCACTGATAACACTCACACCTATGATATCCTATGGGGCTGTGCACGTCTGATTTTCTTTGCTCAGATCAAGTGCAAATTGCAGTCATGCCTGATTTTGATCGAAGTGTCGGATCAAAATCAGCAATGCAAGTCTATGGGTCTGAAAAAAAAAAAATCGGACAGCACTCTGTTGACATCCAAGTGTTTTCCAATTTTCACAGACTGACAAAGGAGAAGGTGGAGAGGAGAAATGTTTTTTTTTTTCTCTATGTTCAAGAAAAACTGATGCCCCTCTGATCAATGAAATCGGACAGTTTTTCTCGATCGTGTGACACTTAGGCCATGTTCACATTATGCAGTTTTTACAGCGGAACCGCCACAATTTTGCCGCTGCGGGTCCGCAGCAGTTTTCCATGCAGGGTACAGTACAATATTACCCTATGGAAAACAAAAACCGCTGTGCCCACATTGCGGAAAATCCCGGAAAAAAACGCGCGGAATTGCTGCGGAAAAAAAGAAGGAGCATGTCACTTCTTTGTGCGGAACTGCAGCGGTTCTGCACCCATAGACCTCCATTGTGAGGGTCAAACCCGCAGTAAAACCCGCAGATGCAAAAATATCTGCAGGTTTTCTGCGGTTTTGGGAGTAGAAACCGCTGCAGCCGGAAGTGTGGGGAAGCGGGCGGAAGTGCGTGGGCGGAAGTGCGTGGGCGAGGTGTGGCTGTCACCATGGAGATGTGTATGTATATGTGTGTGTGTGCGTCTGTCTGTGTGTGTGTGCGTCTGTCTGTGTGTGTGTCTGTGTGTGTGTCGATAGTGCCACCCAATTGTGCTAAGCCGCCGTATGGGACTACTACTCCCATCCGGTATTAGGATGGGAGAGTTGTCCCTGTGTCCGGCGACTTAGCACAATAGTAAGTAACACAAAACACCTACACATACAATTCACGTAACATACATGACACACAGTACATATAACATAGAGTATATACTCACCAACAGCACATACTGGTACGCGAAGCCCTCGGTCCCCTAGGGAAAAATCCCCCAAAAATAAACCACATCCATACTACCTGTCCGCAGAATCCAATACAGAGTGTCCCACGCCGATCGCCTGCTCTCCGGCGATACACTGCCAGGAGCGAAGCTCCTAGCAGTGTATCGCATACTGTTCCGGAGTTCAATGGCGCCGGCTTCTCGGTTTACGGCAGTACAGCTGCGTGTGAACTTTCCCACGCAGCACTGCCGTACAGCGAGAGTACCGGGGTCAATGAACACCGGTAAACTCGCTCGCGCATGCGCAGTAACACAGACCGACAGGAGCCGGAGCTCCTGTCAGTGTGTTGCTGCAGCCGTGGAGGGCAGACACATCTCCGGATGTGTCTGTTCTCCATGGCAGATCGTCGTGGGACCCTCGTTATGGGATTTCTGCGGACAGGGCCAGGGAGTATGAATTTGGTTTTTTTTTTTCTTTCTTTTGCAGGTCGAGGGTCTTCAGGATGGATTGAGCGTATAATAAAGGCTTTGTCAAAAAGTGTGTGTCATTATTTCATTAAAATATTTTTTCCTAGTGTCTGTGTTTTTTTTTAACCCTGACGCCTCTCCATTATTAATGTGTGCGGCTGGCTATTGGGGGACATGTGTGCGGCTGGCTACTGGGGGACGTGTGTGGCAGGCTATTGTGGGACATGTGGGCGGCTGGCTATTGTGGGACATGTGTGCGGCTGGCTATTGGGGGACGTGTGCAGCTGGCTATTGGGGGACATGTGTGCGGCTGGATATTGGGAGACGTGTGGGGCTGGCTATTGTAGGACATGTGTGGGGCTGGCTCTTGGGGGACATGTGTGCGGCTGGCTATTGGGGGACGTGTGCAGCTGGCTATTGGGGGACATGTATAGGGTTGGCTATTGGGAGACGTGTGCATTATTAACCGGGCTTAATGCCACCTTTTACAATAGCAAGGTGGCATTAACCCCTCATTACCATCCATCTGCAGAGAAAACTGCATTAAAAACCGCATCAAAAAACGCACCAAAGACCGCACCTGCGTTTTCTGCCAAGAACTGTGGTTTTTAGTGCAGAAAAATCCACAGGGAAGTCTGCAACGTGTGAACATGGCCTTAACCTTCTTGATAACCTGCTGATCGTTGTATACGCCACTAATCCCGAGAACTGGGCTCTGAATTGCCCGGTAGAATACAGTGATGGCTACACATTGGTGTCACCCCTTTATTCATTGCCCATGGGCCCCCATTCCCTTAGCTCTACATGGAGCGATGGTCATATGTGACTGGATGACTGCTGGTGCACATACAGATCCATTATTGCTGGCAATAGATTCTTGATTACACGGAGAATCGTGCAGCCAACAAGCGGCGATTATAGTGTCCACATGGTTCATCAGTTGATTGGTGGATGCTTCTACATAGACAATGGTGGGAACAAAGTATTCATCCTTCCAAGCATCGGCCTTGTTAAAGGGGAGCTATACAGAGACGGACATAATATTGGTGCAACCTGTGCAGTCGGAGCCACTACCACCTCCAAAGCAAGTGGAATTGTGCCTCGTGATGAGCTATTGGACCGCAAAAGGTCCATTGTGCAAGGGTCTTCTGTCCGTGTCCGCTCTCGGAGCTTTACAAACTTTGAGTGACCTTCTATGTCTCTGGATTCGGGCACAAAATCCGCCTGTGTATAAAGACCCTCATGCCCACACTCCATAGCTGCAGCCCCTTATTAGGGGCTCTCAGCAGAGTTCTTGGGATAGATGGTCACTTTGGCTACAGCTCAGGTTGTGTGACTGAAGATCGCTCTGCGCCCCTGCAAAGTCACAGGTAGGTGAATGGGGGAAGCATTGAGACCACCAAGGTACTACGACAAGCAAGGGGCAAAAAATCTAGTTTTGACTTTTTGCAGTACCCTAAGACCCCATTATCTACATTGTGCTGTAATGTGGTAGTGGCCCAGAACAATCTTTGGCCACACAACCATCCCCTGTCCTGACCCAGGCTGCTGGGAAATCTGGAATTCCCAGCTCTGATAACTGGAATGCCCTATGTTATAGGGTCTATAGTGGTACAGTGACTTTATACAAATAAATCCATTATTAAGAGGCTACAAAGGTAAAGCCACATTGTGGTGCAGCCACTGTCCTCTCTGGCTGTCATGGCTCATGTGCAGGTTTTGCTGCAGACTCACTGCATGAGCAGCTTGCTGTAATGAATGGGTTAATCCTCCCAGGGACTGTGGAGGAAACTCACTTTCCACAGCAGCAGACAGTGCAGGAGCTGGAGCTCTGCGCCTGTGCTGTGGGAGGTAGTTGGCAGCCAGTCCCTGGAAGGAGGGGAGTGCATTGGGCTCCTACCTCCTGTACTGGCACAGTTGTGAGCAGAGGGGCTGAGGACCAGCCAGCTGCCGGACGCCCCTCAGCCTGTGGGACCCTGCACAGCATCGCATCCTCCTCCTCCTCACCCTGCATGGATACTATGGGCTCAGCACTGGATCATGGAAATACAGAATTGCTCTGCTGTCACTACTGGGGATATTAGGAGTTCTGCCTCACTAGGGGAATACTGGAGTCCTGTTTGTGGATATAACTGGATTTATTCTTCTCATGGAAGTGGATTATTGGACTAATGGGACCAATGACACTGGCAGGTGAGAACAAGACCATGAGAACTTCTGGCAGGTGGAGGCACTGCCTGGTCACTGGTCTGCTGGGGATTTTGGTTAGATGACCTCTCTATGGTATCATGTACGTTGGAGCTTCCCATAGTCAGTGCATATAGACTGTATACTCTGTATATAGACAGTATATATACTCTATAATTTGTAAAGCGCTGCGGAATATGTTGGCGCTATATAAATAAAAATTATTATTATTATTATTATATACTCTGTATATGGACTGTGTATACTCTATGGACTGTGCATACGGACTGTGTATATAGACTGTACACTATGTATGGACTGTTTATAGACTGCGTATACTTTATGGACTGTGTATACTCTATGGACTATGTACACTCTGGACAGTGTATATAGACTGTACGCTCTGTGTGGACTGTGCATATGGACTGTGTATACTCTGTATCGACTGTGTATATAGACTGTACGCTCTGCATGGACTGCGTGTACTCTGTATGGACTGCGTGTACTCTATGGACTGCGTTGTACTCTGTATGGACTGTGCGTATGGACTGCATGTACTCTGTATGGACTGTGCGTATGGACTGCGTGTACTCTGTATGGACTGTGCGTATGGACTGCGTGTACTCTGCATGGACTGTGCGTATAGACTGTGTGTACTCTGTATGGACTGTCTATGGACTGCGTGTGCTCTGTATGGACTGTGTCTATGGACTGCGTGTACTCTGTATGGACTGCGTGTACTCTGGACTGTGCGTATGGACTGCGTGTACTCTGATGGACTGCGTGTACTCTGTATGGACTGTGTATATAGACTGTATATGCTCTGTATGGACTGCGTGTACTCTATGGACTGCGTGTACTCTATGGACTGCGTGTACTCTGTATGGACTGCGTGTATTCTGTATGGACTGCGTATGCACTGCATATACTCTATATGGACTGTGTATACTCTTTGGACTGGGTTATCTGTATGGACTGGGCATATAGACTGTGTATAGTCTGTATGGACTGTGCGTATGGACTGCATGTACTCTGGACTGTGCGTATGGACTGTGCGTATGGACTGAGTATACTTTATGGACTGCTTATACTCTATGGACTCTTCATATGGACTGTGTATACTCTGGACTGAGCATATGGACTGTGTATACTCTGTATGGACTGTGGATTATCTGTATGGACTGTGTATATGGACTGGATTCTCTGTATGGACTGGGCATATAGACTGTATACTCTGTATGGACTGCATATGGACTGCGTATACTCTGTATGGACTGTGCGTATGGACTGCGTATACTCTGTATGGACTGTGCGTATGGACTGCGTATACTCTGTATGGACTGTGCGTATGGACTGTGCGTATGGAAGAGGTTTTCTTCCAGGATATCTCTTTACTTGGCCGCATTCATGTTTCCTTCAATGACAACCAGATGTCCTGTCCCTGCAGCTGAAAAACACCCCATAGCATGATGCTGCCTCCACCATGTTTCACTGTTGGGATGGTATTGGGCAGGTGATGAGCAGTGCCTGGTTTTCTCCACACATGCCGCTTAGAATTATCACTAAAAAGATCTATCTTCTTCTCATCAGACCAGGGAATCTTATTTCTTATAGTTTGGGAGTCCTTCATGTGTTTTCTAGCAAACTCTATGCGGGCTTTCATGTCTTGCACTGAGAAGCTTCCGTCGGGCCACTCTGCCATAACTGGTGGAGGGCTGCAGTGATAGTTAACTTTGTGGAACTTTCTCCCATCTCCCTACTGCATGTCTGGAGCTCAGCCACAGTGATCTTGGGGTTCTTCTTTATCCCTTTCACCATGGCTCTTCTCCCACAATTGGTCAGTTTGCCTGGAGGGCCAGGTCTAGGAAGACTTCTGGTGGTCCTAAACTTCTTCCATTTAAGGCCGGGTTCACATTGCGTTAACAGCAGCCCGTTCAACACACGTTAACGGGCTGCTAACGCAAGTGTCGGTATGGCAGCGCGCTAGTGCAGATAGAGCGTCTGCTAGCTCTATCTGTGCTAGCGGTGGCGGACCCGGAAACACTGCAGCCCGCGTCTCGGGGTCCGTCACTCAATGATGGCACATCGCTAGCGCACGCCCATTGTGGGCGTGCGTTAGCGATGCGTCCGACATTGGAATCAGTGGCAGCGTTAACGGACTGCGTTACACCGCGTTATGCCACGGCGTAACGTAGTCCTAACGGACGGGTTTAACGCAATGTGAACCCAGCCTAAGGATTATTGTGGCCACTTTGAATCTTGAGTACTGCAGAAATTCTGTTGTAACCTTGGCCAGATCTGTGCCTTGCCACAATTCTGTCTCTGAGCTCCTTGGCCAGTTCCTTTGACTTTATGATTCTCATTTGGTCTGACATGCACTGTGAGCTGTGAAGTCTTATATAGACAGGTGTGTGCCTTTCCAAATCAAGTCCTATCAGTTTAAACACAGCTGGACTCCAATGAAAGAGTTGAACCATCCCAAGGAGGATCACAAGGATATGGACAGCATGTGACTTAAATATGAGTGTCTGTGCAAAGGGTCTGAATACTTATGACTATGTGACATTTTTTATCAAATTTCCAAACATTACTACATTTCTGTTTTTTTCAGTCAAGATGGGGTGCAGAGTGTACATTAATGAGAAAAAATGAACTTACCAAATGGCTGCAATGAAACAGAGTGAAAAATTTAAAGGGATATGAATATTTTCCGTACCCACTGTATGTACAGTACAGACCAAACGTTTGGACACACTTTCTCATTTAAAGATTTTTCTGTATTTTTATGACTATGAAAATTGCAAATTCACACTGAAAGCATCAAAACTATGAATTAACACATGCGAAATTATATACTTAACAAAAAAGTGTTAAACAACTGAAATTATGTCTTATATTCTAGGTTCTTCAAAGTAGCCACCTTTTGCTTTGATGACTGCTTTGCACACTCTTGGCATTCTCTTAATGAGCTTCAAGAGGTAGTCACCGGGAATGGTTTTCCAACAATCTTGAAGGAGTTCCCAGAGATGTTTAGCACTTGTTGACCCTTTTGCCTTCAGTCTGCGGTCCAGCTCACCTCAAACCATCTCGATTGGGTTCAGGTCTGAACTGGATGGAATAGCATCTGCAAGATGCTGTGGTAGTCATGCTGGTTCAGTATGCCTTCAATTTTGAATAAATCCCCAACAGTGTCACCAGCAAAGCACCCCCACACCATCACATCTCCTCCTCCATGCTTCACGGTGGGAAGCAGGCATGTAGAGTCCATCCATTCACCTTTTCTGCATCGCACAAAGACACGGTAGTTGGAACCAAAGATCTCAAATTTGGACTCATCAGACAAAAGCACAGATTTCCACTGGTCTAATGTCCATTCCTTGTGTTCTTTAGCTCAAACAAGTCTCTTCTGCTTGTTGCCTGTCCTTAGCAGTGGTTTCCTAGCAGCTATTTTACCATGAAGGCCTGCCGCACAAAGTCTCCTCTTAACAATTGTTGTAGAGATGTGTCTGCTGCTAGAACTCTGTGTGGCATTGACCTGGTCTCTAATCTGAGCTGCTGTTAACCTGTGATTTCTGAGGCTGGTGACTCGGATAAACTTATCCTCAGAAGCAGAGGTGACTCTTGGTCTTCCTTTCCTGGGGCGGTACTGATGTGAGCCAGTTTCTTTGTAGCGCTTGATGGTTTTTGCACCTGCACTTGGGGACACTTTCAAAGTTTTCCCAATATTTCAGACTGACTGACCTTCATTTCTTAAAGTAATGATGGCCACTCGTTTTTCTTTACTTAGCTGCTCTTTTCTTGCCAGAATACAAATTCTTACAGTCTATTAAGTAGGACTATCAGCTGTGTATCCACCAGACTTCTGCACAACACAACTAATGGTCCCAACCCCATTTTTAAGGCAAGAAATCCCACTTACTAAACCTGACAGGGCACACCTGTGAAGAGAAAACCATTCTCGGTGACTACCTCTTGAAGCTCATCAAGAGAATGCCAAGAGTGTGCAAAGCAGTCATCAAGCAAAAGGTGGCTACTTTGAAGAACCTAGAATATAAGACATAATTTCAGTTGTTTCACACTTTTTTGTTAAGTACAGTTAGGGCCAGAAATATTTGGACAGTGACACAATTTTCGCGAGTTGGGCTCTGCATGCCACCACATTGGATTTGAAATGAAACCTCTACAACAGAATTCAAGTGCAGATTGTAACGTTTAATTTGAAGGGTTGAACAAAAATATCTGATAGAAAATGTAGGAATTGTACACATTTCTTTATAAACACTCCACATTTTAGGAGGTCAAAAGTAATTGGACAAATAAACATAACCCAAACAAAATATTTTTATTTTCAATATTTTGTTGCAAATCCTTTGGAGGCAATCACTGCCTTAAGTCTGGAACCCATGGACATCACCAAACGCTGGGTTTCCTCCTTCTTAATGCTTTGCCAGGCCTTTACAGCCGCAGCCTTCAGGTCTTGCTTGTTTGTGGGTCTTTCCGTCTTAAGTCTGGATTTGAGCAAGTGAAATGCATGCTCAATTGGGTTTAGATCTGGAGATTGACTTGGCCATTGCAGAATGTTCCACTTTTTGGCACTCATGAACTCCTGGGTAGCTTTGGCTGTATGCTTGGGGTCATTGTCCATCTGTACTATGACGCGCCGTCCAATCAACTTTGCAGCATTTGGCTGAATCTGGGCTGAAAGTATATCCCGGTACACTTCAGAATTCATCCGGCTACTCTTGTCTGCTCTTATGTCATCAATAAACACAAGTGACCCAGTGCCATTGAAAGCCATGCATGCCCATGCCATCACGTTGCCTCCACCATGTTTTACAGAGGATGTGGTGTGCCTTGGATCATGTGCCGTTCCCTTTCTTCTCCAAACTTTTTTCTTCCCATCATTCTGGTACAGGTTGATCTTTGTCTCATCTGTCCATAGAATACTTTTCCAGAAGTGAGCTGGCTTCTTGAGGTGTTTTTCTGCAAATTTAACTCTGGCCTGTCTATTTTTGGTATTGATGAATGGTTTGCATCTAGATGTGAACCCTTTGTATTTACTGTCATGGAGTCTTCTCTTTACTGTTGACTTAGAGACAGATACACCTACTTCACTGAGAGTGTTCTGGACTTCAGTTGATGTTGTGAACGGGTTCTTCTTCACCAAATTAAGTATGCGGCGATCATCCACCACTGTTGTCATCCGTGGACGCCCAGGCCTTTTTGAGTTCCCAAGCTCACCAGTCAATTCCTTTTTTCTCAGAATGTACCCAACTGTTGATTTTGCTACTCCAAGCATGTCTGCTATCTCTCTGATGGATTTTTTCTTTTTTTTCAGCCTCAGGATGTTCTGCTTCACCTCAATTGAGAGTTCCTTTGACCACATGTTGTCTGCTCACAGCAACAGCTTCCAAATGCAAAACCACACACCTGGAATCCACCCCTGACCTTTTAACTACTTCATTGATTACAGGTTAACGAGGGAGACGCCTTCAGAGTTAATTGCAGCCCTTAGAGTCCATTGTCCAATTACTTTTGGTCCCTTGAAAAAGAGGACGCTATGCATTACAGAGCTATGATTCCTAAACCCTTTCTCCGATTTGGATGTGGAAACTATCATATTGCAGCTGGGAGTGTGCACTTTCAGCCCATATTATATATATAATTGTATTTCTGAACATGTTTTTGTAAACAGCTAAAATAACAAAACTTGTGTCACTGTCCAAATATTTCTGGCCCTAACTGTATATAATTCCACATGTGTTAGTTCATAGTTTTGATGCCTTCAGTGTGAATTTACAATTTTCATAATCATGAAAATACAGAAAAATCTTTAAATGAGGTGTATCCAAACTTTTGGTCTGTACTGTATGTATATGTATGTGTATATATATATATATATATACACACACACAGTGAGTATGGAATGTATTCAGACCCCTTTTAATTTTTCACTTTTTGTTTCATAGTAGACATTTGGTAAATTCAAAACAGTTCATTTTTTTTTCTCATTAATGAACGCTCTGCACCCCATCTTGAATGTAAAGAAACAGAAATGTTGTCATTTTTGCAAATTTATTAAAAAAAGAAAAACTGAAATATCACATGGTCATAAGTATTCAGACCCTTTGCTCAGTATTGAGTAGAAGCACCCTTTTGAGCTAGTGCAGCCATGAGTCTTCTTGGGAATGATGCAACAAGTTTTGCACACATGCATTTGGGGATCCTCTGCCATTCTTTCTTGTAGATCCTCTCCAGTTCCGTCAGGTTGGATGGTGAGTGTTGGTGGACAGCCATTTTCAGGTTTCTCCAAAGATGCTCAATTGGGTTTAGGTCAGGGCTCTGGCTCGGCCAGTCAAGAATGGTCACAGAGTTGTTCTGAAGCCACTCCTTTGCTATTTTAGCTGTGTGCTTAGGGTCATTGTCTTGTTGGAAGGTGAACCTTCGGCCAAGTCTGAGGTTCAGAGCACTCTGGAAGAGGTTTTTATCCAGGATATCTCTGTACTTGGCCGCATTCATGTTTCCTTCAATGACAACCAGTTGCCCTGTCCCTGCAGCTGAAAAACACCCCCATAGCATGTTGCTGCCACCAAGTTTCACTGTTGGAATTGTATTGGGCAGGTGATGAGCAGTGCCTGGTTTTCTCCACACATACCTCTTAGAATAATCACCAAAAAGGTCTATCTTCATCTCATGAGACCAGAGAATCTTATTTCTCATAGTCTGGGAGTCCTTCATGTGTTGTTTAGCAAACTCTATGGGGACTTTCATATGTCCTTGCACTGAGGAGAGGCTTCCGTTGGGCCACTCTGCCATAAAGGCCCGACTGCTGGAGGGCTGTAGTGATAGTTAACTTTGTGGAACTTTCTCCCATCTCCCTACTGCAACTCTGTAGCTTAGCCACAGTGATCTTGGGGTTCTTTACCTCTCACCAAGGCTCTTCTCCCACGATTGCTCAGTTTGGCTGGACGGCCAGGTCTAGGAAGACTTTTGGTGATCCCAAACGTCTTCCATTTAAGTATATGGAGGCCACTGTGCTCTTGGGAGCCTTGAGTACTGCAGAAATTTTGTTGTAACCTTGGTCAGATTGTCTCTGAGCTTCTTGGCCAGTTCCTTTGACCTCATGATTCTCATTTGGTCTGACATGCACTGTGAGCCGAGAGGTCTTGTATAGACAGGTGTATGCCTTTCCAAATCTAGTCCTATCAGTTTAATTAAACACAGCTGGACTCCAATGAAGGAGTAGAACTACTGAATACTTTCCGTACCCACTGTATATAAAATATATATGTGTGTGTGTATGGGATGAGGTGTACTACTATGTATCGATGGGATAGAGTGTGTTACTATATATCTATGGGTTCAGGTGTACTACTATGTATTTTTTAGGATCAGGTGTGTTACTATATTTATATACTAGTTATTGGCACTGGTTACACTGCACTATGTATATACAGTGGCATGTAAAAGTTTGGGCCCCCTGGTCAAAATTACTGTTATTGTGTACAGTCAAGCAAGTTAAATATAAAATGATCTCTGAAAAGCCTGAAATTAAAGAAGACACATTTCCTTTGTATTTTAGAAAGAAAATGACCGATGCAAATGTTTGGTCACCCTTGGAGATTTGTGTGCTTAGATAACTTTGACCAAGGTTTCAGACCTTAATTGGCTTGTTAGAGTTATGGTTTGTTCACTTTCATCATTTGGAAAGGTCAGGTGATGCAAATTTCCCAGCTGTATAAAAATCCAGTAGCCACAAAAACCTCGCTGACATGTTCCAGTCAGCAGAAAAGGGCCAGAAATTAGCCCACAAAGGAAAAAATATACCCACTCAACATAATATATTAAACAGGAGAAAAATGAGAGTAGTACTAGGTATGTAGAAAATATAACAAAGTTTTCGCGTCCTAATCGACCGCTTTCTCAAGCGCGAAACGCGCGTCGGGGGGCTTTTTCGCTACACATCCAGCCCAGGACCCATCTACCCTTGTCTGTGGTAAGTGTCTGCCGTTTCTCCCTGTAATTACGGTCGCCCCGTTGTGGGGATGTACACACTGGGGGTCTTTACTCTTAGCGGCAGGCAATTTTTTCCAATGCCTTCATACTCTATTGCACATGCACTTTAGAATGTATTACCTTGTGAGGCAGTAATTGACTAGGGCAGGTATTGGGTCCTGGTTACCTTGGTGTTATCTTTGCACACGTATCAGTTTATGTTTGTCCTTCTTATATATGTGTATTTTATTACTGGAATTATTCAATAAACTTTGTTATATTTTCTACATACCTAGTACTACTCTCATTTTTCTCCTGTTTAATATAATGTATAAAAATCCAGCCTCCTCTCACCTTGTGCCAAAAACAGCAGTCATGGGTTCTTCTAGTCAGCTGCCTAGCACTTTGAAAATGGTGGAGGTCCACAAATCAGGAGAAGGATATAAGAAGATAGCAAAGCGTTTTCAAGTTGCCCATTCCACATTTCGAAATGCAATTAAGAAATGTTAGTAAAAGGGAACCTGTCAAGTCTCCCGAGTCCCAAGAACCACCAGCAGTTGTGTCTGCAAATGTAAATACCCTGCTCAACAGTCCCTTTATTCCGGAACTTTTTCTAAAGATCTGGTTTTATGTGCATTTCTAAAGTCCGTGTATGATATGTAAGCGGGCTTTGACTAGTCGATGGTGCGTTAGTGTCCTCAGACTAGTTGACCCACTTAGATGTTATCATTCCCCTGTGGGCATGATAATATAACTTACAAACATCGGTGTCATCGTTAGCGCTATACTTACCTTGCTCATTCTCGCAGCTTCTTTCCCTCACTGCATTCAACCTCTGAAGCCAGGTGTACGTTTTGATGTTTCATAGAGACTCACTGCGCATGATCGGAATTCTTCTGCAGGGTATTTATATATGCAGATACAACTCCTGGTGGTTCTTGGGGACCTTACAGGTTCTCTTTAAGAGGAAGAGTGGAAGCCAAGATAAGGTCTGGAAGACCAAGACAAAATTTCAGTGAGAGCTGCTTGTAGAATTGCTAGAGAGGCAAATCAGAACCCCCTCTTGACTTCAAAAGACCTTCAGAAAGATTTAGCAGACTCTAGAGTTGTGGCACATTGTGGTACTGTTCAGTGACACCTGCACAAATATGGCCTTTATGGAAGAGTCATCAGAAGTAAACTCCTGCGTCCTCAGTTGAAAATACAGCCTCAGAAGTATACAAATGAACATTAAAACAAACCTGATGCATCTTGGAAACGAGTCCTGTGGACCGATGAGGTTAAAATAGAACTCTGGTCACAACGATCAAAGATATGTGTGGAGAAAAAAGGAGCATCGAATTTCAGAAGAACATCTCGCCAACCACTAAGTATGGGGGTGGATTGATCGTGCTTTGAGGTTTTATTGCAGCCAATGGCATGGGGAACATTTGACGGGTAGAGGGAAAAATGGATTCAATTCAATTTCAATGCTATCAAAAGGGGGGTGCTACTAGGTACTAACCATGCAGGGTGCCCAAACTTTTGCATCGGACCATTTTACCGTATATACTCGAGTATAAGCTGACCCCCCTAATTTTGCCACAAAAAACTGGGAAAACTTAATGACTCGAGTATAAGCCTAGGGTGGAAAATGCAGCAGCTACTGGTAAATTTCAAAAATAAAAATAGAAACCAAAAAAAGTTAAATTAATTGAGACATCAGTAGGTTAAGTGTTTTTGAATATGCATATTGAATCAGGAGCCCCATATAATGCTCCATACAGTTCATGATGGCCCCATAAGATGCTCCATACAAAATACGCCCCATATAATGCTCCATACAGTTTATGATGGGCTCCATAAGATGCTCCATATTAAAATATGCCCCATATAATGCTGCACAAATGTTGATTATTACCCCATAAGATGCTCCATAGACACATTTGCCCCATATAATGCTCCACAAATGTGGATTATGGCCCCATGAGATATTCGTCTTATATAATGCTGCACATGGCCCCATAAGATGCTCCATACAGATAATTGCCCCAAATAATGCTGCACATGGCCCCATAAGATGTTCCATACAGATAATAATTGCCCCATATAATGCTGCACATGGCCCCATAAGATGCTCCATACAGATATTTGCCCCATATAATGCTGCACATAGCCCCATAAGATGCTCCATACAGATATTAGCCCCATATAATGTTGCACATGGCCCCATAAGATGCTCCATACAGATATTTTCCCCATATAATGCTGCACATGGCCCCATACAGATATTTGTCCCATATAATGCTGCACATGGCCCCATAAGATGCTCCATACAGATATTTGCCCCATATAATGCTGCACATGGCCCCATACAGATATTTGCCCCATATAATGCTGCACATGGCCCCATAAGATGCTCCATACAGATAATTGCCCCATACAATGCTGCACATGGCCCCATAAGATGCTCCATACAGATATATATGTATATACAGTATATGCTATATTCACCTGCTCCACGTTCCACCGCCGACCACCGCTGTGTCTTCCCGTCCTCTGCACTGACGTTCAGGCAGAGGACGGCGCGCACTAATCGCGTCATCACGCCCTCTGACCCGTGCGTCGCTGCAGAGGACGGGGAAGACGCAGCGGCGCCAACGGTGGAACGGGGAGCAGGTGAATATAGCGCACTGAGTTATACTCACCTGCTCCTGGCGCGGTCTCTGCACGTCTGTTCCCTGGCACCGGCAGCTTCTTCCGGTAGTGAGCGGTCACATGGTACTGCTCATTACAGTAATGAATATGCGGCTCCACCCCTATGGGAGTGGGGTCCATATTCATTACTGTAATGAGCGGTACCATGTGACCGCTCACTACAGGAAGACGCTGCCGGGGAAATGACGTGCAGGGACCGCGCCAGGAGCAGGTATTATTACACAGCTCCGCTCCCCCTCACCTGCCGACTCCTGGGTATGACTCGAGTATAAGCCGAGAGGGTTACTTTCAGCCCAAGAAAGTGGGCTGAAAATTTTGGCTTATACTCAAGTATACACGGTAGTTTATGTAATTTTTAAAATGTTATAAATGACAATATTTTTTTTTACTAAAATACCAAAGGAAATGTATCATCTGTAACTTTAGCTCCTTTAGAGATCATTTCATCTTCAACTTGCCTTACTGTTCACAATAACAGTAATTTTCAACAGAGGGCCCAAACGTTTTCATGCCAATGTAGTGTATATCACTATTTGTTAGACTCTCCATAATGTCGCCATTTGTAACTTTCGGAGCAGTTTTCTGTCGGGCTGTGTGCCACGAGCCGTCACTTGGCAGTGCTTACCTGGCTTTCTCTGGAGCTCGATGGAGGACACGTGCGCTGTATGATGCCGTTCCACCACCCACTCGGTTAGGACGCTTAAACATGTGGATTTGTACTTTACTATTAGGTGAATAGGTAAACTAATCCCCGTCTGTCTTGATGAATCTTGTGCTAATGGATTGTTTTAGTGGAAGTGCAGTATCTGAGGACATTGCGATGAATGGTGGCTGAACATCTTACTGGTTGTTTCCCAGTCCTAATACTTTGTTACACTTGTTCTCTGTGACTATGGATGTTTCATGGATCTGTAGCTTTGGTTAATGATATAAGTAGCAGCTTGAGATTGGTACCAACAAAAAAGTCTCCTGTACAGGCCACAGGGCATGATCTTGAAAAAGGATGCAGGTGATCTTGACATGGTGATGATAATGCCCTCCATAGACAGCTGCCAATACGACTATTGTCATGCATCTGTCATCCAATAGACATGAGCGGACCACGCTGCCAGGTAGTTGTGAAAAATGGGCACAGCCAAGAATAAAGGTATCTGGAGAAAGCAGCAATCTCCGAACTTCTCACAGACTCCGAAGTACTTTGCCTATTAAGTACCCCACTGTTCAAGGTCAGTCGGACATGTGATTTGCGCTTTCTCTACCACATTGCCCACCACGTAGTGCTCCCTCCAGGGATCAATGGTGACGCTGGGTCTAGTCTCTCGCATTGTGGTGCTGCAAGGGTTAAGACTCTACTTTTCTCTAGACAATGACTCTTTGAGCCAATGTCAAGAAGAATAAAGGCACAAAGACCAGGGACAGATGTCTGTGCACGCTGCGGACAAATGATGCATTCCACTGATCCCTTGTATCCATGATATTTGGGTCCCTATAGGAAGCCGTTCCCGGACCCCTGTCCGTTCCAATATTTACTATTGATAACTGAAATTTGCAGCTGTTTCCCTCAGGACAACGCAATGCAGTCTTTCTTTTGTGCACAATGATGCTTTAGGTTGGTGATAAGGAGCCATATTACTCCAGAAGGAAAGGTCACTAATGCTCTGTTATCACTTTGCCTTTATCTCAACATCATTCCAAGAATTACCTTGTGTGCGTTCTGCTTTGGGCACCACAGAATCTGCACAAAGTGTTATTGCAGCTATCCAGATGTCCTAACAGATCTGTGCGTCATCTAGAATCAGTGCAAGAACATCTTGCCAGCACCAAATCCTGTGCCACCAATATCGGTGCAAAGACATCTCGCCAGCACTAAAGCCTGTGCCACCGATATCAGTCTCATTGACAGATGCCAATGTCTCTGGAGCTGCAAATCTGTGGCCATGGGGATTATTCTCAGTGATTCCTTGTAATGGCTGATAATGTAGAATGATAAAGACACAGCCAGGCAGCTAATCTTCCCAACTGCACCGTACACATGCACACACGACTTGGCTGAGCATGCATATACTTTCAATAATAAAGGGAAATAATTTGCTGTCATACATCCCTGACAGCTTATCTCCCATGAGAAATAAAAGGATCATTCATGTTTGAATCCAACATGTCCAATCCTACATTCCCCTGATGCCTGGTGACCATACACAATAGATGGTTGATTAGAGTGTTCACCAATATTAGTGGGTTTTCTTTTGATTTTTATCTGTTTATGGGCATCTTTAGGTTGCACAGTGCCATGTGCAGTACATGCTATCTGTGCCCCACAAAGTGTGCCATCGAGCAGCCAAGTAACATAGTTTTTAAGTTTGAAGGAAGACTTTAAGTCAACACCATGACTTTAGAGGCGAAAGTTTCTGGTTTCAAAATCAACAGGCCTGTAGCTCAAGATGCCCTAATTGGGTCCATACCAGGTAGAAAACCACTTTAAATAATATTGCTTACCACTAAGGACTCATATTGAGTAGTATTCTCTATAAGTGTCTCCATGTCCTGAGGATTACCAGCTAGTCACTCTGACTGCACTTCTTATTCCGGGACAGCACAAGCTTTTTTTTTTGTTGTTGCCAGCCCTCAATGGTCCATTTGGCCTCTCCATGTTTGGATATTGATCTTCAGTGGTTGGCTTGTAGGTTCAGAGAGGTCCTTGTAGGTTGACGAGAGCTAGGAAAGGTGGACGAGTTACTGGAAATCCTCATCACTTAGCAGTTGTCATGAGCTCATATTGCCAATTGGGTTGACAAATTTACAGAAACACATTTTTGCTTCCGTATTCCAGCCATAAGTCCCAGCCCAATGATATGATGTTAGTTTGGGCCACAAGACCCATTGTCGAGCAGGAACTTGATGTAAAACGGACTACATTTCTGGAAAATTAATCCAATATCAGTAGGACTGGTTGTTCCCAGTTATGTACATAAGAGGAAAGCTGACCTAACCCATCCCAGGAATGGCAGCCAATCTCATGTGTAGGACATCTTAGTCTCCTCCTCACCACAGATGCCCGGGGAAGAGGCATTGGGAATATTAGATATCCAGTAGGAACTTAGGGCCCATTTGGATTGGCCGATTTTAGCCAGCTAACGAGCACCAAATTAATATCTTCAAAACAATCGGCACTCATTTACTGTCCCATTTCCCTGGACAGACAGTTGGCAATGTGCTGCCAAGAATAATAACTTTCGTGCTGACATAAACCACCTGATTACCCGATTAACGTCCCTTTTGCTTGTTCGTTGGCAGCATGTTTAAGCTGGGTTTCTGTGGTCAGTTTTTTATGTGAAAATCAGAAACATCATAAATGGGAAAAGTAAAGAGGTCCAGATTCATAAGGATGAGCAATTTTCTCGTTGTTCTTTATGAGGCGGAGTGTAGGAGTCGGGCACGCCTGAGTTATTGAGAATCGCTAAACCATTGAGAGTGCATCATGCCAGAAAGTAAGGAACGCCATTGCTGGTCATGATTTGGAATTAGATGAGCTATGTCATCCCCCCCTCCAAGCACGCCACTGTTCCGTACATTTTGGTAGAGGTGGAAGAAACTCCAAAAGTCACAACATTTTTGCACAATTCCGAATGGTTCAAAACATTTGGGACTTTTCAAAGCAATTTAACTCCAGAATTCTGCTGAAATTGCTTTGATGAATCAGGGCATGAAATTTCTCCTTCCCTTTAAAAAAAAGGAAAAAAACTGAAGGTATGAATGCAGCCATACACTGGCTTATCATCTGGAACAAGTATTCTTATGAATACACATTTGCCAATTACCAGCTCTTCAAAGTGGACATTAATTCCTCTCTTTGGTTTGGAATTAATGCACGCTAGACCAAGTAGGCGTTCATCGTGTATGTGTCGGATGCTATAGACCTTGGACAGATACTCACTTTGCTGGTTTCCATCACATCCCATAGCCTAAGCACTCGCAACTGCAAAATAGGCAGATTGAAGCTGACAGATCTGTCAATGAAAGGACAGGGTAGGAACAGAGGCTTAATTTTATCTGTAAGAGATTGTACAAAGGGGATGGGGGCATTAAGAGATAATACTAACTAAAGCCACCTATTAGTCACTAATGGAGTGAAGTGGAAATATGCAGCGTGTGCACACAACTAACCATCAGCCCATTACTGTAGATTAGGGAGGACTAGCTTCTCCGGCTTAGCGGAGACTCTGTGACAGACACCTTTTATGTTTTACACTGAAAAGGGTTTTACCAAAATTGAAAGTTATCCCCTATCTCTATTTTGTGTATAAGGGTACCGTCTCACAGTGGCACTTTTGTCGCTACGACGGTACGATCCGTGACGTTCCAGCGATATCCATACGATATCGCTGTGTCTGACACGCAGCAGCGATCAGGGACCCTGCTGAGAATCGTACGTCGTAGCAGATCGTTTGGAACTTTCTTTCGTCGCTGGATCTCCCGCTGTCATCGCTGGATCGGTGTGTGTGACACCGATCCAGCGATGCGTTCGCTTGTAACCAGGGTAAACATCGGGTTACTAAGCGCAGGGCCGCGCTTAGTAACCCGATGTTTATCCTGGTTACCATCGTAAATGTAAAAAAAAACAAACAGTACATACTTACATTCCGGTATCCGTCAGGTCCCTTGCCGTCTGCTTTCCCGCACTGACTGAGCGCCGGCCGTAAAGTGAAAGCAGAGCACAGCGGTGACGTCACCGCTGTGCTGTGCTTTCACTTTACGGCCAGCAGTCAGTCAGTGCGGGAAGCAGACTGCAAGGGACAGACACCGGAATGTAAGTATGTAGTGTTTGGTTTTTTTTTTACGCTGGTAACCAGGGTAAACATCGGGTTACTAAGCGCGGCCTTGAGCTTAGTAACCCGATGTTTACCCTGGTTACCCGGGGACCTCGGCATCGTTGGTCGCTGGAGAGCTGTCTGTGAGACAGCTCTCCAGCGACCACACAACGACTTACCAACGATCACGGCCAGGTCGTATCGCTGGTCGTGATCGTTGGTAAATCGTATAGTGTAACGGTACCCTAAGGATGCATTTACTGGGATTTGAGTTTCTGTACCGTAGTTCCTGGCAGTCCCATAGTGAGTGAATTAGTGCATGTTTTTGTACTCTGTTCTTTTCAGCCCCATTCAGTGGATGAGCGAGTGTCCTACTGTACAGACCCCCAGTGATCAGTAAGTCTATAGAGATACTTTTCAACCTTGCTGTAACCCCTGTTAATGAAGCAATTTTTGTATCAATAAACCCATATAAATGTGCATGCTATGTAGAGTAATTACAGTAATATACTGACCGATTGCAGTCTTCACCAGTTTCCAGCCCTGGTGCTCTCCTCACTTGCATAACTTCCAACTTGCGGGGTCACACCTATAGCCCGATTCATCAAGATCGGCAGTGTTCATGCCAAAGGCCTGCTGGAGTGAGACTCTCCTGATTCATGAAAAGTTGCCTGCCTATTCATGAATTTGAAGCATCTTACGAGTGGCATGTGCCTTTTTGGAGCAGGGGATTCCAAATCTCGTCATGAAGTAGATGAGCTGTGGTGTCCCACCGCTACCGCGCCCCAGCTCCACCCCTTTTGTCAGAGCTGGGAGAAACTCCAAATACCAAATGTCACAATTTTGATGCAACTCCGAGTCACACTTACATTTTGTGATTTTTTTTTTTTTTTTTTTTCAAAGCCTTTAATCCAGAATTCTGGAGAAAAAAATTTGATGAATCAGGAGCATAGTGCGCAGTGCGATCTTTAATATCATGAGCAATGGCAAAATGATATAGGATTACTGTAGCATATAGGTTAAATGTCTTGTGATCATCTGATAATTGGTTAAACAAGCTGTGATCGATGATGCAAGCAAGTTATTATCTGTCCATGGAAAAGGACTCTTGGGTTAAGTTCCCACAATGAGTTTTAATGAGTTTTGGTAGATGTGTTCCTTCATATCAACTTTTGTAGATGTGTTCTTCCAGATCTACTCTGGGGCCTTCCAGATGTACATGGGTAGATTTAGTCCTCCAAGACCTTCACTGCCCAAATTGCTACTACTTTTGGACAAAGTTTGTAACAGGTCTTGGCATTTTCTACAAGATGTGGTTAGGACATGTCTGAGAAGAATCTTATCTTAAAGATTTTCTAAGAGGATTTTGAAGTAATATGTCTGGCTTCCTTTACAGAAGTGAAGCCAGAATAAAGCGTAATCATCTTTTCCTCAACTTCTTACATCTCGGGGGGTTATAAATGGTAGGGTTTATGCGAGTAGAGATCTTCACCAGTCGCTGAGATCCTCTGTCTTTTGGGTGGGAAGGAGATAAATACCAGTCATTGGGATATGCTATGGTCAATGGTCGCTGCTTCGTTCTCAAGATCTCCCCTTTTTATTTGTTCAACTTTCTAGGCATCGATCACTACACTTTCCGCAAAAGTAGATAGGTGACATTTACAGTCTAGGTTTAATGTATGAATCATTTATATTACCCAACGATGACGAGCAGCTATCTGTTTTGACATGGTCTTCAGCTCATGACAAAGTAGAGATAGGAAGGCATGTTAGCCGTCAAACCAGCGTCTTCTCTTGCCTTCATATTAGATTGTTCTGATAAAGATTATCATAACCTTGATTTGCCATACTTGCATGTTTTCTGGCATTTAGCCTATGTATTAGCTATATCGGATGTAGAGGTATTGGTTACACCTGGGTCCTGGTGTCGGTCTACCTCGTAAGAAGACACCAGTGTCAGAAATGGCACATGGTCGCATTGGGGCCCACAAGCCTAAAGGTACCGTCACACTAGACGATATCGCTAGCGATCCGTGACGTTGCAGCGTCCTCGCTAGCGATATCGTCCAGTGTGACAGGCAGCAGCGATCAGGCCCCTGCTGTGCTGTCGCTGGTCGGGGAAGAAAGTCCAGAACTTTATTTGGTCGCTGGACTCCCCGCAGACATCGCTGAATCGGCGTGTGTGACACCGATTCAGCGATGTCTTCGCTGGTAACCAGGGTAAACATCGGGTAACTAAGCGCAGGGCCGCGCTTAGTAACCCGATGTTTACCCTGGTTACCATCGTTAAAGTAAAAAAAACAAACACTACATACTTACCTACAGCCGTCTGTCCTCCGGCGCTGTGCTCTGCACTCCTCCTGTACTGGCTGTGAGCGTCGGTCAGCCGGAAAGCAGAGCGGTGACGTCACCGCTCTGCTTTCCGGCCGCTGTGCTCACACTGATAGTACAGGAGGAGTGCAGAGCACAGCGCTGGAGGACAGACGGCTGTAGGTAAGTATGTAGTGTTTGTTTTTTTTTACTTTTAGGATGGTAACCAGGATAAACATCGGGTTACTAAGCGCGGCCCTGCGCTTAGTTACCCGATGTTTACCCTGGTTACCGGCATCGTTGGTCGCTGGAGAGCGGTCTGTGTCACAGCTCTCCAGCGACCAAACAGCGACGCTGCAGCGATCCGGATCGTTGTCGGTATCGCTGCAGCGTCGCTAAGTGTGACGGTACCTTTACATTACACCTCTCCAGTGATCAGCCATATTTATATACCACTCCTTGAAAATTGGAAAAAGGAATGAAGGTCACCCCAGGCTATGGGGCTCCCCTCAATGTCTCTTCCTCTGGCTGATGGGGACATTGACCTCCTCTTAGTCACAGCTGGGTTTACTCCAGTACAGGAGTCTCCTTTTACAATTTACAGTCCCGAGGGATGTCGGCCTGAGTCACCTCTTCTACCTTCTATTCCTTCCTTGTGTCGTAACAGTTACTCACTCGTGAAGAATTTGTTGAATTTGGAAATAACTGTGATTGACTGGTAGGGAATGGACCTGTATTGTGTGTACTGGAAATATAGAGGGAAAGTACTGGGAAATGTCTACAGAGAAAGCGCACAAGAAGAATGAGATCTACATGTGTGAGCTTACAAGATCCCATTCTATTTTGCCACAGCATATCCAAGGTTGACCTCCAGGTTTCTAACTCTAGATTTAAAGAATGCATTTCTGCAGGTCCATACTCAATAAAGCTGATCCTCTCATGGCTATCTACTACAGTCTCTGACATGTCTCATGGTTTGGAAACCACATTGGAAAAAATCTGCATCTGCTGAATCTTCAGTCTCCCGGATGTAAAGAAGAAGGTTCACGTTCACTGACAGCAGGCAGAGATCTTAGAAATGACGAAACACAAAGTATAAATAAAATTTGCACAAACTGAGGAACAAGAAAAATTGGTCTAGAAGATATTTAAGGCCTGTCAGGTTCCATACTTTGCAGGATTATAGCAATCCAATTGGTGCTCGTTTTCCAATCCTATCTCAAAAGCAGGTGTGAACTGAGCCTTAATAACCATCTTTACTTATTAGGCACTCCTCTTCATATTCAATCCTCTGCCATGCACAAGCGACATGGAAATGAAATATATATAAAGATGACCTGTTATTTACCATAAATGTGTAATTTTTTACCTGGTGTTTATGTGGCTGTTCTCCTGAGTCCGGTGTAATTTTTCACTTCTTCCTGCACCTCTCCGTTCCTCAGTTATGGCCCTCTGTTCCCCCCAAAAAATAAATGTAAACGTAGTCTTGCTGGTCAACAGGGTTTGGTCCTCAAGAAGAAAGTAGATAAAAATACATATTTATGACAAGTGACTGGTCCTCTTTGATGTATTGCTATGGAAAGCAGCAAGATCTCTATAAGGGCTCATTCAGACGCCTGTCCCATTTGGTCCGAGCATGGACCACTAGGGCAGGGACTGGTGGAGAATCTCCGGACCCAAGTGTGACCACTTCTTATATTTCTATGAGGCTGTCACGCTCGGGTCAGAAAACCTGTGTCTAGTCCGTGCATTGCCATCCGATATTGGGCTGAAATAGTTGCATGAGCACTTATGTGCAGCATTACATAAAGCCAAATGGCCCCCTCATCAACAGGGCTAATGTAGAGGTACCTAAGGAGGCTACCATCCCATGCCCCGTCCTCGCACTTATTGGCCATATAATGACAAAGCGGCTTCTCTTTCAGATATTGGGCGGATGGAACTGTTGATACTATGACTATATATATCCGAGGATAGAGAAGGATTCTAATATGCTCATATATGGCCCTGGCCCCTAGTTGCCCCATCTCCCCACAGTCAGGCTCCGCCATTTCTCTTCCTCATTGCGGAGATTTCCTTTTAGAAAGAATAGCTTCCTTTTGGAAATCCCACAAAAAATACTCCAGAGGCAAGAAGAAGGGCTTCTCTAATTGTTTGGCGCAGCCCCCTCCTCTAATAATGTGAATGCTCAGCTCCCCCCTTCCCAGGCTGGGCCTGTAATAATTCATCCCATTGTAAGGCCAGGACACAGACCCTCTGTCCTAATGTTCACTCCTAGCTCACCATTAAAGGACCATCAGAACAAGCCCCCCTTTTTGCTCTGAAGAGGGTCTCTATGTCTCCTCAGATAGCATTTGTCCTGCGGAGCTGGGAGTATAAAGAGCTGAGGTCCCAGCATGGTACTGAGGAGACAGAGTGTCTTTCATTTCTCCCCAGAGGGGAGACAAACGCACACTTTGTCCTGCGGAGACGGCTACTAACACAACACGTTTGTTTGAGAGGAGAGGCAGAAGGGGGGTAAAGTAGGATTGAAATAGTTGGGATATAAATAATGGTCTCCTCTCATCACGGCCTGGAGCACAGAACTGGCAAACGTGTGGGGGTTACTGAGAGTTTGGACTCTGGAGCTCAGAATAACAGCTGGCGAGGGCACCACCACCGTGCCCAACAGATGGGCCATGTATGGAGAAGTGGGGTGGTCCCCACCTTCACTTCTGTGCTTCTCCCATCTATACACATGGGGGTATCCGCAGAGCTGCAGTATCCGCTACAGTCTACATGAAGTTGCCCCAATTTGGCAGCACAAATGCCGGGATCCACACGGATTCTTTTTTTTCTGTCTGATTTACCTGGAGATCACGACTCCAGATGTCTGCCAGGTGAATGCTACCCCCCACCCTGCAGAGCTGTAATCAATATCTTTCCATGATATTTTGGGGTTCTGCAGCAAGCACAAATATCTGTTGTGATTAATGGGTAACGTGTATATATATATATATCTATATATATCTATATAGATATATATAGATATAGATATCTAGTAATGTATATTACTAGATGGTGGCCCGATTCTAACGCATCGGGTATTCTAGAATATGCATGTCCACGTAGTATATTGCCCAGCCATGTAGTATATTGCACAGCCAAGTAGTATATTGCCCAGTGATGTAGTATATTGCACAGCCCACGTAGTATATAGCACAGGCCACAGAGTATATTGCACAGCCCACGGAGTATATAGCACAGGCCACAGAGTATAGTGCAGAGCCCATGTAGTATGTAGCACAGCCCACGGAGTATATTGCACAGCCATGTAGTATATACTCACCTTCCGTCCACAGCTGTCACCGCCGCATGTGCTGCGCTGTTTCCTCCTGTCGCGGCCGTCATCAATGACCGTGGCCGTCATCACTGACCGCAGCCGCTAATTTTGTCCCCGGCTTTTGGCCGCGGTAGGCCCAACAGCGCCCATGGTCCCGGCCGGCTCCGCCCTCCTCATGGCGACTCCACCCCCTTTGCAGCGCTTCTGGCCGGGCCTGTACGGAGTGGGCGAGGGCTCGCTCTGCATACTTCCTGGCCTCCCCTGCCCTTTTGTCTACGCCCACTGGCTGGCCACGACCAATGAATATCCGTGACAGACAGACAGAAAGATGGAAGTGACCCTTAGACAATTATATAGTAGATATATATAACTTTTGACATATTATGGGTCCTTGTGTGAAGTTTTGATTCTTGAGGTTGTGATCCTGAACACTGAAATTCAGGAAAAAAAAGTTGACATCCAGAGAGACTGAAGAGGTACAGTTAGGGCCAGAAATATTTGGACAGTGACACAATTTTCGCGAGTTGGGCTCTGCATGCCACCACATTGGATTTGAAATGAAACCTCTACAACAGAATTCAAGTGCAGATTGTAACGTTTAATTTGAAGGGTTGAACAAAAATATCTGATAGAAAATGTAGGAATTGTACACATTTCTTTACAAACACTCCACATTTTAGGAGGTCAAAAGTAATTGGACAAATAAACATAACCCAAACAAAATATTTTTATTTTCAATATTTTGTTGCAAATCCTTTGGAGGCAATCACTGCCTTAAGTCTGGAACCCATGAACATCACCAAACGCTGGGTTTCCTCCTTCTTAATGCTTTGCCAGGCCTTTACAGCCGCAGCCTTCAGGTCTTGCTTGTTTGTGGGTCTTTCCGTCTTAAGTCTGGATTTGAGCAAGTGAAATGTATGCTCAATTGGGTTTAGATCTGGAGATTGACTTGGCCATTGCAGAATGTTCCACTTTTTGGCACTCATGAACTCCTGGGTAGCTTTGGATGTATGCTTGGGGTCATTGTCCATCTGTACTATGAAGCGCCGTCCAATCAACTTTGCAGCATTTGGCTGAATCTGGGCTGAAAGTATATCCCGGTACACTTCAGAATTCATCCGGCTACTCTTGTCTGCTCTTATGTCATCAATAAACACAAGTGACCCAGTGCCATTGAAAGCCATGCATGCCCATGCCATCACGTTGCCTCCACCATGTTTTACAGAGGATGTGGTGTGCCTTGGATCATGTGCCGTTCCCTTTCTTCTCCAAACTTTTTTCTTCCCATCATTCTGGTACAGGTTGATCTTTGTCTCATCTGTCCATAGAATACTTTTCCAGAAGTGAGCTGGCTTCTTGAGGTGTTTTTCTGCAAATTTAACTCTGGCCTGTCTATTTTTGGTATTGATGAATGGTTTGCATCTAGATGTGAACCCTTTGTATTTACTGTCATGGAGTCTTCTCTTTACTGTTGACTTAGAGACAGATACACCTACTTCACTGAGAGTGTTCTGGACTTCAGTTGATGTTGTGAACGGGTTCTTCTTCACCAAATTAAGTATGCGGCGATCATCCACCACTGTTGTCAACCGTGGACGCCCAGGCCTTTTTGAGTTCCTAAGCTCACCAGTCAATTCCTTTTTTCTCAGAATGTACCCAACTGTTGATTTTGCTACTCCAAGCATGTCTGCTATCTCTCTGATGGATTTTTTCTTTTTTTTCAGCCTCAGGATGTTCTGCTTCACCTCAATTGAGAGTTCCTTTGACCGCATGTTGTCTGCTCACAGCAACAGCTTCCAAATGCAAAACCACACACCTGGAATCCACCCCTGACCTTTTAACTACTTCATTGATTACAGGTTAACGAGGGAGACGCCTTCAGAGTTAATTGCAGCCCTTAGAGTCCATTGTCCAATTACTTTTGGTCCCTTGAAAAAGAGGACGCTATGCATTACAGAGCTATGATTCCTAAACCCTTTCTCCGATTTGGATGTGGAAACTATCATATTGCAGCTGGGAGTGTGCACTTTCAGCCCATATTATATATATAATTGTATTTCTGAACATGTTTTTGTAAACAGCTAAAATAACAAAACTTGTGTCACTGTCCAAATATTTCTGGCCCTAACTGTATATGGGTTCATAGGCCTATGTACATATTGACTGCACCAGCAGAATAGTGAGTGCAGCTCTGCAGTATAATACAGGATGTAACTCAGGATCAATACAGGATAAGTAATGTAATGTTTGTACACAGTGACTGCACCAGCAGAATAGTGAGTGCAGCTCTGGAACATTACACAGGATGTAACTCAGGATCAGTACAGGATAAATAATGTAATGTATGTACACAGTGACTGCTCCAACAGAATAGTGAGTGCAGCTCTGGAGTATAATACAGGATGTAACTCACGATCAGCGGAGGATAAGTAATGTAATGTATGTACACAGTGACTGCACGAGCAGAATAGTGAGTGCAGCTCCGGGGTATAATACAGGATGTAACTCACGATCAGTACAGGATAAGTATTGTAATGTATGTACATATTGACTGCACAGCAGAATAGTGAGTGCACCTCTGCAGTATAATACAGGGTTTAACTCAGGATCAGTACAGGATAAGTAATGTAATGTGCGTACATTTTGACTGCACCAGCAGAATAGTGAGTGTAGCTCTGGAGTATAATACAGGGTGTAACTCAGTATCAGTACAGGATAAGTAATGTATGTACACAGTGACTGCACCAGCAGAATAGTGAGTGCAGCTCTGGAGTATAATACAAGATGTAACTCAGGATCAGTGCAGGATAAGTAATGTAATGTATGTACACAGTGACTGCACCAGCAGAATAGTGAGTGTAGATCTGGAGAATAATACAGGGTGTACGTCGCTATCAGTACAGGATAAGTAATGTATGTACACAGTGACTGCACCAGCAGAATAGTGAGTGCAGTTCTGGAGTATAATACAAGATGTAACTCAGGATCAGTGCAGGATAAGTAATGTAATGTATGTACACAGTGACTGCACCAGCAGAGTAGTGAGTGCAGCTCTGGAGTATAATACAGGATGTAACTCGGGATCAGTGCAGGATAAGTAATGTAATGTATGTACGTATTGACTGCACAGCAGAATAGTGAGTGCAGCTCTGCAGTATAATACAGGGTGAAACTCTGGATCAGTGCAGGTTAAGTAATGTAATGTATGTACGTATTGACTGCACCAGCAGAATAGTGAGTGTAACTCTGCAGTATAATACAGGGTGTAACTCAGTATCAGTACAGGATAAGTAATGTATGTACACAGTGACTGCACCAGCAGAATAGTGAGTGCAGCTCTGGGGTATAATACAGGATGTAACTCCGGATCAGTACAGGATAAGTATTGTAATGTATGTACATATTGACTGCACAGCAGAATAGTGAGTGCAGCTCTACAGTATAATACAGGGTGTAACTCAGGATCAGTACAGGATAAGTAATGTATGTACATTTTGACTGCACCAGCAGAATAGTGAGTGTAGCTCTGGAGTAATAATACAGGATGTAACTCAGGATCAGTACAGGATAAGTAATGTAATGTATGTACACAGTGACTGCACCAGCAGAATAGTGAGTGCAGCTCTGGCATATAAGACAGGATGTAACTCAGGATCAGTACAGGATAAGTAATGTAATGTATGTACACAGTGACTGCACCAGCAGAATAGTGAGTGCAGCTCCGGAGTATAATACAGGATGTACAGTAACTCAGGATTAGTACAGGATTAGTAATGCAATGTATGTACACAGTGACTGCACCAGCAGAATAGTGAGTGCAGCTCTGGAACATTACACAGGATGTAACTCAGGATCAGTACAGGATAAGTAATGTAATGTATGTACACAGTGACTGCTCCAACAGAATAGTGAGTGCAGCTCTGGAGTATAATACAGGATGTAACTCGCGATCAGCGCAGGATAAGGCTACGTTCACATTTGCGTTGCGTCGGGTGCGGGTTCGGCGACGCATGCGTCATGCGCCCCTATATTTAACATGGGGGCGCATGGACATGCGTTGTCTTGCGTTTTGTGACGCATGCGTCATTTTTGGCGCAAGCGTCAGGGCGCAGAGGACGCAGCATGCATTTTTTTTGCGTCCAAAATCAAGCCAAAAATGGACGCATGCGTCACAAAACAATGCATTTTTGCATGCGTTGTGCGTTGCATCGCCGACGCAACGCCCAACAACGCAAATGTGAACGTAGCCTAATGTAATGTATGTACACAGTGACTGCACCAGCAGAATAGTGAGTGCAGCTCTGGAACACTACACAGGATGTAACTCAGGATCATTACAGGATAAGTAATGTAATGTATGTACACAGTGACTGCTCCAACAGAATAGTGAGTGCAGCTCCGGAGTATAATACAGGATGTATAGTAACTCAGGATTAGTACAGGATAAGTAATGTAATGTATGTACACAGTGACTGCACCAGCAGAATAGTGAGTGCAGCTCTGGAACATTACACAGGATGTAACTCAGGATCATTACAGGATAAGTAATGTAATGTATGTACACAGTGACTGCTCCAACAGAATAGTGAGTGCAGCTCTGGAGTATAATACAGGATGTAACTCACGATCAGCGGAGGATAAGTAATGTAATGTATGTACACAGTGACTGCACGAGCAGAATAGTGAGTGCAGCTCCGGGGTATAATACAGGATGTAACTCAGGATCAGTACAGGATAAGTATTGTAATGTATGTACATATTGACTGCACAGCAGAATAATGAGTGTACCTCTGCAGTATAATACAGGGTTTAACTCAGGATCAGTACAGGATAAGTAATGTAATGTATGTACACAGTGACTGCACCAGCAGAATAGTGAGTGTAGCTCTGGAGTATAATACAGGGTGTAACTCAGTATCAGTACAGGATAAGTAATGTATGTACACAGTGACTGCACCAGCAGAATAATGAGTGCAGCTCTGGAGTATAATACAAGATGTAACTCAGGATCAGTGCAGGATAAGTAATGTAATGTATGTACACAGTGACTGCACCAGCAGAGTAGTGAGTGCAGCTCTGGAGTATAATACAGGATGTAACTCAGGATCAGTGCAGGATAAGTAATGTATGTACGTATTGACTGCACAGCAGAATAGTGAGTGCAGCTCTGCAGTATAATACAGGGTGTAACTCAGTATCAGTACAGGATAAGTAATGTATGTACACAGTGACTGCACCAGCAGAATAGTGAGTGCAGCTCTGGAGTATAATACAAGATGTAACTCAGGATCAGTACAGGATAAGTATTGTATTGTATGTACATATTGACTGCACAGCAGAATAGTGAGTGCACCTCTGCAGTATAATACAGGGTTTAACTCAGGATCAGTACAGGATAAGTAATGTAATGTGTGTACATTTTGACTGCACCAGCAGAATAGTGAGTGTAGCTCTGGAGTATAATACAGGGTGTACGTCGGTATCAGTACAGGATAAGTAATGTATGTACACAGTGACTGCACCAGCAGAATAGTGAGTGCAGTTCTGGAGTATAATACAAGATGTAACTCAGGATCAGTGCAGGATAAGTAATGTAATGTATGTACACAGTGACTGCACCAGCAGAATAGTGAGTGCAGCTCTGGAGTATAATACAGGATGTACAGTAACTCAGGATCAGTACAGGATAAGTAATGTAATGTATGTAAACAGTGACTGCACCAGCAGAATTGTGAGTGCAGCTCTGGAGTATAATACAGGATGTAACTCAGGATCAGTACAGGATAAGTAATGTAATGTATGTACACAATGACAGCACCAGCAGAATAGTGAGTGCAGCTCTGGAGTATATTACAGGATGTAACTCAGGATCAGTGCAGGATAAGTAATGTAATGTATGTACGTATTGACTGCTCCAACAGAATAGTGAGTGCAGCTCTGGAGTATAATACAGGATGTAACTCATGATCAGCGGAGGATAAGTAATGTAATGTATGTACACAGTGACTGCACGAGCAGAATAGTGAGTGCAGCTCCGGAGTATAATACAGGATGTACAGTAACTCAGGATTAGTACAGGATAAGTAATGTAATGTATGTACACAGTGACTGCACCAGCAGAATAGTGAGTGCAGCTCTGGAACATTACACAGGATGTAACTCAGGATCATTACAGGATAAGTAATGTAATGTATGTACACAGTGACTGCTCCAACAGAATAGTGAGTGCAGCTCTGGAGTATAATACAGGATGTACAGTAACTCAGGATCAGTACAGGATAAGTAATGTAATGTATGTACACAGTGACTGCACCAGCAGAATAGTGAGTGCAGCTCTGGAACATTACACAGGATGTAACTCAGGATCATTACAGGATAAGTAATGTAATGTATGTACACAGTGACTGCTCCAACAGAATAGTGAGTGCAGCTCCGGAGTATAATACAGGATGTACAGTAACTCAGGATTAGTACAGGATAAGTAATGTAATGTATGTACACAGTGACTGCACCAGCAGAATAGTGAGTGCAGCTCTGGAACATTACACAGGATGTAACTCAGGATCAGTACAGGATAAATAATGTAATGTATGTACACAGTGACTGCTCCAACAGAATAGTGAGTGCAGCTCTGGAGTATAATACAGGATGTAACTCACGATCAGCGGAGGATAAGTAATGTAATGTATGTACACAGTGACTGCACGAGCAGAATAGTGAGTGCAGCTCCGGGGTATAATACAGGATGTAACTCAGGATCAGTACAGGATAAGTATTGTAATGTATGTACATATTGACTGCACAGCAGAATAGTGAGTGCACCTCTGCAGTATAATACAGGGTTTAACTCAGGATCAGTACAGGATAAGTAATGTAATGTATGTACACAGTGACTGCACCAGCAGAATAGTGAGTGTAGCTCTGGAGTATAATACAGGGTGTAACTCAGTATCAGTATAGGATAAGTAATGTATGTACACAGTGACTGCACCAGCAGAATAGTGAGTGCAGCTCTTGAGTATAATACAAGATGTAACTCAGGATCAGTGCAGGATAAGTAATGTAATGTATGTACACAGTGACTGCACCAGCAGAATAGTGAGTGCAGTTCTGGAGTATAATACAAGATGTAACTCAGGATCAGTGCAGGATAAGTAATGTAATGTATGTACACAGTGACTGCACCAGCAGAATAGTGAGTGCAGCTCTGGAGTATAATACAGGATGTACAGTAACTCAGGATCAGTACAGGATAAGTAATGTAATGTATGTAAACAGTGACTGCACCAGCAGAATTGTGAGTGCAGCTCTGGAGTATAATACAGGATGTAACTCAGGATCAGTACAGGATAAGTAATGTAATGTATGTACACAATGACTGCACCAGCAGAATAGTGAGTGCAGCTCTGGAGTATATTACAGGATGTAACTCAGGATTAGTACAGGATAAGTAATGTAATGTATGTACACAGTGACTGCACCAGCAGAATAGTGAGTGCAGCTCTGGGGTATAATACAGGAGGTAGCCCAGGATCAGTACAGGATAAGTAATGTAATGTATGTACACAGTGACTGCACCAGCAGAATAGTGAGTGCAGCTCTGGAGTATACTACAGGATGTAACTCAGGATCAGTACAGGATAAGTAATGTAATGTATGTACATAGTGACAGCACCAGCAGAATTGTGAGTGCAGCTTCGGAATATAGCACAGAATGTAACTCGGGATCAGTAACTGCCTTTTCTAATTTACTTTGCTTTTAATGTAGATTATATTGAGCTCAGATATAATATAAGAACTTATCACCACTCCACACTTTTAAAGAAAATGAAGTGTTTGCTTCAACAGACGTCTTAGTTGCTGTGTTTTATATACATTTTTCTGAATATACTTATATGTAACAATTCCATTTCTTATTGTATCTAACAGGTAAATTTACCCTGATTGATGGCATCTAGTACATAATGATCTGGTTTTTCCATTGGTGCTTTATAATTTGCAGATTAAAGATGTTATCGGCCTTTGTCTCCACCTACTGTCAAAAAATTAAACTGCTGGGATTGGGATGTGCAGCAACTTTCAGAAGTCATTTGCTGCCCTCTAGAGGAAAGCTATGAAGTGATTCCTGTATATCTTTTTAGTATGTGATTTAGAATTATATTTTACTAGATGGTGGCCCGATTCTGACGCATCGGGTATTCTATAATATGCATGTCCACGTAGTATATTGCCCAGCCATGTAGTATATTGCCCAGCGATGTAGTATATCGCACAGCCCACGTAGTATATAGCACAGGCCACAGAGTATATTGCAGAGCCCATGTAGTATATACCACAGGCCACGGAGTATATTGCAGAGCCCACGTAGTATGTAGCACAGCCCACGGAGTATATTGCACAGCCACGTAGTATATACTCACCTTCCGTCCGCAGCTGTCACCGCCGCATGTGCTGCGCTGTTTCCTGCTGTCGCGGCCGTCATCACTGACCGCGGCCGCTAATTTAGTCCCCAGCTTTTGGCCGCGGTAGGCCCAACAGCGCCCATGGTCCCAGCCGGCTCCGCCTTCCTCACTGACTCCACCCCCTTTGCAGCGCTTCTGGCCGGGCCTGTATGGAGTGGGCGAGGGCTCACTCTGCATACTTCCTGGCCTCCCATGCCCTTTTGTCTCCGCTCACTGGCTGGCTGCAACCTGCGGCCGCTAATTTTGTCCCCGGCTTTTGGCCGCGGTAGGCCCAACAGCGCCCATGGTCCCGGCCGGCTCCGCCCTCCTCATGGCGACTCCACCCCCTTTGCAACACTTCTGGCCGGGCCTGTACGGAGTGGGCGAGGGCTCGCTCTGCATACTTCCTGGCCTCCCCTGCCCTTTTGTCTACGCCCACTGGCTGGCTACGACCAATGAATATCCGCGACAGACAGAAAGAAAGACATAGAAGATGCCTCCAGACATTGTATATGATCGTAAAACAATGCAGATATCCTCTATCCTTAAAACACTACAACCCTCTATTTTTCCACTGGGCACGTCCATATTATATTTTTTTGTACACTCTATAGATAAATGATAGGAAGAATAATTTTATTTGGAAAGTTACATATTCCGCTGCACTTTATATACGTACAAACAATGACAGACATTAGAGAGTAACATATAGTCATCACAACAGTGCATGAAAGGTGTGGGAAACTAATGAAAGTAAGGAGCAGGAGGAAAAATGTACTAAGGGAGAACTGAGAATCAGATTGTCTGGGACAGTGCGTTCTAGAGAATTGATGCAGCAGAAGAGAAATCTTTGAGACGGGAGTTGGAGGTTTGTTGTATTCAATAGCAGATGGGCAACCAGTGCAAAGACTGAAAGGGTGGAGGCATCGGTGGACAGAATTATGCGCCTGGCTGCTGCATTTAGGATCGTTTGGAGCAAGGGTCCCCAACTCCAGGCCTCGAGGGCCGCCAACAGTGCAGGTTTTCAGGATTTCTTTAGTATTGCATCGGTGGTAATGTGATCATCTGCAGAGGTGATGATTCCAACCCCTGTGCAATACTAAGGAAATCCTGAAAACCTGCACTGTTGGCGGCCCTCGAGGCCTGGAGTTGGGGACCACTGGTTTGGAGAAACGAGAGTTTAGTGAGAGGCCAGGAGGAAAAATGTAGGAAGAGAGAACGGAAAATCAGATTGGGGCAGTGTAATATGTAGTGCAGCATAAGGGTATGTTTCCACGGTCAGTACTGGCTGCGGAATGATGCTGCGTACAGCCGCAGCGTCCAATCCGCGGCGTCCAGATGTTACAGCATAGTGGATGGGATTTTATGAAATCCCATCTCCACTATGTGTGCAGGGACGCCTCCGGATTCCCTGCGTATACGGACATGCGGCACGTCTTTATCGACCGCAGCATGTCTATTTATCTTGTGGATACGCTGAGTGTTCACAAGATAAATATCACTGTCCTATATATAGGATGCAGTGATTTTTGCATGGTTCAATGAACACATGTGGAATCACCACGCGTACAAAAGCTGGTAGCTCTTTGGACAGAGCTGCGTCCAAAGCGCTGCCAATACTTACCGTGGAAACATACCCAAAGAAAAGTTTTTGAAACTGGAATGGGAGATTCCAGTTATTGAGGATTTTAGTCTTAAATCAACAGCAAAACAGAGATATGGTAGGGTGGTATATAGAGATACGGGGTGCAGCACTGTGGAGAGGAAAGTACGGTGGTAGATCAAGATGAAGGAGATGTAGGGCGGTACAGCACTGTGTAGAAGACTAGTAGCTTGGTAGACAGATGAGGGAGGAGATGTAGGGCGGTGCAGCACTGTGCAGAAGACAAGTAGCCTGGTAGACAGATGAGGGAGGAGATGGAGGGAGATGCAGCACTGTGGGGAAGAGGGATAAATCTGTAGACAGATGAGGGAGGAGATGTAGGGCAGTGCAGCATTGTGTAAATGGTTAGGGTGATAGACAGATGAGGGAGGAGATAGGGCAGTGCAGCACTGTGAAGGGCTTATTGGATTCTGTTGCAGATGAGCAAACAGTACAATAGCTGGCACAGGGTGGAGGCATCAGTGTAACAGCAGGACAGAAATATGATCCTGGCTGCTGTATTCAGGATAGTTAAGAGAGGGGAGAGTTTAGTAAGCTGGATAACGAATAGTAGAGAGTTGCAGTAGTCCAGACAAGAATAAATCAGAGCAAAAATACGATTTCTTTGTGGTTTCCATGGTAAAAAAGATTAGATTTTGGAGATGTTTTTGAGGAGCAGGTGACATGAACGAGAGATAAGATACATGGAGTGAAAAGATCTGAGTCAGATATAACAAGACAGTGAGCGTGCTGCCAGGGAGTTATGGAAGAGCAACACATGGAAATGAAATATCAAATATATTTAGGTTTGTTAAGGGAGGAAACACAAGGAGTTCAGTTTTGGAAAGATTCAGTTTTAGATAGAGGAGAAGAACATGGTCTTAGAGACAGCAGATAATTTTATAGTACTGCGGAGGTGATGTCAGGAGGCGATGTGTATAATTGGGTGTCATCAGCATAGACACGGTACTGAAAACCAAATCTACTGATGGTTTGTCCAATGGGGCAGTGTATAGAGAGAAGACGAGGGGGCATAGGACTGAGCCCTTAGGAAACCCGACAGGGGAAGAGGGGAACTAGGACTGATACCTGAGGAACCCAAAGAGCAACAGGAAGAGAATGGGACCTAGAACTGAACCCTGAGGAACCCTGACTGCAAGGGGAAGTGAAGGGGACCTAGGACTGAACCCTGAGGAACCCTGACAGCAAGGTGAAGAGAAGGGGACCTAGGACTGAACCCTGAGGAACCCTGACAGCAAGGTGAAGAGAAGGGGACCTAGAACTGAACCCTGACAGCAAGGTGAAGAGAAGGGGACCTAGGACTGAACCCTGAGGAACCCTGACAGCAAGGTGAAGAGAAGGGGACCTAGGACTGAACCCTGAGGAACCCTGACAGCAAGGTGAAGAGAAGGGGACCTAGAACTGAACCCTGACAGCAAGGTGAAGAGAAGGGGACCTACGACTGAACCCTGAGGAACCCTGACAGCAAGGTGAAGAGAAGAGGACCTAGAAATGAACCCTGAGGAACCCTGACAGCAAGGGGAAGAGAAGGGGACCTAGAACTGAACCCTGAGGAACCCTGACAGCAAGGGGAAGAGAAGGGGACCTAGGACTGAACCCTGAGAAACCCTGACAGCAAGAGGAAGAGGAGCTAGTGGAAGATACAGTGAAGAAGCTGTCAGAGAGATAGGAGGAGAACCAGGAGAGAACGGTGTCTTTGAGGCCGATAGAGCGGAGCATAGTGAGGAAGAGCTGGTGATCCACATTGTTGAATGCCATAGAGAGACCCAGGAGAATCAGCAGGGAGTAGTGACCATTAGGCCATGTGCACACGTTCAGGATTTTTCGCGTTTTTTCCGCTATAAAAACGTGATAAAAACGCGAAAAAACGCTTACATATGCCTCCTATTAATTACAGTGTATTCCGCATTTCTAGTGCAAATGTTGCTTTTTTTTCCGCGAAAAAATCGCATTGCGGAAAAAAAAGCAACATGTTCATTAAAAATGCGGAATTGCAGGGATTCCGCACACCTAGGAGTGCATTGATCTGCTTACTTTCCGCATGGGGCTGTGCACACCATGCGGGAAGTAAGCAGATCATGTGCGGTTGGTACCCAGGGTGGAGGAGAGGAGACTCTCCTCCACGGACTGGGCACCATATAATTAGTAAAAAAAAAGAATTAAAATAAAAAAATAGTCATATACTTACCCTCTGATGGCCACGGTGTCTTCCCACCTCTCTGCGCTGCATGCTGCCGCTTCTGTTCCTATAGATGGTCTGTGTGAAGGACCTACGATGACATCGCGGTCCTGTGATTGGTCGCGTGACCGGTCATGTGACCGCTCACGTGACCGCGACGTCATCGAAGGTCCTGCACACATACACCATCTATAGGAACGGACGCCGCTGAGGAGATCTGCTGTCTGCAGGTAAGTATAACCATTTTTTTTATTTTTTTTAATTATTTTTAAACATTCTATTTTTTACTATAGATGCGGTATAGGCTGCTTCTATAGTAAAAAGTTGGTCACACTTGTCAAACACTATGTTTGACAAATGTGACCAACCTGTCAGTCAGTTTTCCAAGCGATGCTACAGATCGCTTGGAAAACTTTAGCATTCTGCAAGCTAATTACGCTTGCAAAATGCTAAGAAAAACGCAAAAAAAAAATGCGGATTTCTTGCAAAAAATTTTCCGGTTTTCTTCAGTAAATTTCTGCAAGAAATCCGGACGTGTGCACATACCCTTATATTTAGCTGTTAGTAGATCATTAGAGGCTTGAGTGAGGTCAGTTTTGTAGAGTGTAAGGAGCGGAAATAGGATTGTAAAGGGTCAAGAAGAGAGTGGTCTGAGAGATAGCGGATAGGAGCTTCCAGGAGTTTAGAGATAAAGGGGAGATTGGAGACATGTCTGTAGCTAGCAGCATAGTTCTGGTCAAAGGATGGTAGTTAGTGACAGCCTGGGAGAGGGACTGGAGGAGGTGAGAAAATAGGGTCACTGGTGCAGGTTGTAGGGCGAGAAGAAGTGAGGAGCCTGCTAACTTCAGTGACAGGATAAAAGGCAGAAAGTGAACTGGATGATAAGGGGGATGCCATTATACATCAAACACTATATATAACCCCCAACATCTTTCTATCACTAGAAATGACCGTAACATAATTCTATTATACTCTATAGCTAGAGCACTACAACTCCCAATATGACCATTATACAGTTCTACACCCCCAGCCCAGACGTAATACAATAGCTAGGGGTACTTTTTTCTTTTGTGATATCAACCAGTCACTATAAGGGTACCATCTCACAGTGGCACTTTGGTCGCTACGAAGGCACGATCCGTGACGTTCCAGCGATATACTTACGATCTCGCTGTGTCTGACACGCTACTGCGATCAGGGACCCCGCTGAGAATCGTACGTCGTAGCAGATCGTTTTAAACTTTCTTTCATCGTCAAGTGTCCCGCTGTGGCGGCATGATCGCATCGTGTAACAAAGGTGTGCACGATATTCTCCACCTCCTCTGCTGATTCTACATCGCAAATACGTCATGAAATTATCGCTCCAGCGCCGTGCATTGCGAAGTGTGACCGCAGTCTACGATGCTGGAGCGATAATGGAGCGACGCTGGAGCGTCACGGATCGTGCCGTCGTAGCGACCAAAGTGCCACTGTGTGACGGTACCTTAAGAAAGAAACCTTTCTTATATGTGATCAGTTTCCAATCCAATGCTTCCCAGAATGAGAAAAGGGAATGTCTAATAATAAGCTATTACACATGACTGTGATAAGTTACAGAACAGCAAATATTCCTGAAATCAACAATGCACTGTTTACACAGATCGAGATGATCAAGTAAATCTAGTAGTTTGTCATGATTTCTTGTCTCCCCCTAGTGGACACTTCTGAGAACTGTCTGTGATGTATGATTCAAGTTTTCAGACTGTTTGCTGCCCTCTAGTGTTTAAATTGTAAGACTGCAGCATTATCATCTCTGATGGATATTTATTACTGTCCTAGATCTCCAAAGCAAAGAGAGGGTAATGAGTCCGCAAGGGCACTATGCCTTTGTTACTAATTTTTTTTATAACCCTTTTTTTTACAACTTGTGATAAATCATGAATATACTGCAAACCAAAGTTTTTTGAATAAATGTTGCTCTACTGATATTTCCATTTCAATTTGGGCCATGTTCACCTGCACAAGTAGTGCATATGGACTTAGCATAGGCAGAAAATTATAATTTTCAATTCCCCAGTTTTATGCATTCTGGGCGATATGAAAGCTCCTCTAAGCAATGACTTTCCACCTCAAGTTTGAAATTATTGTACTGCATGTAAAATTATACTTAAGGTGTGCTTATGTACAAAACCTATAGGAAAGTATTATCTTGCTACTCTTGTACCTAACAACAAGATCAAACTGTTTTTCGTTCACATACCAGTGTAATGTATCCAGGAACTGTCCCAATTCTCATACTCTGTAATTTGCCACCCACTCTTTTCTAAGTGGGCAGCTTCTCCAAATTTTGTAGTCTGCATGCACAATGAGTGTAGGGACCTCCTTTCTTTCACTTGTTTTGCCATTGTCCAATTCTAGTCACCTCTATTATATCTACATGCAGGCTGAAAAACAGAGTGGGAGCAAAGAGACAAAGACCCTCCTCCACACTTCCTGTAGAGGGACAAAGACACTCCACTTCCTGCAGAGGGGCAAAGACGCTCCACTTCCTGTAGAGGGGCAAAGACCCTCCACTTCCTGTAGAGGGGCAAAGACCCTCCACTTCCTGTAGAGGGGCAAAGGCCCTCCACTTCCTGTTGAGGGGCAAAGACCCTCCACTTCCTGTAGAGGGGCAAAGACACTCCACTTCCTGTAGAGGGGCAAAGACCCTCCACTTCCTGTAGAGGGGCAAAGACCCTCCACTTCCTGTAGATGGGCAAAGACCCTCCACTTCCTGTAGATGGGCAAAGACCCTCCACTTCCTGTAGAGGGGCAAAGACCCTCCACTTCCTGTATAGGGACAAAGACCCTCCACTTCCTCTAGAGGGGCAAAGGCCCTCCACTTCCTTTAGAGGGGCAAAAACCCTCCACTTCCTGTTGAGGGGGAAAAAGGCTGTCCACTTCCTGTATAGGGAAAAAGATGTTAAAATTGTAAAAAGTAAAATCAGAAAAACATGGGGGCTTCTAGGTAGATAGTACTGTATATAGCAGGAGTTGTATATTTTATGTACTGATCTGGGGAAGTCACTATGTATTGTGAATTACAGATCTTTCATTTAGCCAATGTGTGTGTGCTTCATATTAAATGGATTTAGTTTACTTTGGTGCTCCAGAGGCTAACGACCCTTTCTATGCTGGTTAGAAACCGATTTAGTCTTTCGAGAAATAAATCGGATTACTATCAGGGAATCCATATCCCCTCCCACTGATCCACTCATATCTGATTTGTTCATTATTGGTGCAAAATGATTCTCCAAGTTGGATCTCAGGGGAGCTTATAATCGGATTGAGGAGGCGGATGAGTGGAAGATGGTGTTTAACACCCCAGAAGGGCATTATGAAAATCTTGTCATGCCATTTGGCTTGACTAATGCTTTCTCCAATGTTTCATTAATGACATCTTCTGTCACCTTGTGGGTAGATTTTCAGTAGTGTACCTTGGCGATATTGTAATCTACTCACCAGATCTCCAGTCTCATCCGGTACATGTCAGGCTGGTGTTACAGGTTCTACAGGATAATAAACTGTATGCTAAATTGGAGAAGTGTGTGTGTATTTGCCGAACAGGAGGTTCAGTTCTTGGGTTTCCTAGTGTCAGCTGCAGGTTTCGGAGCAGTCCTGGAATGGAACCTCTGAGAAAATCTGAAAGCATTGCAACACTTTTTGAGGTTTGCAAACTATTATCGGAAATGTATGCAAAACTTCTCGTCTATTGTCAAAACCCTTACTGACATGATTAGGAAAGGTACAGACTTCTCGAGGTGGTCCGACTGCGCTTGGCAGGCATTTTGTTCTTTGAAGAGATGTTTTCCCACTGTACCAGAACTCATCCAACCCAATATTTCTCTACCATTTATTGTCGAGGTTGATGCTTCGGAGGTGGGGTCAGGGCTTTATTTTCTCAAGGGTTGTTGCCTGGTAAATAGCACCCATGTGCCTTCTCTAAAAAGTTATCATCAGCCGAAAGAAACTATGATGTAGGCAACAGGGAGCTATTGGGCATTAAGTTGGCATTTAAAGGGAACCTGTCACCCCGTTTTTTGAGATTGAGCTATAAATACTGTTAAATAGGGCCTGCGCTGTGTGTTACTATAGTGTATGTAGTGTACCCCGATTCCCCACCTATGCTGAGAAATAACTTACCAAAGCCGCCGTTTTCGCCTGTCAATCAGGCTGGTCAGGTCGGGAGGGCGTGTTCACAGCGCTGGTTCTTCCTCAGCTTTACGTTGGTGGCGTAGTGGTGAACAAGCAGCGCGCGATCTGCGCTGTCATCCCTTTCGTCGGTGGGGGCGGCCATCTTCCTGGGGCCGCGCGTGCGCAGATCGAGTGCTCTGCTGCACGGGGCTTCAGGAAAATGGCCGCGGGATGCCGCGCGTGCGCATTAGAGATCGCGGCGGCCATTTTCCCAAAGCCGAGTTTGCATCTCGGCTTTGGGAAAATGGCCGCCGCGATCTCTAATGCGCACGCGCGGCATCCCGCAGCCATTTTCCTGAAGCCCCGTGCAGCAGAGCACTCGATCTGCGCACGCGCGGCCCCAGGAAGATGGCCGCCCCCACCGACGAAAGGGATGACAGCGCAGATCGCGCGCTGCTTGTTCACCACTACGCCACTACGCCACCAACGTAAAGCTGAGGAAGAACCAGCGCTGTGAACACGCCCTCCCGACCTGACCAGCCTGATTGACAGGCGAAAACGGCGGCTTTGGTAAGTTATTTCTCAGCATAGGTGGGGAATCGGGGTACACTACATACACTATAGTAACACACAGCGCAGGCCCTATTTAACAGTATTTATAGCTCAATCTCAAAAAACGGGGTGACAGGTTCCCTTTAAGGAATAGCGTCATTTTTTTGGAGGAGGCCCTTCACCCGGTCACAGTCATCCCTGTGTTGTGGATTCTGTTTTTGGGCTCCCTCTGGTGGTTACAGATGGTACTGGGTGACTTGTGTTCTCTGCGGTCTCTGGTGTCCACCTGTTCTATCAGGATATGGGAGTTTCCTATTTAACCTGGCTTTCTTGTCATTTCCGCGCCGGCGATCAATGTAATCAGTGTGTCTTGTTACCTCTGCTTTCCGCTTCAGTAATCTTCAGGACAAGCTAAGTTTTTGATTTTTCTGTTCCACGTTTTGCTTTATTTTTGTTTTAGTCCAGCTTGCAGTTATGTGATTCCTTGTTGCTGGTTGCTCTAGTGGGCTGATATTACTCCTCATGTTCCATGAGTTGGCACATGAGTTCAGGTAATTTCAGGATGGTTTTTTGTAGGGTTTTTCGCTGACCGCGCAGTTCACTTTTGTATCCTCTGCTATCTAGTTTTAGCGGGCCTCATTTTGCTGAATCTGTTTTCATTACTACGTATGTGCTTTCCTCTCATTTCACCGTCATTACATGTGGGGGGCTGCTATTTCTGTGGGGTGTTTCTCTGGAGGCAAGAGAGGTCTTTGTTTCTTCTAATAGGGGAAGCTAGTCCTTCGGCTGGCGCGAGACGTCTAGAATCATCGTAGGCACGTTCCCCGGCTACTGCTAGTGTTGTGAATCAGGTTCAGGATCGCGGTCAGCTCAGTTTCCATCACCCTAGAGCTTGTTCTGTTTTTTGTGTGCTTGTCCTTTTGTGATCCCCTGCCATTGGGATCATGACATCCCTGATCACAGAAACTTAATGGAGCAATCAACCTTAAAGCTGCTTTATGATCTTATGCTGCCACTACCAAAGCATCTGCTGTTTTTGCTCTATCTTGATTGTCATTGACATTATTTAACTGTCTGTTGCGGCCTTGAGTACTTATCCATAGGGCATGATTTACAGACTATGGGCTCTTTCAGACATCAATGTGTCCAGAACGTTTGAAGACAGTTTTCACACGTACCGGAGACACTTACACACGTAGACCCATTCCAATTAATGATTAATGATTCTGTGCACATCTCAGTGTGTTTCCATGGACAAAATACGCTGACATGTCCATTTTTAACAGCAGCATGGGCCTCAAAACATCCCGCACATGTGCACATGGATGACATCTGTGTGTCATCAGTGTGATACATACCAGCACGTACCGGCTCCTGGGAAACAGCGGTACTGTTGGCACTGTTCCCCTGTACCGGGTTCTAAAGACCACTCGCATTATTATCCCCTACTCTGCCTGTGATCAGCGCCAGGGAAGAATGATGAGAGTTGTATTCAACTGATAACAGCTAGAGCAGGTGGTGGGTGATAGGACTGTTACACCTCCTGCCACTAATAACAGTAAGAGCAGGCGGTGACTCATGGGAGCATTCATCAGCTGCCACCTGCACTATAAATAAATCGGCATGGGTTCCCCTGTATTTTTGATAACCAGCCAAGCAAAACTGACAGCTGAAGGCTACAACCCTCAGCTCGCTGCTTCAGCAAGGCTGGTTATCAAGAATAGATGGGTCCACATGGTATTTTTTTTTTTTTTTATATTTTTTAAATAAATAAATGAAACCCAATGTGGGATCCCCCCTATTTTAGGCAACCAGACTTGCTAAAGCAGACAGCTCGGGGCTGGTATTCTCACGCTAGTAAGAGGCTATGGATATTGACTAGCGATGAGTGGATATACGTGTTACTCGAGATTTGTCGAGCATGCTCGGGTGTCCTCCGAGTATTTTTTTAGTGCTCGGAGATTTAGTAAATCATTCAGCTGCGGCGATGAAAACATCTGTTAGCCAGCATAAGTACATGTGGGGGTTGCCTGGTTGCTAGGGAACCCCCACATGTAATCAAGCTAACAGATGTAAATCATTCAGCTGCTAAACTAAATTTCCGTGCACTAAAAAATACTCGGACGACACCCGAGCATGCTCGACAAATCTCGAGTAATGAGTATATTCGCTCATCACTAATATTGACCAGCCTAAAAATAGCAGCCTGTAGCTGCTCAGAAAATTCACATCTCTTAGATGCTCCAATTCTGGAGTGTTGCCCGACTCTTCCCACTTGCCCTGTAGGAGTATTAATTAGGGTCATATTTGTGTGGTTGATGTCACCTTTGAATTGCCTGGTGACATCAAGCCCATGGCTTAGTAATGGAGAGACGTTTTAAGACTCCTATCCATTACTAATCCTATGGTTGTATTGTAAATATAGACACAGCAAGATTAAAGTCTTTAGTTTGAAATAAAAACAAAACACACTTCAGTTTTTATTTAAAAATAGCAAACACAGGTGAATATAACACCTATTACACTGAAGCCCTCATCTCCTGTAATAAAACAAAAATGCCGTAATCTATGTCTGGGTATTAATAGTTTTCAACCTGGACGGTGCTAAGATGCTACCGTCCAGGCTGAGAGCACTCATAAATGAACTGCTGCGAGCGCAGCATGAGTGATTAGCGGTGACATCAATGAGGTTACTGTAGGTCACTGAGGCTGTGTTCCCAGCCGGGCTGAACTGTGTTGACGTCATCACCGTGCGAAAAATGTTTTTATCAGTACCATTTTGGTATACATGTGACCTTTTGATTGCTTATTCCAGCATTTTTTTTGTGGAATTGTTGCAACCAAAAATAAGTAATTTTGGCGTTCTTGAATTTTTTTCTGTTTAGGATGTTTACCGATCAGGTTAATTGTTTTTATATTTTGATCAATCAGACTTTTCTGAATCCAGCTATACCGCATATTTGTATTTATTTTATTTTTTAAATTTCTTTATTTTCAATGGATGGAAAGGGGGTGATTTTAACTTTTAGGTTTTCTGTATTTTTTCATATTTTTAATTTTTCTTACTTTTTCCTTTTCTTGTTAGCCCCCCTAGGTGGCTTGAAGATGCATTTTCCTATCACTTTTGCTATGTACAGCTATGCCACAGTATCGCTGCATATAGGAGAAATCAGTCTCTTTTGAAACTCTGCCACAGACTGGCTTTCAAAGGTTCCCCATAATGACCACAAATGCCGTCATGACAACAAACGATCGATGACATACCATCACATCAAGGGCGCACCGATAGGAGGTAATGAAGAGTGGGCATGTCACTGCATGTTAAATGCTGCTGTCAGAGATTGACAGTGGCATTTAACAGGTTAACAATTGCAGACAGAGCTCCACTCCACCTGCGATTGTTAGCGACAGGTCCTGGGTATGGGGCAGGTTCACTGTGTAAGCCTGCTCTATGCACCCACTTCTGACTTCTGCCATATATACACCACGCGTTTTGTGAAGGGGTTAATTAGCTCATCATGTAGCGCTTTATGGTTGGAAATGTATCATTTTATGGTATAGCATCAGTCAGAATTCTGTTAGCTTTCTCATAATTGGTAAGATTCTGTATTACAGTACGTCCCCTTTATCATGTAGTAAACAGACCCACCCCCATTTCCTATTGAGACAAAGACCCGCCCCCACTTCCTGTAAACAGACTTGCCCTTACATCCTGTAGAAATAAGACTTGTCCCCACTTAATGTAAACAGACAAGGACTGGCTCCCACTTCCTATCAAGACAAGTATCTGCTCCCGCTACCTGTTGACAAGGACCCGCTCCCGCTACCTGTTGACAAAGACCCGCTTCCACTACCTGTTGGCAAGGACCCGCTTCCACTACCTATTGACAAGGACTCGCTTCCACTACCTGTTGACAAGGACACACCCCCACTTGTATTGAGACAAAAGTCCTCCCAGTTCACATTGAGACAAGGACTCACCCCCTTTTCCTACTGAGACAAGGACCTGCCTCCACTTCCTATTGCAACAATGACCCGCCTCCACTTCCTGTTGAGACAATGACCCGCCTCCACTTCCTATTTAGACAATGACCCGCCTCCACTTCCTATTGAGGCAAGGACCCAATTCCTATTGAGGCAATGACCCACCTCCACTTCCTGTTGAGACAAGAACCAGCTCCCACTTTCTGTTGAGACAAGAACCCGCACCCACTTCCTGTTGACAAGAACCCGCTCCCACTTCCTGTTGACAAGAACCCGCTCCCACTTCCTGTTGAGACAAGACCCTGCTCCACTTCCAATTGAGACATGGACTGCCTTCACTTCTTGTTGAGACAAGGACCGCCTTCACTTCCTATTGACAACAACCCACTCTTATTCCCTATTGACAAGGACCCACCGCCACTTCCTATTGACACAAAGACCCTCCCCCACTTTCTATTGGGACAAGGACCACCTTCACTTCCTGGGACAAGTCCCTGTGCCCACTTCCTATTGAGACAAAGACCGCCTTCACTTCCTGTTGATAACAACTCACTCCTGTTCCCTGTTGACAAGGGCCCACCTCCACTTCCTATTGAGACAAGACCCTGCCCCCAATTCCTATTGAAACAAGGACCCGCCCCCATTTCCTATTGAGACAAGGATTGCCTCCACTTCCTATTGAGACAAGGACCCACCTTAACTTCCTATTGAGACAAGGACCCGCCTTCATTTCCTATTGAGACAAGTACCTGCCCCCACTTCCTATTGAGACAAGGACTCACCTCCACTTCCTATTGAGAACAACCCACTCCCATTTCTTGTTGACAAGGACCCGCCTCCACTCCCTATTGAGACAAGACCCCACACCCAATTCCTATTGCGAAAAGGACCTGCCCACCCCATTCCTGTAATCAGTCACGGCTGCTGGAAAAGGATTACACCTGACAACAGACAGTGGACAGCCACGCGGAGAATCGCAGTGGCCAACACTGCAGTGATTTTTTTATGGGATGAGACAGCATAATTTATAAATTAAGTGATTTGCAAATTTAACTTTTTATCACATTTTTTGTCACATGAGATCAACTTGTCTTTAAGTACGGGGAGCATTTGATTCAAGAACTGCAAAGTTTTATTTCAAGCGTTGCCTTTGCATCTTTCATACAGAGTTGGGGGAGACTGCTCCTAGCATTTTTCAAATTTTTTGTTATTGGAATAAATGAAGAAAAAAAAAGGAAAACAAAGCTATAAACCCCCAACCTCACAGACTCGCTGTATCATTCATATTGTTCTTATATATGATAGCATTATAATCTCACGCTTTTCATAATGACAAAAATAAATTGCTTACATTTTAATTTAATACAATAATAGTCAAATATAATAAAAAGGCAAAAATTCTTTCCAGAAATCTCAACAATTCAGAACGCTGTGATTGAGAAAATCTAGCATTTTATATCATGGTCTTTTGTCGCCGCCTAGTGGACACTTGTGAGAACTAATAATTTAATAATAATTTTATTTATATAGCGCCAACATATTCCGCAGCGCTTTACAAATTATAGAGGGGACTTGTACAGACAACAGACATTACAGCATAACAGAAATACAGTTCAAAATAGATACCAAGAGGAATGAGGGCCCTGCTCGCAAGCTTACAGTCTATGAGGAAAAAGGGGAGTTTGGAGGCTCTCTGCTTCCTTCCAGTGTACAATCTGTAAAGTGCACTATTGTCACAGCTCTGCAGGACATGTACAACTGTGAGACAGTTCTGTATAATTGTCCCTGGATTTTACCCAAGAGGTTCTGACATGGGAAACCTTACGATTTATCGTTTCACAAATAGCTGAGTTCCCAAGTGGCTGAATTGTCTCAGACTTGCAGTGTGGATTCTACACTACATTTCTGCGGGTTTTTCTGATCTGTGAAAAGCCATGCTATTTCACAGCGGATTTTCCATTAGAGGGTTAAATCTGCTTCAAAACGAGCAACAAATACTGTATGTAACATAGGATTTTCTTTCTGTATTCGCTGCAAAGTCCATGGCAGATATTGCCCATCTGATAGTCTTGTGGGGGCTGACTCCCATCTGTTGGGACTGATATGGGAACTTAATGACCGTGATTGCTGATGTCAGCACATGCAAGGAATTATAATCTATGTATAACCCCAATATCTGTGCATAGGCAGGTCCATTCAGTTCACGTGTGGGGACATCTGCTGGGCAAATTAACTAATTACATCAAAAAAGCTTAAAGGCAGCGTCCACTACTGGATAAACCCATGTAAAGGGCCCCAGGGTGCTGCATTATTGGGAAAAAAAATATCTGTACTTACCTCCAGATTGGTGCTGCTCCTCCACGCTGCTTACTCTATCCCCCACCATTCTCCTGACATAAGCAGTGACATGTAACCGCTGATCCGCTGTAGCCTTCATATTTCCTACCTAGCCGAAGAAACTTTGTTTTTCTGCTTAGGATGGAATTATGAAAGTTGCAGTATCGGGAGACTGGCGGGGTAGAGGAGTTGCACCGGCCTGAGAAATAGACTGTTTTTTTTTTCCTTGCGACTTGCTGCACTGTGTTTTGCACCAAAGACAATGTGTGAAACCGCCCTCAGCAGTGATATAATACATACCAAATTTAGTAATAATACACTTTTTTTGTTAAAGCTTTAACATTTGATGTTATTTTTGTAGTTTCATTTAAAATTCAGCATGCTGGGGATTTTTTCTGCCACATTCCCTTAAGCTAAATAAAAAAACTTGTGTGAAGAAAGGCGAAGACTGTGTTTATGATGTCATGAAGGTGTATGCACAGGAGCTGAGCCCCTTCTGCTCAGGGCAGGTGTATGCACAGGAGCTGATCCCCTTCTGCTCAGGGCAGGTGTATGCACAGGAGCTGATCCCCTTCTGCTCAGGGCAGGTGTATGCACAGGAGCTGAGCCCCTTCTGCTCAGGGCAGGTGTATGCACAGGAGCTGATCCCCTTCTGCTCAGGGCAGGTGTATGCACAGGAGCTGATCCCCTTCTGCTCAGGGCAGGTGTATGCACAGGAGCTGAGCCCCTCCTGCTCAGGGCAGTTGTATGCACAGGAGCTGAGCCCCTCCTGCTCAGGGCAGGTGTATGCACAGGAGCTGAGCCTCTTCTGCTCAGGGCAGGTGAATGCACAGGAGCTGAGCCCCTCCTGCTCAGGGCAGGTGTATGCACAGGAGCTGATCCCCTCCTGCTCAGGGCAGGTGTATACACATGAGCTGATCCCCTCCTGCTCAGGGCAGGTGTATGCACAGGAGCTGATCCCCTCCTGCTCAGGGCAGGTGTATGCACAGGAGCTGAGCCCCTCCTGCTCAGGGCAGGTGTATACACATGAGCTGAGCCCCTCCTGCTCAGGGCAGGTGTATGCACAGGAGCTGAGCCCCTCCTGCTCAGGGCAGGTGTATACACATGAGCTGAGCCCCTCCTGCTCAGGGCAGGTGTATGCACAGCAGCTGAGCCCATTCTGCTCAGGGCAGGTGGCAGCTGTGCCTCTAACAGCAGCAATCATACCTGTCTCTAATCAGTGCTATTTTACAGCAGCATTTCAAAGGTGCAACCCTGGTGTTGATTCCTTATGACTAAATCACAATCGACGTTGAGTACATAATTACCAAGACAATCTCTGTATGTGTTGCTGCTGTCGGACAGCCGCGAGACATGCAGCCACTGGGACTTGAACATATTTTTCGAGAATGCCGAAGACACTCAGCACACGAGCATGCTCAGAAAACACATTATCGGAACATGCTCGCCCATCACTAATAATAAGATTTGACCGTTCTGACTCGGGGTGCTACTTATACATTGGTGCTGTATTTCGCACTGCTGTCCTACATCACAGACTCAAAAGATACAGTCACTAATATATTAGGGGACACGGATACTACAATGTAAATTAGCTTCAATATCAAAACGCTTTATAGCAATTTTAGGCATGATTTAGATATATTTGCTGTCCCATGTATTACACCTTGTTCTTACTAACAAGTTATTTTTGTTTAGTAAATTCCATCATCAAACAAAAGGGACAGCTATGGGCACGGCTTGTGCGCCTACTGATGCTAATTTGTTTTAGAGTGCTCTTACACACTTGTATTCACAGATTTACTTTTTTCACATTTCTTTTTGGGTAGGTTTATTGACAACATTTTGATTCTATGGGAGTGGGAGACACAATTATTTTTGGCTTCTGTCACCAAATAGCAATAATTTATAATAAGATACCGATGTTTTCACTTGTGGGGGCAGGAGACGTAATTTCTTATTGCTGATTTAAAATAGTTGTCTTTTCCTTTGTTCAGGAGAGCACTGTTCTCCTACCTCACTGCCATGATTTTTAACCCTAAATACTCCTGTTTCCTCCGATCCTCACTGCCATGATGCAGCATCAGAGGAGCGCAGGAGCAATGAGGCTGGCTAGATCCAGTGATCTGCCAGATTCAGAGCTACAAATGCATGCTCTATAGCAAAAATTTGATCTGATAAACTGCAGAGGAGGCCAGCAATGTAGGCAACAAGTTGTAAATTATAAAATTAAAAATCCTTCTGTTCCTGAGAACAGAGATTATAAGAGGAGGAATCCCTACTTGAGTGTAGAGGCAGCAACTCACAGGAACAGACTGTTTCATATGGAAACCAACACACTTTTTGACTGTCTTTAAAGCATGAGACTATCCTGAAGAAGGTTTTTTGGAAGCCAAGAACAGTTCTAAAAATACCCTGTTAAATAAGTCAGGGATACAACCTATGCAAAACATCATTGTATATAGGACCTATGTTAGACACAAGCTACTGATGCTTCCAACATATTGAGAAAATATTGGCTCAATTTAATGGCAGACTCTGATGTGAGAGGAGTAAATGGTGGAACTTCAGAAGTCACCTATCATAGAGGAAAAAACCTAAGGGACTTACCACAGTAAAAGAAAAGAGGGTGCACAAAACGGACTCTACAATTTACAGAAGGATCCTTCCCATGTGGAGGATGTTCTTTTTGTCTCCATCTACTAGCATAAAAAAACTTTCTAAATCCGGTTGCTGGACACTGATATAACATTTTATTCCATCATCTGCTGCTGTAAAGATATAGTTTATGTAGCAACATGCCCATGTCCGAAACTGTGAAGGCAAGACGGATTCAAGCAGGGGATTTGAATTGTATTGTATTATGTTATCGGAGAAATCGGTTACTTTCTCCTCCTGGACTGATCTTGCATTCTCAAAATTCTCAATTCACAGGAAAAATCTCTTGTGTAATTACAGATTTTCCCGTTTCTGGGAGAGATGACAATTAGTGCTCAAAAAGTTCTATGGATCTTTCAATAGAATGACTGTATCGGCCTCTCGATCCTCCATAATATTTTAAAAGCACCAACTGTCACCTCCTGTCTCGCTGAATACAGATGTTACCCATGAACTAAGAGGGAAAGATCAGTCCAGGAGGAGAAAGAAGATTTCCCTGATAAGTGTTAACACTGTTGCCAGCGTCCATGCATAGTTCCCCTTTCCCCTACATACAGGGACACTGAGGCTATGTGCACACGTACAGGTTTTTTCGCGTTTTTTTCGTGTTTTTTCACGCTAAAAACGCTATAAAAACTCATTAAAAACGCATACATTATTCATTCTATCATTTAGAATGCATTCTGCATGTTCTGTGCATACGGTAAAAAAATGAGCATGTTCATTATTTTTGCGGATTTTCTGCGTTTTTCCCGCAATTCTATGCATTTGGGAAAAACCGCACAAAAAATGCGTCAAAAACGCGTCAAAATCGCGGTAAAATCACGGTAAAAATGCATGCGGATTTCTGGCAGAAATGTCTAGTTTTTGTCAGGAAAATTTCTGCAAGAAATCCTGACGTGTGCACATACCCTAACATACACGGCCTGCTCCCTGTCTGCTGGCATGTCTCCTGCTTGTGCATGCCACACTTCCTGGCAGCGTGCCTAGTGCGCATGTGCTACCCTGTTCTAAAAGGGGCAGCACGTGTACATAGTAAACTGGCCCCAGTGAATGGCTGTGAGGCATTTAGTATCAGAGCACACCTGCAAGATAGCTCCCAGACAATAGCTGGGAGGCATCTTGTATAAAAGTTTCCTTTTTCCTTAGTGAGTTTCCAAAGCAACAATTTTCATTAGTGTGGAGTTTCTCCTACTAGTGAGTTGTGAGGTCCCCTGGTCCTGGTGTGGCCAGTGCCTGAACCTGCTCCCCTGGTTCGTGTGCAGCTAGTTCCTGAACCTGTTCCCCTGGTTCGTGTGCAGCCAGTGCCTGAACCTCCTCCCCTGTTCTGTGTGCGGCCAGTGCCTGAACCTCCTCCCCTGTTCTTTGTGCGGCCAGTTCCTGAACCTCCTCCTATTTTCCATGTGCGGCCAGTGCCTGAATCTCCTCCCCTGTTCTGTGTGCGGCCAGTGCCAGAATCTCCTCCCCTGTTCTGTGTGCGGCCAGTGCCAGAATCTCCTCCCCTGTTCTGTGTGCGGCCAGTGCCAGAATCTCCTCCCCTGTTCTGTGTGCGGCCAGTTCCTGAACCTCCTCCCCTGTTCTGTGTGCGGCCAGTTCCTGAACCTCCTCCCCTGTTCCGTGTGCTGCCAGTTCCCGAACCTCCTCCCCTGTTCTGTGTGCGGCTGGTTCCTGAACTTCCTCCCCTGTTCTGTGTGCGGCCAGTTCCTGAACCTCCTCCCCTGTTCTGTGTGCGGCCAGTTCCTGAACATTCTGCCCTGGTTTGTGTGCAGCCAGTGCCTGAACCTGCTCCCCTGGTTTGTGTGCAGCCAGTGCCTGAACCTCCTCCCCTGTTCTGTGTGCGGCCAGTTCCTGAACCTCCTCCTATTTTCCATGTGCGGCCGGTGCCTGAATCTCCTCCCCTGTTCTGTGTGCGGCCAGTGCCTGAATCTCCTCCCCTGTTCTGTGTGCGGCCAGTGCCTGAATCTCCTCCCCTGTTCTGTGTGCGGCCAGTGCCAGAATCTCCTCCCCTGTTCTGTGTGCGGCCAGTGCCTGAATCTCCCCTGTTTCATGTGCTGCCAGTTCCTGAACCTCCTCCCCTGTTTTGAGTGCGGCCAGTTCCTGAACCTCCTCCCCTGTTCCATGTGCGGCCAGTTCCTGAACCTCCTCCCCTGTTCTGAGTGCGGCCAGTTCCTGAACGTCTTCCCCTGGTTCTTGTGCAGCCAGTGCCTGAACCTGCTCCCCTGGTTCGTGTGCACCCAGTTCCTGAACCTCCTCCCCTGTTCTGTGTGCTGCCAGTTCCTGAACCTCCTTCCCTGTTCTGTGTGCTGCCAGTTCCTGAACCTCCTCCCCTGTTCTGTGTGCAGCCAGTTCCTGAATCTCCTCCCCTGTTCTGTGTGTGACCAGTTCCTGAATGTCCTCCCCTGTTCTGAGTGCGGCCAGTGTTGTGAATTCTGCTCTTGGGCTCCCTCCGGTGGTTATGAGTGGTAGTGCTGCTGTCTTTGGATCGCAGCATTTATCAGGTGTGTTCACTTTTTGCAATTTGGACTCAGCTATTTAGTCATGCTTGATCCTTTAGTCAGTGCCAGTTGTCCATTGTTTTTGGAGGATTCACATCCCTTACTGGTCTCCTGTTTGCTGTGCTTTTCAACAAAGATAAGTCCTGGCTTTGTTTTTGCTGTCCACATGCTGTGGGCCTTATAGTTCAGTGCATTTTCATGTTTTGTCTTGTCCAGCTTGTCTGTGTAAGGATTTTTTGCAGCCAAGCGGTATCTCTGGAGATGCAGATATACCCTCCATGTCTTTAGTCAGATGTGGAGTTTTGTATTTTCCGTGGTGGATATTTTCTAGTGTTTTAATACTGACCGCATAGTTCTCTGTCCTATTCTTTCTTTTTAGCTAGTAAGGCCTCCTTTGCTAATCCTGATTTCAGTCTGCGTTTGTCATTTCCCTCTCCTCTCACAGTCAATATTTGTGGGGGGCTGTCTATCCTTTGGGGATTTTCTCTGAGGCAAGATAGTTTTACCGTTTCTATCTTTAGGGGAAGTTAGTCCTTAGGCTGTGTCGAGGTGTCTAGGGAGTGTTAGGTACATCCCACGGCTATTTCTAGTTGCGCTGCTAGGTTCAGGGTCTGCGGTCAGTACAGGTACCACCTTCTCCAGAGTACGTCACATGCTGCTCCTAGGCCACCAGATCATAACAGGCCAGTTCCTGAATCTCCTCCCCTGTTCTGTGTGCTGCCAGTTCCTGAACCTCCTTCCCTGGTCTGTGTGCTACCAGTTCCTGGACCTCCTCCCCTGGTCTGTGTGCGACCAATTCCTGGACCTGGACCCCTGGTTCGTTTACGCCCAGTTCCTGAAACTGTTTCTATCCGGCCTGCTAGAACCAGTCTCCAAATCAGCCAAGTCTGAACGTAGTTCACATCTGTGTCGGTAACTATTCTGTAGAGGAGCCCTAGTCCTTTAAACAGTGTCAGCAGCTGCAGTACTGGGATCTGCCTAGGAGTGGTACCTGGCGGCTACCTGCAGCTCAAACCTGATTGCACCATCAGGAGCTCCAGTGAACATCGGGTAGCCGCTCAGGTGTGCTCCTTCCTAGGCAGGACCGGCCCTGTTGCACAGAGGGGCCACAAATGGGTGTAGCAATAAGATATATTACAAAGTTTCTTATTTTCATGTGTGATATTTTATGAAATAAAAATTAAAACAGTGGTTACTCTTTAGCACCAAAAGCAGATACTCCTATTTGAAGACATCAGACTGACCCATAATTGGATCCAACTGCCTTAAAATGTCCAGTTTAAAGATATCCTAACCCAACACCCCCACTGATCAGCTGAAAACAGCTCTGACTGAGGCCATTTATTATTTATTTATAAGACATACAGTGTAGTTCCGTTCAATGTTTACCACCCGATGTGATAGCAGCTGAGTATTCATTCATATTACATCTACATAATGGGAGGAATAGAACTAAGCAACATCATGTGTGAATAAGACTTGGGTATACTAATAGATCACAGACTGCACATGAGTCAAAAGTGTGATGCAGCAGCAAAAAAGGCAAACACAGTTCTGGGATATATTAAGAGAAGCATAGAGTCTACTGTAGATCACGTAAATTAATTATCCCCTCTACTTCTCTTTGGTCAGACCTCATCTGGAATACTGTGTCTAGTTCTGGGCACCACATTTTAAAAAAGACATCAACAAACTGGAGCAAGTTCCGAGAAGAGCGACCAGGATGGCGAGCAGACTGCAAAGTATGTCCTACATTGAACGGATAAAGGATCTGGGAATGTTTATCTCACAAAAAAGAAGGCTAAGAGGAGACTTAATAGCTGTCTACAAATATCTGAAGGGCTGTCACATTGTAGAAGGATCATCTTTATTATCATTTGCACATGGAAACACGAGAAGCAATGGGATGAAACTGAAAGGGAGAAAATACAGATTAGATATTAGAAAAAAACTTTTTGTCAGTGAGGGTGATCAATGAGTGGAACAGGCTGCCACGAGAGGTGGTGAGTTCTCCTTCAATGGAAGTCTTCAAACAGAGGCTGGACAGACATGTGACTGAGATGGTTTAGTGAGTCCTGCCTTGAGCAGGGGTGGAACACGATGACCCTGGAAGTCCCTTCCAACTCTAACATTCTATAATAACTTTCAGGCCATGTTCCCACATAGCAGAAATGCTAAGTTTTATTAACCATAATGTATTATTATTCCAGGCATAAAAAGCAAAATTATTTGCATTCGGGCATTTGCAGTGTGGTATATTGGTTGTTTCAATCTGAACAGCCGGACTATAGGGACAGATGCAGGTTTTCTTTATTTATGGTTTTATTTTCTGGCTTACATGACAAATATTTTGAAGATGAGCACCTTTAATAAATTATTCTCTATATACACCATAGAAAACTGTAAAAAAGAGTACAGAACATGAGTTTCCAGGATGTCGATTCTAGCAGTTTAATTTTCCCCCTGCAGTCACCACAGATGTCCACTGGGTGGCAGTGTTGCTCCACGCTTGTTTTTAGCGGCGGCAGCAGTTCTGCCTGAAAGGCTTTCTATGGCGGCCGGGCAGCTATTGTATACAACGTGACCGGTGCGACTGCAGCACTACAGCAGTGTCCTAGCACCAGGGAACTTACTGAAGTGCAGCGATAAAGTTTTATCAAGTAACGATTCACTTATTGTCACTGTTGGACAAGTTTCTTGTTTGGACCCTGAGCCTATGATATGCATAGTTCTGCATTTTTCCTTCTAGGCCGACATGTCGTAGTTGTCATAGGGAGCTGCGCTCTGTACCTGCGCCAGTTGTGTGGATTCCCATATCCCAGTTCGGCACCATTGCAGCCCTCAGCACCCTCCTCTTGGGTCGCAGTCTGCGCTGACCTTGGCACCAGGCCCTTATCTGTGCTCACCTGCCAGCCATAAACCAGGCAGGTGCAGGAAAAGCTGCTAATTCCCCCACCCTCTGCACCAGCAGCGGCCTCACTTCATCTGGTTAACCCATTCATCAGAGCCCTGAGGTTAGGCAAGTCCTGTGTAGTATTATATGCCACGCACAGACATCAAGAGCCTGCAGGACCTTACCATGCACACCTCAGCTGCTGCAGAACCTCACCATACACACCTCAGCTGCTGGAGAGCGTCACCATACACACCTCAGCTGCTGCAGAACCTCATAATACACCTCAGCTGCTGCAGAACCTCACCATACACACCTCAGCTGCTGAAGATTGTCACCATACACACCTCAGCTACTGCAGAACCTCACAATGCACGCCTCAGCTGCTGCAGAACCTCATAATACACCTCAGCTGCTGCAGAACCTCACCATACACACCTCAGCTGCTGCAGAACCTCAGCATGCACACCTCAGCTGCTGCAGAACCTCATAATACACTTCAGCTGCTGCAGAACCTCACCATACACAACCCAGCTGCTGCAGAACCTCACCATACACAACCCAGCTGCTGCAGAGCCTCACCATACACACCTCAGCTGCTGCAGTGCATCACCATACAAACCTCAGCTGCTGCAGGACCTCACCATACACACCTCAGCTGCTACGGAACCTCATAATACACCTCAGCTGCTGCAGAACCTCACCATACACACCTCAGCTGCTGCAGAGCCTCACCATACACACCTCAGCTGCTTCATAACCTCATAATATACCTCAGCATCTGCAGAACCTCATAATACACCTCAGCTTCTGCAGAACCTCCTAATACACCTCAGCTGCTGCAGAACCTTACCATACACACCTCAGCTGCTGCACAACCTCACCATACACTCCTCAGCTGCTGTGGAACCTTATAATATACCTCAGCTGCTGCATAACCTCATAATACACCTCAGCCACTTCAGAACCTCACCATGCACACCTCAGCTGCTGCAGAAACTCACCATACACAACCCAGCTGTTGCAGAGCCTCACCATACACACCTCAGCTGCTGCAGAGCCTCACCATACACACCTCAGCTGCAGCGGAACCTCATAATACACCTTAGCTGCTGCAGAACCTCATAATACACCTTAGCTGCTTGCATGCCTCATATACTACAAAGCCTCATACATGGAAACCTTTTCCTTGGCACGAGTGAAGACATGTTAGAAGTCACTTAGCTCCATGTATAAATGCACCTTGTCACATTCATTCAGTTGACATTTGCCCCTTCTTCTTTACACTGCAGCTCTGCTTCTTCAGTTTGGCTGCAGCATATTCGCACATCTGGAATTATGTCAGAAAATGAAGTTTGAAGTGATCTTATAGTTCTCAGAAGATTAGTAGGTCCCATTCTGGATGATACATTTGTATTGTGAGCATCGTTCAGGTCACGTAGTTTGTGCCACAATTCTACCACAAATTTTGCTACACGGCATGGCATCCAAAACCATCCCCCTTCATACTGAGCTGCGCTCTGTTCAGGTTATCCCATGACCCTTTCACTTGCCGAATAAAACCCATAAAAGTGGAGCTCGGCAGGTATGATAGGTTGTCGACACATATTGCCCCAGATTTCTCACCTATTGTCATTAATCTCACAAATAATTACCCCAAGTGATGCTCGAATAGGAAGAAAACCATCAAGTGAATCACATTGCTCCAATGATATAAAGACAGACAGACAGGTAGATATGGGAAAGATAGATAGATATGGGATACATAGATAGATATGGGATAGATATAGATAGATCGATATGGGATAGATAGATAGATAGATAGATAGATAGATAGATAGATAGATAGATAGATATGGGATAGATAGATAGATAGATATGGGATAGATAGATATAGATAGATAGATAGATAGATAGATATTAGATAGATAGATAGATAGATAGATATGGGATAGATAGATAGATATGGGATAGATAGATAGATATGGGATAGATAGATATGTGATAGATAGATAGATATGGGATAGATAGATAATAGATACACATGTGGTCAAAATTGATGGTACCCCTGGTTTAATGACAGAAAAGCCCACAATGGTCCCAGAAATAACTTGAATCTGACAAAAGTCATAATAAATAAAAGATCCATAAAAATGAACAAATGAAAGTCAGAAATGAATGTACCCTTAACTAAATATTTTTGTTGCACAACCTTTTGAGGTAATCACTGCAATCAAACGATTCCTGTAACTGTCAATGAGACTTCTGCACCTCTCGACAGGTATTTTGTCCCACTCCTCATGGGCAAACTGCTCCAGTTGTCTCGTGTTTGAAGGTTGCCCTTTCCAGACACCATGTTTCAGCTCTTTCCAAAGATGCTCAATAAGATTTAGGTCAGGGCTCATAGAAGGCCACTTCAGAATAGTCCAATATTTTCTTCTTAGTGGGCGGCACGGCGGCGCAGTGGTTAGCACTGCAGCCTTGCAGCGCTGGGGTCCTGGGTTCAAACCCCACCATGGACAACATCTGCAAAGAGTTTGTATGTTCTCTCCGTGTTTGCGTGGGTTTCCTCTGGGCACTCCGGTTTCCTCCCACATTCCAAAGACATACTGATAGGGAATTTAGATTGTGAGCCCCATCAGGGACAGTGATGATAATGTGTGCAAAATGTAAAGCGCTGCGGAATATGTTAGCGCTATATAAAAATAAAGATTATTATTATATTATTATTATTCTTGGATGCTTTTAGCTGTGTGTTTTGAATCATTGTCCTGTTGCGAGACCCATGACCTGTGACTGAGACCAATCTTTCTGACACTGGGCAGCACATTTCTCTCTAGAATCCCTTGATAGTCTTGAGATTTCATTGTACCCTGCACAGATTCTAGACATCCTGTGCCAGATGCAGCAAAGCAGCCCCAGAACATAACAGCCTCCTCCATGTTTCACAGTAGGGACAGTGTTCTTTTCTTGATAAGCTTCATTTCTCCTTCTGTGAACATAGAGCTGATGTGCCTTGCCAAAAAGTTCCATTTTTGTCTCATCTGTCCATAGGACTTTCTCCCAGAAGCTTTGTGGCTTGTCAACATGTAGTTTGGAAAATTCCAGTTTGACTTTTTTATGATTTTTTTCAACAATGGTGCCCTCCTTGGTTGTCTCTCATGAAGTCCACTTTGGCTCATACAACGACGGATGGTGCAATCTGATACTGATGTTCCTTGAGCTTGAAGTTCACCTTTAATCTGTTTAGAAGTTTTTTTGAGCTCTTTTGTTACCATTTGTATTATCCGTCTCTTTGATTTGCCATCAATTTTCCTCCTGCGGCCACGTCCAGGGAGGATGGCTACAGTCCCAAGGCTCTTAAATTTTTGAATAATATGTGCAACTGTAGTGACAGGAACATAAAGCTGCTTGGAGATGGTCTTATAACTTTTACCTTTAACATATTTGTCTATAATTTTCATTCTAATCTCCTGAGACAACTCTTTCCTTCGCTTCCTTTGGTCCATGTTGAGTGCGATACACACCATGTCACCAAACACCACAGTGAGTATCTGTAGCCCTATATACAGGCCCACTTACTGATTCCAAGATTGTAGACACCTGTGATGCTAGTTAGTGGCCACACCTTGATTTAACATGTCCCTTTTGTCACATTATTTTCAGGGGTACCATCGTTTCTGTCCAGGCCTATTTCATGAGTTTTATTTTTTTTTTAATTCTGTGGAAGCATGGTTGAAAAGCAATGACTGACTTTCATTTGTTCATTTTCATAGATCTTTAATTATTACTTTTGTCAGATTCAAGTTATTTCTGTGACCATTGTGGGTTTTTCTGTCATTAAATGAAGGGTACCAACAATTTTGACCAGGTGTGTAGATAGTAGATAGATATGGGATAGATAGATAATAGATATGGGATAGATAGATAGATAATAGATATGGGATAGATAGATAATAGATATGGGATAGATAGATAATAGATATGGGATAGATAGATAGATATGGGATAGCTAGATAGATATGGGATAGATAGATATATAGATAGATAGATAGATAGATATGGGTTAGATAGATAGATATGGGATAGATAGATAGATAGATAGACATTGGATGGATAGATAGATATGGGATAGATAGACATTGGATAGATAGATATGGGATAGATAGATATATAGATAGATAGATATGGGATAGAAAGATAGAGAGATATGTGATAGATAGATATGGGATAGATAGATAGATAGATAGATAGATATGGGATAGATAGATAGATATGGGATAGATAGATAGATATTGGATAGAAAGATAGATAGATGTAAAGATATGGGATAGATAGCTAGATAGATAGATAGATATGGGATAGATAGATATGGGATAGATAGATAGATATGGGATAGATAGATAGATAGATAGATAGATATGGGATAGAAAGATAGAGAGATATGTGATAGATAGATATGGGATAGATAGATAGATAGATAGATAGATAGATAGATAGATAGATAGATAGATAGATAGATATGGGATAGATAGATAGATAGATAGATAGATATGGGATAGATAGATATTGGATAGAAAGATAGATAGATGTAAAGATATGGGATAGATAGCTAGATAGATAGATAGATATGGGATAGATAGATATGGGATAGATAGATAGATATGGGATAGATAGATAGATAGATATTGGATAGATAGGTAGATATGGGATAGATAGATATGGGATAGATAGATAGATAGATAGATAGATAGATAGATAGATAGATAGATAGATAGCCCATACCCTGGATCTGCCCCCATCCACCTCCCCTATGCCATGGACTATAGCCCCTACCCTGGATCTGCCCCCATCCACCTCCCCTGTGCCATGGACTATAGCCCCCACCCTGGATCTGCCCCCATCCACCTCCCCTATGCCATGGACTATAGCCCCTACCCTGGATCTGTCCCCATCCACCTCTCCTATGCCATGGACTATAGCCCCCACCCTGGATCTGCCCCCATCCACCTCCCCTATGCCATAGACTATAGCCCCCACCCTGGATCTGCCCCCATCCACCTCCCCTATGCCATGGACTATAGCCCCTACCCTGGATCTGCCCCCATCCACCTCCCCTATGCCATGGACTATAGCCCCTACCCTGGATCTGTCCCCATCCACCTCCCCTGTGCCATGGACTATAGACCCCACCCTGGATCTGCCCCCATCCACCTTCCCTACAGCTCCTACCCAACATCCCCACAGTCCCTATCCCTATTGCCTTTATACACTTGCTTTGGCAAAACTGATGTGTATTTGGTCCTGCCAATAAAGCTTCTTTGAATCTTGAATCTTGATAGATATGGGATAGATAGATAGATAGATATGAGATAGATAAATATGGGATAGATAAATCGATATGGGATGGATAGATAGATAGATAGATAGATATGGGATAGATAGATAGATAATGGGATAGATAGATAGGTAGATAGATAGATAGATAGATATGGGATAGATAGATATGGGATAGATAGATAGATAGATATGGGATAGATATGAGATAGATAAATAGATAGATATGGGATCGATAGATAGATAGATATGAGATAGATAAATAGATATGGGTAGATAGAAGTTTCTAGTGACTTTTTTCTGCATTCCTCACATTTACAACTCTCCATTCTTCGTTTCCTTTGCAGTATAATTTCCAGTGACCCCTATATAATGACTGATGATAATCTCCCCTTTTGTCCCCCCTTCCCCCACCCCACCAGTCCCAGTAGCGGCTTCTTGTATGGGGCAGGCGGTGAGGAGGGTAATGGGGCTAGTAGATGGGGTTGAGGGCTCCCTGTATCCTGCTGAAGGCCGGAGCCCCAGCGTGAAGCCGGGAGTCAGAGCTTGTGATTCAGGACTAACCAAGATTAATGTCCTGGCTAAGTAGCAGTGACAGGACAGCAAACACGCAGCCTGCAGCATGGCCGCTCACACAGGCCTTCCTTTCAGCTCGGCTTCTGAAAACTAAACTGATACGATGGTGTTTGAGAGAAGGATAAATAATACTCTCAAACCCCCTGCCATGTCTCCTTTTTAACCCCTCTGTAACTCTGGACGGTCTTTGGGTCCTGCTGTGGTCTGAGGGGCAGGGGCCGGTGACAGACCCTTGGGGACATACAGTAGGAGATGGGTTAGGTTAGATTTTGCCAATATCCGGTGAAGGGTGACCTGGTTACAGTGCCGGTACATCAGTATTTGGTCATCCTTTTCTGTCTTTACGTCTCCGAATGTGGCATTGTCCCAAAATAGAGAGCCAATGCTGGCCGCTGCCCCCTTACCTCTCAAAGGGGCCTTTATCTGCTGCGTGCAGTAGCTCTGGTGAGGCCGCTCACGGGGGATATCGGCTAACTCCCACAGCTTTCATTTTCATGCATGTCACAGGTAGGCTGAGGAGGGGTGGGGGGACTAAGGGAGAAGTGCCCCCCTTTCGGTTGGGCTGGAAAGGCCTCGCTGACGCCTCTGCGGTGGAAAAAAAAATATGAAAAAATGTGGCAGAATTATTTGGACTGTGTGTTTTGGAGGCAGTTCCTGCGTCCATAATTTCACTCGCAGACACGGCACTGGATGATTAGTTGCTTGTTCAATTGGTAATGTGGCCAATATGGAGCGCTAGGACGGACGGACGCAGTATGTCATATGTATATATGTGGCCTGGAAGGAATGGACTGGCACCAGATTATTAGACCTTTATGGCGTTTCCAGGGCACATCCCCCTTGCCCGGTGAGAGGGCAGCTGGCTGCTGTCATCTGGGGGAAAACTTACTTTGCCCGACATGCTCGGCTGTGTCTATAACTGTGAAGGAGCGAAGCTGACATGATTGTCCACCCCTTTTTTCTGTCCCTACCTGGATGTGACGGACACTGCATTATAGGGGTCTCATCTGGATAAATGGGTAAAATTGCAAAGTGGCCTGTAAAAACAAGCAGCTTTGCAATTTAAGTCCTATTGAAAATCCTCTCCGTTCTCAAGAATGAAGAGATTGTCAATTAATTTACTTCTCATTGCCTAGGTTACCGGCCACCTGCAGTTTATCAGAGGAGGTCAGGTACTTAGACAAGGAACTCCGCTCTTACAAGCTCTGTACTGTAGAGTTTGTAAGCGCCGCTCTCAAGTGACCATACACATCTCAAATGCTGGTTCAGATCTGCGGCTCAACTTTACCACTGGCCCATGCAGGTAATCTTCAGGAGCATACCGCTCCCCGGCATTCAGGAGTGCAGGAGGCAGAGGAGTAGTGTGCTCCCGAAGAAAGAACAGAAGACCCCTGTTCTCTCCCTTTATGGCAAATCCTGTCATTATAATCACGGCACATGACCCTACAATTACTCCATACATAGAACACTACAATCCCCAACATTGGGCCATTCGTTTTGACTGAATTAATGGTGGTAACTTGAATGCAGATCAGTAGAGATGACCATACATTCTGTTCTGAGATTGGGCACCTGACTTTCCTGGGCAACCATCAGCCTGAATTGATGTATATACAGCTCTGGCAAAAATTAAGAGACCACCACATCAAAACCCTGTCATGGGCAGCCCAATCTCCAGACCTGAACGCCATTGGAATGTAATCGAGGATGATGGATAGTCACAAGCCATCAAACATAGAAGAACTGCTTACATTGTTGCTCCAGAAGCAGTGTGAAAGACTGGTGGAAAGCATGCCAAGACGCATGAAAGCTGTGATTAAAAATCATGGTTATTCCACAAAATATTGATTTCTGAACTCTTCCTGAGTTAAAACATTAGTATTGTTGTTTCTAAATGATTATGAACTTGTTTTCTTTACATTATTTGAGGTCTGAAAGCTCTGTTTGTTTTTTTTAATTTTGACCATTTTTCTTTTTCAGAAAAAAATACAAAATTTATTGCTTGGAAATTCGGAGACATGTTGTCAGAAGTTTATAGAATAAAAGAACAATTTGCTCAAAAATATACCTATAAAGAGAAAAATCAGACGAGCTGAACATTTTGCAGTGGTCTCTTAATTATTGCCAGAGCTGTATTTTATGCTATATAAAAGTCTGTTGTTGGAAGACCCCTTTACACTTTCCAAACAAGACTTGATTTTGTCATCAGGGAAATATTTTGGGGGCTTGCAATTATTTGTGAAAAGAGGTTTCGGTAGGCATTGAGACGCTGGCCTACTAAAGGAGCTTTCTATTTCATCCTACTAGTTTATTTAGGGCATGAATTTGTAGAAAAGTGCGAAAGAATGCTTGTATACTGCTAGTTGTCTTTCCCAAAAAATGAGACCATGTCCAAAACAGCGGTGAACGCGATGCCCCGGAGACATGATGAGTAAAGAGAGCCCCTGTGTACTCCATGACCCGCGAGCCTCGGAAAGACAAGCATGTTTTTATTTGATCAGGGAAAGCGTCTCGGTTTAGAAAGATTTCACCAAGATCAGTCCTAGAACAAACCTACAAAGTACAGGTCTGTGATTAATTTAGGGGGGGATTTTTTGGGTCCAACCTGGGGCAGGCGGCTGGGAGCCACATCAGATGTGTAGAGGTTGCACCGTCCTCCCGTATGGTCTAAATGTAGCCCCCTGGGAATCCTTTTAATCACCGGCAGAATGGCATCTCACGCTGGAAATATACTGTAATGCTGAGGTACGTGTTCAGTGCTCGGAAAAATAAACTCGCCTGAGCTGCGGTGGTGAGTGCTGCAGGATTTAGAGGGGGTGGGACACACCTGGGTGGTATTTTAAGATACCACTTAATTATCAACTGCGCTCCATAAACAAGAAACTGGATAAGCGGCGGCTACTGTCAGCCTGGTGGGCAACTACCATGCCAGTGTGGTGGGAGGTGAGCGGAGGCGCTGTCCTAAAGAGCGAGGCTATATTACACCTCACAATGTCCTGCGGATTACATAGTAGAATCAATATTCAAATCAAAAACAAGGAAGAAAAACATTCTAAGGATTGAAATGATGAAAAAACATTTTCAAGATCTATTTATATTCTGCAACTCGGACGAAATGCCCCGGTAGCTGGGTACCATCAAGGAAGCTTTGCGAGAACTGGCCAGAAGAGTATCTAAGGGTTGGACATGACAGAATCACTATCGCATGTCAAGAAAAAAAAAATGTGTATAGAAATATATATTAAATTTTCTATCTTGTAAAGCATATTTTGGGACCAGAAGCATAAGGCCCTGTTCACATATGGATCTATACCCTTTTTTTTTCTAATGCAGCAGCTTAAAATCATTGGTAGTACCAGTTTTATAAAAAAATTAAAAATACATAAAAAAATACAATATTAGTCCAAAACTAAATTTAGCGACACTCCCTACTATGAAATTTGTGTGTGTGATATATATGAAAAAATATAATTTTTTTAATGTATTTTTTCTTATATATATACATACCATATATACATATTATACTGTATATATGTGTACATATATATAGAGAGAGCAAAAAATATATAAAAATTATGTATATACATTTTTCTTTTCTTAAAAAGTTGTATATATTTATATATGTGTATGTATGTATGTATAATATATATATCTATGCTTGCGAGTGTATTTACGTGTGTGTGTGTGTATATATATATATATATATATTTATTTATATATATTTAATATATGAAATTTGTATAGATCTAATACTCTATATATTTTATATATTCTTTTAGTATAGCTATTGGTATAATGGCAGCGATCACGCCTAAAGGCCCCTTCACATTAAGCGACGCTGCAGCGATACCGACAACGATCCGGATCGCTGCAGCGTTGCTCTTTGGTCGCTGGAGAGCTGTCACACAGACAGCTCTCCAGCGACCAACGATCCCGAGGTCCCCGGTAACCAGGGTAAACATCGGGTAACTAAGCGCAGGGCCGCGCTTAGTAACCCGATGTTTACCCTGGTTACCATGCTAAAAGTAAAAAAAAACAAACACTACATACTTACCTACAGCCGTCTGTCCTCCAGCGCTGCGCTCTGCTTCTCTGCTCTCCTCCTGTACTGTCTGGGAGCCGGAAAGCAGAGCGGTGACGTCACCGCTCTGCTTTCCGGCTCACAGCCAGTACAGGAGGAGAGCAGAGCACAGCGCTGGAGGACAGACAGCGGTAGGTAAGTATGTAGCGTTTGTTTTTTTTACTTTTAGCATGGTAACCAGGGTAAACATCGGGTTACTAAGCGCGGCCCTGCGCTTAGTTACCCGATGTTTACCCTGGTTACCAGTGAAGACATCGCTGGATCGGTGTCACACACGCCGATCCAGCGATGTCCACGGGAGATCCAGCGACGAAATAAAGTTCTGGACTTTATTCAGCGACCAACGATCTCCCAGCAGGGGCCTGATCGTTGGTCGCTGTCACACATAACGATTTAATTAACGATATCGTTGCTACGTCACAAATAGCAACGATATCGTTAACAATATCGTTATGTTTGAAGGTACCTTAAGATTAAGGCTACATTTCCACAATGGGCATTTGTTGTATTTTTGATCCTGCACTTTTTCAGCAGCATTTCTGCACCAATTAATTTACTTACTTTTTAAAAAAAATTTACGTGTGTTTTTAGCTTGTTTTTTTCACTTTTTTTCTGTCTTTTTGGTCAAAATAAAACTGTCTTGATAAAACGTTATCTTTCTACCTTTAAGGCTACTTTCACACTTCCGTCGGTACGGCGCCGTCGCAAACCGTCGGCCCGACGTACCAAACGTGGGCAGCAGATGCAGTTTTACAACGCATCCGCTGCCCATTGCGATGAGCGCGGAGGAGGGGGCGGCGTTCCGGCCGCGCAAGCGGTCGGAAATGGCGGACACGTCGCACAAACAAAGTTACATTGAACGTTTTTTGTGCGTCACGTCCACCAAAACACGACGGATCCGTCGCACAAGTCTATGGGCAAAAAATGCATCCTGCAAGCACATTTGCAGGATCCGTTTTTGCCCATAACGATGGATTGCGACGGAGCCCAGAAGACGGAAGTGTGAAAGTAGCCTTACTCATGTGCGGATTGCAAGTGTGTTTACTGCGTTTCTGCTTTGGAAATGGAATAAAAACGCAAATGTGGTTTTTATTTTGTTGATTTTCAACTTCTTGTTCAAGACGATCAGGTAGATCCACAAATAAAACGCACATTAACTTCCCCAAAAAATTGATATTTGGGCAACCTAAAAAATATAAAAAACCAACACATAAATCTCATCCATTTTTCTTGAACTGTACTACACTGTAGTTTTTCTGAACAAAAATCTGCAACGGAAAAAACCCAGGTTATGTTCCCACTGGATGTATTTACGGTGGTAGCGGAGGTCTGATAGTAATAGTGGCAGTGGCATCTATTTATATAATTGCCTTGTAATATTTTAATTTCCTGTTCTGTCCAGATGTCATCGTATCCCAGAATTCCAAGCGGCGGAAGTTCACCGGCCGCCATATTGGGACACCCAAGTGCTGGGTGTCTCAATATGGAAACTGCTGCTGGTACCAACCTATTGCGCTGTACCACCAATGGAACACTGTCGCACCACACACACTCTATATCCCGTATGCACCACACACACACACACACACACACTCAAGCAGCCTCTTGCGCGGTACCACAGCAGAACAGGCCGCTGCCGAGATCAGCCAAATGATTTACTGACTGCCGCCATCTTTGTACAGGAGGAGCGCATGCGCAGTTTTAATGTGACCACCGCTATCTGTCTGCACAAAGATGGCGGCAGTCTGATTTACTGCGCCTGGGCGAATTACGTGCAGGTGCAGTGAATTATTCAGCTGATCCCAGCAGCAGATGCGCGACGTGTCTACAAGAGGAGGAAGTCAGTCATATTAAAGGGGTTTTCCCATTTTTAAAAATTGTCTGTCTGACCGTGTACGGAGCATACCATATCTCCTGGGCAGGGGAGGACACAAAAGATAATACTGACATTACAGCAGGGGATCACAGTGGATTCATTTTGTGAGGTAAAATATTTCACTGACTGTTTTTAAAAAATATTTTACCTCACAAAATGTATCCTCTGCGATCTCCTGCTGTAATGTCAGTATTGTCTTTTGCTTCCTCCCCTGGCCAGGAGCTGTGGTATGTTCTGTACACAGTCAGACACAGACAATTTTTTTAATGAACTTTTGTTTGTGGGAAAACCCCTTTAAAAAGCAAATATCAATGCCAACATGGCTCCTCCTAAAAAGTAAGCCAATGACAATGAAAGGAAAGCAGCAAAGGCACAACGTCGAAGACAACAAAGGGTAAATGAGACTCTTGAAGAGCAACAGCATCACTGGGACAAAAACAATGTATATAAGCATAGGCGTCAAGCACATGAGTCCCCTGATGCAAAAGTCATTAGATTATCACAGGATGCCATTAGGCAACAACAGCACCACATGCTTGCCACCATCGTGATATTACCGCCCTCCCGATGCGATAGCATCGGGCCTCCATCTAGTTGTGAAATCAGAGCAAGAAAGCCATGCGAAGGGTGATCTTCGCACCTGGACCTGCAGCATAAATTGACATGCTGTAAAGCGTAAACCCACAGCTCATCGATTTACACCGCAGATATTTTTCACACCATGATTTTTTGTAAAATCTCGTGTACGATGCTGCCAATGTAAAATGCAGCATATTTTCCGCTAGCAAATGTGCTGCTTTTTTGCTCCATGAGAATTTTTTTTATTGTTCTTGTGTTTTACATAGTCCGGTTACCTAGAAGATTAGGTTTTTTTCCCCCCATAATTAGAGAATTGGACACAACCTAAAAAAGGCAAAATGAATAAAAACAACAAAAATAAGAAATAGCAAAATAAAAAAAAAAGAAATAAAAAAAATTACAAAATAAACAAAGAAAAATAAAATAAAAATATATAAAGGACACTAAATAGAAGAAGGAAGGGAGCTGCATATGAAGAGAATAGAAAAGTTTTCTACTTCAGTAGATACAAAGCAAGAAACGAAGTTGCAGTGAAGCGCTTTGGGCCTGTGCGCACCTTGCAGATTTGTCACAAAACCTGAAGGGTTTCCTGATGCCAAGTGAGAATCCTGAAGTGTCACACACACTCTGCTTATTTTTAATTGCAGATTTGGTGCAGAATGTTAATTCTTTCAGTGTTTTTGCTGCAGATTTCACCATAGTAATGAGTAAGGAAAAATCGGCACCAAAAACACATGTAAAAAGTGCATCAAAAACATGCCAGTTTTACGCAGAGTTTTTCCTGCCAAGAGATGCAGAAATTTCTGCACCAAATACTTCCCGTCTGCGCATACCCTAGCACCTCCCTGCTGATTTCTGCTCCTCCATTCCTATGAATGAAGTTCCCCCGATTTTTTTTAGGAGAGCTTAAAGGGGGATTTCTGAAATGCACCGAGGCGGTGACTTCACATTTCTGATATCACACAGGTTTTTCCAGTTTGTGCTCAGAGTCATCCTTCAGTCGTCTATCATTGTCTTGTGCCATCATAACCTCCCACCCCCCTTCGTTACCGCTGACACTTACATGTCCCCCACCACATCTTTCTAGTACAGAGGCTGCGGGGAGGAGGCGATCTGCGCCCCTGCTGTCACACTGCATAATAATCTGTCAGCACTTGCTGCCTCGGATTTATTTGTGCACTAAAACCAGCCTGAGGCGAGCGGATGCAGACAGCATCGCCTGGTTCTGGAAAATGTGTTCCAAGGAGCTAAAAAAGCGGCTTTTCCAAATATTTCACCCTCCTAATAAACGCATTTAATTAAAAGTCATATAACTTGCTTTTCATTAAAAATGTCTGCTCAGGGCGAGCGCCGGGATACACTAAGCTAAGACTGCAGACACGGAGAGCCCCCTAACACCCCACCAAAAAAAATATAAAATCATGGAGGTCAATCATCGGAGTCCCGTGTATGATATTTTCCTACCTATGAATAGTCATAAATCCATGATCAGGCTGTACACCCACCTCCGTTATCGGGGTATTCTTCTAGACCCCCCACGTGAATCCAGGGAAGAAGTGCAGTAGCATCTGTGCCTTTGAGTGGCACCTTCTCTTACCACTTTCTTCAGTTCCTCACTATGAGACTTGCTGAAGGCGTAGTGCAGAAAATTTAGAAAATGCCATTCTTGTGCTGAAAAATATTTAGAATTGAGAGTCCTCAGTGGTATCAACCACTGAGGACTCTCAATTCTAAATATTTTTCTATCTACTGCCTAACACGGTACCAAGATATATATCTTTCCTGTATCATCCTTGTGCTGGCATTTCTAAGGGCATATGGGGAGAGCGAGGAAGGGTCTCTTGGGGGTCCAACGTCTGGGACCACTGTGTAGAGAAAAAATGTTCTGCAATAGAGCTGTGGCCCCTTTATTTTCCGGTTCAGTAAAGGTTCGACTCCGTGGGTTATTCCCAAGATAGTGCGTTATTCCCTTTCAGCAGGATAAAGGACACCTTTCTGACTGCTGGGACCCTCAGCGATCCCAGAAACCCCTCCATTCCATTCTTAGTTTTTGGGACTGCTGGAGACAACCACCATAGCACTCCTATACTTATGGCAGTGGCATAGAGAATGGAGGTTGAGCATGCTTACCCTTCATGAAGGACAGGGCGAAAGCAGCGTTGTCAACCATCCACAAAGAATGAGCCCAGATTCTCATTCACAGGATCATTGGGGGTCCTAGCGGTTGGGACCCCCAGCGATCAGTAATTTATCCTTTATCCTATGGATAGAAAATAACTTCATATTTTGGAAATAACCCTTTAAATGATGGCATGTGATGGCATAATAACCCTTTAAGTGAGAATTTCGATGGCACGTCTGGGAGCACAATTACTAGTCTTTCGAGCACTATGGTTGGCATTTGAAAGGGGCACTGGAAAAAAATTGTGCAAAATGTACAAAAAAAACAAACAAAAAAACCATGGATGATTTCTTCTATAGAAACCAAATAAACAGAGCCACTCCTACCTACAGGTCATGTCTGGTATTGCAGCTCAACTTATTTCATGTAAATTGGGCACTTGTGGTCTTTCTGGGGGCACCCTACCATTTACTACTGGAGCACTGTGGCTGACAATTAGTGAGGCAGTGATACCGAGGACGGATTATGGCCAGAACTTATAGGGGTGCCAGCTGAAGCTTAGATGGGTACCTCTACTGGTAATTTTGGGAGTCCCCTAATAAGTGATCATCCATTAAAGAAATAAATGATGCAAATGTAATGTCCTAAATGCTACACGTAAGTTACCATCAGAATAATATGATCTGACGGCCTCTCATCCTATATCACCATGTATCCCTTGGCACAATGCGTGCCTCATATACTCACACAAAATGCTGGACACAGCGGGACGCCATCAGCCACAAATAGCCGAATTCCAGCCCTGCAGACTACAGGGCAAAGAGTTAAAGGCTGCCTGAGGGCACCAGCGTCCAGGCCCAGCGGTAGATGGGGTCTTATAGTGTGGCCTGTTCCCACCGTTTGTGCCCATCCCCCAGTATGAACCCAACATAACCTCTTGTCCTGACCCCATTGGGCAGCTTTTCCTGTAAGTGAATAGTCTTATACCCCATAGTTCAAAGTGAATTATGTGTCCAGACTCTGTGCTGGAGACCACCAGTGATCTTCCCACTGAACTGCCAGTCCTCCATCAATCTATCCCCTATTATAGTCTTCACAGAGACTCAGCATCTGCTTATGTGTATACATTTCTACTCAATACTGCTGAAGTATATCAGATACAGGGATAGATATAGAGACAGGGATACAGATAGAGATAGATACAGAGACAGCGATAGATGCGGGGATAAATACTGAGATGGATGGATATATACCAAGATGGATGGAAATATACCAAGATGGATGTATAGCTGCCGAGATGGATTGATAGATACAGAGATGGATGGATAGATACAGAGATGGATGGATAGAGACAGATGGATGGATAGATACAGAGATGGATGGATAGATACCGAGATGGATGGATATATACCAAGATGGATGGATGGATTGATACCGAGATGGATGGATAGATACAGAGATGGATGGATATATACCGAGATGGATGTATAGCTACAGAGATGGATTGATAGATACAGAGATGGATGGATAGATACAGAGATGGATGGATATATACCGAGATGGATGTATAGCTACAGAGATGGATTGATAGATACAGAGATGGATGGATAGATACAGAGATGGATGGATATATACAGAGATGGATGGATAGATACCGAGATGGATAGATAGATACAGAGATGGATGGATATATACCGAGATGGATGTATAGCTACAGAGATGGATGGATAGCTACAGAGATGGATGGATGGATAGATACAGAGATGGATGGAAAGATACTGAGATGGATGGATAGATCCCGAGATGGATGGATAGAGACCGAGATGGATGGATAGAGACCGAGATGGATGGATAGAGACCGAGATGGATGGATAGAGACCGAGATGGATGGATAGAGACCGAGATAGATGGATGGATAGATACAGAGATGGATGGAAAGATACTGAGATGGATGGATAGAGACCGAGATGGATGGATAGAGACCGAGATGGATGGATAGATACCGACATGGATGGATAGATACCGAGATAGATGAATAGAGACAGAGATGGATGGATAGATACCGGGATGGATAGATAAAGACAGATGGATGATAGAGACAGAGATGGATGGATAGATACCGAGATGGATGGATAGATACAGAGATGGATGGATATATACCGAGATGGATGTATAGCTACAGAGATGGATTGATAGATACAGAGATGGATGGATAGATACAGAGATGGATGGATAGATACAGAGATGGATGGATATATACCGAGATGGATGTATAGCTACAGAGATGGATTGATAGATACAGAGATGGATGGATAGATACAGAGATGGATGGATGGATAGATACTGAGATGGATGGATACCGAGATGGATGGATAGAGACCGAGATGGATGGATAGAGACCGAGATGGATGGATAGAGACCGAGATGGATGGATAGAGATCGAGATGGGTGGATAGAGACCGAGATGGATAGATAGACACCGAGATGGATGGATAGAGACAGAGATGGATGGATAGAGACAGAGAAGGATGGATAGAGACAGAGATGGATGGATAGAGACAGACATGGATGGATAGAGACCGAGATGGATGGATAGAGACCGAGATGGATGGATAGAGACCGAGATGGATGGATAGAGGCCGAGATGGATGGATAGAGACCGAGATGGATGGATACAGACTGAGATGGATGGATAGATACCGACATGGATGGATAGATACCGGGATGGATGGATAAAGACAGATGGATGATAGAGACAGAGATGAATGGATATATACCGAGATGGATGGATATATACAGAGATGGATGGATAGATACAGAGATGGATGGATAGATACAGAGATGGATGGATAGATACAGAGATGGATGGATATATACAGAGATGGATGGATAGATACCGAGATGGATAGATAGATAGATACAGAGATGGATGGATATATACCGAGATGGATGTATAGCTACAGAGATGGATGGATAGCTACAGAGATGGATGGATAGATACAGAGATGGATGGATGGATACAGAGATGGATGGATATATACAGAGATGGATGGATATATACAGAGATGGATGGATAGATACAGAGATGGATGGATATATACAGAGATGGATGGATAGATACAGAGATGGATGGATGGATATATACAGAGATGGATGGATAGCTACAGAGATGGATGGATAGATACAGAGATGGATGGATAGATACTGATATGGATGGATAGATACTGATATGGATGGAAAGATACTGAGATGGATGGATAGAGACCGAGATGGATGGATAGAGACCGAGATGGATGGGTAGAGACCGAGATGGATGGGTAGAGACCGAGATGGATGGGTAGAGACCGAGATGGATGGGTAGAGACCGAGATGGATGGATAGAGACCGAGATGGATGGATAGATACCGAGATGGATGGATAGATACCGAGATGGATGGATAGATACCGAGATGGATAGATAGATAGATGCAGATATGGATGGATATATACCGAGATGGATGGATATATACCGAGATGGATGGATAGATACAGAGATGGATGGATAGAGACAGAGATGGATGGATAGTGTTTTGAATTCTGTGATCAAGCTCCCTCCTGTGGTCACAAGTGGTACTGCGGCTTCTGAGTTTCCTTCCTCAGGTGATGAGGTTAAGTCTTTAGGTGCTGCTCTATTTAACTCCACCTAGTGCTTTGATCCTGGCCTCCAGTCAATGTTCTAGTATTGGTCTTGCTTCCTCCTGGATCGTTCCTGTGGCCTGTCTGCTCAGCATAAGCTAAGTTCTGCTTGTGTTACTTTTGTTGCTATATTTTCTGTCCAGCTTGCTTTAATTTGTTTTTCTTGCTTGCTGGAAGCTCTGAGACGCAGAGGGAGCACCTCCGTACCGTTAGTCGGTGCGGAGGGTCTTTTTGCCCCTCTGCGTGGATGTTTGTAGGTTTTTGTGTTGACCGCAAAGCTATCTTTCCTATCCTCGGTCTATTCAGTAAGTCGGGCCTCGCTTTGCTAAATCTATTTCATCTCTGTGTTTGTACTTTCATCTTAACTCACAGTCATTATATGTGGGGGGCTGCCTTTTCCTTTGGGGAATTTCTCTGAGGCAAGGTAGGCTTATTTTTCTATCTTCAGGCCAAGTTAGTTTCTCAGGCTGTGCCGAGTTGCATAGGGAGCGTTAGGCGCAATCCACGGCTACCTCTAGTGTGGTGTGATAGGATTAGGGATTGCGGTCAGCAGAGTTCCCACGTCTCAGAGCTCGTCCTATGTTTTTTGCTTATTGTCAGGTCACCTTGTGTGCTCTGAACTTCAAGGTCCATTGTGGTTCTGAATTACCTATTCATAACAGGATAGATACCGAGATGGATGGATAGATACAGAGATGGATGGATAGATACAGAAATGGATGGATAGAGACAGAGATGGATGGATAGAGACAGAGATGGATGGATAGATACCGAGATGGATAGATAGATACCGAGATGGATGGATAGATACCGAGATGGATGGATAGAGACAGATATGGATGGATGGATAGAGACAGAGATGGATGGATAGAGACAGAGATGGATGGATAGAGACAGAGATGGATGGATAGAGACAGAGATGGATGAATAGAGACAGAGATGGATGGATAGATACCGGGATGGATGGATAAAGACAGATGGATGATAGAGACAGAGATGGATGGATAGATACAGAGATGGATGGATATATACCGAAATGGATGTATAGCTACAGAGATGGATTGATAGATACAGAGATGGATGGATAGATACAGAGATGGATGGATAGATACAGAGATGGATGGATATATACAGGGATGGATGGATAGATACCGAGATGGATGGATAGATAGAGATGGATGGATAGATACCGAGATGGATAGATAGATACAGAGATGGATGGAAAGATACTGAGATGGATAGATACCGAGATGGATGGATAGATACAGACATGGATGGATAGAGACAGAGATGTATGGATACATAGATAGATGTAAAGATGGTTGTAAAGCCCCCAATATTGTCACCAAAACCTCTTAGATACAAAACTTGGGGACAGCTCTCCAAAATTAGATGTTGAGAGAAGGCGTTTTAATCAGCATCCTTAGAAATGGAGGTTGATTTTAGGCTCACTCTTCAGCTCCCACAGCGCATTTATTACCGTATGACCAGGTTAGTCTAGTATATTTAGGGATTTTTTTTTATAGTTTTGGAGGTTTTCTTGTTCAATGTGTGGTATAAATATCATGACATCTTTATCCTCTAAGGGGAAGGAAATATGACAATGTGGTGTTGCTATAATTACGGTATCTTTTACTAGATTTACAGAATAAAAAGACATTTTATTTTTAAGAAAATGATTTTGCCTTGTGTCGCTGCATTCCTGCACCCATAACATACCGTACTTACTTTTTTGCCTATGGAGCAGTGTGAGGACCTGTTTATTAGCACAATTTTGGGATACAAAAAAGTTTTGATTACAATTTTTTTTTGTAGTGGGGAGAGGAATGATCTACAAATGGCAATTATGCCTCTGGATGTTCACCAAACTGCAATTATCTCCCATTGGTACCGATGTGGTCACCTAAGGTGGCGATGGGCAAAGGCCAATATATTTGTGACGCTCTCGCCCGGCTCCTCTGTGAACTTTCCCATGTCCAGATGGACATCAAATATTGGGACATCCTGCAGACCACTGTGCCACAGATCTTCACCAGGGTCTCAAGAAGCTTCACATTGTCTTCTACCACGTTATTGCCCTGAACCATGGCAACAAATTTGGCCCAAATTCCCTTCCACTAGTGACCATTGTGGGGAAATCTTCACACCAGGATCTTCTCAAATTTAGACAGAAGACTACATCTGCTTTGACCTTTTCTTCTGACAACTTAGGGAAAAAGTCTTGAACGTACCCGAAGGCTGTGATTTGATGGCATTGACAGTCTATGGGGGTGCTCTTACAGAAAATTTACACAATCTCACGATCCTCTTTGGAGTCCTTACTATCCCAAAACTAAAGATAGTAAGAAAATTGGTAAAACTGCGCTTGGATGTGTCATAAATGGAACTATACTGAAGTCTGTGATTATTTTACTGTTTTGATATTGATGGAAAATTTTGGTCGTTTTGCCTTGAAAATTGAGTACATTTTAAAATATTGGTAGCAAAAGCAAAGTTTGTGGGGATTAAAAGAAGTTTTCTATGCTTTGTGGCATAAGCAACTAAGAAGTTAAAAGCAAAAATGAATGTAACACGATATAAAAAACAGAGGCACAATTTACTACATTTTTACAATTACAGTAGTGGATTTTGACTATATTTTGAATTTAGTTACTCTTCAGAACTGTCCCCAGAATATTTGATTATCTGAAACGTATCAGTGGTAAAGGATTTGTGCTGCACACACTTTATAGTCTAATATCCTGTGTGTAGTGAGGTATCGGCAGGTCTGGTCCAGTCTCATTGTGCTGCCCCTTAGGTCACATTTGCAGCTTGTGATAGATTTCCTCAGCTTCCACCATGGAATTAATCTGTCGTATCGATATATTGCTCTCTGACACGGCGTTGAATGCTGCCTCTATTAAACTTTCAGCGCTTGCCCTCTCTGGAGCTTTTCCTTGTTGTTTCGCTGTTCCCATCAATTTTCAGGTCCCGACGTTGCTCGTGCATGGACGAGCAGAGCCGGATGATGATGATGGAGGGGGACTTGGCAGAACAAAATTTAGGAGAAGGAATCGGCCAGAGATACAGTGACTAAAATATGTAGCCAAATTATTTTGGATGGCAGTGCACTACTTGGTGGGATTATATCATGTTCGAATCGTCTCGAAGTTTGGTCATGTTTTACCACTTTTTGATCATCTTCATTTTTAAGATTTCGCTTTGCAGACTGTGAATGGAAACCTTCTTGATTACTACTTTGGTACATAAGTTTGTCCACAATAATCGCTAGATCATGTTGTCCCTGAAATATCTGCCGCAACCAATAGAAATCTGCTGGATCACTGGGCAAAAAAGCTCTCATAACACCCAAGATTGGGGAGGTTTGAAAACTCGCCTCACAGCCTTAATGTCTAAATTAAGTTTGAGACATTTCAGATGGAAAATTGCTCATTGCAGACTGGCCCCTACTTCAACACCAAATACAATACATGCTCCCCGTTTTCCACATCCTCCCTTTGCAGTACAGGGTTAGCTGGTGGCTGAATATATCTATTGTAGGGTCTAATGTTGGAGATTGAGGTACGGTGGGTGCCCATCGATCAGTAAAGTTCTATTCTACATGCCTCTTACCCTGACACTATACCATAATCAATAGCCACACACAGTAATTTGGGACAATAAACTAAACCAAACGAGCCATAAATGGGTCAGAGGAACCCTAGGATGGATAAAGTAGGTTTTGTAGTGAGATAAAGAAGGGTTCGATTTCAATGGACATTAGGGAGAGAAGGTCTTGTGTCACCTGGAAAAGATCTTGAAATTTTGGGAAGATTAGGAAGAGATTGGTAGTAAAGTCTGGAGTAGGAACTAGGTTGTTGATGACTTCATTATGAGTGGGATGTTGAAGACGCGCACAACTCATCCCATTTATTGCAATATTTGGCGTATCCATGGCAGGGTGAACTTTCACATGGGGAAGACAGTTCTTAGGTGATTTTAGATGACGGGTAGCTGTTTCGGTGGCAGCCGAGCTCTGCACAACTAGTTCAAGGTTTGATTGCTGAATGTAAGTGGTTCCCAGCTCAGAATTTGCTGTGTTTCGACTGGACTTGGGCTTCTCCAGTGCATGTACTTTTATTCTTAATATTAAATAATAAGTGACGCTTTACAGAAATCTAAGCGCAACTAAGTGTAATGTGTTTGAGATTTTCCGGGTTTAGGATGTGCACCCCTTAGGTTAGGGCAACATTGAGGTTGTGGTATTGAATCTAATGATTGCAACCTACCATGACTGTGGCTCAGAATCACAAATGTTTCGAATTTGTTGTCGCTGGTCACTATAGACGGCTTGCATTGAGGTCTGAGACTTGTCTGTGATTTAGCCATTTCTTTACAGAAATATCGCACATCAGAAGAATAATCGCAAGTTGCACAGATGGTTTTTGGTTGTGCAACACGGTAGCCCCCCAGCATTGTCTGATAGATTGCAAAAGTAATTTATAACGACTTCTCCTTCAATAAATGTTTTCTGCCTACTTCACCTAGCCCTCTTACCCAGTTTCGGCTTATGGAACCATGGCTTTAAAGGCCAATGGAGATAGAAGATTTCCTATTATTATTATTTTTATTGTCATTATAAATTTTTATAGCACCATTTTTTCCATGGCGCTTTACATGTGAAAAGGGGGCAAATATAGACTAATACAATAAACATGAGTAAAGAACAGGTACAGAAGGAGGGAGGACCCTGCCCACGAGGGCTCACAGTCTGCAAGAGATGGGTGAGGATACACTAGGAGAGGGTAGAGCTGGTTGTGTGGTGGTTCAGTAGGTTGAGGATCACTGCAGGCTTGTCGGAAGAGGTAAGTCTTCAGGTTCTTGTTGAAGGTTTCTGTGGTAAATGAGAGTCTGATGGATGTGTTGGGGTAGAGAGTTCCAGAGTATGGGGGAAGTACCGGAGAAGTCTTGGATGGGAAGAAGAGATAAGAGGGGAGTAGAGAATGAGATCTTGTGAGGATCGAAGGTTGCGTGTAGATAAGTACTGGGAGACCATGTTGCAGATGTATGGAGGAGACTGGATGTGGATGGCTTTGTATGTCATAGTAAGGGTTTTGAACTGTAGCCTCTGGATGATAGGAAGCTAGTGAAGGGCTTGGCATAAGGGAGAGGCTGGGGAATAGCGGGGAGACAGGTAGATTAGTCAGGCAGCAGAGTGTAGGATGGATTGGGGTGGTGCTAGAGGGGAGGCCAGAGAGTAGGAGGTTGCAGTATTCAAGGCGGGAGATGATAAGGGCGTGCACTAGTGTTTTTGTGGTTTCATTGTCGAGGAATGCGCGGATCCAGGAAAAGATGTCAATTTATGTTGACGTTCATATCCAGGGAGCGATCTATTCCCAAATCCCCTTTTCTAATAAAAAGACCCCCGCAGTATTCTGTAGCGTGGATACTGGGGTGTGTACCTGGAGTTTGCATGGTACAGTGCACACAACGGCCTCCGATTCATCCATCCAACCAGTGAGCGTAGCTCCTGGATGTGAGCAGGTCTGTGCAAGTTGTACCTTGGCGCTCATCCTATAGCTGACATATGCAAGAACCGGATACAAAACTGGAAATGGGATGTAAAGGAGAAGGATCTTTGCCAGATACAGAGGTCAGAGACTCGGCTAAACCTTGGATTATCGTTGTGACGTGATAAGGAGACTGAGAAAATGGAGTGTACAGAGGACATTATACCCCCACATGTTACATGTCAAGGAGAATACATGTTTTTTTTTTTTTAAAGTGGCAAAGTTTAAGAGTAATGGAGATTGGCAGATACTTCAGTACTTCAGCTCATCTCTATGGAGAATTTTTTTCATGCTGCTTTGCAACTGTTTGGCGCAAAAATGCCATGCAACAAAATGCAACTTTTTTCAGCTACAAAACAAGTTGAACCCCTCAATAAAGTACGATGTCACTACAGTGGGCCGAGCGCTCCATAAAAATGTATAACGCTCTCCTTAGGGTGTCTATGGGGGAAAATTTAGTCTTATGGAGAGTGTGAAGCTGGCGTTAAGAGACTTATAGGCCATGCAATGCTCCTCTGTGAAGTTCCATATGCAAATAGCCTTTTTAGACCCCCATCCGAGGCATCTCACCCAGCCAGGTCCGCTCTCCTGCTTGCCCTGATGAAGGGCAAACTGCTCAAAACACTTGTCTGCAAATAAAGTTTCTGATTTGGCTTGTTATCCAAACTTAAGGCTCCTTAAAGGGTCAATAGTGACTTTTTAGGATTGCAATGTCCAATAGATGACACTGGAGTCCTCTTTCTCTCTGAAGAGGCTACTTGCCTACTTTCCTTAGGAGCTTGCACTCCACAGATAGAGGATGAATCATAAATTCAGATAAAGCAAATTTATTTACATCGTATCTGGTAATGGCTGATAACAGGGAACAGCAATCTGCACTCCACTTCAGATAAGAAGAGATAAGGTTCTATGTCTCTTTAACCTAGTACCTAGGCTCGCAGGCTTACAATCTAGTCCCGGGATATTTGGGGACACGTTTCTGGTGGAGGGCACAGCACGCGGTGTTGTAGGAGCTAGCAGTGCTAGGTGCGGCTGCTCTTTGAGTTAATCCTCTGCGTGTTTATCGGTCCTGGGGTCCTTGTGGCCATTCACATGCCAAATATTTCAGCAGATCAGGGCTGCGGCTTGAGCAGTCTGCTAATTTTGCGGCCTGCTGTACATAAGATTCAATGCCCCCAGTAATCCGGGCTTAGCTGGGAGCTGACCCCCTACAGACCTGAGTCACAAATTAAAGAGGCAGGACTGGTTCTCAGCACTGGATACAGTGACCTCGGCTTTGTGTTTTTCCACCTCTATTCAGCATTTGTATTACACCTTGAGCGAACAGCTGACAAATATGAAACGTGACAATAGGCAGAGACCACTCAGCCCACCCATACCATCACCAACCAATCGGCAGATCTTCTTTCATGTACTGCAGCTGCCACCTTTGCACCCCCTATAGAAACTGCCCAGTTTTTATTCTTCCCATTCCTGACTCTGACATGACCTAAACCAGTAAGTGTAGCGCAGAGAGGCAGTGTATTACGTAGCAGAGAGAACTTCCTGGGAGCAATTTGAGAGTCATTCTCCTGCGAGAGTCTGTCATACCAGGCAACATATGTCCAAGGTGTAGTCCATTTTATAATGAATCCGTCAGCAGGTTTATGCTGCTCCACATATGTGCATCATGAAGTAACGTCAGAGACCCTAATTCAAGCGGTGGGACACTAACTGGGCTTCTTCCTGCTGCTCTGCTAGTCCTCTCAGTGCTGAGTTCCTGTGATGTAGTCCTCAATATTCATGAGGTCTGGGCAAGGATTGACTGGGACTAAAATTTAGCCCTGGCATTTCAAAGCACACAGCCCCATGCTGGCTCTGTCTCCTTTCTCAGATTGGGGTCTCTATTACTTGTATTATCGTGCCTGCAGGAAATCAAGACTTACCTATATTTACAATAATAGCACTACATAATTTGTAAGATTCAACAATAATAATATTGCAATATAGTATGATGGACTCCCCACAGTCCCCCCATGTAGTATGATGGTCCCCCTCACAGCCCCCATATAGTATAATTGAGTCCCCACAGTATGATAGTCCACACAAAGCCATCATATAGTGCAATGAGTCCCCTCAAATAGTGTGATGATTCACACAAAGCCACCATATAGTATGATGGTCCCCCGCTGCTCCCCATGTAGTATGAGGTTCTCCCACAGCCCCTATTTAGTATGATGGTCCACACACAGCCACCATATAGTATGATGGTCCCTCACCGCCCCCCCATGTAGTATGATGGTCCCCCTCAGAGCCCCCATATATTTTGATTGTCTCCCCACAGTATGATGGTCCACACACAACCATCATATCGTATCATCTTCATACCATACCATATGATAGTCCCGTCCGCTCCCCATGGAGTATGATGGTCCTCCTCAATGCCCTCCATATAGTATGATGTTGACTCACAGCCCTTATATAGTATGATAGTTCACCCACAGTATGATGGTTCACACACAACCCCCATATAGTATGATGGTCCACCACAGCTCACCAAGATGAAATCTTATACACACCCAATCCAGCCGCCGTCTCTGTCTTCTCTTCTATCCTGTCTTGCTTGCAGTAAACATGGGTGGCACAATGCAGTGACATTATCATGCCGACTGGTGTCCCCTGTGTGGAGCTGGCCGTGAGCAGTCCGCAGGCCAAAAGTATCCTTCAGCCTGCTGTATTAAGTGATGGAGAGCAGAGCTGGTGCTCTGCCACAGCTATTAATAGTGTCGCAATTGATACGGCCCACGGCCGGACCGGTCCATCTAGTATTTGCCCAGTGGCCAGTCAGATCACTCCTGATTGGCAGCTGTGAACAGTGTAGCCAGAAAGCGGTCAATCAGTGGTGAAGTGCTGGACTATGTAGAGCTCTGCATTGAGAATACTAGCAGAGATGCAGGAAATAAAATAGTGATTTTTATAAAAACTGCAGCAATAAGTCCAGTAAGTGACCTAGCACTGGAATCAGTGTATCCCCTCAATTTATTAAGTTTAAAACCTGACAAGCTCCCCTATAACCCCTTCCTGGCATCTTCCGCAGTGAATATATAGTGTGTGCCGTTGGAGCAGCTCAGAAGCTGAGCCTGTACCATACACATACAACTGGCATCTGCCTTTAGCTGCAGTGATCAGAGCCTATAGCTGGGCTTTATAGGAGATCTTTAATTTCACTATGTATTGCAATACTTACTTGCATATAGTGCAAACGATCTCAAGTTCAAGTTCCCAAATTTTTAACCAAAATAATACTGAAAAAAAGTGAATCACCCCTTTTTTCCCCCCAATACAAAAATAAAGAAATATATATATATATATTAGACCCATCCGAAATAAGTTCAATTAAAATAGAAAACGATATAGCTTGGCAAAATCGAAATAGCTAAAGTTGCCATTTTTTGTTGTGGCACCTCCCCCAAAAAATGCAATAAAAAATCTAATAAGCAATATATATATATATATATATATATATATATACCGTATATATATATGTGTGTGTGTATATATATATACAGTGGGGCAAAAAAGTATTTAGTCAGTCAGCAATAGTGCAAGTTCCACCACTTAAAAAGATGAGAGGCGTCTGTAATTTACATCATAGGTAGACCTCAACTATGGGAGACAAACTGAGAAAAAAAAATCCAGAAAATCAAATTGTCTGTTTTTTTAACATTTTATTTGCATATTATGGTGGAAAATAAGTATTTGGTCAGAAACAAAATTTCATCTCAATACTTTCTAATATATCCTTTGTTGGCAATGACAGCGGTCAAACGTTTTCTGTAAGTCTTCACAAGGTTGCCACACACTGTTGTTGGTATGTTGGCCCATTCCTCCATGCAGATCTCCTCTAGAGCAGTGATGTTTTTGGCTTTTCGCTTGGCAACACGGACTTTCAACTCCCTCCAAAGGTTTTCTATAGGGTTGAGATCTGGAGACTGGCTAGGCCACTCCAGGACCTTGAAATGCTTCTTACGAAGCCACTCCTTCATTGCCCTGGCGGTGTGCTTTGGATCATTGTCATGTTGAAAGACCCAGCCACGTTTCATCTTCAATGCCCTTGCTGATGGAAGGAGGTTTGCACTCAAAATCTCACGATACATGGCCCCATTCTTTCTTTCATGTACCCGGATCAGTCGTCCTGGCCCCTTTGCAGAGAAACAGCCCCAAAGCATGATGTTTCCACCACCATGCTTTACAGTAGGTATGGTGTTTGATGGATGCAACTCAGTATTCTTTTTCCTCCAAACACGACAAGTTGTGTTTCTAAAAAACAGTTCCAGTTTGGTTTCATCAGACCATAGGACATTCTCCCAAAACTCCTCTGGATCATCCAAATGCTCTCTAGCAAACTTCAGATGGGCCCGGACATGTACTGGCTTAAGCAATGGGACACGTCTAGCACTGCAGGATCTGAGTCCATGGTGGCGTAGTGTGTTACTTATGGTAGGCCTTGTTACATTGGTCCCAGCTCTCTGCATTTCATTCACTAGGTCCCCCCGCATGGTTCTGGGATTTTTGCTCACCGTTCTTGTGATCATTCTGACCCCACGGGGTGGGATTTTGCGTGGAGCCCCAGATCGAGGGAGATTATCAGTGGTCTTGTATGTCTTCCATTTTCTAATTATTGCTCCCACTGTTGATTTCTTCACTCCAAGCTGGTTGGCTATTGCAGATTCAGTCTTCCCAGCCTGGTGCAGGGCTACAATTTTGTTTCTGGTGTCCTTTGACAGCTCTTTGGTCTTCACCATAGTGGAGTTTGGAGTCAGACTGTTTGAGGGTGTGCACAGGTGTCTTTTTATACTGATAACAAGTTTAAACAGGTGCCATTACTACAGGTAATGAGTGGAGGAAAGAGGAGACTCTTAAAGAAGAAGTTACAGGTCTGTGAGAGCCAGAAATCTTGATTGTTTGTTTCTGACCAAATACTTATTTTCCACCATAATATGCAAATAAAATGTTAAAAAAACAGACAATGTGATTTTCTGGATTTTTTTTTCCTCAGTTTGTCTCCCATAGTTGAGGTCTACCTATGATGTAAATTACAGACGCCTCTCATCTTTTTAAGTGGTGGAACTTGCACTATTGCTGACTGACTAAATACTTTTTTGCCCCACTGTATATATATATATACACACAGTATATATATATATATATATATATATATATATATATCCCAAAATGGTATCAACTAAAACTACAGCTCACAATGTAAAAAACAAGCCCTCACACAAAATTATAAGAAAAAAAGACATAAAAACAAAACCTTAAAAATATGTGTTTTTTTCACTATTTCACCCAACTTGGAGTTTTTTTCCCCATTTATCTACACATTATATGGTAAAACAAATTGTGACATTCGACACTGCACCTCATCCTGCAAAAAAAACAAGCCCTGATACGGTTATGTAGCCGGGAAATAAAAGTATGACTCTTGGGAGAGGAAAAAATAAAAGTGCAAAAAACGAAAATAGACCCGGTCAGGAAGGGGTTAAGGTACAGTATGTTCCAGTACTCATCTACTGCAGTCTTTCCAAGGAGAAAAATCTTCAGCAGCCAAAAAAGCAATCTGTGCATATAAAACTGCCCCCAAAACTAGTCCAATACGGCTCCTTTAAAGCCCCTTTTGTGGTCTGATCCATAGGACTCTTAGCAACTACTGCCAGCTGTGTGATCTACAGAGAAGACGACAGAGGAGAGTGACTCTTTGCTTGGATTTTAGGATTTTGAGCGCACCCTGTCAAAGTAGATGTTTTACCTTTTTTTTTTTTTACCTTTTTAAACTTTTTTCTTACTCTCTGATAATCCAGAACCATCAATATTCCACCAAATTATTGTTTCAAATTTCCGGATAGAAGAAACGTTACTAAATGACACGTCTCCTCTCTTTGCTTTCTTTTTTTTTACCCCTTTATAATCTGCAACATGAGAGATGTTTCTGTCATTGTTACAAAAAAAAAGTATTCTACCTTTTTAAAACTAAGCGTCCTGTGACCAGAGCGGGTGGATTAGGGGTGGACACTGGTGGGTTTCTAGTTGCCGCTGTTACCTGGTAGTTGCCATGGCTATAATCCTCTCAGAAACAGAACGATGGAAGAACCGGTTGGGCAGAGAGTGGTGCGAGAGACGGGATGGGCAAGAAGAGGAGAGAGGTAGGACGGAGGAGAGAATAACAGAGGTGCTAAAAGTTTAGAGAGGCAAAAGAATGCGAAAAAGCAAACAGGCGGAGTATCGAGGGCAATCGGGTGGTGGCCATTGCCAATCTTTTCTAGGCACGACCATAGATATAGATATTTCTCTTCTAACTTTTTAGGCAGGCCAGTAACCTTGGTTTTATTTCCTTGTGGCCACCAGATGAGTTTCACCATGCCAGGTAATGTGCAATGTCCTGGGGAGACCGGCCCAAAATTGCAGGACTGATAAAAGAGATTAGTCAGGAGTCAATAGGCAATATATGGGAGATGTCACCAGGCCCACGGCCTCACTGAGCCAATCCTTCTGAGAATACAAGCTGCTGTTAACGGTCCCTATACTCGGCAGTGACCAGGAATATGAGCTTTTCTGCGGAGGAGTAAATCTAGTAAAAAGTATTGTTCATCTTTTGAGGATAATTTATTGTATATATTTTAAGCTAAAAATAATTTTTGCAATTAGGTTTCATTAAAAATGTTGCCTACTCTAACATTTATGTTGTTGCAGTATTGTGAGTTAACTGAGAATCTACCAGTCGGCTCAGACTGACAGGAGTTTGTCACTCTCTTATCTGTCTTTTTTCTGAGCTCCTGTCACATGATGTATGACTTCAGACCACATTAAAGTTGAATGTGCAGGAAATAAACAACCTTCAAAAGCAAAATGGTGCAACATTTTTAATTAAATAAAACTGCAAATATTCTTTGTAGCCAAAAATACATGCATTTAAGAAAATGCATGTATGATGCCTAGGAGGACCCCATGGTAAGCACCGTACTTCGGTTTGCATCAGTTAGACAACAGGTCCGTTTTAGACATTAATTCCGTAAGTCATAAAGCGGAACATCCAAACGGAAATCTGAGCTTGGCTTAAAGGGTTTTTATTCTATTGGTGAAACTTTCTTGTATACTTTGTTTCAATTTTTTACAACCTTAGTAAATGTTATTGGAGCTAAAATGACGTATCGACGGACGTCCCGAAAATAGTGAAAAACGTGTTCGACGCATCCAGTGTAATGACGGATGCGTCTTTTGTGTTGTTGCCACAATTTCAATGGAGAAATTTCAGGGAATCAATCCTTACGGGCATGCTCCGAGGGGAAAAACGTGATACGACGCTGGATCCCTGTGTGTGACGGTCAGCGACAGATCCTGCGTCCATAGGCTTCCATTATAGCCGACGACGTTTTCTCCGCACGACGGACCGCTATTTTCCAACAGATCCAGTGCACGACGGATGAATCGGATGGCCATCCGTCACAATCCGTCGCTAATACAAGTCTATGGGAAAATGCAGGATCCTGCGAATTTTTTGGGCAGGATCCTGCATTCTCAAAAATCGACAGATTGTGATGGAAGATGAAAAACGCAAGTGTGAAAGTAGCCCAAGGCCTCTTTCACACTTCCATCTTTCATCTCCCGTCACAGTTTTCAGAAAACAGGATCCTGCAAATTTTTCTGCAGGATCCTGTTTTTTCTCCTAGACTTGTATTAGCGACGGATTGTGACAGATGGCCATCCGTTTCATCCGTCGTGCACTGGATCTGTTGGCCAAAAACGGTCAGTCGGTCAGAGGAACATTTTTTCTGCACGTCGGAAAATCGGTCAGCGACGCATCCTGCACTGCCCGGCGCTGGCTATAATGGAAGCCTATGGGCGCAGGATGCGTCGCTGACTGTGAGAAACAGGCACCTAGCAACGTATCCTGTTTTTCCTCTCTGAGCATGCCCGGAAGGATTTTCAAGTCCGGGAAAAGTCAGTCTCTCTCTCTTCCCCGGAAATTTCTAAACACTGACTGCGTTGCGCAAGTTTTTCGCTATTTTCACAACGTCCGTCGATACGTCACAACAACGCATTAAGACGCTCAACAGCAGACGGAAGTGTGAAAGAGGCCTACCAATGATGTGCTCCTAAGGCCTCTTTCACACTTCCGTCGGTAGTGTCTCGTCCTAATGCGTCGCCGAGACGTAGCGACGTACGTTTAGAAAATAGTGTTAAAACGTATGCAACGTTTCCAGTATTTCAGCGGATCCGCCTGAATTTTTATAGTGTAGATGGAGGATTCCGGGGACGAGAGAGAGATTTTTTCCTTGGGTTGGAAAATGCTTCCAGGCATGCTCAAATGTAAAAACAGGATCCGTCACTGGATTCCTGCGTTTCACAGTTACCGCAGGATCCTGCGTCCATAGGCTCCCATTCTGTAGAACGACGTATGACGCAGTAGGCGTCCTGGCATGTTTTTCCACTGCAGACAAAAAAACATTTCTTTGTATGTTTTTTCCAAACGACGGCCCGTCAAATTCCGCAGGATCCAGTGCACGACGGACGAAACGTGTGGCCATCCGTCGCGATACGTCGCTAATACAAGTCTATGAGAAATTTGAGGATCCTGCAAATTTTTTTGCAGGATCCTGTTTTCTCAAAAAACAACGTATTTCGATGGGAGCTCAAAGACGGAAGCGTGAAAGAGGCCTTACAGGGACTCACTATTCCAGTGTACACTGCTCATCTTCTGTCTTCAGGAGCACATCGCTCCCCTGCCTTATGGCTTCTTGCTTGCCTGGGGGCAGTGTGCTCCTGATCATTGACAGTTCAGGCTGGCGGCGTGGTTGAACCGCTAGTCCGATCTGTGTGCTCTGATGGAGGAAGCTGAGACAGCTTTACCTGAACAGCGCTTTTGGAGCAAGGGATATGGAGTAGGTATAAAATGGACCGACTCCTAAAATATATAATGAATTGAGTTCAGTAGTTCAGTGCAGGATGTGCTGTAAATGTTCTCATAATTTCGGAAAGTTTTGAAATGTTCTATAAATTTCTGTTCTATTCCTGATTTAAGGATCTAGGCTTTTAGTTGAGATGAATCTGTGCTGGACTTTATGCACATACTCAGTATTGAGGCAGTGCTGTGGAGTCGGAGTCGTGGAGTCAGTGATTTCGGATAGCTTCATGGTAGCACTGGCGGAGCGCAACAGCACTGGAGCTGGGTGGATCCAATGATTTTGGACAGATTCACGGAAACATTGGCGGAGTGCATCGTCACTGGAGCTGGGTGGATCCAGTGATTTCGGACAGAAACACTGGCTGAGTGCAGGGGCGCTGGAGCTGGGTGGATCCCGCTTGCTTCACAGCAGCACTTGCAAGCTGTATAGCAAATCGCTTGTAAACCGTAAACAGAGCCAAATAGCAAAGCGATATACACTGGTAATGGCCATTCTCATGTACTGCAGCTCAGCTCCCATTAAAGTGAATGGGAGCCACACTGTGGCCAGTACACAGTGTTTGAAGCTGTGCTGTTCTGGTTCTGTACACTCTACATCTGTCCGCTAGTGGAGCAGATGATAACAGCTGATCGGTGTCCAATCCCTATTGATTTGATATTGTTGAAATTGGGAAAGTTGTGAAATGTCCTAAAATGTGTGTTCTACTCCTGATCTAAGGAATTTGTGCTGCACTTTATGCACATGCTCAGTAGTGACCAGTGCTGTGGAGTTGGAGGTTTGGCTTGCTTCATCCACAGCCCTGGTTTCCTCCGATTTCCTCCCGAAGACATAATGATACAGACAGCGATAATGAGGCACTGTATAAGTAAGCATAATAAATAATCATGAAATGTTTTCTTTCATTGGCTTTAATTTCAAAGCAAAGCTATTGAAAGTACATTGAAAATATATTGGAAATGACAGAACATTTTATTGTACGGTGATTAAGCTTTAAAGGGGTATTTCAGGATTTTTTTTTTTTTAAATGTCTACTTTCTTCTATAAGCAGCACCACCCCTGTCCACAGATTGTCACTGTAATATTGAAGTTGCAGTACCAGCTATAATCTGTAGACGGCAGAGTTTATGAAAGAAGATGGCACTGTTTTTGAAAGAAGATGGCGCTGTTTTTGAAAGAAGACAGCCACGTTTTTCTTGCCCTTTTATTACAGAAAATTATTTTAATGCATGCAGACTAAATGTAGACTATGTCCCATCTGCTGCCTAGAAATCAGAGGCTAAGCATGCATGGTGGTGACTAAAGTCGGGTCAGCCCCGTTGTATGCAGTCTGTTCGCTATCTCCCCCTAGTGGTGACTATATGGTGCCAGTATATTAATATATTACTCTGTGTAGCTCCTTTACTATCTGTGAACCTACAGAGGGGGAATTTGCAATGCAAGCTCCCCTGGGCCAGGAGGGTATAATGAGTAGTTAGACATTCCTTGAATTGTGCTATTGGCTGTGACGCACTCTGGAGTGTCAGTCATATTAATTTCTAGCCTAAATCTAGAAATACATGAGAGTTCTGGTTACTATGATGACCTAAGAAACAAACAGAGGCAGAAGGCAGATCTGCCAGGTGACCTGCAGGCCTTGTGTGTTTTGTGTGCTGCTGTCTAATGAAATCCCTTTGGCAAATAGTGAGACCCGGACAGACCTTATGTAATGCTAGTGATGTTATCTCTATCCACTTTTGCCAAGGTCGAAGTGTGGATTAGCATTTCCTTAAAAAAGGATTGTGGGAGTTGTAGTTTGTCACCGTCGGTTGACACTTATGGTTGACGTGTCCTGCATCGACCTTCCTTCTGGCTAATAGTGATGTATTGGGTTGTATTGGGAGGGGTCTACCTGATCACACTGAATACATACAGTATGTAGCACCCCATGTCACCTCTGATGCAGAAAATCCTTTTGCCCTTGTGTGAGGTCAATGATACCACAAAATTGGAAAAATTAAGCAATTACGTTTAACATGTCCCATTCATGTATGTTCTTTGAAAAATGTTTATGTTGTCTCATATGTCCAGGAATTAGATAGAATCTCATGCTGTGTAACTTGCTATCCGTTTTTTTTTTTCCAGAGGGTGATACCTCTTTAATCAATATTCTGCCAGCACTATAGGAGCTGGAAGTTTTTTCCCAACACCTCCCAGCATGTACTGAATCTGCTGTTATCCAATGGCTGCCCTGCCTTGAAATGAAAGCCCACCTCTCTGAAAAGCGAGTATGCATTTGATAAATGAAGAAGAAAGACAGACCTGCCCTCACTTCCTGTAGACAGAGACCTGCCCTCACTTCCTGTAGACAGAGACCGGCCCTCACTTCCTGTAGACAGAGACCTGCCCTCACTTCTTGTAGACAGAGACCGGCCCTCACTTCCTGTAGAGAGAGACCTGCCCTCACTTCCTGTAGACAGAGACCTGCCCTCACTTCCTGTAGACAGAGACCTGCCCTCACTTCCTGTAGACAGAGACCGGCCCTCACTTCCTGTAGACAGAGACCTGCCCTCACTTCCTGTAGACAGAGACCGGCCCTCACTTCCTGTAGACAGAGACCTGCCCTCACTTCCTGTAGAGATGCGAAGATCCACCCCCACTTCCTGTAGAAACCTGCATAGACCCACCCACTTCCTGAACAACCACAACAACCTTAACATGGAGCGCCAAAGGAGTGAACCCACACAAAGGATGAACAACAAATAGTCTTTATTAAAGCAAAGTGGCAACCATATAAATATAAAAATTTTTTTACTTACAATGAAAAAAATACTAATAAAAAACAAGTACGCGATTATTAAGGCAGGACAATTATAAAAAATTATTTATATTTTTCGTAAACCATATATGTTGGTGACCACCAATATTAGTTAATGCAGATAGAAACACATTGAAAACCAGGGTATATAAAAAAATGATGAAATAAATGGATTTTTGTACCAATAAAAAATTTGTGTAATAATACAGTGTGCAAATATAAAAAAGTACAATAGCAAAAAATTGCGGGCTCCAGAGAAGTAAATAGTATGCACAGTATAAGAGTGTACCCTATGCTGAAATATAAATGTGCAGAGCCACAGCACATAAGAAAGCCAAATTGTCGGCTCACAAAAACCAAATAAAGTGCAAATGTGCAGAAACTAGCTATTGCCAAAAAATAAGCGAAACAAAATGCAAAATCACCACAAAAAAATTTTTTTTTATTATATGTGTACAAAAAGTCTGAAAAAAAGAAAAGCATACACGATAGCGAGCTCAGAGTACCCAAATTATAATAAAAATATAGGACATATATCCTTGTGCCACATAAATCAGTGTGCAGAGCCGCAGAAAACAGGCACACAGCTATAAAGTGCAGTGTGCAGACAATATAAATTGCTCAAAAGCACTCTATGAGTGCAATACCATAGGTAAAAGCAGCCCACCGCTGCAAGCTCAAATAAGGTGCAAAGTGCAAAAACCGTGGAATGAGAACTATCTGCAAAGTACCTGTAATGGGAGTCACCAGGTCCTGATATCATTGTAAGTAAAAAAATTTTTATATTTATATGGTTGCCACTTTGCTTTAATAAAGACTATTTGTTATTCATCCTTTGTGTGGGTTCACTCCTTTGGCGCTCCAAGTTAAGGTTGTTGTGGTTGTTCCGTACTTGAGTGTTTAGTCACTATCCCCTCACAGAGCACTGATATTATTTATTTTAGATCTACATCTATAAAAAAAAAATTTTCATATATTATTTTATAATTGGTTTTAGTGCATCTGTGCCTTCTACCACCCACTTCCTGTAGAGACAGACCCGCCCCCACTTCCTGTAGACACAAAGACCCGTCTCCACTTCCTGTAGAGAAACAAACAGACCCACCTCCACTCTCCATAGAGACACAAAGATCCACCCCCATGGCCTGTAGAGAGGCCAATGCCTGCCCCCACTTCCTGTGGAGAGACAGACCCACACCCACTTTCTGTAATCCGTCTCTGTTGCTAATTTAGGATTAGACTTGACAACAGTCTGTAGACAACAAGAGTAGGTTACACATAAAGCGGAACATCTAGTGGAGATATTTCACATCATTTTTTGTTAATAACGTATTTTGCAGAATTTTTGTAATTGCGTTGGTTGGCCATTGGATGAGTACAAAACTATGTAAAGCAGTTAATACAAGAGAAGATAGTATTCTGCTACAGATGGATCTGGATAAGTTGGAAACTTGGGCTGAAAGGTGGCAGATGAGGTTTAACAATGATAAATGTAAGGTTATACACATGGGAAGAAGGAATCAATATCACCATTACACACTGAACGGGAAACCACTGTGTAAATCTGACAGGGAGAAGGACTTGGGGATCCTAGTTAATGATAAACTTACCTGGAGCAGCCAGTGCCAGGCAGCAGCTGCCAAGGCAAACAGGATCATAGGGTGCATTAAAAGAGGTCTGGATACACATGATGAGAGCATTATACTGCCTCTGTACAAATCCCTAGTTAGACCCCACATGGAGTACTGTGTCCAGTTTTGGGCACCGGTGCTCAGGAAGGATATAATGGAACTAGAGAGAGTACAAAGGAGGGCAACAAAATTAATAAAGGGGATGGGAGAACTACAATACCCAGATAGATTAGCGAAATTAGGATTATTTAGTCTAGATAAAAGACGACTGAGGGGCGATCTAATAACCATGTATAAGTATATAGGGGACAATACAAATATCTCGCTGAGGATCTGTTTATACCAAGGAAGGTGACGGGCACAAGGGGGCATTCTTTGCTTCTGGAGGAGAGAAGGTTTTTCCACCAACATAGAAGAGGATTCTTTACTGTTAGGGCAGTAAGAATCTGGAATTGCTTGCCTGAGGAGGTGGTGATGGCGAACTCAGTCGAGGGGTTCAAGAGAGGCCTGGATGTCTTCCTGGAGCAGAACAATATTGTATCATACAATTATTAGGTTCTGTAGAAGGACGTAGATCTGGGGATTTATTATGATGGAATATAGGCTGAACTGGATGGACAAATGTCTTTTTTCTGCCTTACTAACTATGTTACTATGTTACACGCTTATTAAGACAAGTGGCTATTTAGGTGGTTCACAGATGTAATTATACTGGTTGTAGAGGTAACATTTGTACCCTGGACCCAAAACAGAGTCTGGGCCTCAAAACGGATTGAATGTACAGGTTACATTGTATGTAAATGGGATTTAATAATGGGATATCCTTTTTGTCAGGATCTCACAACCGTATTGGATCCACTTCTCTGTCAGGTGAGATGTAATGCGTTGTCTACGGGCTATGACAGGATGCGACCTCAAAATTTGGCGGTGGGATTAATATGATTCATTGTTATCCTTTATCTTTTATGTTTTAGCAGCAACACCCTCTCCAGCCCCTCAAATTCTGGATTTTAGAAAGTTGAAAAGAATTGCGGATTATGTTAACGCTTCACAAGTTACTAAGGCTAATAGCCCGTGCTTGTGGGGGTGGCTGAAATCCTACTTAAACCTATAAATCCCCAGATTTCCTACTTGGTTTTGTCCCTCCTCACCCTCTTCTGTAATTCCTATTCTTTACATGGCATTTAGTTCTCCTGTAAGCCCAACTATTAGGTTCACTTGCCTGACATATCTGACAGTCACGTCTCAGGACCATGTCCCAGCAAGGTTGGACCAGTAAAGTCTAATTGGCATGAAGACTAGTGGATTGGGTGGGTATAGACTGACGAGCTTGACTCATACTATTTGCTGTAATAATTGGGAGACTTCATACTCACTGACAGAGGGTTTGCGCCTGCAATTTCCAAATATGAAGTAGTGCTAAAAGATATACCTGCCTGGACAACCTTGCTCCACTGTGGTCTTGGGGTGCTTTGCTTGCCAATAATGAAGGTCACATTAGTCAACTCTCTTGGAATGTCCGGTAGGCTCCCGGAATAATGGAAGACCTCCCAGACTCATGGAAGTCTTAGCAATGACTCTAACAGTTCCAGAACGTTTGGAAAGTTTCCTGTGCCCCTACATCAAATCATGGTGGTGATATTACCTTTCATAAAGGGGAATAGATATATGGGAGAATTTCCGCCACGATTTTTATATCTCCCGAGACCATGCTATTAAATTTGAAGATAGTGTGATGAAGGTGGCAATGGCTCTGATGTAATATGAATCCATTGCTCGTACCCCGTCCCACATTTAGTGCTCAAACCTATAGAAAGACAGCTGCATTGGTTACAGCTATAACTTTTAATTTATTAATTGGGTGTCATACCTGTCCTGGGTATCCCGGGCTCTGTGTCCCAGGGTTGTGGAGTCGAAATTGTGGAGACTTTATAAAATGGACCGACGCCGACTCCTAAAATATATAGTAAAGTGGATACAGTAGTATAATGCAGTATGTGATGTAAATTTTTCATAAGAATTTAGGAAATTTAAGAAATGTTCTATAAATGTCTGTTCTGTTCCTGAGATCTCGGCTTTTAGCGGAGATAAATCTGTGCTGCACTTTATGTACATGCTCAGTAGTGAGGCAGTGCTGAAAAGTCTCAGTCAGGGAAATTGAGGAGTCGGAGGTTTAGCTTACCGACTCCAGAGCCCTGTGTTTCCTTCACCTCGTTCCGCTGCCCTCTGTTGTGCTCTACGACGGGTTTTACACAGGTTGCCTGGCATGACACAGTGGTGTCGTCTCCATTGTCCTATTTAAGGCCCATTAGGAAACACACCTGTGTCTTAAGGTACCTTCACACTAAACGATATCGCTAGCGATCCGTGACGTTGCAGCGTCCTGGCTAGCGATATCGTTCAGTTTGACACGCAGCAGCGATCAGAATCCTGCTGTGATGTCGTTGGTCGGGGCTAGAAGGCCAGAACTTTCTTTGGTCGCTGGCTCTCCCGCTGACATCTCTGGATCGGCGTGTGTGATGCCGATTCAGCGATGTCTTCGCTGGTAACCAGGGTAAACATCGGGTTACTAAGCGCAGGGCCACGCTTAGTAACCCGATGTATACCCTGGTTACCATCCTAAAAGTAAAAAAAACAAACGCTTCATACTTACCTTCCGCTGTCTGTCCTCGGCGCTCTGCTTTCCTGCACTCACTGTGAGCACAGCGGCCGGAAAGCAGAGCGGTGACGTCACCGCTCTGCTTTCCGTCCGCTGTGCTCACAGCCAGTATAGAGAAGCACAGCGCCGGGGACAGACAGCGGAAGGTAAGTATGAAGCGTTTGTTTTTTTTACTTTTAGGATGGTAACCAGGGTAAACATCGGGTTACTAAGCGTGGCCCTGCGCTTAGTAACCCGATGTTTACCCTGGTTACCGGCATCGTTGGTCGCTGGAGAGCTGTGTCTGTGTGACAGCTCTCCAGCGACCAAACAGCGAGGCTGCAGCGATCCGGATCGTTGTCTGGATCGCTGCAGCGTCGTTTAGTGTGAAGGTACCTTTAGCTTTGAGACTCCTGGTGTTCCATGTTTGCTTTGCTCCATTGCCTGTACTCAGGCTTGGACTGGCCCACAGGAGAACAGGAAAATCCTCTGGTGGGCCACAACCCACTTATATGAGCAGTAGTAGGCCCAATACACTTGATTCACTATGTACAGACAAAAGGCAGCATCTTATTTAACTGCTGCAGTGCTGTCAACCTGACGGCAGTGCTGCAGACAGTAACAGAGACTGGGAGCAGTGGTAGCGACTCAGTGCTGAACCCGGGGTGGGTGAGTAAGGTGCAGTTTGTGTTTAAATAAACTGTGCTACTGATGAAGGGGTTTCTGACATCACAAAACCCCTTTAAGGACATCAACTAAGTATGGAATATCATTGGCTTTCTCTGTGTGAAATACATACAAATGAGCTCTCTCCCAGAAGGAAAGAAAATGTATATTGTTAGTGCCACCTATAACACATAGGTACCCTGCAAGTTAATGTTCAACCATTTATAACAGGACTAGGTACTGCACAGGGCACCATTATACCAGTTATAGGATTATGTCGTGGTATGTGCAGGGTAATAGCAGCAGAAATGGTTATTTTCCACTACATACCTGGGAATGTATCAGCTGTGACCAGAAATTTACAAATCTCCATAAAGGAAACACATGATTGTATTTCAAACTTTCATTTGCAAGTTCCCTCACTAAGCTATCCATCCTTGCAAATCCACAGCAAAGACATCACTGAATTATTGCATCGAGGGCAGAATAGCTTCCTCCCATCTCTCTAAGTACACCAAAGCCCAGGAGCATGACGCAGACCAGCTCATTGAATGGGGCTAGAAGACAAATGTAAAGTAGTTGTCATGATCCAGGTCAGGGTTTACTTCTTGCTTTTCCTTCCCCGGCCTGGTTATGGTGGGGTTAACCTTATGGGGGTGTCTCCACTCTCCATCCATCTGGTTTCAACATGTCCGATCCATTAGTTCTACTGGATTTCAACTTGTCCAATATTACAGTTTTACTCGATTTCAACATGTCTGATCTTTTACTTCTATTGGATTTTTAACATGTCCAATCCTTTAGTTTTGCTAGATTTCAACAAGCCCGATCCTTTAGTTTACTGGGCTTCAACCTGTCCGATCCTTTAGTTGTACTCGATTTCAACCTGTCTGATCCTTTATTTCTACTTGATTGCATCATGTAGGATCCTCTAGTTTTACAGGATTTCAACTTGTCCGATCCTTTAGTTCTACTGGATTTCAACCTGTTCGAACCTTTAGTTCTACTGGATTTTAACATGTCTGATCCTTTAGTTTTTTAGAATTTCAACTTGTCTGATCCTTTAGTTTTGCAGGATTTCAACATGCCCACTCCATTACTTTTACTGGATTTCAACACCGATCCTTTAGATCTACTGGATTTCAACATTCTGATCCTTTAGTTCTATTGGGTTTCAATGTGTCCAATCCTGTAGTGCTAAAGGATTTTAATATGTCCGATTCTTTAGTTCTGTTTAGTCCTTTACTCCTAGGAAATCTGCTACCACCAGATGTTTGGTAGCGTTTTTACCCCCTCTGCTTACTGAAAATACCCAATAGATTGGTCAGATTAAGTGAGTATGTGTAATAAAGGGGGACAGGAGGAAAAAACATCCATCAAATGTTTGGCGACAACTATCAGACGTGTAAAGACAGCTCTAAGCTGCAATGTGTCTCTCCGTGCTTTACCCTGCATCTTTGCTTGCTGATGAGCCTAATCCTAACTCCCACCAGAAAGACAATGTAGAGTCCCTTTCCTTTACAGCACGGATGGAATGAATATAAGTAAATTCACCATCAGTGAGAAAAGTTAGAGTTCCTATAAGGTGATCAAATTGTTCTCCGTGAAACTAAAAGTACACGGTGTAAAAACAAGGAGCATTGTACTGCAGCATGCATGGCTAGGATTCTATGCATAGTTTGCATGTGTATAAGGCACAACACCCTTCTCTTAAAATTCAGATATCTCATTTATACATTTTTCACCAGGAAAGATTCCACTGTGATAGCAAATGTACATACAGTGGGGCAAAAAAGTATTTAGTCAGTCAGCAATCGTGCAAGTTCCACCACTTAAAAAGATGAGAGGCGTCTGTAATTTACATCATAGGTAGACCTCAACTATGGGAGACAAACTGAGAAAAAAAAATCCAGAAAATCACATTGTCTGTTTTTTTTAACATTTTATTTGCATATTATGGTGGAAAATAAGTATTTGGTCAGAAACAAAATTTCATCTCAATATTTTGTAATATATCCTTTGTTGGCAATGACAGAGGTCAAACGTTTTCTGTAAGTCTTCACAAGGTTGCCACACACTGTTGTTGGTATGTTGGCCCATTCCTCCATGCAGATCTCCTCTAGAGCAGTGATGTTTTTGGCTTTTCGCTTGGCAACACGGACTTTCAACTCCCTACAAAGGTTTTCTATAGGGTTGAGATCTGGAGACTGGCTAGGCCACTCCAGGACCTTGAAATGCTTCTTACGAAGCCACTCCTTCGTTGCCCAGGCGGTGTGCTTTGGATCATTGTCATGTTGAAAGACCCAGCCACGTTTCATCTTCAATGCCCTTGCTGATGGAAGGAGGTTTGCACTCAAAATCTCACGATACATGGCCCCATTCATTCTTTCATGTACCCGGATCAGTCGTCCTGGCCCCTTTGCAGAGAAACAGCCCCAAAGCATGATGTTTCCACCACCATGCTTTACAGTGGGTATGGTGTTTGATGGATGCAACTCAGTATTCTTTTTCCTCCAAACACGACAAGTTGTGTTTCTACCAAACAGTTCCAGTTTGGTTTCATCAGACCATAGGACATTCTCCCAAAACTCCTCTGGATCATCCAAATGCTCTCTAGCAAACTTCAGACGGGCCCGGACATGTACTGGCTTAAGCAGTGGGACATGTCTGGCACTGCAGGATCTGAGTCCATGGTGGCGTAGTGTGTTACTTATGGTAGGCCTTGTTACATTGGTCCCAGCTCTCTGCAGTTCACTCACTAGGTCCACCCACGTGGTTCTGGGATTTTTGCTCACCGTTCTTGTGATCATTCTGACCCCACGGGGTGGGATTTTGCGTGGAGCCCCAGATCGAGGGAGATTATCAGTGGTCTTGTATGTCTTCCATTTTCTAATTATTGCTCCCACTGTTGATTTCTTCACTCCAAGCTGGTTGGCTATTGCAGATTCAGTCTTCCCAGCCTGGTGCAGGGCTACAATTTTGTTTCTGGTGTCCTTTGACAGCTCTTTGGTCTTCACCATAGTGGAGTTTGGAGTCAGACTGTTTGAGGGTGTGCACGGGTGTCTTTTTATACTGATAACAAGTTTAAACAGGTGCCATTACTACAGGTAATGAGTGGAGGAAAGAGGAGACTCTTAAAGAAGAAGTTACAGGTCTGTGAGAGCCAGAAATCTTGATTGTTTGTTTCTGACCAAATACTTATTTTCCACCATAATATGCAAAAAAAATGATAAAAAAACAGACAATGTGATTTTCTGGATTTTTTTTTCTCAGTTTGTCTCCCATAGTTGAGGTCTACCTATGATGTAAATTACAGACGCCTCTCATCTTTTTAAGTGGTGGAACTTGCACTATTGCTGACTGACTAAATACTTTTTTGCCCCACTGTAAATGTAACTGTGTGATAAGTTATGTTTAAGGGAGTATTTGAATAATAGGCAAAACTCATACACCTGGTTTTGACTAGTGGAGGGTCCGAGACGGTGGAGAAGGGCACCAAGATGCAAAAACTCCAGAGTCCCTGTGTCACACTCTGTCCCTTAGTGCTTAAGTGTCACCTGAAGCGTTAAACCTTAACACCTTGTACAAGACAGATAGTGTTCCACATGGTATCTTGAAAGGTTTCAAGTCTAAGAGAACTGCCTGAAGTGAATGTGTAATACACAGTGTCAGGAGGCTGCACCTAGAGGCCACCAATTGGTTATTTGTAAAACCATAACATCTGCTCCCGTCAGCTCCACATGGGTTGTTCAATGAGAAGGTTGGATCTTATGTTTTTTTTCTTCTCAGGACTCCTATAAAAGTTGAAGTTCCTCTGGTAGGCTAATCGGAACCTGCTCATATCTTTAAAACTATGGACACCTTTGACATTTGGGGGACATGGAATGATTTGTTACTTATAGTGGGTACATTTAGTTAATAGAATTATACATTTCTTTGCATTGGAAGTTACAGTCTGCAATTCTTTTATTTTCTGATCCCTTTATATGTAGGATTGCAGCCTTTTCCAGGTATCAGATTTTTCTCTCGGGAGTTCTCCTCCCGGTAATACAGGCTGCATGTGAGATCTGTGTTTCTCTCCTAGGAATATAGGTTGGATATTAGGTCTGTGTTATCATCGCCCACTAATATAGACTAAATATAAGATACCAGCGCTGTGGAGTCAGTAGGCCAAAACCTCCAACTTCTAATTTTTTCCAACTCCATATCTCCGACTCCACAGCCCTGACTCACTACTGAGCATGTATATAAAGTGCAGAACAGATTCATCTCAACTAAAAGCCGAGATCCTTAGATGCGGAATAGAACTGACATTTATAGGACATTTCATAACTTTCCCAAATTATGAAAAAATATACAGTTCATACGGCACTGAACAACTGAACCAAGTTTATTATATATTTTCGGAGTCCGTCCATTTTATACTGACTAACCAGCACTGATTAGACCACAAAATGACGTCAGAAGGGTGGTCTTATCAGAAATCATAGCGGGGCCCCTCATCTGTGGGTAAAATGCTTGACTGTAGCTTCTCTGGCCTAAATAAGTTCTTTGCCGTGGTACCTGGAACAGGACCCAGCTCGATCAGCTGGTCACCCAGGCAGGTTGCCTTTGGCAAGACGCCCTTTTAAAGGCTACATATTACAGATTGGCCCTTTCACAGTAGGTGGGAAATTTGGTGTTTCTGATTTATTAATCATTTACAGTTGGAAATTTATCATGGCCTAGCCTTGAATGAGTTAACATGTGGAAAAGCATGACACAGGAGCATTCCAGACCTGTCACCTGAGGTTACACGAGAGACAGGGAGACCAGGACGCTGTTTGTCATTCAACGCTTCATTAATATCACTTCCTCCTCCAGCTTTCTCTCTCTTTTTTTAGAAATCCAAAACATATTTAACACTTTCTGTCTCACAACAAAGCCATACCGCGCTCCGACTTCATGACGAAGCGATACCGGGCTCCAACTTTATGGCAGACATTTAACCAAACCACTCTATTTGTTAACACTTGTCTACCATCCTGGCAGAATCATATGATCTAGAACATACATTGTAATAAGTTCTCTACCGCTCTACATTTCATATTCCGGAACATGGTCCAGACCACCACGTACAAGGTCATGGAGGCATAAGGCCATGTTCACACCATCCTTTTTTTCATGCGGAATCGCCGCGATTTTCCCGCTGCGGGTCCACAGCTGTTTTCCATGCAGGGTACATTACAATGTACCCTATGGAAAACAGGAACTGCTGTGCCCACATTGCGGAAAATCGCGAAAAAAGCCGCACTGAATAGCCGCGGTAAAAAAGAAGTACCATGTCACTTCTTTTTGCGGAACTGCAGCGGTTCTGCACCCATAGACCTCCATTGTGAGGTCAAACCCGCAGTAAAACCCGCAGATGAAAAAAATATCTGCGGGTTTTCTGCGGTTTGTGGTGCAGAACCGCTGCAGTGTGGCTGCCCCCCCGTGCCCCAATCCCACCCCCCCATGCTCCGATGCCACCCCCCGTGCTCCAACGCCCCCCCTCCCCCGTGCCCTCATCTCCCCCCCTTATACTTACCCGGCCTCCCGGTGTTCGTCCGGCCGTCTTCTCCCTGGGCGCCGCCATCTTGCAAAATGGCGGGCGCATGCGCAGTGCGCCCGCCGAATCTGCCGGCCGGCAGATTCGTTACAAAGTGCATTTTGATCACTGAGATATAACCTATCTCAGTGATCAAAATAAAAAAAATAGTAAATGACCCCCCCCCCCCTTTGTCACCCCCATAGGTAGGGACAATAAAAAAATTAAGAATTTTTTTCCCACTAAGGTTAGAATAGGGGTAGGGTTAGGGGTAGGGTTAGGGGTAGGGGTAGGGTTAGGGGTAGGGTTAGGGTATTTTCAGCCATTTTAACCCTAAAAAACTTCCTAGAAAACACAGACTCTGCATAGAAAACTGCATTAAAAAACGCACCAAAAAAGCACCAAAAAAAAGGACCTGCGTTTTCTGCCAAGAGCTGCGGTTTTTAGTCCTGAAAAAAAAGGAGGGAAATCAGGAACGTGTGAACATAGCCTAAGGTGGAACACTCTGGATGTTTGCTTACTTTTTTTGTAAATTACTTTTCATCCTTGTTATCATATCTCATAAAATGTCCAGTAGGAAAAAAAAAGGGTGATCTCCCTGTACTCTTGGAAGAGTTGCCAAATCTCCCGGTAGTTGACCAAAACCACCCAGAAAATAGCTTTTCCTGAAGGTTATAGGAATATTGGTTGCTCCAAATCACCGCCATACTAGTTACTCACCCAATGGATGCACATGTGGATGCCAGGCCTACGTCTGATGATAGAGAATATCAACCTGGCATCCAAATGCACATCCTTTGAGTGGGTAACTAGTATGGCGGGAACATGATTAGGACTAAGCAATATTCCTATAACTAATAACCAAAAGTATCTGGCTGAATAACAGAGCTGCACCTAGGTATAACAAGATAACCCTTCATTCTCTCTGTAGAGTAATCAAAAACGAGCCTCCTCCTTTTCATAGACCTCATGGTCTGCGTTGGTGGTGGTGGTGTATATTTCTCCTTGAGGTCTCGGCACACACGATGATGACCTTCTGTAATTTGTGTAATAAAATATTTTCTTTATAAGATTGATCTTGTGTCTTAAAATACTCTTTTTGGGTCGTGTGATGATCTGCTGTAGTCTGCCATTGTATGATTAGACATTTGCTGTTGTATGTCCATGGCATGACCACTTATGGGGATGAAAGTTTGGAAGGTTCTTGAGTGCAGTGAGCAAATTGCATCAACAAATTTTTATTTTTCATAACCATACCCCCTTTTTATTTTAGTCCATGTTCCCTCAATAAACCAAAAGAAAAAGAAAAATGGTGCTACAAAATATCTCACAAATATATCAACTTTATTAAATATACAATTTACCAGATGTAACGGATTTTGTGAGAAAACAGAGTAGCTCAATGGAGGGCTAACAACAAACCTCGCAATGCTATAAACAGTATACAGTTAATATTTCCACATATCTATTGCAGTACATTACCTAGTGATTAACATATACATCAAGTAGAAGAGTATAGGATGCCAACTGTGCCCCAACGTGCGTTTCATTCAGCTTCATCAAGGGGCGTTTTTTTTTCTAACAAAATCTTGTATGATGTTTTGTTAGATATAGCACCATTTTTCTTTTGGTTTATGGTGGAAATATGGACTAAAAAAAGGGGGGGTTATGGAAAATAAAAATTTGGTGGAGCGCTTTGCTCACTGCAGTCAAGAGCCTTCCATACTTCTCCATAAATTGTCATGACATGGACGTACACTGCAAATTTTCTAAGCATACAATGACAGACTACAGCAGATCTTCATTCTGTGTGCCAAGACTTCAATCCGAAGTATACACCATCAACACATCCGGCGTAGATCAGGAGGTCCATGAAAAGGAGGAGGCTCTGCTCTGACTACTCTACGGAGAGAAGGAAGGGTTATGTCCCAAATTTGTCCTACAAAGAATTTGGCCTTGGCTTGGGATTATAGCATGGATTAGGCACCAGTAAAGAGGTCCTCCTGACCTCTTTTTGCCATTAAACTCTCTTTATTATTGACCGTATCAGAGAGCCCTGCTGTTGACCCCAGCTTTATCACCAGCGTAGCCGCAGCATTACCGGAGGCACTGCCACTCCTTTGTTATCCAGCTATGTGAACACATCCGTTCCAACACGTTTACAGTTTATATTTTTGGTGTTAATGTATCTTTAAGCAAATAAGCTGCGCTCCTTTCCCATGTCTGCTTCTTATACCCGTGGGCTGTTTGCTTTATAATTGTGACTCAGGCACTGAAATTTAGACAGCAGTCTCCACCAAACCTGAATTTTGCTGCGTGCACTACATCGTCTTCTGTCAGCCGGTGCATCGATCATGATTATTAATGGCGATCCCCACTCTTTCTCGGAGGACTGTAGCGTTCGGCAAAGCGATGGAACAATATATTTGCACTGTCAAGTTTGAGTGATGGCAGGTGCATTCTGTATGTCAAAGAGCTGATAGATTTTTCTACAACCTAAAAATAATGCATTTTTAGACCCACAGAAGCAAATCTGGAAGGGCGAGAATATCTGCCCATTAACCCTTTAGTTAAAAGATATCAACAACAGAGTTTTGGCCACTTGGGAATAAATATATTGAGACCTTCGATCTGGAAGTCACCAGTGCCCATAACCTACATCGACATACTGAGCAACTATTGGGCCTCGTAGCTAACACTAAAATTGGGATATTCCTGTATCCAGGAATGGGTGGGCAATGAGATGGGTGGGCCATGACTACCATAGCATAGTATAGCTTGCTTATGAGAGATCACAATGTGCATTTTGTAGAATGTAAGCCCGCAACGACAGGGTCCTCTCCCCTCTGTACCAGTCTGTCATTGTAAATTTGTTTACTGTAAACGATATCTATAACTCTGTGTGTAACCCTTTATCATGTACAGCACCATGGAATTAATGGTGCTATATAAAGAAATAATAATAATTTCTTCACTGCACCCCAGCTTTGGCACCGTCTGTTTACCACTATATCTACTCTTCTGCAACTGGCATGCCCTAACCTTATGGGCAATTGATCAGAGCCTAAGTAAGTCCATAACTTTTTATTAGGTAAAACAGGTTAAGAGGGGGGCGTGGCTATGTAGCCGGAGAAGAAGGACGCACTGAGTAGGAGCTCCATACATCCTGATTCAATCCTGCCACATATATCTCATCCCCGCAAACAGAACCGACAGGGGCTGAGACCCCACACTTAGAGGAACCTTGTGAGCTCTCCGGACGGCTGCCGTAGTGATCTGAGGCGGCGGGAGCTGCAGGGACAGAGAGGCCGGGAAGATCCACGTGCAGTGGCGGCCATCTTCGGTGCGCGCGCTCCAGGACACAGGACGCGGCGCCGTCTCCTGCTGAAGCCGGGCTCTCTTCTCGTCGGGGCGAACGGAAGCAAGATCGCAGCGGTGAGAGCTGTGCTTGTGCACGGAGGTTGGGAGACCTGAGGGGGACAGCGGTGCCCACGGGAGTGGCGGACATTAGCATAGCACGCTCCCTAACAGCAAAGGGAGCAGTGCCTCATATACCTGCGGTGCTGCTTGGAAGGAGAACAAGCAAATAAGGAACTGGGGGGGTGGTGTGGTGTGTGCCCTGAAATATTGGGCCCTGTGCCTCCCCTGTCATACAGCCGCTTCGTTTAGCAGCACCATAAAACTGGGAATTAACCCCCTTCCTGCTGACCTCCCTGTGTGCGGACTGAGAGCCCGTTCAGTTATATAGGGCCTGAGTAAACATCTGAACGACCACCCTGTGACCCTCATTATTACTGTCTGCCAGCCCTGTGACCCCCTTTGACGTACAGTCTAATATTATACAGGACCTGAAGCTAGAGCTTGGTTTATCTGCAATCACAATCAGGATTACTTTGTGGAGTTCCTCTGCTTGCCCACCATGCAACACCCTAGGGGAGCAGGGGCGGCTGATAAACTGAGGAAATTTGCCAGAGATGATTCCTCGGACAATGTGCGCACTCTCAGAAATAATCCTGCACCTACCCAGCGTAAGGGCCGTCCTTCTGATAGTAACGAGGAGGGAGAACAAGACGAACTGACTCTTAAACAAGCATCCGAGCAGTTAATGCAGGCTATCTCCCTCACTAGATCATCTCTTACGGAAAAAATAGAGGATGTGCATACTGAGGTGGGTCGTTTGCGACATGACATGCAAGCTATGAGAGGGCGTATTTCGGAGGTGGAAACAAGAGTGTCACATATAGAAGATACTATTACTCCCATGAAAGCTAAACTGACAAAAGCTGCTGGCTCCTTAAACGCCTGGAAACAAAAGGCGGATGATTTGGAAAACAGACTGCGTCGCAATAATATTCGAATTATTGGTCTCCCGGAGCGATCGGAGGGTCAGCAGCCTGAGCAATTCCTGGAAGACTGGCTTAAGTCCACCCTGGGAGATGGATTCTCCTCAACATTCTCAGTGGAAAGAGCCCATAGGGTCCCAACGAGACCTCTGCCCCCTGGAACTCCACCTCGACCGTTTCTGGCACGCCTCCTTAATTGCAGAGATAGAGATGCTATTCTTCGCTTGGCAAGGCAGAAGGGCCCCATTAAACTCAACAATACCATCATATCGATTTTTCCGGATTTCTCCATGGAGCTCCAGAAACAGCGGGCACGATTTATGGAAGTCAAAAAGCTACTTCGAGACAAGAATATAATTTATTCCATGCTCTATCCAGCCCGGCTCCGCATTGTCCATGATGGATCCTCTTTATTTTTTACAGACCCAGCAGAAGTGGCCGAATGGTTGCGGTCTCACGGAGGGTCCAAAGCCCAAAAAAACTCCTAATTTGGGTTCTTTATCAAATGGCAATATAAATAGAGCTCTTTACATAGGTGCGAAAGAAGTCAACAATACCGGACACTGAATTCAGTGAGGGTATCCCCGTTTCTATTTGACTGTGGGAGTATGGGAGCATGCTCCTCTATTGTTCAAGTTATGTTGGGTTTGAGTTTATGCACTAGTTCTGACTGTTTGATGTATATGGTTGCCGCCAACATTGATTTTTTTGCTCTGTGGGGTGTCTCTGGATCACGCCCGTATAATATTGTTGACATATATTATTTTTCTCTTTTTATATAAATATGGGATCTGAAATTATATATATGACCTGGAACATACGGGGTATTAAGACTCCTCGGAAGAAAGTTAAAGTATTTTCACAGATCAAAAAACACAATCCTCATGTAGTGGCATTGGTGGAGACACACCTGACTAGGGATACGGTTCGATGTATACAAAAGCCATGGGTACAGTGGTCGCTCCTTGCATTCCATACTAGCTACTCAAGAGGGGTCTCCTTATTGATACACAGGGGGGTTAGGTGGGAGGCGAGGGAGGCACGGCGGGATCCGGAGGGCCGCTTTGTTTTTGTACATGCAATTCTCAATTCATGTGAATATGTGATACTTTGTGTTTATAACCCTCCCCTAGTATGTCGGTTCTCCGTATGGCATTGGGTTTCTCCTTAAAATATCCAGATGCCAATGTTATTTGCATGGGTGACTTCAACCTAGTAATGGACCATTCTAAGGACAGAGTGAGGTTGGATAACACAGTATCCGGGGAGTCTTTGCCTCAATCGCCCTCCCAGCTGGCGCTGTTTATGGATGGCAGCGGTTGGTTGGACTTGTGGAGAATAAGTCATCCGGAGGATAGAGGGTATACCTGCCACTCATCCACTAAACAATCTTTATCTCGTATAGATTATATATTTGGATCTAGTGGCGTGGCATTGCAGGTGGATAATATTGAACATGGTAACAGGGGGATCTCGGACCACAGTCCAGTAATTCTTAAACTTAAATATGGTCAATCCAATAACAATAGATCCTGGAAATTAAACCCTTTCTGGTTGAAATTGATAGATTCAAGTGACAGGACAGTCGAACAATTAAATAGTTTTATTTTAGCACATCCAGAACCCCAGAATCTTGGTTTATTTTGGGACACTCTGAAGGCATATTTAAGGGGATGCTTGTCCTCTACAATCTCTTACATTAAAAGGGTGACGGCGGGGGAGGATGACGAGATGGAGCAACGATTAAAGGATTCAGAGGCTACATATATAGCAAATCAGACCAGCAGTAACAGGGCTGAGTGGCTCACCTCCCAGAGATTGTATGCCCAACATATAGACGTTAAATCGAAACGTAAATTATTCTTTACCCGCCAGTCCTATTTTGAGCTGGGGAACCAGGCCAGTACGCTCTTGGCTTTCTTAATGCGCCAACACAATACATCCAACACAATATTACAAATCCGTATGCCTGATGACACATTAGTATCCTCTACTGATGAGGTACTTCAAGGTTTTCACGATTATTATAATTTGTTATATAAATCTGGTAGCGGTTTTGATACTGATGAATGTTTGGATTATTTATCGGATATAACGTTTCCCTCGTTGAGCCCATCCCAACAGGCCTTTATGGATGCGGAGTTTACTTTGGAGGAAGTGGAGCAGGCTATAGCGGACATGGCTACAGGGAAGGCCCCGGGTCCTGATGGGTTCCCCATTGAGCTATATAGGAAATACAGGGACAAGTTGGCACCACTTCTATTGAAGGTACTCGGGGGAATATGGAGGGGAGAGTCTGTCCCTGAAACGTTTTATGATGCCAATATTATAGTACTCAGGAAAGAGGGGAAGGATCCTCTCGATTGTGGATCGTACCGACCTATATCCCTGGTGAACGTAGATTACAAGATTTTTACTAAAATTCTGGCTACCAGACTGAATACGATTATATTAGATCTCATACACCCGGATCAAACAGGCTTTATGCCTGGGAAAAGTACTTCCATCAATATTAGACGGGTCCAATCGGTTATTCAATATAGCTCTTTGGAGCCAGATAATAAGTGGGCATTGGCATCGCTGGATGCAGCCAAAGCTTTTGACTCCATCGAGTGGTCCTTTCTGTTTGCATGTTTGCGGAAGTATGGTTTTGGGGACAGATTTCTGAAAGGGATAGGAACATTATATACGAAACCTAGGGCGCGTATGATAGTGAATGGCTCAATATCCGAGCCTTTTTCTTTACATAGAGGGACTCGCCAGGGGTGCCCTCTCTCCCCTGCTCTATTTGCATTGGCGATAGAGGCTCTGGCAATACAGATGAGATCCTCCAGCGACATCAAGGGGATACGCATTGCAGATCGGGTAGATATTATTGGCCTCTATGCTGATGATATGGTGGTATTTATGGATCAAACAGAGGATACGCTACCAAAAGTAATAACAATGATAGACAAATTTAGCAAATTCTCTGGTCTTTATATAAATTGGGATAAGTCTGCCCTGATGCCTCTTTCTCATGTCCCAATGTTGCGTCTTGGGACTCTCTCGGCGTTACCCATTGTCTCTAATTTCAAATATCTAGGAATACATATGTCTCAACATAGTAGATTTGATTTACAATTTAACATTTACCCATTAATTGATCTGGTAAAATCTAAATTTAATACTTGGGATAAACTCCCTCTCTCTGTGGCTGGCCGCATTAATTTGATCAAAATGATACTGCTTCCCAAGTTAAACTACTGCCTTCAACATAGTGCTGTCCCAATACCTAAATCCCTCTTTGCGACTCTAAATTCCCTAACCACGTCTTTTATATGGGGGAAAAGTAGGCCTAAACTTAGGTTATCTACTCTACAGAGACCGAGACGGGGGGGAGGAGCGGCTTTGCCAGACTTCTACTTATATTATCTAGCCGGGCAGGTTAAAATGATAAATAAGTGGATGACCAATAATTCTAATCCTCTTCCTAATTCAGAGAGTCATCTGCTTTACTCTGCTAGGATCGATTGTCCACTGGGGTTTTTGGAGATGGAGAGGGTCGGTGTTCCCCGTTTGCTTCCTTTGCTTCGGTTGGCAAGATCAATATGGAGTCAAATAAAAAAAATAACCAAATTTGTTGATATAGTGGCTGAAATGCCACTGTGGAATAACAGTTATTTCCCGGGATTATTAGGCCACCCATCCACGGAATTTTGGATATCACACGATGTTCTCTCAGTAGGAAATGTACACAACCAGGGTTTTTTTTATCTCCTTTGAACAATTACAAAATACTTATAACATCCCAAGATCCCAGTTTTTCCGCTATCTGCAGTTGAGATCAGCCTTTCAATCACACATGCGAAATGTGGGTACGGGTCGAGCCATTTCATCTCTTCCACTGATAGGTATTCTCAATTCACAAGGCCCTCAAGGACTTATCTCCTCTTTATACACTTATCTATTATCCATAGGAGAGGAGTCTACTATAGATTCTATTAAGAAAAGGTGGGAGGGGCTTCTTCCGGATACGCTGGGGGAAGAATGGGAAGACATTTTGGAATCTCCAACTAAGGTTTCCCCATCAATTAACAATAGGATGACTCAGCTGTACATAATATATCAATCCTATCTGACCCCGACTCGTCTTTTCAAGATGGGACGTCTCCATTCGTCAGATTGTCTGAGATGTCACTTAAGTGATGCAGATTTTATTCATATGATATGGAGATGTCCCATTATCTCTCATTATTGGAAAGAGGTGACAACATTGTTGACATCCTTGCTGTTGATCCCTGTCCCACTTGAGCCATTGACCTGCTTATTTGGGGTGTGGGATGCAGGAGTTTGGGACCACCACACTGGGATTTTTTTGCGAGAGACACTGTTCCTGGCGCGAAAGGTACTGGCGCTGAGATGGATGGGTGGTTCTTGCCCGTCTCTTAGAGCTTGGGTGGATTTAGTGAACTCAATTATCCCGTATGAACGGACACTATATCAGAATAGAGGATGTCCAGATAAATTTGAGAAAATATGGGGTAAATGGAACTCCTCTCATCTTACTCTATAACCTATAATACTCTAATATATACATAGGAAGTGAGGCCTGTGGTTTTGGAGACATTACTTACAGGGTGAAATCTATACGGAACTTTCTTTTGGCGGCGTTCTTTTAGTTCTTTTCGTTCTTTTAGTAGTTGAGGTAGTTAAGGTTTTATAATAAGATACTTGTGATTGACATGCACTGTTTATTACTTTTGTAATACTACGCATTGTAACGATTCACATTGTATATCATAATGGATAATGATAGAATCAAATGCAAATGTGTGTATTGTATGATTTATTCTGCAATTAATAAACGAATTTAAAAAAAAAAAAAACAGGTTAAGAGTTTATCATAAGGGTGGGTGGTATGGGATCCAGAATCATTAGCATATGCCTCTAATTCATTAAGACTAGCTTCTCATACACCAGAGACATGCAGGAAAAAGATGTGCTGAATTTATTACTAGGTCCAAGCCACTTAAAGGGAATCTGATAGCAGCATGATGTAGGGACAGAGACCCTGATTCCAGCGATATATCACTTAGTTTACTGGGTGCAGCAGTTGTGATAGAATCACGGTTTTCTCTTCTGCAGATCTAGCAGAGCTCGGAATGCTGAACCGTGTATAACCCCGCCCACACCACCGATTGGCAGATTTCTACAATGTATAGTGACAGAAAGCTGCTAATCAGTGTTGGGGGCGTGGCTGGACCAGGAGGCACGAGACACCTAGTCCTGTAATGATAATCTCAACACTCATTGTGTTGAAAAAGCAAAACACATCCTAGTAAGTAATACATCGCTGGAATCCAAGGTCTCTGCCCAAAATTCAAAAGATACAAAATTGTTGTGCAACTTTGCATTGTTCAAAAATTTGTTGAAAAGAGTGTTTTATGCCAGTTTTCTAGTAAAAACACTTTGATGAATCGTCCCCCCCCCCTTTGTTCATAGAAGCTTTTTTTTGGAGCAGATCCTTCCCAAAAGCCACCTCAAAAATTACTTGAAAATATCCTTTGTATAAAAAAAAATCTACTTTGTACCAATTACGGTAGGTTTTTAATGTTTCATTTTCTCCTGAAGAGGTTTGGAAAAAACATCGGGTGGAATAAAGAAAATGTGTCACTTTTTTTTATGCAGATCCCTAAGAAAACCTCTCCAGACTAGGCACTGTCCAATGAAAGGGCTGCAAAGAACACTTGAAAACCACTCCAGGAAAACAAAAATGGCAAAAAAAGGAGCGGTTCCTGATTGAAAAACCTGTGGTTTTTGACCGCTTCAAAAAAAGCCTTGGTGAACACAACCTTTTTGACCACCAGCAGTCTATCAGATCAGATGAGGCTGTGGGCACCAAGACTTACTATATATGCTATTTCTGAGCCAATTTCGGACTATACTATATGGCCTGTATATGTATACAGTCTTTATTGGTTGGTCTATATTTGTATATACCTTATTGGTTGCCATCATGTTTACAGTCTGCACACATTGGGGTCTCTGTGACCGATTACACGGCCCCATGGTGTGATTTTCAGTCCTTGTGAATAATTAACCCACAATATGTCACATAATATTCCCCCGGCTCCTTAGAGGGGATTCTTGTTTTTCGCTCACAGAGCCACAGTCTCACATTGTGAAAGTGGGTAGTTCATTAAATAGGAATTTGTTAAATAGTAAATCAGAGGAGCTGCTAATGAGAGCCAGACTCCGAGGTATTAATTCCCTCTCCCCTCAACAACTACATGAAGTAATGGGACATTTTTTCGGGATAGGATCTATTGGTAACTGCTGCCCAGACTCCTTCACATCTCAAAGGGTTCCAAGACATGGTCCATGCCAATGGAAGTCCTTCTAGAGAGAATACCTCCATGGTGCAGCAAGGGATGGACCATGCATCAATTGTAGGTGCCTTTGTATAACACTGGGAGCTCAGTAAGTCTCCGTGTTTTCTATCTGCTTCATTACTTAGTATTTACTGGAAAAGTGAATCGAGTTATCACTATCCATCTGTGCTCAGGATCCTTTTGTGTGGCTATAGCACTTATCGTTGGTCCTGCTCCTCTTACTTTCTCATCGACAGGTGAGCAGACAGGTGATGTCACATCCACGGATACCAGCCAGGACGTTGGAGCAATAGACCGGTATCATGGAGGTGTCCCAGCCGGTATCTGTAGATGTAACTTAACCTGCCCCACACCCACCCGATGTGGAAGTGAGCAGGACCAACCTTCCAAAGTGCATTCCCCAAATGCCATCCATGTGGCTACGGTGCCGTGTGGTGTCCACCTTGTAAAAAGGATTACTAGCAATTGGTGGGGTAATTAAATGTTTCATCCACCACCTATCTTGACTAAGTTCACAAAGTAAAACGTAGTTTCTGCCCCTATCGAAGATAAAGCATGGTGATCGGCGATCATTTAAAGCTACTTTACATCAGTCGTTGCAAACTGGAAGAACGATAGTATTAACCTTAGGGAGTCCGTACAGTTTGCATACTTTCTGCAGCACAACCAATGTTTACATGGGGAGAGCTGCTACCGATAGAGATGACTTTAGGACCACATAATCGATCCAATCACCATATGATCTAGCGTTTTGCTTATTTGTTCGCTCATCAGTAGTATGGTGCTACGGGCCAATGATTGGGAACCAGAGTTTTCATAAATACTCATTCAGCTGATTATCTGCTCATGTAAGAGTGTGACCAGACGGTAGCTTCACGGCTGAAACTCCACCAACCCATGGCCGGCCAATGGCCGCATGAATTAGTTTCACAATCGTGAGACATTGAGCCGTGCCGTGTGGCCTTATCCTAAAGGTCTTTATCTTCTGAAACATCCAATAGTGGTACCAATAGCGCTTTTCCCATCCAGGACTGGTTTATATGAGCCAGCGTAGTAGACAGTTATGGAGATACGGAGATTTTCACACATTTCATGGATTGTAGAGGGTCTCCCTGTTAGGACCACCAGTGATCAGATGTCATCTGTTGCAAAATTTGGCAGAATGTGCTCAGTTTCCCTGCGGCGTCACCACTGGAGAAATGAAGTATTACACCATGTCCATTCACATCAATGGATAGGACAGGAGATGTGCTCCAGAGCAAGAGACGCTCTTGTGTAACCACTCTCCACTCTGTACAGGGAGACACAGAAAAGAGGACTCCGTCCTGTGTATTAACACAGGATTTATGTATGAAAATGACTTTTCTCTGCATGGTCGCCCCTTTAAGCATTTATAGTTGAGCCCAGGCTCTTTCAGCTTTCCCAACATAAGTTTCTTAAGAAGTGACTTTCCTTTCATTAAAAAAAAATCAGTTGCCGATTAAAACGTTGGATAAAGGTGTTTATTTAGCCAGAAAAATATTTCCAAATTCCATGCTATACCACTGACCAAACAGATCCGACAAGAGCGGTGCCAGACAGCATATCACAGAATAGGTTAGGCAGATATGGAGAATAAATAAGTCGCACCCATCCAGGATGGGACTTCAGAAAGAAATCCACTTTTATTCCTTCCAGGAAAAGAATTAAAGGATCTGCCACATCCCGTGCAGGCGCACGGGGCATCGGGCTATTGTATCTGAGAAAGGCCGATCCATTACAAGCTGAAAATAAATAAATGAGAACAAATGGTCTTATCAGTTTAGGGGTGCTAAAACTAAAGCCCCAACATGTGGACAGCAATAATAATGTCACATACAACATGGCACCCTATTGAATCCTCAAGGCAGCATGTGGTACATAAAAGGGTATTTAGGATTAGAAAAGAAGATTTCTCCCTGAAACAGCACAGCTCTTAGTTTAAGGGCCGTGTTTAGTATTGCAGCTCATTCCCATTAACTTGTGGTCATATCAGGCATGACCAAGAGTGACGCTGTATGAGGAAAAGGAGGCCTTTTTCCGTATACATATTTTAAATGACGGGGAAGTTACAAGTGTGAGACATGTAATGACTGACAGTCTGCTCTCCTGATCTACATGTCTCACACTGGTAACACCCCCCCTATCATTTAAAATAATTTATGGAGGCAGATTGTCAGGGAGATCTGTGTCCGGCACATAGATCTTAACAGCTCATTTACATATTAAGAAAAAGGGGGATTTCTTTGGAATAAGATACCGGATCGCAGATATCAAGGTGTCAATTTATTAGCTTCCTTTGATCTGTGTGCCCTAATAGATAGCTTAGGAGGCTTCATCCTACTGACAGATTCTCTTTAAGGAGTTTTCCATCCAACCCTAATGACACGTACCAGCAGCTGAGTGTCCTATACCACATATAGGGATCAGTGGATGACCCTGTGGCCTCCAACTATTTTCATAGTAACATGAACCCTACCACCCAATTTGTAATAAATCACCATTGACTTTTTGGCACCTCATGCTTTTGCTTTTTACGTTCTTGATGGTCTTGGTTCTGGTGCTTTGCACCTCATGCTTTCGCTCTTTACATTTTTGATGGTCTTGGTTCTGGTGCTTTTTTGTGCCACCTAGTAATGTTGGATCGTGGTTCTGCTTGGACAGTACTGTATTAGTAGTAAGGGTTGTGTGGCCGGTGTAGACCGTCCTACTTCACCAATGGTCTCAATAAGCACCGTTATTTGTGCCGGGCAGGACCACAACATTGGGTTCACAAATTCCCAGTTCTCGGGAAGGTAAGAGATCATCATGGATGACTGAACTGCAATTATGCATCCAAAGACAAAAAGAAGACAAAGTTAAAAGGCTTGTCTGCGTGTTTCCGTTTCTCCCAAGACCATCGGTCTGTAAAGGACCGCGTTCTGGAACGTGCTTTGTAATGAGAGGGAAGGACTGGTTCTACTCCAAGTGATGAGCTGAGTATTTAGTCTATCAGGCAATGCTCCATGGGAGAAACGTATGCTAATTAGAGAGCTAATTTGTATTCTTTTCTCCCATGGAGCATTGCCTGTGCCTCTCCATAAAATTGCCGCTCACAGTATAGAGTGTAGTGGTGATGAGCGGTGACTGTAGCTGGCAGCTCCCAGGCAGAATAAGGCTCATTTTCTCCCAGTAGCCGCCCTTTCAGTACTTTGGCCGGACATCATTGAAACGCTATTTTCTTCCAATTCACCTTATAACTACAGGTTAATAGCATTTGGGTAACAATTCAAGTAAAGTGGGTGCTTCATGAAAACTCCTACCCACTGTGTGTTTAGATGCTGTTAAATGGTGCATTTTTAGGGCTGTTTTTTCCCCTATAGGTTTCTATGGCCCGACTGAAAAAACACATTTCTATTTTCAAAGCACAGAATCCCAGTGTTTCCCACTTTATGGTAAATTGGGTCGTTTAGGAATTGCACCAAAAAGTGCTATTCTGATCTTTCACAAGGTATGCCATAAAGTCTTGGTAGATGTGGGTGACACTACTAGGGTTCATGTCCATCATCTCCCCCGTAGAGGTGACGCGTTCTGCTCCTTTTACTCCAAGGACTACACCATGATGAATTAAGAGTATAATGGTAGAAAGTCTCCAATAACAGATAAGATGGCACAACTATAGCATACATATATTTATATAGACTGAGTGAGAAAACACCTAGTACAACATGAGATGTTCCCTTCATTTAGGTGCTGGCTTCTTATACACAGATGATGCATTGGGCAGGGCCTGATGTCTTCTAGTCTTGTGTATGTTGCTTTAAAAGGGGTAGTTTCACAAGTAAGGATGAGATTTTTTTAATTAGTGAAAATAAAAAGAACACTCCTGCGTCCAGCTATCGCTGTTACATACTTTTATCGTCTCCCCCTACTGTTCCTTTGACTCTCTTGCAGAACGTCCAGCACATGTCCACTGATGGTGGTCACACGTGGCAGCAAATCATATCGAAATGTGGTGTAAACTAATCATTAAAGAGCATTTCCAGTTTCAAACATACACTGTTTAAAAAAAAAAAAAAAAACAAACAAGCAAAAATGCACTTTACTCACCCTCCCCGGGTCCAACACTGAGCCTCTGCTGCTGCTCCCGATGGCTGTTATTGTCTGCAGCGCTCATTTCACATCAGCATCACTGCAACCAATAACCGATCTCAATGCCTGTATACAGCACGGTCCGCACAGCTCACTGATTGGCTGCAGCGCCAAGTGATGTCAGCTCTGCAGACAATAGCAGACATTTGGAACATCAGGAGAGACTCGTGTCTGGACCCAGGGAGGGTGAGTAAAGCATGGTTTTATTTTTTTTATCAAACTGCAGTGTGGTAGGGACCAAAGTTTTTCCGATTTTGGAAAACCTCTAATTAAAGACATATAAGTGATATTAACCTATTTAATCCACGCTGCATCCCAATCCTCCTCGCTGGTCTTTTTACATTGCCTTGTTTACTCTCGCATTATAGCGGCCTGTGAACAACCCCTTTAATATAATAATAATAATCTTTAAAAGGAGAGTCATCTCTACCGATACCGCGGTCAGGTGACCAGGACGAGAGGAGCGTATTAAACTGATGTTTATCCCTTTCCATTTCAGCCGTCATTGTTTCCTCGTCTCCCTCCATATGGACGCCACGTAATGGGAGGTCATTAAGCCGCGTCGGACGGAGCCGCTCTGACAGATGTAAGTACCACTTATGAAATGGATACCTTTGAAACCTTGTCCTAAAGAAAAAGAGTGTTTGGTAAGCTTGACGTTTGGTAGACGAATTGAGGGGGGAAGAAAAAAAAAAGAGAAAAAAACGTTCCCCTATTGTAAGTGGATTATTTCAGCGGACATTACTGGAAGTATACAGCCTGTCCTGCTCCTCGGATGGCTCTGTGCATTTGGTTTATGGAAGTTTTGCCCACTTTCATCTCGTGGTCAAATGTTCCTCTCGCTCACGTCTTCAGTTATCACAGCGAGTGTGCGGAAAGCAACCAAAACAGGAGCCGACACCACACGTGCCACCTCTATTCTTACTGAGCAGGGCGATTTCGTCTCGAACTCTGCGCTGATATTCGCTGGCGACAATCCGAACCCTATCCATGTGAATGTGGTTTCCGCCGCTCCGCTCTCATGCTACGGAAATTTGCTATGGAAATTGTTGCTTGTGCTGCTGAAAAAAAACAATCACGTTATTTCTGTGAGTTACACACAGAAAAGTCAAGGATTGGACCCACTGAATGGTAGATCTGCTGCTCAGCCCCACCACATCCATGGCAGATCGGTGCCTGAAATGATGCATCGATTTTTGGGGCAGATTATTGGTGGGTCCGAGGGTGAGAGATTAGACCTCCACTGAGGATTGGGCTTCTCTAGGATATTGCACACCCATTGGGGGCTTCACTGTGTAGCGGTCACAGATCTCACCCATGTGTGCGGGTGATGAATGAGTGTTTGGTAGAAGGTAGCACCAACAAACCCTTTTTTATTTGTCTGCATGGTCTTTGAGCACTACCCTGAAAATGTTGCTTGGAGGCCCAATTTATTGGCACATTCCTGTATGGACCAAGTGTGATTGTTAAAGGGGATGTTCAGGACTTAGATATTAATGACAGGTCATCAATACCAGATTGGTCTGACACCCCCGTCTGATCAGCTATTTCTGGCTCACGCTGGAGTCGGTACAGCTCAGCTCTGTACAATGTGTCGTAATCCTGTTGAAGTGAATGGTAGCTGAGCTGCAGTACCTGAGAACGGCCACTACACTGTGCTGTTCTTTACACTGTGTACATCTGTCTACAGTGGGAGCTGCAAACAGCTGACTGGGGGTGTTGCATGGTGTCTGACCCCCCCCCCCCCACAATTGATGACATATTTTAAAAAGTAATTAAACTTTTATTTTTTTTAGAGTTTTGACCAAGTTATGACACTGTGAAAATCACTTTATTAGGTGATTCTTCAATCCAGTTACGAAAAAAAAGCATGTAAGTGGTTTCCAAATCCCGTTTTTCCCCAGTCTGCTTTCCTGCCTTTAGCTGTATTAATATCAGAAAGCACTTACGGTATTTGGAGTACAGATGATGGCAGTGATGGGTCAGCACCCGTGTCTCACTAACCCTGGGGGATAAGCTGTCATAATAGATTGTTCTGATAAGCACAACACTTAGAGGAGGAGACTGGAGCCGACCCATCACTGCCATCATCTATACTCCAAAGGAGTACGTTCTGATATCAATGCAGCTGAAGACAGGGAGATAGACTGGGGAAGAACAGGCGTTTGGGAACCACTTACATTTATTTTTTTTATGGGAAGGAAGACAACTCATAACTTTCTATGTTAGATAAAATAATTTTAAAAAAGTGTAGTTACTCTAAAAATCCTAAAATATCGGCAGTCTGATATTGATGACCTGCCCTGAGAATCGTATGTGACTGGACAACCCCTATATAAGATATATAGGATGAAATCTACGTCACCACCTTGACTTGCTGAGCAGGAGGTCACACTGTTTAATGCCTAAAAGTCACTGTTATAACCCTCATGTAGTTTGGAGTACATGGTGTTGCCAGCGATAGTTCCGGGATTTAAAGACATTGCATCAGTACGTCAAGAATTACAGACTGGTTAGGCGAGTAGTCAAAGAGGGAAATGTGTGGGGACAATAGGATCCACTACAGGTTGGGTTGGATCCTGTAAGGTGATGTCAAGTGACAGGTCCCCTCAATCAAGGCACAATACAGAGATAAAGGCGGGTCATTGGGCACAGTAGCAAGGTCAGAAGGAAAAAAAAAGCTTGGTTCAGTGACAGATCCATCACAAAAAGTAAGGGTAGAAGAACCAGACAGGCAAGTTTCATACCGAAAAGCCCCAACAACGTGAGATAAAGGGTGGTTGTACAGCTATAAATGTGAAGAATGGATCTAGTAGTACTCAACGCTATTGCCGTATTCATCACCAGTGCCATCAGAGGGTTTGTAGGCTATAAGTGGGACCAGACATGAGAAAATAGGTCAGCCATGGTGACAAGCAGCAACCAAACATCATAAGGTCAAGACTACTGTACTCAAGCACTAAACTTCTAGATATATTCCAGTATTTTATAGGGAAAGCTTTACTCAACTTTCTCATATGCCCTATTTTATCCATAAGCGAGAGCCAAGAGATGTACCAAGTGTCATCATTATATAGACGCTTCCCTCTCTTCCAGTAATAGCTGATAGCAAGGACTGCTGATCACGCAAGGTGAAGGGAAAACGTTGGCTCTGAACATGGATAGTTCTTTTAAGAGTAAGTAAACTTTCGGGTATATTTTTGGGCCTATAATTATGAGCAGATCAGTGATGATCCAGGTCCTGAGAACCCCACCCTTCGCTGAAAAGACCTTTAAGACGTGCACCGCTCTTCTATAAGATCACACATTAGCAAATTACCCAGAGGGTAAATAACCCCTAATTAAGGCATGTATTAAAATATGCCTTTTATTATGTTTAATTAAAAGCGGTAAAGTCTGATTAAAATTACAATAGTGAGCCTGTGTTATTTCTATATAAATTATGATCTTTAGATCCTATACATTTAGCTGATCTACCTAAATGTATTGCTGAAGCTCTGCTACCGTATCGATACCATGGCTACAGTCCATGGGTTGATACTGCATAATCAAAGTATTTGTAATCTATGATATGCACAGGTTTCACTAGTGCTAACTAAAATAAGTACATAGCCACCCCAACAAGTTTCGCCTAAATGGTCTTCCTCAGGGGGCTGGGGCTATATTGAGTGATGAAATGGACCTTTTAAAGCCTTTGCTTTGACGCCATAGGGCCCATAAAAACCAATAAGATAATCCCTATTGCATATCCAATAAAAGCAATAAACCAATCGTCGCTCATATCATTTTCATAGCCAGTCAGAGTCACACAAGTGCCTATATACTCTTCTTTAACGATGTATTTACTAGGGAGAAAAAAATGGCCAATCTTATTCTTCAGCGTCAGACACTGACGATGTCACCACTGAGTCTTGACGCAGGATACATTACTGACCGGCCAATAAGAACAGACAGAAAATAATTACCTCTGCACACTGTCCATCTGCCTAATCATTGGCTACTTACATTGCCCAATGACAGTTCTGTACATATGTACATCCAATTGGTTCATAACTATCTGTCATTCAGACTCACAGCCAATATCGTTGGATCTCTGATGTCACTGCTCATGTACACCACAGTTTCTCCATAGTGTGCACCACCGTTTCTCCGTCGTGCGCACCACAGTTTCTCCATAGTGTGCACCACCATTTCTCCATAGTGTGCACCACCATTTCTCCATAGTGTGCACCACCATTTCTCCATAGTGTGCACCACTATTTCTCCATAGTGTGCACCACCGTTTCTCCGTAGTGTGCACCACCGTTTCTCCGTAGTGCGCACCACCGTTTCTCTGTAGTGCGCACCACCATTTCTTCATTGTGTGCACCACTATTTCTCCATCGTGCGCACCACCGTTTCTCCATAGTGTGCACCACCGTTTCTCCATAGTGTGCACCACCATTTCGCTGTAGTGTGCACCACTGTTTCTCCATAGTGCGCACCACCATTTCTTCATAGTGCGCACCACCATTTCTTCATAGTGCGCACCACCATTTCTTCATAGTGCGCACCACCATTTCTCCATAGTGTGCACCACCGTTTCTCTGTAGTGTGCACCACCGTTTCTCTGTAGTGTGCACCACCGTTTCTCCGTAGTGCGCACCACCATTTCTTCGTAGTGCGCACCACCATTTCTTCATAGTGCGCACCACCATTTCTTCATAGTGCGCACCACCATTTCTTCATAGTGCGCACCACCATTTCTCCATAGTGTGCACCACCGTTTCTCTGTAGTGTGCACCACCGTTTCTCTGTAGTGTGCACCACCGTTTCTCCGTAGTGCGCACCACCATTTCTTCGTAGTGTGCACCACCATTTCTTCATAGTGCGCACCACCATTTCTCCATAGTGTGCACCACCGTTTCTCCGTAGTGTGCACCACCGTTTCTCTGTAGTGTGCACCACCTTTTCTCCATAGTGCGCACCAGCGTTTCTCCGTAGTGCGCACCAGCGTTTCTCCGTAGTGCGCACCACCGTTTCTCCGTAGTGCGCACCACCGTTTCTCCGTAGTGCGCACCACCGTTTCTCTGCAGTGTACAACACCGGATTTACTTAAGGTCCTAAAACATATAGAAAAATAATCAAAAGTTTATTTTCTTTTTAAGTGGGTTTTCTAGGACTATGGAATTGATGTTCTGTCCTTTTAGACCAATGTTTCCCATCTTCAGTCCTCAAATGGCACCAACAGATGGTTTTCCAGATTTTCTTATTATTGCTGAGGTGATAATTCCATAACTTGTGAAATCCTGTACAAATGATCTGTTCCTGGCTCTTGAGAATTGCAGTTTGGGGACAGTGACCTAGATCATCCTACCTGATCCTAGAGAACCCAACTCGGGGTGCCCATACTAGTCATCTGGCTAAAGGGACAGGACAGTGGTGCTTCATAAATGCCGTATCCCTATTTTAGTAGCGGTTGTGCCTGGCATTCAGGCAGCTCAGCCATATTCAAAAGAATGAGATTGGACTGCTTCAAGTTGTAAACTTAAGGTAAAGCCACTACCAAAACTACAGAACTTTGCCTTGTCTAAGGCGTTGCTGAGAAATAGGCCCCTTCCTATCTGATATTGATGGCCTAACCTTTCAAATTTTGTAGTCCTGGAAACCCCCTAAGGAGAGCACACTTAACGGACAAAAAGAATAATAAAATCAGAAAACTTCAGAGAAAAGATACATGGGAGTGCGAACACTACTGCTACCTAGACATCAACAAGAAAGACTATTTGAGTTGGACGCAGTCCATCGGCAAATCTGTAATATGGCCGCTGGATGGGAAAACCTAAGAAATGCCTATTTCTTCCCAGCATCCACGGCTTCTTTATTGATTAGCTGGCCTTTCATGATGCCATTGTTGCAGGATTCTCAAAACAGGAGACACGGATGCCATCAGGTTCTCAGGGCTCCCATGCTGATACGACAGATTAATGACGTGGCCGATGCACCAAGTCCTGCGAATCAAATTGGACCAACTATTGTATTATTAGTATTTATAACTGTACTAGTCATAGTACCTGCTGTGGGTTACAGGGGTTAAGGGGGCATACTCCGGTACAATATTTTGTAATGGTTTCTGCTTTCTAGCAATATTATGTGAACTCTGTGATACATGGCGCTATCACATATACCTTTATTTATTGGTTTCATAGCATTTTGCTAAGGGGCCCTATAAATTCTACTTACACCCTAGAATACAACCGCAATGGACAATTTTTCTATACAACTCAACTCCCTCTCCCCACATTCATGGGCAATAGGAAAACTCAACTCTCCCTTTGCTATGTCCCATTATTTAGTTGTCTAGTGTCCATTTTTAAAGACAGGATTTCCCCCATTTAGCACCCCACCATCTAAAAACCATAAAGTTTTTTTTTTCCTGAAGGATCTGGCATGTTCACACATTTCATGAACAGAAAGCTATGGTCAAAAGGAATTGTGTAATACTTCATTCTCCCTCTGAAGGCGCTGCAGAAGAATTACACAGCTGTGGGCTCTCATGCCGATTCCAGTTGATCGCTGGAGGTCTCAGCTGTGTTTATTTATCATCAGGGGACCCTAACAAAAAAGGATTGTCCGATTAGCCTCTTGGGGGGCCTGCAGTGTAGGACACTACAGGGTGTAGATCGCTTACTAGGTACACACAAATATATTTATTTTTGAACACTGAAATAAGCATATTATTCCGGCACAGCCACGTTGCCTAATCTCCTTTGAGACTTCTCAGCAGTTCGGTTTTTTTTTTGTAAGTCGATTAGCTAGCTTTGCTTCCCTTTAGTATTAGGCATTATTCATGTAAACTAAAACCGATTGGAGCCACCGTCATTACCACTGACTATTCTGTCCCCGCTGTCTGGGCTGAGACTGAGCAGCGAGTCCTGGAGCAAGGAGAGGAGTGGTGACCTCGGTGAGAGCACCCTTGGATGAGGCTGAGATCCCGTTTCAATTTCTGGTTCATTTACTTGCATTTTATGTAACTGTGCTGCCAAAGGGACGCTTAGTCCTTGACTTTGGCACAGACCAGCTTCTGCCCTCCCATGGTAAACAACTAGTCAAACATGGAAGGGAAAAAAATAAGCTGTGATGGGTTTCCTCTCTGGATGTAATTTAACCTTTTTTGAGCCTCTGACTTGACAGATTAATTGAGTTATCTTTCCAGTATAAAATTTGTAGTCACTATTGCTCCTTCTGTAATTCTCCTCGTCTATTGCTCCAGTCTTCTGTCCAGTGAACCTACAAGCCAACAATGATGATTTTCAGGGAACTATTAGGATGTTCAAATGGAGAATCTGGTTTCTTTTCTAAAAGCTGGTAGAATATCCAAAATCATCAAAGTTGAGGTACACTTTTTTTTGTACGTCGGATAGAATAAGGAGGGCTGGTTTTCTAAATGCTATCGTTAAACTGTAAGGTGGTCAAAGTCTTCTTAAAACGTACTTTCAGACAAAAAAAAGGTAGCCTTGACCAAGCTCAGAATTCTTCCTATGTAGGAATGCTCATGATTCTCCTTTTTTGTTTTGTTCGCAAGGACAGTAAGTAGCTGCCTGGCAGCAACCATGTCACCCCTGTTCATTCCTATTCCGGCTAGTTTCTCTGTTAGCTGGTCACCCGAGTGCCATGGCCAGTAGAGATGACCAAATCCATTTGCAGAACCCTGGTCAGTAATTTGCAGATGCTGGATAGGAACCCTATGAACTACCTCCTACCTGCAAGCAAACCCAGAGCCTCTTCTAATTAATGCAACGATTACACCAGGTCTGCACAGGGCCTTACATACTTGAAAGTTGATAAGGTTGAGGGCCTAACCTATAATCCTCCTTGCCAAATAATCTAGTTTGGACTCTGTAAATCCCAAGCACTAAAACAGATTGCTTCACAGTAATATTGGACTTGGGTAGTAAAATAACCACCACAAATAGAGACGTTGAGGCAAAAGCTGCTCCACTTTCTTGAAGTGGGAAATAAACACTAGCACCCACCAAAGACTCCATGCTCCAAGGGCATTGCTTTTGGGCCACACGCCAGAGAATCCTTTGGGGTTTTCATCCAAAATCCTAAAATAACAGGAGATGGACGAAACCCCTGACAGTGCCATTGACGTAGAGGCAAATAGTGTCATTTTATGATCTACCTGGCCTTTGTTTGGACAGGCACAAAAGCACAGTTGACTATGCCTAACTGGCCACCTTAAAAAGGTGGACACTGCTGAAATGGAAACCAAACAAAACACAAAGTAACTTGTGTTCCTCATTAAAGTAAATACAACTTCCATCAGGGGGTTTCACCCAAATCCTGTTTTTGAGGGCTTCAGACAGAAGCTCCAACAGAGACACTGATGTGTCGCAAAACTGCAATGTAAACATACCGTTTGTCCAGTCTGGTAGAATCGATGTTACCCATCTGCCTACGTCAGCCACCGGACAGATGCCAAGGAGCACGGAATGAAAGGTATCCTCTCATGAAGACATATCAGCTCGTCTGATCTTTTAGGCATACTTTTAGGCAACTTTTTTAAATAGTTTCCAAGTAGAAAGGTTGATTGTGGGGTGAAGTAAATATATTTTTACATAGCTACACCCCCTTTTTTACATATCACATCCCAATCCACAACGTTTGATTGTGCCCTCTCCAAAGCTTGGGCTTGTCACAGGGTTAAAAATGTTGCTTCCCGAAAAATGTTTTGGCAACTCAGAAGCCTCCTAGATGTTTAGGTAGCATTCGCACATTTGCTGTTTTGGCATGTAAATCTTATATAAGGACATCCCCATCTGTGAACCAGAGATAAGAACTATAAGAGTGGTTCTGACTCTGGTGGATCTACATGACTCCCATATATTTGAATGGCTGACCTGTAATAGTACATTTCTCAGTGTGGACTGACAAGGCTTCCCTGGCAAAATCTGCTGTTTGTGTGGAGTGCCAAGATCTGATCATCATGGTGGCTACATGCTAAAAGATAAAACAATCCCTTTAAAGAGGACGTGTCACTTGGCATAAATATGGCTTTTTTTTACATTATTAAAGGGAACCTGTCTCAGATACTTACTGCCAGTGTATATACATAGGGTAAATCAACTGAAGTGGGGCGGAGAGAAGATAGCCAGGGACCACACCAGACTAGTCAAGTCCAGAGGGCTTTTCACCTATGCGGTATTTAAGAGTAAGACATATCTGGCTAAAATCACATAGCTGGGTTTTGTTGCATGCTGTCCATAAATCAAATGACAGATTACCTTTAATGCCACAGTTCTCTTGAATCCGGTGTTATTTTTCTTTTGTTCCTGCGCCTCTCCGCTCATGAGATATGGCCCCATCTTCCCAGTATGTAGATCTAGTAATGTTTAGCAAACTGGGTGTGGTCATCAGCTCTTCTCAGTGGGTGTCTCCTTGAAGGCCACACCCATTTGGCTAAAAAGTTCTACATTTTTATTTAGAAAAGAGGAGGCCATATCTCAGGAATGAAGAGTAGTAGGAACAAAAGAAAAACAACGCCGGATTCAGGAGAACAGCGGCATTTATACCGGATAAAAATAATTAAATATTTATGGCAAGGAAAGATATATATCTTGGTACCCTGTTAGCCAACAGATAGAAAAATATTTAGAATTGAGAGTCCTCAGTGGTTGATACCTTTTAATGGCTAACTGAAAAGATAGTAATAAATTGCAAGCTTTCGAGACTACACAGGTCTCTTCATCAGGCAAAGACTAAAACAAATTCTGAAGAATCACATATTTGTACACAACACAGCACAGAACTGTCATTATGGGACACAACTGTTTATCACTTATCACTCTCCCATAATGACAGTTCTGTGCTGTGTTGTGTACAAATATGTGATTCTTCAGAATTTGCTTTAGTCTGTGCCTGATGAAGAGACTTGAGTAGTCTCGAAAGCTTGCAATTTGTTACCATCTTTTCAGTTAGCCATTAAAAGGCATCAACCACTGAGGACTCACAATTCTACATATATTTATGGCAAGAGATAAGTCCTCTTTAAGGTGTAGCATGGAACGATTGAGTGTACCTTTAAGGGCAGTTCCACACGTCCAGATAATTCCGGTACCGGAATTATCCGTGTCCGTGTGCCCGTGCATTTCTGTGGCACACGTGTGCCGCCCGTGTGCCCACTGGGTACCACACGCACCGTGCAGGAGACAGCGCTAAAGTTTAGCACTGTCCCCTGCATCTGGTGCTGAAGCCACGATTCATATCTTCTCTGCAGCAGCGTTTGCTGTAGAGAAGATATGATAAATCCTTTTTTTTTTTTTTTTTTCGTGTTTAACATAAAGATCCATGACCCCAACCCCCTCCCACCCCCTGTGCGCCCGCCCGCTGCTCTTAAAATACTCACCCGACTCCCTTGCTGGCTGGCGCTGCTTCCTGTCCTGGCCGCACCTTCTACTGTATGAGCGGTCACGTGGGGCCGCCGATTACAGTCATGAATATGCGGCTCCACCTCCCCTAGGGGTGGGAGCCGCATATTCATTACTGTAAATGAGCGGCCCCACGTGACCGCTCATACAGTAGAAGGTGCGGCCAGGACAGGAAGCAGCGCCAGCCAGCGAGGGAGCCGGGTGAGTATTTTAAGAACAGCGGGCGGGCGCACAGGGGGTGGGAGGGGGGTGGGGTCATGGATCTTTATGTTAAACACGAGAAACAAAAAAAAATGGAATATTCATATCTTCTCTACAGCAAACGCTGCTGCAGAGAAGATATGAATCGCGGCTTCAGCACCATGTGGGGGGACAGCGCTTACTGTAACGCTGTCTCCTGCACGGCACACGGACTGCACACGGACAACGTCCGTGTGCGGTACCTGTTTTACACGGACCCATTGACTTTAATGGGTCCGTGTAATCCGTGCGCTCCCACGAACACTGACATGTCTCCGTGTTTGGCACATGGAGACACGGTCCGCAAAAAATCAATGACATCTGCACAGATGCATTGATTTCAATGTGTCTACGTGTGTCAGTGGCTCCGGTACGTGAGGAAACTGTCACCTCACGTACCGGAGCCACTGACGTGTGAAACCGGCCTAACTGGGTAGTGCACACTTTCAAGTTTAAGGTCCCTCCCTTTAAGGGTATAAGTTGTGTCCGTACATTTTAAGAACACGGCAGCTAAGCCTTCATTTCCATTCTCTGCCGTTTATAAATGAGCCATGACAATCAGATTTCCCTTGTGACAGGTGAATGCTTTTGCTCGAAGTCTGATATTAAATGATGATCTGCTTTTTGCCGGTGTTGTAACACGCTGGGTCTTGTCCACATTCTGTATCATGTAATGTATGGACCGCAAAAAATAATAAATGTAACCAAGAAAAGAAACAAACACCCATGGAAAGTTATGTGCTCAAGATGTGGGAGATTTAAATCATTTTACCATCAAAAGGAGGAAAAAACATGTAAACTTATGCTGGTAATCCCGCAAAATAATCAGCACACAGATAGAACCCCTACATCAGTGTGTTAACCCTTTATGGGCCCGGCAGCAGATTATAGGGTTTTATTTGCAGCAGAGAAGAATGGCTTTTTATAGATTTCATAGACGTCCTTATGATATAGGCAAAAAGATCACTTGCCCCATGGCCCTAACATGCATCATGGCAGCTGGGGTGAATGATTATTGGACCTCTTCATGGGCCTGTTTTTCTTGCACTGTATGGCAATGAAGATCTGGCCAGTGTAAGGCACAGTTAAATCTGTTGGCACTATGATATTTTTATTAGACACTATTTGGCAGTATTATATGGGACTGTTCAGACCATAAAAATACATAAATAGGCGTAAAGCAAACAAAGCTTTACTTGCTCTTCCCGGGTTCAGCGCATTGTCTCCACCGCTGCAATGTGTCTGTTATTTTTCTGCAGTGCTGACGTCACATCATCAGAGTTGACACCACGAGCTGCTCAAAGTTGTTGAACTCACTGATTGACTGCAGCGCTACATATAATAAAAGACTGGGATCAGCAGCAGAGACTCATTGCTGGACCTACGGAGGATGAGTAAAGCGCAGATTGTTTTTTAAACAATTTTTACAAGGAGTAAATTATACTGTATAATTTATTAATGTAGTTAAGTTACACCAGGTGTCCCAATCTCCTGTAGCAACTCTGTTCCCGGCCGTTCCACTTCCGTTCCCGGCCGATCCACTTCCGTTCCTGGCAGCTCCACTTCCCTTCCTGACAGTTCCACTTCTGTTTCTGTGCTTGGTAGAGGACAGAATTTCCTATTTCTGTGTGGGCACATGTCAGTGCTGTCTGCTCATGTTCGAAAATTAGGCCAAACCTAGCTGTCTAAGTATCAGTTGTGGTGAAGGGTGCTGGCTTAGCTATTGAAAAGAACAGTCAGCCAGCCTCCTTCATACACTGCTCTGTTATTGTACCAACACAGAAAACGCGATCTTGTGATCTGCTGGTACCGTGCCACCAACATAATGATGAGGGCATCAGACTTAATTGAACTATATGAATGAAAACCATAAGTTAGGTTATGTTCACACATAGTGTTAAGATAAAATTCTCTGCCAAAAGTGGCAAAAATGCTTCAAATCGGCCTGTAACAAGCTTTCCATACATTTGAATGGGAAAAAGCATTTATAGTGCACAAATAGCAAAAAAACAACAGAAAAAAAACATTTTTGTTGCCGTTTTTCATAATGGTTTGCAACATAAAGTACATTAAACTGCTGAGCACCTGTGCTAGAATTAAAAACACGTTAAAACCTCACTGAAAAACTGCATCAAAAACAGCACCAAAGCAGCATAAAAAAAGTACCGTAGGTTCTTATAAGAATATGCCAGAAAAACAGGATCCCTGCATTTAGCAGTTCAAGCAAAATGGATGCGATTACATGAAAACTTATGTGCACTTTGCCTTTAAAGACCCTGTGGATGTTTGTGGGGTTGGGGTTTTGTGCATTTTTTTTTCGTATGGTGAGCTTAAAAAATACTTGTAAAAAATAATATAATAAAAAGCATTAAAAAATCTGCTTGGAATCTGCGCCAAAAACACAAAAAAGAGGGAAGAATGTGTAAAAAATAATGAAGCAAAGACACAATAATAAGGTCTATTCACACTACTGTGTTGGATTGGCATATGCATGAGGAAATATGTATAATCGTATTATATAAGTCCTTTTCGCCCCTCTAGGAGTCTATGAGTGACCACTCTGTATGTGGTAAACCACCCGACTTATAACTTGGATCCACTTTTAGGCTATGTCCACACTGAGTTTTTGAAGCGTAAACTGACCAGAAAGGCCATGTGCACACATTGCGGATTCGTGTGCGGACTTTTCCACGCAGATTCTTAAAAATCCGCTGTTTTTTGTGCGGTTTTCACATGCATTTTTACACCTGCAAATTCTAATTATGGAGCAGGTATAAATCGTCTCTTCAGAGAGGAAGAGGACTAGAACTCTAGTGCCACCTATTGGAAGTAGCAATCCTAAGGCCGGCGTCACACTAGGCGTAAGTAAATACGGTCCGTTTTTCCGCAGTAATTGTCCCAAAACACTGTTCCATATTCAATGCGAGGATGCGATTTTTACGCACAAATTTATCCGTGTGTCATCCGTATGGCGATTTTTTTCTTGCAGGCTTGCAAAATGGACATATCATGGATCCATCAGCTCAAATATTCTTAAAAACATATATACAATCTATATATATATATATATATATATATGTATTTATATTTAATTCAACGCTAGATAGCAGAAAGGCCGGTAATTCTATTGCCAGCTTTTCCTATCTCCTTCACAAACCCGACAGGATATGAGACATGGGTTACATACTGTAAACCATATAATAATAATAATAATCTTTATTTTTATATAGCGCTAACATATTCCGCAGCGCTTTACACACATTATCATTGCTGTCCCCATTGGGGCTCACAATCTAAATTCCCTATCAGTATGTCTTTGGAATGTGGGAGGAAACCGGAGTGCCCGGAGGAAACCCACGCAAACACGGAGAGAACATACAAACTCTTTGCAGATGTTGTCCTTAGTGGGGCTTGAACCCAGGACTCCAGCGCTGCAAGGCTGCTGTGCTAACCACTGCGCCACCGTGCTGCCCATAAACCATCTCATATCCCTTCTTTTATAACATATTCCTCATAAGTAATGTAAGAAGTGTCTTTGTGTCAAATTTGGGGTCTCTAGCTATTAAATTAAAGGGTTAAATCCCGGAAAAAATTGGCGTGGGCTCCCGTGCAATTTTCTCCGCCAGAGTGGGAAAGCCAGTGACTGAGGGCAAATATTAATAGCCTAGAGAGGGACCATGGTTATTTCCGCCCCCCTGGCTAAAAACATCTGCCCCCAGCCACCCCAGAAAAGGCACATCTGGAAGATGCGCCTATTCTGGCACTTAAGGTACCGTCACACTTAGCGACGCTGCAGCGATTCCGACAACGATCCGGATCGCTGCAGCGTCGCTGTTTGGTCGCTGCTGGAGAGCTGTCACACAGACAGCTCTCCAGCGACCAACGATGCCGGTAACCAGGGTAAACATCGGGTAACTAAGCGCAGGGCCGCGCTTAGTAACCCGATGTTTACCCTGGTTACCATCCTAAAAGTAAAAAAAAACAAACACTACATACTTACCTACCGCTGTCTGTCCTCGGCGCTCTGCTTCTCTGGTCTGGCTGTGAGCACAGCGGCCGGAAAGCAGAGCGGTGACGTCACCGCTCTGCTTTCCGGCTGACCGACGCTCACAGCCAGTACAGGAGGAGAGCAGAGCACAGCGCTGGAGGACAGACGGCTGTAGGTAAGTATGTAGTGTTTGTTTTTTTTTACTTTTAGGATGGTAACCAGGGTAAACATCGGGTTACTAAGCGCGGCCCTGCGCTTAGTTACCCGATGTTTACCCTGGTTACCAGTGAAGACATCGCTGAATCGGTGTCACACACGCCGATTCAGCGATGTCTGCGGGGAGTCCAGCGACCAAATAAAGTTCTGGACTTTCTTCCCCGACCAGCGACAGCACAGCAGGGGCCTGATCGCTGCTGCCTGTCACACTGGACGATATCGCTAGCGAGGACGCTGCAACGTCACGGATCGCTAGCGATATCGTCTAGTGTGACGGTACCTTTAGCCTCTCTCTTCCCACTCCCCTGTAGTGGTGGGATATGGGGTAATGAAGGGTTAATGTCACCTTGCTATTGGAAGGTGACATTAAGCCAGGTTAATAATGGAGAGGCGTCAGTTATGACACCTATCCATTATATTAATCCAATAGAAAGAAATGGTTAATAAAACACACACATTATTAAAAAGTATTTTAATGAAATAAAGACACATGGTGTTTTAATATTTTATTATACTCTTAATCCACCTGAAGACCCTTGTCACCTGAAACAAAGTTAAAAAAAACAAACAACAATATTCCATACCTTCCGTTGTTACAGTCTTGTCCCACGCTGTAAATCCATCTGAAGGGGTTAAATCATTTTACACCCAGGAGCTCTGCATTAGCTTTCCTCCTGGCTGTAAAAGGGGAATGTACTGTAGTTACCTCGAGTTGCGGCGATTTTCTACGCCCATAACATACCGTATATTACGGATGTGTAATATACGGCAGATAGGAGCTGCCCCATAGAGAATCATTGGGCCATGTGCAATGCGTATTTTCTGGATGTATTTTCTGCGCTCATACGTCCGTAAAACTCGCTAGTGTGACGCCGGCCTTACAGTCAATGTTGACCCTTTAACGAGCCTTGTCACATGACTTAAGATAATAGCCAAACCAGAATCTCAATTTGCAGACACTGTGTTTCGGGGTACTGCCCCTCATCAGTGCAAAGTGGAGCTCTGGTTTGGCTGATTGAGAGGCATCTGACCGGGATCCAAGAAGTATTGTCTCTCCTTGCGGAGTGTTAAGCATGTCGAGGTGAGGAGACTTAAAGCCGCAATGCTCCTCTGGGAGCACTAGCGTTCTAGTCCACTTCCTCTCTGAAGAGACAATTTGCATATTTCCCAGAGGAGCATTGCGGCTTTAAGGCTGCCGTCACACTAGCAGTATTTGGTCAGTATTTTACATCAGTATTTGTAAGCCAAAACCAGGAGTGGAACAATTAGAGGAAAAGTATAATAGAAACATTTGCACCACTTCTGTATTTATCACCCACTCCTGGTTTTGGCTTACAAATACTGATGTAAAATACTGACCAAATCCTGATAGTGTGACGGCAGCCTAAGTCTCCTCACCTCGACATGCTTAACATGTCACTCTCCGCAAGGATCTCGGAGCAGGTGTAAAACGCTGCGGAATCCGCACATAGAATTGACATGCTGCGGAAAATAAAACCGCTGCAATTCCGCGCTGCATTTTCCGTAGCTTGTGCACTTCAGATTTTGTTTTCCATACGTTTACATGGTACTGTACAACGCATGGAAAACTGATGTGAATCCGCAGCCAAATCCGCAATGTGTGCACATACCCAAAGAGTTTCTGCTCCTAATCTCCTGGGGAAAAAAGTGTATACATACAATACCATTATGGCATGAGTTTTTTTCAGGAGTTTTTTAACGCTCCAAAATGCTTCTCAAAATCTGCTTTAAAAACTCTTGGAAACCGCTTCCAATTCATTTTTATGAGAATTCTAGTTTGCTGTTCAAATTAGGTTTTTTTGTTTACTTTTTTTTTTCTAAAGAGGTTTTAAAACAAACAAGTGTCCAATCAAAATTGTTCCGAAGCAAGAATTTCCTGAAGTGGTTTCTGCTTGCTTTTTGAACTCTTAAAAATTTATACTAATGCAGGTTCCGCTTGCTTTTTGAACTCTAAGGTCGGGATCACACATGCGAGAAACACGTCCGTGTCTCGCATGTGAAATCCAAGCTCTGGCGCCGGCACTCCAGAGCAGAGCGTGCGGCTCCATGTGTTGCTATGCGGCCACACACTCCGCTCTGGAGTTCCGGCGCCAGAGCTTGGATTTCACATGCGAGACACGGACGTGTTTCTCGCATGTGTGATCCCGGCCTAAAAGAAAACATCAATATCAACATCGCCTTGTTATCTATTTACCCCTTCACACACACAAAAAACAACAACAAAAGACCAACTCAAAGAGACAGGTTTATAATTTCTCAGGCATAAACATCCACTCTACTTTCTATAGCTCCGTAAGGGTTAAAATCTATTTTCTTTTTTCAGAAATTGGCCCCTAAGGGCAGTTTCCTAGTCCCATCCATCACACCAGCTGTTACATTAGGTATCATCTTTTTTTTAAGCCAACCATCCAGCATACAGGACAAGTGTCATCATTACATGGCAGGCTTTGCCTCCAGGGGAGGAAGGTCAGTCTGCTGCTGTAAAGGCTGGGACATGAGCCTCATTGGAGACCTAAAGTTTTTGTTTTTGTCGTTAGCGACAAGGAGCTTTGTGTACGATACTGCTGAAGTGATGAGTTATGCTTCCCCCCTCCCCGGACGGTAGGACAGCGCTTGTTAGCACATTTAAATAATAAATTATCAATGTGTGTGATCAAGCGCCCTGAACAGAATAATTACTTTGCACATTTTTGTCTTGTTCTTCAGCCCTTACTGCAAGAAACTTGATGACTTTTGGCCACTATAACATGTCTTTTTGGGCTATACAGACTTATAAAGGATTGGGAACCTCTCTATTAATCAGAAGGGGAAAGACTTGTACATTGATTTTATTGAGGGCCACATAATTTGTACTTTAATAGAACAGCTGCAGAAAAGCAGGGGCTTTCTGCCATCATCCCCCACAACAAGATAAAGCTGATTTTTTTCTGCACATCCCAGCCTAATATGTCACAAGTAGGGTTGAGCGACCTTTACTTTTATAGGATCGGGTCGGGTTTCACGAAACCCGACTTTTTCAAAAGTCGGGTCGAGTGAAATCGGCCGATCCTATAAAAAAGTCGAGGTCGGCCGAAACCCGAAACCCAATGCAGTGCATTGGGTTTCCATGGTTCCCAGGGTCTGAAGGAGCGGAAACTCTCCTTCAGGCCCTGCGATCCATATTTTAGTGTAAAATAAAGAATTAAAATAAAAAATATCGCAATACTTACCCTCTGACGCGACCAATCAGAAGCCGTGACGTCACCGCGACGTCACCGAAGGTCCTGCAAGCGCTGATTCTTAGGAAGGGAGGCTGCCGGAAAGAAGCAGGGCGCGTCCGAGGGTGAGTATATTCCTATTATACCCTGCTTCTTTCCGACAGCCTTCCTTCCTAAGAATCAGCCCTTCCAGGACCTTCGGTGACGTCGTGGTGACGTCACGGCTTCTGATTGGTCGCGCGAGCGGTCACATGGGCGGCCGCGCGACCAATCACAAGCCGCGACGTCACCGCAAGGTCCTGGAAGCGCTGATTCGAAGGAGGAAGGTTCCCGGTTAGTACCAGGGCGCGTCAGAGGGTAAGTATTGCGATATTTTTTATTTTAATTCTTTATTTTACACTTAAATCTGAATTCCGATACCAATTCCCGATATCTTAAACATATCGGGAATCGGTATCGGAATTCCGATTCCAGATTCAAAAGATCGCCGACTTCATGGCCGACCCCACACAGGGGTCGGGTCGGGTTTCATGAAACCCGACCTTGCCAAAAGTCGGCGACTTTTGAAAATTTTCGACCCGTTTCGCTCAACCCTAGTCACAAGTAGTGTCCTGATTCTCATGCCATCCATTTTTTTTTGAGTGGCCGATTTATCTTTGTTGGCATTCTGCCTGCACAATAGGTGCTGTCACTTTTGTCTTCTCTTCCCAGGATGCATTGCTCCTGCCATTGCATGTCCTAAACTGAAAGTTCAATTCTGACAATCTGCATACATGATTTAGGCTGGTTTCACATTTGCGTTTTAATCTGCAGCGTTTTAAACGCATCCGCAAGTGGTGGAAAAAACGCATGTAAACGCATACAATTGCAGCATTATTTAGCCGCATGCGTTGACGCATGCGGCTAAAAAAAACACCGCGTTTGTACGCGTTTACATGCGTTTTTTCATGCGTTTGCGTTTTTGGTGCGCAAGAAGAGAAATTTCACAAGATAAAAATCAAGATAACCAGACACCACCAATGGGACTAGAGAGGGCGTATATGATGGGATCTCTATATATAGACCCTAGGGCTACTGAAATTTTAACAGTTTGCTACTGTATCCTGTGTCATGATGGATCTTCGCATGGAGAGCTTTTATTTCAACCTGGATTTCAGCTTCAAGCTGTTTCTTGCCTGTGCTTTTGCTTGGGAGCAAGACCGAAATCACGAAAGATGGAGAAGGAGACAACGTAGGCGTTTTTGGAGGCACCCCATTATTGAACTACGTGAGAGCCGTGGAGCCTATCACACGCTCTATGCCGAGCTGAATGCCAACCCGGAGACATTCCAGGAGTACACGCGAATGTCGCAAGAATCGTTCCGGGATTTGCTTTCTCGTGTCCAAGGAGCCATACGGCGACAGGACACCCAGCTCCGTAGAGCGATTCCACCCGAGGAACGTCTGCTGGTTACATTAAGGTACATTCAAAATCTAAACCAATGACCGTCCAAATTTAGGTTTTTCTGACATGTATTTTTTGTGTATTTCCTTTTTTTGGGGGGGTAACCACACCATAAAAAGAATAGATTGTAATTTTTTTTTTGTTTGTGTTTTTCTTCCAGATTTCTGGCCACAGGAGACAGTTTATCATCCCTCCACTTCCAATACCGGCTTGGAATATCCACCCTGTCCGGAATAGTTGTGGACACATGTCGGGCTTTGTGGAATGTATTCCGGGATGAGTTTATACCCTTACCCACCTTGGACATGTAGCGTGAAATTGCAGAAAAATTCTGGAATGTGTGTGATTTCCCCAACTGTTTAGGAGCGGTGGATGGAAAGCACATCCACATTATCAAACCTGCCAGAACAGAATCGGAGTTTTTTAACTATAAGAAATATTTTTCTGTAGTGCTCATGGCAATAGCTGATGCGGACTGTCGCTTCATCGCCGTGGACATTGGAGCTTTTGGCCGTGGCAACGATTCCCAGACTTTCAAGAGCTCTGATATGGGCCGGCGTGTGTATGGCAAAAATTTCAATTTTCCCCCGCCACAGCCTCTCCCCAACACTCAAGGCCCACCGCTGCCATTTGTTATGGTTGGGGTTGAGGCCTTCCAGATGTGTGAAAACCTACTGAAGCCATATTCCAGTCGGGACTTGAACCACACTAGAAGGATCTTTAACTATAGACTGACCAGGGCCCGAAGAACAGTAGAGTGTACCTTTGGCATTCTGGTCGCTAAATGGCGCATTCTTGCATCAGCCATAAATCTAAAAGTGGAAACAGTCGACGAGCTGGTCAAAGCCTGTGTGGTTCTCCACAATTACATAATGACTAAGGAGCGACCCAACATTGAACTGGATGAACCAGTTGCACACCCACTGCCTGATTTCCAGCATCACCCACTGCAGTCAACTGCAGCCGTTGGTCACATGCGGGACCAATTTGCTGCCTTTTTTGATTAAGATTTTGGCCGGGTGTCATGGCAGGACAATGTTGTGTAAATGTCCTGTTGTAACTATATCTGTACCAGTAATTTTCTACAATCATAATAATATTTCACATTAATAAACTTTAGTGTTGGTTGTGTTGACCATGTCTCCTATCTTTTTCCTCTCCAAACCAAGGTTGTCCTAAAACTGGCAGTATTTGATCTGTATTTAATATCATTTTTTGTAATCCAAAACCAGGAGTGGGTGATAAAGGCAGAGGTGCTAGTTATTATGTTAATATAATAATTTACCTCTAATTGTTCCACTCCTTGTTTTGGTTTACAAATACTGATATAAAATATGGCAGCCATGTTGCTTTATTGGTAAGCTTGTTGAAGTCATTGCGTCATGATTCTCTTCTCCTGTATCCATTGGACACAAACTGAAGAGACAATTACTGTCACGCTATCTATACTCATCAAGTCAGGTGTCCGAAATAATGAATTCATGATGCACATATACAGGCTCATGAATTCACTATTTCTGACACCTGTGCAGGTGAGCATAGATATGTAGCGTGTGACCACCATTGTCCCCTCAATTTGTGTGTAATCGATTATGTATAAAGAAGAGAAAATGGTGGTTATACAAGGCAGTTATCTACTCAACAGGTCAGGTGTCATAACTAATGAGTTTTTTGACACCTGACCTGATCAGTAGAGGACTGCACTGTATTTCCACCATTTTCTCTTCATACTGCCACACTAGGCATAGACAAAAAGAGATTATGGAGATACATGTTATATTTTTTGGCCCACCTCATATCTGTATACTAAAGACACACATATAGCTGCAGTCTTTTATTTTTAACTACTGGAGATATGATGTGGCCCAAAAAATAAGTGTGTGGCGAAGTTTCTTGGCGCACGGTGTGAGTTGCCAGCGGCGATAGACACAATAAACCAAACATAATTGTGGCAAATCAAACTTGTTTTATTTTGTTAACAAAGTCAAAAAATTATTTTTTACTGCGCCGGCTTGGGGTAGAGTGATGTAAACGGGGGGTGTGAAGAACTGAGGCCTGGCTACCCGTGGACGACGCTGAGGTGGCAGGAGAAGGGGCAATGAAACTAGAAGGGTCTGGAAGTTCGGGGATGGGGCTTGACACATGAGAGGCTTGAGACCCACTGGAAGGGTGAGACAAAACTGACATTACAGACACATCGGTAGGTGAAGGGGGAGAAATACTAAGAGTTCTCTGTTTTTTTTTCTGAGTTTTTTTTGGGGTTTGCCTGGTAGGGGGACGTCTTGGTGGGCTCATATGCCGTGGCATGGTGGCGGGTGACCTGTCAGGGTCCGGCTTCACTGTCTCACAGTCCATAGCGCTTGTCGAGCGAACGGCCATGCCAGGGTCCTGCTGCATCATGGTGGGGGCGGTACATAAAGCCATGCCAGGGTCCTGCTGCGTCGTGGTGGTGGCGGTCCGGAAAACCATGCCAGGGTCCTGCTGCATCGTGGTGGGGGCGGTCCGGAAAGGCATGCCAGGGTCCTGCTGCATCGTGGCGGGGGCGGTCCGGAAAGCCCTGCCAGGGTCCTGCTGCATCGTGGTGGGGCCAGTCCGTAAAGGCATGCCAGGGTCCTGCTGCATCGTGGTGGGGGCGGTCCTGAAAGCCATGCCAGGATCCTGTTGCATCGTGGTGGGGCCGGTCCGAAAACCCATGCCAGGGTCCTGCTGCATCGAGGTGTCAGTGGAGGAGGTCCAAGCCGGAGCAGCGGTTTTCACGGTGGTGGCAGTGGTATGTCCAACTGCTCTCGTCATGGTGCTGGCGCTGTGGAGGAGTACGCCTGTGTAAGGAATTGAGGTGACCGTGCAGTGGTATGCAGCAGAGGTCGGCATTGAGGTTAATCGTGACAGTGACAGCACAGTTGGATATGCCGCCACTGTCTGCTGGAAATACCGACTCTGCTGCATAGCCTGCACGTAACCAGCATTGCAGGCCTGCATAACACTGAGCTGGAGATCAGGGGTAAGGTGTTCCGACATGCCCTGCTCAATTTGGTTAAAAAAATGATGAGCTGGCCTCTGGAGGTCGTCTTTCACTTGATCAAGGCTTTTGGTGACCTCCTGGATACGGGCATTCAAGAGGTTATGTGAAACATCCATTCGGTCACCTAAAGCCTTGAATGCTTCATGTAAAACCGAGCTCAAGTGCAAAAACTCGGGCATGAGTGACCTGTCCGAAGCCCTCTGCCGCTGCCGGGATGAGCCCCAAAAAAATGGGGCAGTGGAAGAGGACTGCGAAAGGGGAAGACCTGATGGATCAGCTCCCTGGTCTCCAGTTAGTGTGGAAGGCCCACCTGCTGCTGCGCTGCTGGATGGCTAGGACGGGTCCATGGCTGTCGGATGAAGGACCGCTCCAGAACCTGGGCCGACAGTCGTGCTGTATGTGCTGTGAAAAGAGGAAAAAGAAAATTAATACCAAAAATTAACAAGACGCAAAATCCTGTGGAATTTAAAAATACAGATTATGGCAATACAATACAACCAAAAGCATGTGATAAATACTTACGTTCTCTGGGCAAGGACCGGTCTTAAAAATGACAGAACGTGATGATACTTGTACGTTCGGATCCTTGCTCCTGAACCACTGGCAACACGACTTTCTTGGCGCAGATCCTTGTTGAAGCGGTCCTTCATCGAACGCCAACGTGTTTTTACTTTGTCCACTGTTAAAATAAAACACATTATGGTCAGGAAATGGACTTTTTGCCTTGCACAGACAACTGTGTGTGATGAGAGAAACGCCGGAGAGTTTCTTTCATCACACACAGTCGAGTGAGCATGGCCAAGGTCTCTGCTGCTTCACACTGCAGTGCAATACTTACCAAATGCACTACGGACCCGTGTCTGGGCGTTGTCCCAGCCATCCCACATCGCTCGGGCCACCTCATTCCATAAACGCCGGAGCGTGGTGTTGATCGAATGCTGTGGATCCCGGCTGTCCCACAACAGGACTCGCTCCTGGACAAGGGTGATTAGGAGGTCATTGTCGATCAGGTCATCGTCCCGTTGTGAAACCTAAAAATTAAAGAAAGTCATTTAATTTTGCTCAATTACATAAGGAAAAGAAAAAAAAAAGATGCTGAGAAATGGCATGAATAGGAAAGTCAACATACAAAAGGATTCCAGAAGAAAAAATTAAAGAAATACGAGTGGAAAGAAAGGAAGATTCAAGAATATTACACTGAGGACAGTCAGCCTTGTAAACATACCCGCTGGCATCTTCCCACCGGACCTTGACTCCGCTGCTCCTGCTCGGTCTGTGCCTCAGTAGAAGTGCTCTAAACAAAAAGGAAAAATCAAATTGTCACATGTGTCGATGTGACAGTGAATACTTACCAAGCTGACGAGGCAAATACTCACCTCACTGACATGCTCCACTTCCGACTGACATGGCTGATATTCCTCATCAGATGAAGACTCCAAAGAAGACATTCTGACGCATGTAGAAAGAAAGAAATGGAAGAAATTAGGACATGTAGAGCCAAAAAATAGAAAATAAAGGCATTGGCTAGGATATATATACTCACATTGATCAGGGTCTTGTCCTCCAAAATGCGGCCTGCCCGTGTCTTGTCTTCTACAGAGTCTGGTGAGAAGTGTCCTGAAACTGTCCACAACCTCCCTTTTATCACCTTGATGGTAGGGGGTGGCTTATCAGTGTCTAGACAGGCTTATCTCAATTGAAACGCATGCATTCAAAAACGCAACCAAACGCATGTGCAAAAAAAAAACGCATGCGTTTACATAGACAGCAATGTGTTTTTTAGACGCAAACGAACGCATGCATTTCTATGCGGCAAATAGACGCCTCTGGAAATTACTACATGTTGCATTTCTGCAGCTGGACACAAGCATCGAAAAGACGCATGCGTCGTCAAACACATGCGTTTTTAGTGTTAAATATAGGAAAACATGACGCATGCGTTTATATGCGCTACAAACGCAGCGTCACTAAACGCAAAATGTGAAACCAGCCTAACAGAGGAGAGCAGGAGCAAAGAGACAAATACTTCCAATTCCTGTAAATAGACCAAAACTCACCCCACTTCTTGTAGAAAGACAAAGACTCACCACCAATTTCTTTAGCAATAAAAACCTTTCCTCACTTCCTGTAGAGCGCTAAAGACCCACCTCTGCTTCCTGTAGACACAAAAACCCTCCCTTATTTCCTGTAGAGAGCTGAATACACACCTCTGCTTCCTGTAGACAAATCCCCCATCCTTCCTGTAGAGAAAAAGACCCACCCTTCCATCCCCCCCTCCTGAAGAGAAACAGACCCATCCCCCACTTCCTGTAGATAGAGACACGCCCTCACATCCTGTAAAGACAAAAAACATTAATATTTCATGTAGAGAAAAAAACACCCTCACTTCCATTATAGACAAAAACCCACCTCACTTTCCATAAAGTCAAAGACTCGTCCCAACTTCTCATAGTGGCAGAGTGTTGTGAATTCTGTGATCAAGCTCCCTCCTGTGGTCACGAGTGGTACTGCGGCTTCTGAGTTTCCTTCCTCAGGTGATGAGGTTAAGTCGTTAGGTGCTGCTCTATTTAACTCCACCTAGTGCTTTGATCCTGGCCTCCAGTCAATGTTCTAGTATTGGTCTTGCTTCCTCCTGGATCGTTCCTGTGGCCTGTCTGCTCAGCATAAGCTAAGTTCTGCTTGTGTTCTTTTGTTGCTATATTTTCTGTCCAGCTTGCTTTTTTGGTTCTGCTTGCTTGCTGGAAGCTCTGAGACGCAGAGGGAGCACCTCCGTACCTTTAGTCGGTGCGGAGGGTCTTTTTGCCCCTCTGCGTGGTTGTTTGTAGGTTTTTGTGTTGACCGCAAAGCTATCTTTCCTATCCTCGGTCTATTCAGTAAGTCGGGCCTCACTTTGCTAAATCTATTTAATCTCTGTGTTTGTATTTTCATCTTACTCACAGTCATTATATGTGGGGGGCTGCCTTTTCCTTTGGGGAATTTCTCTGAGGCAAGGTAGGCTTATTTTTCTATCTTCAGGACTAGCTAGTTTCTCAGGCTGTGCCGAGTTGCATAGGGAGCGTTAGGCGCAATCCACGGCTACCTCTAGTGTGGTTTGATAGGTTTAGGGATTGCGGTCAGCAGAGTTTCCACGTCTCAGAGCTCGTCCTATGTTTTGTGGTTTTTGTCAGGTCACTTGTGTGCTCTGAACTTCAAGGTCCATTGTGGTTCTGAATTACCTATTCATAACAGTACTGGAGGCCCAAAGTACTATGCTTCTCAATAGAGGGAAAAAAGAAGTTCTGAGACCATTTTTTTTTCTTTGCACTGTGTTTTGCCTTTTTTTTCCCCTAGACATTTGGGTGGTTCAGGACACAGGTGTGGTGATGGACATTAAAGGTCTGTCTTCATGTGTGGATCTTCTCACTGCAAGAGTACAAAATATTCAAGACTTTGTGGCTCAGAATTCTATGTTAGAACCAAGAATTCCTATTCCTGATTTGTTTTCTGGAGATAGAGCTAAATTTCTGAGTTTCAAAAATAATTGCAAACTGTTTCTGGCGTTGAAACCTCGCTCCTCTGGTGACCCAGTTCAACAAGTTAAGATTATTATTTCTTTATTACGTGGCGACCCTCAAGACTGGGCATTTTCCCTTGCGCCAGGAGATCCTGCATTATGTAATATTGATGCGTTTTTTCTGGCGCTCGGATTACTGTACGATGAACCTAATTCAGTGGATCAGGCAGAGAAAAATTTGCTGGCTCTGTGTCAGGGTCAGGATGAGATAGAAATTTATTGTCAGAAGTTTAGAAAGTGGTCTGTGCTCACTCAATGGAATGAATGTGCTTTGGCAGCAATCTTCAGAAAGGGTCTCTCTGAAGCCCTTAAGGATGTCATGGTGGGATTTCCTATGCCTGCTGGTCTGAATGAGTCTGTCTTTGGCCATTCAGATCGGTCGACGCTTGCGTGAGCGTAAATCTGTGCACCATTTGGCGGTATTATCTGAGCATAAACCTGAGCCTATGCAGTGCGATAGGACTTTGACCAGAGCTGAAAGACAAGAACACAGACGTCAGAATGGGCTGTGTTTCTACTGTGGTGATTCCACTCATGCTATCTCCGATTGTCCTAAGCGCACTAAGCGGTTCGCTAAGTCTGCCACCATTGGTACGGTACAGTCGAAATTTCTTTTGTCCGTTACTTTGATCTGCTCTTTGTCTTCCTATTCTGTCATGGCATTTGTGGATTCAGGCGCTGCCCTGAATTTGATGGACTTGGAGTTTGCTAGGCGCTGTGGGTTTGTCTTGGAGCCCTTGCAGTGTCTTATTCCATTGAGAGGAATTGATGCTACGCCTTTGGCCAAGAATAAGCCTCAGTATTGGACCCAGCTGACCATGTGCATGGCTCCTGCGCACCAGGAGGATATTCGCTTTCTGGTGTTGCAAAATCTGCATGATGTGGTCGTGTTGGGGTTACCATGGCTACAAGTCCATAACCCAGTATTAGATTGGAAATCAATGTCTGTGTCCAGCTGGGGTTGTCAGGGGGTACATGGTGATGTTCCATTTCTGTTTATCTCATCATCCACCCCTTCTGAGGTCCCAGAGTTCTTGTCTGATTACCGGGATGTATTTGATGAGCCCAAGTCCAATGCCCTACCTCCGCATAGGGATTGTGATTGTGCTATCGAGTTGATTCCTGGTAGTAAGTTTCCTAAGGGTCGACTGTTTAATTTATCTGTACCTGAGCACGCCGCTATGCGGAGTTACGTAAATGAATCCTTGGAGAAGGGTCATATTCGGCCGTCGTCGTCGCCATTGGGAGCAGGGTTCTTTTTTGTGGCCAAGAAGGATGGTTCGCTGAGACCTTGTATTGATTACCGCCTTCTAAATAAAATCACGGTCAAATTTCAGTACCCCTTGCCGCTGCTATCTGATTTGTTTGCTCGGATTAAGGGGGCTCGTTGGTTCACCAAGATAGATCTTCGTGGTGCATATAATCTTGTGCGTATTAAACGGGGCAATGAATGGAAAACTGCATTTAATACGCCCGAGGGCCATTTTGAGTACCTAGTTATGCCATTCGGACTTGCCAATGCTCCATCAGTATTTCAGTCCTTTATGCATGACATCTTCCGAGAGTACCTGGATAAATTCCTGATTGTATATTTGAATGATATTTTGGTCTTCTCGGATGATTGGGAGTCTCATGTGAAGCAGGTCAGAATGGTGTTCCAGGTCCTGCGTGCTAATTCTTTGTTTGTGAAGGGATCAAAGTGTTTCTTTGGTGTTCAGAAGGTTTCATTTTTGGGGTTCATTTTTTCCCCTTCTACCATCGAGATGGACCCTGTTAAGGTCCAGGCCATTTATGATTGGACTCAGCCGACATCTCTGAAGAGTCTGCAAAAGTTCCTTGGCTTTGCTAATTTTTATCGTCGCTTCATCTGTAATTTTTCTAGTATTGCTAAACCATTGACCGATTTGACCAAGAAGGGTGCTGATGTGGTCATTTGGTCTTCTGCTGCTGTGGAAGCTTTTCAAGAGTTAAAGCGTCGTTTTTCTTCTGCCCCTGTGTTGTGTCAACCAGATGTTTCGCTTCCGTTCCAGGTTGAGGTTGATGCTTCTGAAATTGGAGTGGGGGCTGTTTTGTCGCAAAGAGGTGCTGATTGCTCGGTGATGAAGCCATGCGCCTTCTTTTCCAGGAAGTTTTCACCTGCTGAGCGAAATTATGATGTTGGCAATCGAGAGTTGCTGGCCATGAAGTGGGCATTCGAGGAGTGGCGTCATTGGCTTGAAGGAGCTAAGCATCGCGTGGTGGTCTTGACTGATCACAAGAACTTGACTTATCTCGAGTCTGCCAAACGGTTGAATCCTAGACAGGCTCGTTGGTCGCTGTTTTTCTCCCGTTTTGACTCTGTGGTTTCGTACCTTCCGGGCTCTAAAAATGTGAAGGCGGATGCCCTGTCTAGGAGTTTTGTGCCCGACTCTCCGGGTTTGCCTGAGCCGGCGGGTATTCTCAAAGAGGGAGTAATTGTGTCTGCTATCTCCCGTGATTTGCGGCGGGTGCTGCAAAAATTTCAGGCTAATAAACCTGATCGTTGCCCAGCAGAGAAACTGTTTGTCCCTGATAGGTGGACGAATAAAGTTATCTCTGAGGTTCATTGTTCGGTGTTGGCTGGTCATCCTGGAATCTTTGGTACCAGAGATTTGGTGGCTAGATCCTTTTGGTGGCCGTCTCTGTCGCGGGATGTGCGTTCTTTTGTGCAGTCCTGTGGGATTTGTGCTCGGGCTAAGCCCTGCTGTTCTCGTGCCAGTGGGTTGCTTTTGCCCTTGCCGATTCCGAAGAGGCCTTGGACACATATCTCTATGGATTTTATTTCGGATCTCCCCGTCTCTCAAAAAATGTCGGTCATTTGGGTAGTTTGTGATCGCTTCTCTAAGATGATCCATTTGGTACCCTTGTCTAAATTGCCTTCCTCCTCTGATTTGGTGCCATTGTTCTTCCAGCATGTGGTTCGTTTACATGGCATTCCAGAGAACATCGTTTCTGACAGAGGTTCCCAGTTTGTTTCGAGGTTTTGGCGAGCCTTTTGTGGTAGGATGGGCATTGATTTGTCTTTTTCCTCGGCTTTCCATCCTCAGACAAATGGCCAGACTGAACGAACCAATCAGACCTTGGAAACATATCTGAGATGTTTTGTTTCTGCTGATCAGGATGATTGGGTGTCCTTTTTGCCGTTGGCTGAGTTCGCTCTTAATAATCGGGCCAGCTCGGCTACCTTGGTTTCACCGTTTTCTGCAATTCTGGGTTCCATCCTCGTTTCTCTTCAGGGCAGGTTGAGTCTTCGGACTGTCCTGGTGTGGATACTGTGGTGGACAGGTTGCAGCGGATTTGGACTCATGTAGTGGACAATTTGACCTTGTCCCAGGAGAAGGCTCAACGTTTCGCTAATCGCAGACGCTGTGTGGGTCCCCGACTTCGTGTTGGGGATTTGGTTTGGTTGTCATCTCGTTATATTCCTATGAAGGTTTCCTCTCCTAAGTTTAAGCCTCGTTTCATTGGCCCGTATAGGATTTCTGAGGTTCTTAATCCTGTGTCTTTTCGTTTGACCCTTCCAGATTCTTTTTCCATCCATAACGTATTCCATAGGTCATTGTTGCGGAGATACGTGGCGCCTGTGGTTCCATCTGTTGATCCTCCTGCCCCGGTTTTGGTGGAAGGGGAGTTGGAGTATATAGTGGAGAAGATTTTGGATTCTCGTGTTTCGAGACGGAAACTCCAGTATCTGGTTAAGTGGAAGGGTTATGGTCAGGAAGATAATTCCTGGGTCTTTGCCTCTGATGTCTATGCTGCCGATCTTGTTCGTGCCTTTCATATGGCTCATCCTGGTCGGCCTGGGGGCTCTGGTGAGGGTTTGGTGACCCCTCCTCAAGGGGGGGGTACTGTTGTGAATTCTGTGATCAAGCTCCCTCCTGTGGTCAAAAGTGGTACTGCGGCTTCTGAGTTTCCTTCCTCAGGTGATGAGGTTAAGTCGTTAGGTGCTGCTCTATTTAACTCCACCTAGTGCTTTGATCCTGGCCTCCAGTCAATGTTCTAGTATTGGTCTTGCTTCCTCCTGGATCGTTCCTGTGGCCTGTCTGCTCAGCATAAGCTAAGTTCTGCTTGTGTTCTTTTGTTGCTATATTTTCTGTCCAGCTTGCTTTTTTGGTTCTGCTTGCTTGCTGGAAGCTCTGAGAAGCAGAGGGAGCACCTCCGTACCGTTAGTCGGTGCGGAGGGTCTTTTTGCCCCTCTGCGTGGTTGTTTGTAGGATTTTGTGTTGACCGCAAAGCTATCTTTCCTATCCTCGGTCTATTCAGTAAGTCGGGCCTCACTTTGCTAAATCTATTTAATCTCTGTGTTTGTATTTTCATCTTACTCACAGTCATTATATGTGGGGGGCTGCCTTTTCCTTTGGGGAATTTCTCTGAGGCAAGGTAGGCTTATTTTTCTATCTTCAGGACTAGCTAGTTTCTCAGGCTGTGCCGAGTTGCATAGGGAGCGTTAGGCGCAATCCACGGCTACCTCTAGTGTGGTTTGATAGGTTTAGGGATTGCGGTCAGCAGAGTTTCCACGTCTCAGAGCTCGTCCTATGTTTTGTGGTTTTTGTCAGGTCACTTGTGTGCTCTGAACTTCAAGGTCCATTGTGGTTCTGAATTACCTATTCATAACAGCAGAGACCATAGCCTCTTCCTATAGAGATCCACCCCCGCTAACTACATATGGATCCACCCTCACTTTCTATAGAGGCAGATCAGCCTCAACTTCTTGTAGAGACATACCCGCTCTCACTAACTGTAGATAGACCCACCCTCCCTAACTGTAGAGACAGGCCTGCCCTCACTCGCTATAGAGAAAACAAATCTGCCATCACTTTCTGTAGAGAGACATACCCAACCCCCATTTCCTGTAGATATCTGACCCGATTCCACTTCCTTTAGAGAGACAGACCCACCCCCACTTCCTGTTGAGAGTCAGACCTGCCCACACTTCCTGTAGAGAGACAGACCCGCCCCCACTTTCTGTAGAGAAACAGACCCATCACTTCCTGTAGAGACAGATTCAACTCCAGTTCTTGTAGAGAGACAGACCCACCTCCACTTCTTGTAGAGACAGACCTACCCTCACTTCCTGTAGAGACAGACCTACCCTCACTTCCTGTAGAAACACCCACCCTAATTTCGTGTAGACAGACCTACCTTCATTTCCTGTAGAGAGGCCTTCCCACCTTCACTTCCAGTAGAGAAACAGACTTGTCCTCACTTCATGTAGAGACAGACCCACCCTCACTTCCTGTAGAGACAGACCCACTTTCACTTCCTGTAGAAAGACAGACTCGTCCTCACTTCCTGTAGAGACAGACTCATACTCACTTCCTGTAGAGACAGACTTGTACTCACTTCCTGTAAAGACAGACGCCCCTCATCCTGTAGAGCCAGAAAACAGCCATATTTCATGTAGAGAAGAAACACCCTCACTTCCATTATAGACAAAGGCCCACCTCACTTTCCATAGAGTGAAAGACCAGTCCCATCTTCTCATAGAGGCAGAGACCACAGCCACTTCCTATAGAGAGATCCGCCCCCGCTAACTACAAATAGACCCACCCTCACTTTCTATAGAGAGACAGATCAGCCTCCAGTTCTTGTAGAGACATACCCACTCTCACTAACTGTAGATAGACGCACCCTCACTAACTGTAGAGACAGACCTGCCCTCACTAGCTATAGAGAAAACAAATCTGCCCTCACTTTCTGTAGAGAGACAGATCATCCTCCACTTCTTGTAGAGACATACCTGCTTTCACTAACTGTAGATAGACCCACCCTCACTAACTGTAGAGACAGACCTATCCTCACTAGCTATAGAGAAAACAGATCTGCCCTCACTTTCTGTAGAGAGACAGACTCCAATTCCTGTAGAGAAACACATGCCCCCATTTCCTGTAGATATCAGACTCGGCCCCACTTCCTTTGGAGAGACAGACCCGCCCCCACTTCCTCTAGAGAGTCAGACCCACCCCCACCTCCTGTAGAGAAACAGACCTGCCCCAGTTTCTGTAGAGAAACAGACCCGCCATCTCTTCCTGTAGAAACATTTAATTCCAGTTCCTGTAGAGAGACAGACCCACCTTCACTTTCTGTAGAGAGACAGACCCACCTTCACTTCCTGTAGAGAGACAGACTCGTACTTACTTCCTGTAAAGGCAGACCCGTCCTCACTTCCTTTAGAGACAGACTCATCCTCACTTCCTGTACAAACAGATCCGCCCTCACTTCTTGAAGACACAAAAGAGAATAGTAAAACCAAAAACACTCAGTTTGAAAAAATGTTGCAGTAATCCGCAAGTGCTAGTAAAAGATGTAAAAAACAGGGTATTTGGTTGATACGTTTTTTTGCAAAAAATGTATACTAAGCTGCTCTACCAATCTTCACGGTATACCCTTATCAGAGCAGTCCTAACTAATGTATGCAATCCCTATCTGATGTATTTAAAAACTTGATCATCTGTATATAACCTGTGTGAACAGGGTTCAGAGAGGAAAAATCCATGTGTGCATACAGGGTAGAACAGCTTTTGTGCAGATAGCCCAAGAGGAGTGGTGGAACTCCCCAGTCTTGTAGACACAAGAGAACAATTATGGAAACAGGAACACATGGGCTACTTGCACAGTGAACAAGTCTGTATGATCATGTTCACACACCACCAAGAAACCTGAAGACACAAAAGAGAATAGTAAAACCAAAAACACTCAGTTTGAAAAAATGTTGCAGTAATCCGCAAGTGCTAGTAAAAGATGTAAAAAACAGGGTATTTGGTTGATACGTTTTTTGCAAAAAATGTATACTAAGCTGCTCTACCAATCTTCACGGTATACCCTTATCAGAGCAGTCCTAACTAATGTATGCAATCCCTATCTGATGTATTTAAAAACCTGATCATCTGTATATAACCTGTGTGAACAGGGTTCAGAGAGGAAAAATCCATGTGTGCATACAGGGTAGAACAGCTTTTGTGCAGATAGCCCAAGAGGAGTGGTGGAACTCCCCAGTCTTGTAGACACAAGAGAACAATTATGGAAACAGGAACACATGGGCTACTTGCACAGTGAACAAGTCTGTATGATCATGTTCACACACCACCAAGAAACCTGAAGACACAAAAGAGAATAGTAAAACCAAAAACATACATACAGACTTGTTCACTGTGCAAGTAGCCCATGTGTTCCGCCCTCACTTCTTGTAGAGACACAGACCTGACCCAACTATTAGTAGAGACAGACCTGCTCTCACTTCCTGTAGAGACAAAGACCCATCCACCCTTCCTGTAGAGATAGATCCACCCTAATATCCTACAAACACAGACCTGCCTCCACTTCCTGTAGAGAAACAGACCCTCCTCCATTTTTGTAGAGAGACCCACCTCCGTTTCCTGTAGAGAGACAGACTAGCCCTCACTTCCTTTAGAGAGACAGACCCAACCCAACTTCCTGTAAAAAGACAAATCTTCCGCTTTTGCTGTAGAGAGACAGACCCACCATCATTTCATGTAGCGAGAAAGACCCGCCCTCCCTTCCTGTAGAGAGGCAGAACCGCCCTCACTTCCTGTAGAGAGGCAGACTCGCCCTCACTTCCTGTATAGAGACAGACCCTCCCTCAATTCCTGTATAGAGACAGATTCGCCCTCACTTTCTGTAGAGAGACACTCCCTCACTTTCTGTAGAGACACCCGCCCTCACTTTCTGTAGAGAAACAGCCGCCCTCACTTCCTGTATAGACAGACCGGCCCTCACTTCCTGTATAGAGACCCGCCCTCACTTTCTGTAGACACACCCACCCTCACTTTCTGTAGAGAGATACCCGTCGTCACTTTCTGTAGACACCCACCCTCACTTTCTGTAGAGAGGCAAACCCGCCCTAATTTCCTGTAGAGAGGCAGACTCGCCCTCACTTCTTGTAGAGAGGCAGACCCACTCTCACTTCCTGTATAGAGACAGACTGGCCCTCACTTCCTGCATAGAGACAGACCCATCCTCACTTTCTGTAGACACCCGCCCTCACTTTCTGTAGAGAGCCTCACTTTCTGTAGAGAGACACCCGCCCTCACTTTCTGTAGAGAGACACCCGCCCTCACTCTGTAGAGACACCCGCCCTCACTTCCTGTAGAGAGGCAGACTCGCCCTCACTTCCTGTAGAGAGGCAGACCCACCCTCACTTCCTGTAGAGACAAACCGGTCCTCACTTCCTGTAGAGATACAGACTAACCCTCACTTCCTGTAGAGAGGCAGACCCACCCTCACTTCCTGTAGAGAGACAGACCGGCCCTCACTTCCTGTAGAGACAGACCCACCCTGACTTTATGTAGAAAGACAGACCTGCTCTGACTTCCTGTAGAGATACAGACTCGCCCTCACTTCCTGTAGAGAGGCAGACCCACCCTCACTTCCTGTAGAGAGACAGACTGGCCCTCACTTCCTGTATAGATTATTAGTTAAGTAAATAAGGCAGCACACTGCAGCGCTAGAACATACAAACTTGAAAAACGAAATTTGAACTGCATTACTGCACTAGAAATATGAAAAATGAGAGCGTTTAGCGCATAAAAATGGCCAATTTTATGTGTACCTGGTAGCCCCTTTACGGGATCTCTCTTATACCAGGTCCTACACTTGCCTTACCTCGCTGAGAATAAACGTCTCCATCTGAGGCTACCAGGTACACATAAAATTGGCCATTTTTATGCCCTAAACGCTCTCATTTTTCATATTTCTAGTGCAGTAATGCAGTTCAAATTTCGTTTTTCAAGTTTGTATGTTCTAGCGCTGCAGTGTGCTGCCTTATTTACTTAACTATATACGAGTTGGCGACTCTAGGTTCAGCACCTGTTCACACTGAGTCTATGTTTGGATGTGCCGGTCAGGTTTTTGAAATGTATTCTCTAGCCTTCTGATCGTGCACTCCGCCTCCTAGCCACAGGTGTTTTAATTACAGCAGGTCCAATACCCCTCCACAGAGAGAGAGAATTTTAGTCTAAGAAGAGGTTTCACATGTACCCATTCAGATGGAGACGTTTATTCTCAGCGAGGTAAGGCAAGTGTAGGACCTGGTATAAGAGAGATGCTGTAAAGGGGCTACCAGGTACACATAAAATTGGCCATTTTTATGCGCTAAATGCTCTCATTTTTCATATTTCTAGTGCAGTAATGCAGTTCAAATTTCGTTTTTCAAGTTTGTATGTTCTAGCGCTGCAGTGTGCTGCCTTATTTACTTAACTATATACGAGTTGGCGACTCTAGGTTCAGCACCTGTTCACACTGAGTCTATGTTTGGATGTGCCGGTCAGGTTTTTGAAATGTATTCTCTAGCCTTCTGATCGTGCACACTGCCTCCTAGCCACAGGTGTTTTAATTACAGCAGGTGCAATACCCCTCCACAGAGAGAGAGAATTTTAGTCTAAGAAGAGGTTTCACATGTACCCATTCAGATGGAGACGTTTATTCTCAGCGAGGTAAGGCAAGTGTAGGACCTGGTATAAGAGAGATGCCGTAAAGGGGCTACCAGGTACACATAAAATTGGCCATTTTTATGCGCTAAACGCTCTCATTTTTCATATTTCTAGTGCAGTAATGCAGTTCAAATTTCGTTTTTCAAGTTTGTATGTTCTAGCGCTGCAGTGTGCTGCCTTATTTACTTAACTATATACGAGTTGGCGACTCTAGGTTCAGCACCTGTTCACACTGAGTCTATGTTTGGATGTGCCGGTCAGGTTTTTGAAATGTATTCTCTAGCCTTCTGATCGTGCACTCCGCCTCCTAGCCACAGGTGTTTTAATTACAGCAGGTCCAATACCCCTCCACAGAGAGAGAGAATTTTAGTCTAAGAAGAGGTTTCACATGTACCCATTCAGATGGAGACGTTTATTCTCAGCGAGGTAAGGCAAGTGTAGGACCTGGTATAAGAGAGATGCCGTAAAGGGGCTACCAGGTACACATAAAATTGGCCATTTTTATGCGCTAAACGCTCTCATTTTTCATATTTCTAGTGCAGTAATGCAGTTCAAATTTCGTTTTTCAAGTTTGTATGTTCTAGCGCTGCAGTGTGCTGCCTTATTTACTTAACTATATACGAGTTGGCGACTCTAGGTTCAGCACCTGTTCACACTGAGTCTATGTTTGGATGTGCCGGTCAGGTTTTTGAAAAGGTTTTTGAAATGTACTTCCTGTATAGAGACAGACCCGCCCTCACTTTCTGTAGAGATACCCGCCTTCACTTTCTGTAGAGAAACAGCCGCCCTCACTTCCTGTAGAGACAGACTCACCCTGACTTTCTGTAGAAAGACAGACCTGCTCTGACTTCCTGCAGAGATACAGACTCACCCTCACTTCCTATAGGGAAACAGACTCGTCCCCACTTCCTGCACCCCGTATTAGTGTCTCTGCGGCTAGAGATGGAAAGGGTCCACTTTTTGGTAATTTTTTGGTGGCTAAACACAAAATTTTTTATATAAAGTAATTAGCAATGTGCCTATTTATCAAACAATCTCAGGTTGTCTGACAGTACAGGGATCATTTGTTATACTAAAGCTACCAATAACCACTTCTGCACAGCATCATACTCTTGGGTTATGAATTATGATAAAATGTATAAAACAGGTGAATGTAGATAAATCTAGCACAATGTATTGACAGTGACAAGACACTTGTCACCTAGAGTTGGTGTATCTTCTACGACCTGAGGGTAACAATTTACATTTTCAGTGCAGAAGAAGAATGACTGTGCGCTCAATCTGTCTGTATGTCAGGAAATGGCCAAAAGAATGAGGCTGTAGAGAGATTACAAGAACAATGAGGTAACCACAACCATCCCGACAGTGATAAATTATGACAGATCATGGGAAGTGATATTTATAAAATTATTATTATATAATGAGCTAAAACTCATCACTCCCACACCCCTAGACAATCTGTTCCCAGCCACAAACCTTTTACTATCTTCTAACCATAGGAAACCACCTAGCCAGGCTTGTCCTGCTTGTGGACCGATGGGTCAATGAATTGTTCTGTACTTCTTCCAATTCGTAAGACATTATACGAGTGAAACAATTTTGCTTTGCAGGGATGAGGAACACCAAGAAGTGGACTCAATCATGTATATATATATATATATATATATATATATATATATATATATATATATATACCAACAAGAAGCAAAAAATATGCATAAACAACTCCAACAATAACGCTTGAATATAATAAATCTCTAAAACAATTTATTTTATTATTACAATAAATATAAAAGAAACCACACGGGTGGTGGTCATCTCTATGGAATGAGCTTGTGTATTACATATTAATAGCATTTGTGTGCATATTTACTTACTGAGATATTACATAGTAGTCTATGTGTGCACTTGCACTTTATATCATGAAGCTTTGTACGTACTCCCCTTTTGTTTTGCTTTATATATATACTATATGCTATGCCACTTTAAGCCATGCCCACCCCTCTTTTCCTGTATTTTGGTTTCTCTTCCCCACTAGTCTTTTCATTTATGCTTTTATAAACCCGTGTGGTTTCTTTTATATTTATTGCAATAATAAAATTCATTTGTTTTAAAATTTATTATATTGAAGCGTTATTGTTGGAGTTATTTTTGCAGTGATGAGTGCCAAGATCCCCCCGAATGGGTTACTTTCTTTTGGAGGAGAATCTGATTTGACTTAGCCACATAGCAAGACTTGTTAAAATGTCAGATACTAACCATATTTTTATACAGGACATTTATGTGCTCGTATCAGTTAAAGGGTTATTCCCCAAAAAATCAAGTTATTCCTGCTGGGTTCAAATTAGCGATCTCGATTTTGAACCCCGAAAACGCTGGATAACAGATAACTGTTATACCCAATGGTGGCTCACGTGGATTTGTGGACCCACTGTGCCACTGGACCAGGCCCGCACTAGGAATCTCCTGATGGTGGAGACAGACTGGGCTGTAGGTAGCTGCCAGGTTCCACTTCTAGGCAGATCCCGGTACTGCAGCTTCTGACTCCTAGAGCCCTAGTACTTAGTAAGTTCTGGCACCTCTACAGAACTGTTACTGACATGGTTTCGGGCTATGTTCAGACTTGACTGATTTTGGAGACTTGTTCTAACTTGTTCTAACTTCAGGGCCTCGTGTTGTCAGAGTTTATTCTAGATAACGTCCCAGACTTGCAAGCCCATGCCTCTATGAATACATTACAATATTCTGCTGGCTTTAGGAGCAGCTGATTGACCTTGATTTTGATCATCTCCGAAGTGCGCCCAATAGTTGGTACTAGAAAGGCATCTTTCTTTCTTCTGGAAAAGAGCTAACTTGCATACATTTATCCCCCAAAAAGTATTGACTGGCCTCCATATGCCAGCCTGCTGTCTCCACAAGAAGAAACATAGACAAGACTCCTGGTGAATAAAGTCCTTTTTTTATGGGAATTTCTATATTCTGTTCTCCGAGTTCCCTTCGTATATTGTAGATATCATTGATCATAAATCCATAAGAAAAAAATATTCTCCTCTATTAGGAACCAAGACATCCCACGTAACACCAAATAGCATTTTATGTGTGTGTTAATCTGGAATTGCTCCACATAAATTACAGATTGGAGAACTGTACCAAACCCAACTTTTTGAAGAACTAAAATAGGGGATACGATGACGGACGCTTTACAGATGTTGCACTAAGATACTTCTCATTTCCAAGGACGTAGCTCAAAAATTGCTCCTAATTTTAGGTAATTTTATAGTTCACGGCCTTCTGAGAGGTAGAGCGTGGGTTGGTGGGCACTTCTGAGAATAAACTCCTTTAATTATCAGCTGGTTAGATGCAGTGTGTAATACTATGGAGGTGGTCCAGCCCTCTCGGGAGAGAAGCATTACTCACTGCTAAAAGCCATACCTGGGAAGTGACTCAGGATGCTCCTAGGGCTAAGCTCGCGGCACCTGTCCCAGACAGGGCCGGCTATTAACAGATTACTTACTTACAGGGTGTTTGTGGAAATAAAGAATTAGACAGACAGCTGGAAAGGAAACCAGCCAGGGCCCTGTTTTCATGTACACAAAGTAGAGAAGCCAGAGGTACAAGGTCACTGCTGCCTCTTCTCTCCCACACATCGGCCCCACACATCTGGTTACACAGAGCACATTCCGCACATTAACATCACATACTGTTATTTTACTTTTGGTTGCCACTGAGATTTACATCTGATTTCAGTGCAAGGATCAGGATTTTGTGTTAAATGTATATACTTTTTTAAATGTTGCCAATTATTTCTTTATTTAAAAACAAAATTAATAATCTTGCAATTTTCACACTGGCGCTTTTTAGACTCTAACTTCCTGTCTTTTCAGGAAATAACACTGTCAGAAGGAGGTTTTTGCAAGTATCACCAACTGTTATGGCAGCGTCTGGGTCGGTGCAATCCACAGATTCTTACACTCTTCCTTCTAACTAAATTAGTAGTTATGATCAGCACAGGGTGACTTTGGTGTCGACTCTATGGCCACGTTCACACATGCAGTATTTGGTCAGTCTTTTACCTCAATATCTGTAAGCCAAAACCAGGAGTGGAACAATCAGAGGAAATGTAGAATAGAAACACGTCACCACTCCTGTATTTTTCATCCACTCCTAGTTTTGGCTTACAAATACTGAGGTAAAATACTGACCAAATACTCAACGTGTGAACTTGGCCTAAGAGCTGCAGCTCCTAGGCAAGTTAGCAAGAGTTAAATTGTTGCTGGGCGGGGGTTGTTAATCTCCTTTAGTCACATGCTGTTGGCGCACGAGTCATGTCTGCTCTCCTCTATATATGCTGGCTTTGCTGTGCAGGTAATACCAGCTATAGTTAGTCTATCATGGTCTAGAGAGGTGGACACATCCTGAATAACTGATGGTTATTCCAAAGTTGTTGTGAGGGGTATTTGGTAAAACCTTTCCTTTTCCGATGGTGTCTTTTTGTTACTTTGTTGCCTCACAGGTTTTACATTTTTGTACCTTAGTGTTTTTCCCTGTGCAAGTGCTGTGTGACTGTGCTTCTGCTTTATGTTCCCCATATACTTAGCAGATTAGTGCTACTCAGGAGCATAGCGAGGAATGAGTCTCAGGCGTCCCCACCATCAGGGGTAATCCTGGGGACAGGGATAGCTAAGGACCCCTAGCTTGAGCAACATCATAGGGGAGCCCATTTGCTATCCCACAGTCACACTGTGACAAACATATGTATATTAGCCACAATGGTCAGACCCTGACCCTATCTTTTGTATTGAAACATCTAATGAGTGTGTGCAGAGTTCATTGTGAAGGGAAGGTCAGCTGTGACATCACCTATTGTGATTGGTGGATCCTCTGTTATCAGCTGTATATAGAGGTTTTACCTATCATTGCACACATGCCTGTGATGATAGTGAGACTGCTGAAAAGGAAATGGGAGTCTCAAAATCGACAAAGTGGCCACAGTGAAAATTTCAAGATTACGATTTTTTTTAAAATAATGATCATATTAAAAAAAGCAATAATTTAAAAAAAAATACTTGGAAAACAAAAAAACGGATCTAAACAGTATGTTATTTTAGGCTGATAGGCTCCCTTAGAGGAGACTGGTTGTGTATAGACCCTTTTTTCACAATGCCCAAATTGTAAAAAAAAAAATTCTAACAGGGAAAAATTTTTTTTATTGCAAGAGTGACTTATTTGAAGCACTCTAAAAGTCAATGGCCAACCATTTAGTGAGCCAAGACCAGATATATTAGCCAAACCAATACAAGCATGTGAATACTACATAGCACATGTCCTTTGCTGTGTGGCATATCCATGGTCTGATAGATCTGCCTAGTATTAGTATCCCTGCAAATTGGCTTGAACCATTGTTTCTCGATGACCTCATTATTCAACATTCAAGGGCATTATTTCGGGGACTCATACCAAAATGTTAAGGCAAGATATGTAATGTCTCTGCTAATAAAATGACAAAACTATTTAGGGTGTACGCTAAATAAAACCCTTCTTAAAATAATCTAACTTGTAAATCTGCAATAGGTAATTAATTGTTGAAAGAAAATAGCAAGATCGCAATAGAATAGTTAGGTCTTCATTTTCCATGTACTTAGTTAGTCCACCTAGGACAACCTTTTTTAGTTAGAAGGGGCCTTCCATAATAAGATAATCATATTGTGTTCTACTGGCAGCCACATCAATCAGCTGTAATCTGCAGAGGGACCTGGTAACAAGTGTTTAAGGCTATCTGCACACGATGCGGATTTAGTGCGGATCAGCAGCGGATTTTTCCGTGCAGAAACGCTGCAGATCCGCTCTGTGATTTAGAGTACAATGTAAATCAATAGTGAAAAAAAAAAGCTGTGCACATAGTGCGGAAAAATCCGTGCGGAAACGATGCGGATTTAAAAGAAGTGCATGTCACTTTTGTGCGGACCTGTAGGGTTTCTGCACCCTTCCATTATAGAAATCCGCAGTGGTAAAAATCACAGAAAATCCGCACAAAATCTGCATCAATTCCGCATAAAATCCGCGGCAAATCTGCACCTGCGGTTTCTGCCAGGAGTTGCAGATTTTGTGCAGAAATTTCTGCACCCCATTCCGCAACGTGTGCACATAGCCTAATTCTACTGTAGCTCCTCCACAGGGAAAATTGAGTATTACATGGTTCACTCTGAAATCAGCAGGCTGTCTGTGTAATGTATGCAAGTATTAGGTCCTCCAAAGCTCAGCGAAATAAGCAGATCCCCTTCTCTTAATATGGCTTATCTAATCCAGACTACCTTTTTAAACCCCTCCGCACCCCACTAGAAATGGATAACCATGAGTAATAAAGGCTAAAACCCAGCACACAGATGGCTACAGTTGGCTTTCTGTGACTACAAAAGTGTTTGCGTCTTATTGGCCTTGAGTGTCCGCCTTCACATATGTGTTTTTATTGAGATTAATGGTTCCATAATGTTTCTGGAGGGGGCTCTGATGTATTTATTAGTCATTACCGATTCCTAAGTAAACACCCTTGTCTTTACCCAATGTCCCGACACCGTGGAAGATCAATACAGACTCTCTAAAGGTTTGTCCACTAGACTTCTTCAACTGAGTGTCGATTAAGGAAACCCATGATGTCAACTGGATGCATGAGAACTGGAAACGGTAACTCGGGATGGGCAAAAATGAAAATATCTGAGGCGGAGAAAGATGCATATTTGCCAGGAACGTAGACGTTTCACATTAATCCAAAGTCTCTGGTGTCTCAATTTATCAAATTGAATCATATGCATTATGTCAAAGTACATCACGCAATACCCAGCTATGTGTCTATTATGAGCACCCCTAGAGTCACAAGAGTGTAACCCACCCATGTTTTGATAAACATTAAGATCATGGCGGCCCCCCACTTCCAAAAAGTCTAGTGTTCTCAGCCATTTGACGTGCTTTGACTGGTCCCGATGTCCTGGCCTTGCCTATCTTCAGATGGTCATCTGGTTTGTTATTATCCGGGAATGACATAAAAACCTTAAATAACAAAAAGCCAAAATTCGTGCCAAAAAGACGATAATCACATTAAATTTCTTGTTTTCAGCATTTCAGAACTATCACACTCAGTGATATCACACTGCGGGCCTCTAAGCGGAGCTAGTCCAAAGTTTCTTCTCTTTTTACAAGATGCAAGCATGTGTATCACCGCTACGTTGTCTATGGGACCAGCGGAGAAACAGAGCTTGGTATGCTGCTGTCTCGTAGACAATGGATTAGTGGAGAACAGGAGTCTTGTTCTCTGGTTCGGTGGGGGTCCCAGTGATCAGACCGCCAACAATCAGGAAGTTATTTGTCATCTTGTGCATAAAAGCTAAGATACAAAGTTAGACATAGCCCTTTAATGTGTAACTGCTTTGAATTTTTGTGTATGTTCATATTGAAAGTCATGTTTAGAGTTGTCCGTTTTGATTTTTTTTTTTTTTAGATTTGCTTCTTCTAACTACTACTGAGTCTCACATAAAATCCTCTTAAAAAAAAGTAAAGGTAAACTCCGCTCTGTAGTGCATTTTCTGTTACGATGGAATCTAGGTTGCCATCTCCCGCCCCTTTAACCGTACACACTTCAAGTACAATCTTCAGCCAAGTGCCCAAGTTTCCTGGCAACCTGTAGGAAGCACTTTTAATTTCCTCGTTTACTCGGGACTCATTTCCTTTGTGTGAGTTGTCAGGTTGAGGGCCGGCCTCTTGTCTTTCCAAACACACTGGTACGATGAGCGGGCTTCATTCCAGCCACTCTGTGTGTTTTTAAAGATCCAGATACTTTGCGGGAACTCCTTACCATCCCCTTTAAGAAAAAAAAAAGAAATACAAAAAGAAAAATCAAACTTCATGATATCATATGTATGCATTAACCCATCGGCATCTGCTGTGTGGGAGGCATTAATTGTTTTACACGTAGGGTTCACAGCTAAGGGCAAACATCTGTAGTGTGAAATGGCCTATACCAAAGGAAATTGTAGAAAAAAAAGGGCAAAACAAACTTATGGCCCTGATGCACATTATCGATCTATCTATGATTCTAGTAAAACTGGAAAAGCTTCATGGTCTTGGGCCGTACTGCCATAGTATAGGGGCGCCTACACTGCACCTATATGTACATCGGATTGTAATGAAGGCATACAAAAACTTTTCAATTTTGATTTGATTGCATGACATATGATGGAGGTATTCTTGTACCAATTCTCACATAGGCGCCATATGGCAAGCATACCGACTAGTGCCTACAGGCCCTAAATAGTGCAGACCCCAAAACGCACCAACCTCCTATAGAAAGCAATGATGACTTAGTTTAACCCCTTCATGACCCAGCCTATTTTGACCTTAAAGACCTTGCCGTTTTTTGCAATTCTGACCAGTGTCCCTTTATGAGGTAATAACTCAGGAACGCTTCAACGGATCCTAGCGGTTCTGAGATTGTTTTTTTCGTGACATATTGGGCTTCATGTTAGTAGTAAATTTAGGTCAATAAATTCTGTGTTTATTTGTGATAAAAACGGAAATTTGGCGAAAATTTCGCAATTTTCACATTTTGAATTTTTATTCTGTTAAACCAGAGAGTTATGTGACACAAAATAGTTAATAAATAACATTTCCCACATGTATACTTTACATCAGCACAATTTTGGAAACAAAATTTTTTTTTTGCTAGAAAGTTATAAGGGTTAAAATTTGACCAGCGATTTCTCATTTTTACAACGAAATTTACAAAACCATTTTTTTTAGGGACCACCTCACATTTGAAGTCAGATTGAGGGGTCTATATGGCTGAAAATACCCAAAAGTGACACCATTCTAAAAACTGCACACCTCAAGGTGCACAAAACCACATTCAAGAAGTTTATTAACCCTTCAGGTGCTTCACAGCAGCAGAAGCAACATGAAAGGAAAAAATGAACATTTAACTTTTTAGTCACAAAAATGATCTTTCAGCAACAATTTTTTTATTTTCCCAATGGTAAAAGGAGAAACTGAACCACGAAAGTTGTTGTCCAGTTTGTCCTGAGTACGCTGATACTTCATATGTGGGGGTAAACCACTGTTTGGGCGCACGGCAGGGCTTGGAAGGGAAGGAGCGCCATTTGACTTTTTGAATGAAAAATTGGCTGCACTCTTTAGCGGACACCATGTCACATTTGGAGAGCCCCCGTGTGCCTAAAAATTGGAGCTCCCCCACAAGTGACCCCATTTTGGAAACTAGACGCCCCAAGGAACTTATCTAGATGCCTAATGAGCACTTTAAACCCCCAGGTGCTTCACAAATTGATCCGTAAAAATGAAAAAGTACTTTTATTTCACAAAAAAAATTCTTTTAGCCTCAATTTTTTCATTTTCACATGGGCAACAGGATAAAATGGATCCTAAAATTTGTTGGGCAAATTCTCCTGAGTACACCGATACCTGACATGTAAAGGTAAACCACTGTTTGGACACATGGTAAGGCTCGGAAGGGAAGGAGCGCCATTTGACTTTTTGAATGAAAAATTATCTCCATCGTTAGCGGACACCATGTCGCGTTTGGAGAGACCCTGTGTGCCTAAACATTGGAGCTCCCCAACAAGTGACCCCATTTTGGAAACTGGACCCCCCAAGGAACTTATCTAGATGCCTAGTGAGCACTTTAAACCCTCAGGTGCTTCACAAATCGATCCGTAAAAATGAAAAAGTACTTTTTTTTCACAAAAAATTTCTTTTCGCCTCAATTTTTTCATTTTCACATGGGCAATAGGATAAAATGGATCCTAAAACTTGTTGGGTAATTTCTCCCAAGTACGCCGATACCTCATATGTGGGGGTAAACCACTGTTTGGGCACACGGCAGGGCTCGGAAGGGAAGGCGCGCCATTTGACTTTTTGAATGGAAAATTAGCTCCAATTGTTAGCGGACACCATGTCGCGTTTGGAGAGCCCCTGTGTGCCTATGCATTGGAGCTCCCCCACAAGTGACCCCATTTTGGAAACTAGACCCCCCAAGGAACTTATCTAGATGCATACTGAGCACTTTAAACCCCCAGGTGCTTCACAGAAGTTTATAACGCAGAGCCATGAAAATAAAAAATAATTTTTCTTTCCTCAAAAATGATTTTTTAGCCTGGAATTTCCTATTTTGCCAACGGTAATAGGAGAAATTGGACCATAAATGTTGTTGTCCAGTTTGTCTTGAGTACGCAGATACCCCATATGTGGGGGTAAACCACTGTTTGGGCGCACAGCAGGGCTTGGAAGGGAAGGCACGCCATTTGGCTTTTTAAATGGAAAATTAGCTCCAATCATTAGCGGACACCATGTCGCGTTTGGAGAGCCCCTGTGTGCCTAAACATTGGAGATCCCCCACAAATGACCCCATTTTGGAAACTAGACCCCCAAAGGAACTAATCTAGATGTGTGGTGAGCACTTTGAACCCTCAAGTGCTTCACAGAAGTTTATAACGCAGAGCCATGAAAAAAAAAAAAAAATTATTTTCTCAAAAATGATTTTTTAGCCCGCAATTTTTTTTCCCAAGGGTAACAGGAGAAATTTGACCCCAATATTTGTTGTCCAGTTTCTCCTGAGTACGGTGATACCCCATATGTGGGGGTAAACTACTGTTTGGGCACACATCGGGGCTCGGAAGTGAAGTAGTGAAGTTTTGAAATGCAGACTTTGATGGAATGCTCTACGGGCGTCACGTTGCGTTTGCAGAGCCCCTGATGTGGCTAAACAGTAGAAACCCCCCACAAGTGACCCCATTTTGGAAACTAGACCCCCCCAAGGAACTTATCTAGATATGTGGTGAGCACTTTGAACCCCCAAGTGCTTCACAGACGTTTACAACGCAGAGCCGTGAAAACAAAAATTCATTTTTCTTTCCTCAAAAATGATGTTTTAGCAAGCAATTTTTTATTTTCTCAAGGGTAACAGGAGAAATTGGACCCCAGTAATTGTTGCGCAGTTTGTCCTGACTATGCTGGTACCCCATATGTGGGGGTAAACCACTGTTTGGGCACACGTCGGGGCTCGGAAGGGAGGGAGCACCATTTGACTTTTTGAATTAAAGATTGGCTGGAATCAATGGTGGCGCCATGTTGCGTTTGGAGACCCCCTGATGTGCCTAAACAGTGGAAACCCCTCAATTCTACCTCCAACACTAACCCCCCTACACCCCTAACCCTAATCCCAACTGTAGCCATAACCCTAATCACAACCCTAACCCCAACACACCCCTAACCACAACCCTAACCTCAACACACCCCTAACCCTAACCACAACCCTAATTCCAACCCAACCCTAACCCTAAGGCTATGTGCCCACGTTGCGGATTCGTGTGAGATTTTTCCGCACTATTTTTGAAAAATCCGCGGGTAAAAGGCACTACGTTTTACCTGCGGATTTACCGCGGATTTCCAGTGTTTTTTGTGCGGATTTCACCTGCGGATTCCTATTGAGGATCAGGTGTAAAACGCTGCGGAATCCGCACAAAGAATTGACATGCTGCGGAAAATACAACGCAGCGTTTCCGCGTGGTATTTTCCGCACCATGGGCACAGCGGATTTGGTTTTCCATATGTTTACATGGTACTGTAAACCTGATGGAACACTGCTGCGGATCCGCAGCGGCCAATCCGCTGCGGATCCGCAGCCAAATCCGCACCGTGTGCACATAGCCTAATTCTAAAGGTATGTGCACACGCTGCGGAAAACGCTGCGGATCCGCAGCAGTTTCCCATGAGTTTACATTTCAATGTAAACCTATGGGAAACAAAAATCGCTGTACACATGCTGCGGAAAAACTGCACGGAAACGCCGCGGTTTACATTCCGCAGCATGTCGCTTCTTTCTGCGGATTCCACAGCGGTTTTACAACTGCTCCAATAGAAAATCGCAGTTGTAAAACCGCCGTGAAATGCGCAGAAAAACCGCGGTAAATCTGCGATAAATCCACAGCGGTTTAGCACTGTGGATTTATCAAATCCGCTGCGGAAAAATCCGCAGAGGACCAGAATACGTGTGCACATACCGTACCCTAACCCTACCCCTAACCCTAACCCTAGTTCTAACTCCAACCTTAGTGGAAAAAAAAAAAAATTCTTTATTTTATTATTGTCCCTACCTATGGGGGACAAAGGGGGGGGTCATTTACAGTTTTTTTATTTTGATCACTGTGATAGGTTTTATCACAGTGATCAAAATTCACATTGGAACGAATCTGTTGGCCGGCAGATTCGGCGGGCGCACTGCGCATGGGCCCGCCATTTTTGGAACAAGGCGGCGCCCAGGAAAGAAGACGGACGGACCCCGGGAGGCTAGGTAAGTATAAGGGGGGGGAGATCAGGGCACGGGGGGGGGCGTCTGAGCACCGGGGGGGGTGGGGGGTGGATCGGAGTATGGGGGGGTGGATCGGTGTGCGGGCGGGTGGATCGGTGTGCGGGCGGGTGGATCGGTGTGCGGGCGGGTGGATCGGTGTGCGGGGGGGGTGGATCGGTGTGCAGGGGGGTGGATTGGAGCACGGGGGGAGCGGACAGGAGGACGGGGGAGCGGAGCACAGGACAGAGGGGAGCGGACCACAGATCGGAGGGCTGGAGGGGCGATCGGTGGGGTGGGGTGGGGGCACAAAAGTGTTTCCAGCCATGGCTGATGATATTGCAGCATCGGCCATGGCTGGATTGTAATATTTCACCAGTTTTTTAGGTGAAATATTACAAATCGCTCTGATTGGCAGTTTCACTTTCAACAGCCAATCAGAGCGATCGTAGCCACGGGGGGGGGGGGGGGGTGAAGCCACCCCCCCTGGGCTAAACTACCACCCCCCCTGTCCCTGCAGGCCGGGTGAAATTGGAGTTAACCCTTTCACCCGGCCTGCAGGAGCCCAATCCGGCCATGACGCATATGCTGCGTCACAAGGTCGGATTGACACGGGTTTTCATGACGCATACGCTGCGTCAAAGGTCAGGAAGGGGTTAAAAAGGTTAAAATGGATATCAACATTTTTTTCTTAGTATCTTGGTTAGGTCGCATGATGAATCTTTTCCTTCTGCCAAGTAAAATCTTTCCTATTCTATGAGATTATACAATATTCACATCTGCATTGGAGGCTCCATCCTCCAACATGCGGGATAAAATAGCCACCATATTGACAGAAACCTGATAAATCTAATTCAAGGTAATGGGTCCATCGTGTAGACAATGGTAACTGTTCTTACTGCTGTGCTGTCACACACTATCTGTACAGTTTATTCAGAGTTTTACTGCTTTTTCTTCCTACCTCTATTGGTAAGATGTGAGCTGTTATGTCCTCTATTCACCACGGTGTGGCTGCTGCATTCCTTGCATTGACTTTTATAAGGGCTACAATATTCCGTGCATTATTCCATGTTTTGTTATCGTGGCAAGGCATGATGGAGAAGTTCAGCCACACCAAAGATCATGTGCGCCTTCCTTGGCCAATGAAAAGTGTAAAATAGTAGTAGCCTTTTTTTTGGCAGAAATCAAATATTTTTCAAATGTATTAAAATTTGCTATGAATTTAATTACCATCAAAGCGATGCACTCATCTCCAAAACGTGTCCAAACTTTTTTTTGGTATGTTATGCCGGGGTTCTAGTTTTGTACGGGGTTCAGCATTACCTGGGATTGAATTTTGGATTTAGTTATTTGCAACCAAATTTATGGAAATGATTGAGGATGCTTTTGATTCTTAGGTCACTCTTGAACTCAAAATTTAGCCTGAAATGTCAATATGAGCTGTAAAATATGAAAAATAATGACAGCGTTCTCTTTTTGCTATGTTATTTCTCAGGTTATGGACCAAATATCAAGCATGGTTTCTGCAGATCCATCTGCGCACAAGACTGAAGATCATTATACCGGAGACCCTGACATACGAGGATATGAAACATCTCATGTTGGATAAGACACAAGTAAAGTTGATGGATGAACGTCTACTGTGTGGTCGAGTATTGCACTTGGTTTACAATGGATGGAGCTCTGCCACTACAGGATGGATATTACATGCTCGAAAAGAACGTTGCCAAATGGTCTTGTACATTATGGACCACATCCAATTTTACAAGAACTTCAACAGTTCAGATCCTTACTATCCATAAAGACTTGAAGAAATGCGAGGAGCACTTGCAGAGGATCCAGCTGTCCTTTTATCCTGTGTGGTGGATCCAAACTTGGGTGCTCAGTCCTTCTATTAGAAATATTTTCTCCATCTTATATATTGATTTCTCTGATTTGCGGACACTTTTACATAAATATTTTTAAAAAATGGAAAAATATTTGGTACCTTTCACTTATTTCTCTGCAAATAAGAAAATAATGCAATACAATTGGCCAAGTGCACAGGATGGATAATGTCAGCACCCAACCACCCGCGAACCATACATGCGCTGAGATGTTAGTTGGTAGGGAAGTATCACCCCGTATAGAGCTCACCTCAGGTAATGTCAAGCAGTGGTATACACACATGACATTCAGCTCAGGTTCATTAAATAATTCCTCAGAACTGTAAAGTTAAGTTTTATGATCTCCATTGATTATGGCTAAATGGCTAACCAAAGTCAACATCACCTGATAATCCAGCGCTGGGCAGTTTGTGTGTGGACGTCTCTAGCAAGAGGTGAGATATTCTTTCTGTAAAAATTTGCAGAAAACTCCTGTCAAGAATGTAGAGCCTTGTTCACACCGGTCCTGTTGAGGGGGCATGCTGGAGTCATGCGACACACACCTCTTAGTGAATCGGGAGTGTAGGACAAGTGGCCTTCACTTCGCCACTAATCCTACTCTTGTCCCTGCTGGAGTAAAATTTCTGGCTTAGTGAATGCCGCCGCTGATCATAAATTTGATGATCGACAGACACCATGCCACCATCCCGACTCAGATCTGTTCACATTCTTGAAGCTGGGCAGAAATCGCCAAATTTTAGCCCAGCCTTGAGTTGCTCCAAGATTTTGCATGGATCTGCCCTTTCACGAATCGGACTCTTTTATAAACCCAGTATGGTTTTTGCAGGTATCCTATGAGTTCCAATTTTAGTCCTCCTACCTCCATCGACTGACATGTTCAGTTAGTCATGTGGCATGCAAACCTCTCCCGTTATTGCAAGCATTAACTGGAACAGAGGACCAAAGTTTATCTGTAATTTATGAATGTTGCATAATATATTTTGTTTTCTTCAACTGGGTTATTCCCATCTTCATAGATGGATTATGTCAGACAGTGGTTGTAAAAAAATAAACAATTTTGGAGTTTACTGCTTATTAAAATGTTCAGTCGTTCTTGATATATTAACACTTTTATTTAGAGCTCATTGCCTAGGAGACCGACCACCACTTCTAAACAACAGAACATAGAACATGTGCCATGCTTACAAGCTTTTTTTTTTTATTCAGCTAGTAACACCTATTTGTAGCTGGCCGGGATCACTGGAGCACGCTGTTGCCTCCAATCCCTTCCATCCTATGCACAGTTCTTATAATCTAGACAGTAGTGGTGGTCTGTCTCCATGGCAACGAGCTGTAAGCAAAAGCAAATTCTTACTATCCCAAGAACGGCTATACAATTTAATAAGCATTAAATTCCAAAAGTGTTTGACCTTGTTGAATAGTGGTTGTAAAAATAATCTATTAAATTAAGGTTAGCCCCTTTAGGACATCCACACATTGGAATAAAGTTAGCTTTTGGCAAGACTGGTTGAGCATATGGAGAACCTTCTGTGCAGGAGGGAAGCATTGTCCAGCTTAAATGCAATCCCTTTGTTGTTATAGAAGAGAGCTGGTGCCAGAAGACCTTTGGATTACATATGGCCACCTAATCTGTACTTATCCTGGAAGAGTATGAGACTGTTAAGTGGCTAATGTAGGATGAAACATCATGTAGCCATCTTCTTACTTCCCATGGGTGATATGAAAGTTCTGTTAGTTCCACAATCCCCAAAAATGGAGAAATGAAGTCAATGGAGAAGTCAAGGGTTGATCTCTTCTTCAAAGATCAGGAAGTTGTATACCCAAGCATGGTGGCCTCCTGGCATTGGGATGACTTATTCTTCATCATTATGGGCCTTTTCTCCTATATATGTCGCTGTTGGCCACTATTACATGAGTGAACAATATTCCGCATTCTCCATGAAATACTTATATCGATTACTGCATCAGCCCCGCCTTCCCCAAATTATACCATACAAGTTATGGTTACCTGCCGGCAATGACTTGTCCACCAAGATAGGATTGTTCCAGATTTGCCATCTCTTTAGATCTTTTAGGATATGTACGTAGGTACAAGATAGAAGACCTGCAGTAGACGCCTATGTTTGCGTCAGTTTGGACACGACCAGTTAATGACCAGTGATAATATAATGACGCTGGACAAGGTTTCTTATCGGTTACATGTATACAGGTATGTTGAGTGTAAATTTACCAGTCTGTAAGATGACGGAAATTACATAATTGAGGCACAGTTCCTTTTGGAAGACGATAGGTTAACGGAGGTGTGCGTATGAAGGGGGAGGGGTATTGGAACTTTTCTAGCGGTAAAGACATGGCTCCAGAGAGCATTTTCAATGTTATTCTTGGATTGCAGTGCCCAAAATTCAGACTTTTATGAGGATCCTAAAAATCTTAAGTGCCCAATAGGTCAGTATTGATTCAGTTTCTGCTTACTACCATAATATTTGTATTATGCATATGAAGAAAATGTCGCTCGTTGGGCTATGATAGAAGGATGGATTAATATTGGGCTACATCTCTACTGGGAAGTTACTCCATGCATCTCATTCAGCATCGGACATGACAGCCAAAATGACTGCAAGACTTTTCTTGACTCAGAAACTACCTGAATTATTGAGTATATCTGCAACCAACTCCATGACGCAGTAATATATGCCAACCAAAGAGCGCAGTAGACACTATATGCGCCAAGATCTATGCAGACATTGAATATATTATTATGCTTTGCTTATATACCGCTATCATATTCCACAGCACAGACATTATCATCACTGTCCCCATTGGGGCTCACAATATCAGTATGTCTTTGGAATGTGGGAGGAAAACTGAGTACCTGGAGGAAATCCACATGAACACTGGGAAAATATATTATTGTCATATACACTATGCCTATAAAATGTAACCAAATTGGCAAATTCATATGTGACCACCAGACATAACAAGGTGTACATTTCTTGTGATGAGACCCCAACTTTTTTTTTATGGCATACAATTAAAGGTAGTCCCATTAGTCTAAAGCCCGGTTCAGACAGCAGTACTAAAATCAGTCTAGCTCCACGTGATCGTCCACACAGCCCCAAATCAGCAAGTTATTGACATGCAACTTGTCTGGACCATTGATGTGAAAAATGGCTGCTGGGCGCAGGCACACTGCTTATTCTTACTGTGTTGTCCGGTGGGCATACTGACTGATAAAAACCTGTCGGAATTAGCCCTTAGCCTGTTTTTATGTAGTGTTGGATCCTTCCTGATATTTTAAATTTGTACATTTTTGGGACAGGAGAAGCATGTCCGATGGCAAGGTTGAGATCCTTGTTGTGGCTGGTGGGCGAACACAAATTGGCCAGTTTGTGCACCAAGAACCTCAATTTTACACGTATAGTCTATCTGGCAGCAATGCAGTTTACATTTCATATATTCAATGTCTGAAGACATCAGATCACACGCATGTATTCTTTGGATTGTATATGTTACAGTAACAGCAGCTTGCACCTGTTCACATTTGCTTCATTCTGTTAGGAGGTGTTTGTCTTTTTTTTTTTTACTCTGGAAATAAAAAATTCCCGAGATTTCTAATTTGATTATGTGTTGGTCAGAATTCATCAACACCAGGTACGGACTGGGGATGAAATTCTGCCCTGGCATTTGAAATCACACAGGCCCATGTATCCCCGTCCCCAATAACTAGATGGGATATATTACTAATATTGCCCTGGATGGAGGAAAGGAAGAATTACTACAAGACCAATATTTCTAATTATAGGGAGATGGCCAGTTCCAAGACAGATATACACGTGTGCCGATACAGAGATTGTATATTGGCGAGATTTTAGTCGAGACAGCACTGGCCCAAGTGAAGCCAAGAAAAAAGGTGGTGGAGCTGGCAAGCCCAACCTCGGGCAGGGGCTCTGTCCCTAGATGTGGTGCGCCAAACAGCTACTTTCAGGAAGTCCTCTAAAAATAAAAGGTACCTTAATAAAGCCAATCTACAGGGTGGCATGACACACACATTGCCCCTTCCTCCTTAAACCTCCCCACCCTTTGAATAGACATCGCCGTGCTTTAGACCAACAGAGAGGTTGTTGGCACTGGCCTCTGGGCACCATTCATGGGCCTCTCTGCAGGGGACAATATACCTTATCAACAGGTAAGTCATAACTGTTATGGGTCCTTCACATTTGAAGACATCATAAAGGAGTTGTTCACTTTTGGCGACTATTTTCTTTTTACTTAAAGTGCAAAACATTTTTTTACAATTGGGTTTTATTAAAAATTTTGCACCACCTTGCTTTTATAGGCGATTTGTTTTCTCCACACATTCAACTTTGATGTGGTCTCTGGTCATAAATCGTCTGAGAAAAGCTCAGGAAAAGACAGATAAAAGGTTTACAACCCCCCTGCGGAAACAGTCATAGTGAGCTCACTAAAGGATTATCAGCTCATTCTGCAGCCACCATTGAGGCCAGAGAAGGCAACACTTTTACCGAAACCCATATGCAATAATACATTTTTAGATTTAAGTTAAACAAAGAAAATTGTCCCGAAAGGTGAAAACACCCTTTATTATTTTTCAACTTTTTGTGCTATTTTTATGTTTGATAATTGGGGCTGTAAGGGCTCCTATGATGCCACTTCTCCCTGTGTGCCTGGCAGTGACGTGTGGTTACCATGCAGCTCGTTTTTATGGCCATACGAGGCTTTCATAACCACGTGTGTCGCAGACCTGGAAGGCTTTTCGTTCGTTTACTTTTTACAAAGTCAAATATTAGTTGTCGGTTGGCCATTCTCTGATTTTTCACCCTTGCTTTTGTGCGTCCCTCCACGCCTGGCGCCTTGTGCCTCAGATAAGAGGTGGGAGGGGGCGCCGCTGAAAGGTTCACTTCAATCTCTTTCTACCTGTACAGAAAATCTGAACCACCTCCTACATTGTGAAAAAACAAACAGCAAAATACACCGAGCGGCCTCACTCCATGTGTAGTATGCAGGAGCGCCGGGGTGACGGCCCGAGCTCGACGGCGACAGTCAGTTCCATCAGTCATAAAATCTATGCAGAGCGATTATACAGTCACTGCTGCTTCTCCACAAGCCCCTTCCAGGCAGGAGCTTAGTGATGGTGGCCACGTTTTGCATCATCACAGGGTCAATGAGGCTTCTTAGAAATACCAGCCCCTGCTCACTCCTTTTACGTCGTTACATGAGTTAGACCCTTATCACATCAAATTGTGCATTATATATTGGAGGTATAGATCAATAGGCTGCAAATTATCCAAAAGTGGGGTACATCATCTATACAACCCTCTTACTATCTAAGGCCAAGCCCGGCTGCAGACGAGCGTACGAAAATTTGTCACCTTTCATCGAGACTATTCGGACGATTTTCAACTAATTTTCATCCTTGTGCCAGTATTTTACATCTGTGTATGATTTGCATATGTGTTTTTTACGTCCATGTAACATCCATTCCGTATTTTTATGTCATTTTGCCATGTATCTGTGTAGCCATTTTGTATGTCAGTTTGCTTTCCATCTTTGTATCCATTTTCTATATCGGTGTGCCATCCATCCGCAGATCCGTTTTTGACATCCAAACGTCCCTTTTTTTTAACTTCCGTGTGCCATCTGCATTTCTATTTTTTACATCTGTGTGCCATTGGTGTGTCCATTTTTCAAGTCCATGTGCCATCGGCGTGTTAGTTTTTTACGTGATATGAATTTTTTTTATTAATCTCCACCTAGAAACTTTCACCCAACAGACGTCCACATATGCATGGTGTATTACTATTGTGATGGTGCAGGATGATGGTGGGCTGTATGGAGACTTTGTTCCCTGCCCTTCAGAGCAGTCAGAGATACAAAATAGGAAAAGCTCCAGACAAATCCGTCCATTCGCGTTCTGCAGCATGTATCTTTGTAAAGTATACTCTTCGGTCTGCTGACGTTTACTGACCAAATGGTTAAAGGGAACCTGTCACCCCGTTTTTTGAGATTGAGCTATAAATACTGTTAAATATGGCCTGCGCTGTGCGTTACTATAGTGTATGTAGTGTACGCTGATTCCCCATGTATGCTGAGAAATACATTACCAAAGTCGCCGTTTTTGCCTGTCAATCAGGCTGGTCTGGTCAGGTGGGCGTGTTCACAGCGCTCTTTTCTTCCCCAGCTTTCCGTTGGTGGCGTAGTGGTGTGCGCATGTCCAGAGTTCCGACTTCCCTGCGCCCACGTGAAGACACAGCGCGCGATCTGCGCTGTAATCCCTTGCATCGGTGGGGGCGGCCATCTTCCTGGGGCCGCGCGTGCGCAGATGGAGTGCTCTGCTGCACGGGGCTTCAGGAAAATGGCCGCGGGATGCCGCACGTGCGCATTAGAGATCGCGGCGGCCATTTTCCCAAAGCCGAGATGCAAAACGGGGTGACAGGTTCCCTTTAACAAGACGTATTTGGCCTATACATTGGGAGCTTTTTTGGACTACACGACAAGTGTGATGCATCGCACACAATACAGTCTCCAGAGGGACAGTACTCCATATAGTTCGCCAGTAATGACCTCCGATCCTCCGCAGAGGCTGCTCGGCACATAACCAGCATAACCGATGAACAGGAACAATCAGTCGTCCTTTATCTTTCAGCTCTTCTTTATAGGAGATAAGAATTTTTGGATGAGTTTACAGAAAGTGCTGAAAAGTATCTTTTCGCTTCCTGTTGACCTGCTTCACAATGAGGGGCCTGCTGTGAGCGGGGGAAACATCCCACAGACTCCCCACTCCTAATACAGAAGAGGCGGCTGTCATTGGGAGAGCGATGTTTGGACGGTTCCTCCATTCTACACGGGAGCAGTGCACTTTGTGATGGAGTCAGCCAATCCAGGAGGCACAAAAAACAAGCCTGGCCTAAAACTGGATTTTTTGGAGGATGATTTGTATTCATGTATTCGTGCTTACACAAATGACAATCGCAACAGTAGGACAATGAGAAATTCACAGAACGGGACGAAAACTAACTTAAAAAATAAATAAATAAAAATTTGGACCTTTGTCTAAGTTGCTGCCCTGGATGGTGGTGGTAGGAGGACCAATGCCAGTTCATCTTCAAGCACCATGTGGCCCTTTAGAAAAAGGATTTTTGGGATCTAAGAGTGATCTGGGATTTTATGCTAAAAGTGAATGTCCAGATCTGGTAATCCTGTACAGATTGTAATTTCTTAGTATATTTTATAGCAGTTGGTTTTTTTCTGATACAGAGCTCCTAATCCCTTACATAGACAAAGATTTAAAGGCGACCTGTCCGATCTGCTGGCAGTATTTCATAGAGCAGACAGATATGTAGTTTTGTGGAAAAAAGATTAATTAGAACTTACATTTTTATTATTATTTATTTACATTTTATGCTCTGGAGTCCAGTGGGCGGTCCTAATCTGTGATTGACTGTTATCCCTGTAGACAGTGTCACACAGGGAAGGATAACTATTTCAGGGATTTTACTGTGACCACTTGGAAGTAGCCACTTCCCCAGCAGAACATGATGACCACTTATCGATGAGAACTTTCATATCCTTTATTTTCTTTGTGACTTTAGCTTTTGAAATGAAAGGGCAGATCTTCAAGAGATCTTTATTGTGGCATTTCCAATCTAAAAATTTAATTAAAGGGGTTGTCTAGTTTAAATGAGGCTTTAAATGGTAAGTTATGCAATTTTCTATTATTTCTTTAACCAATGCCCGGACCTCCGCTCTGGTCTCGACTGTAGCGAGTCCTCTTTGGGCTTTATATGTGACACAAGGAAGGGTTTCCTAGGACAGCATGTGACCAGTGTTGGGCGTGAAGGGGGTTGTCTGACTGATTCAATCGCCTAGACAGCCCTCTTCTGAATATATTTGTAAACTTAAGGGGTTGTCTTGTGAAAGCCAAATAGGATTGGTGATTACTAGGGTTGAGCGACTTTTACTTTTTTAGGGTCGAGTCGGGTTTCGCGAAACCCGACTATCTCAAAAGTCGAGTCGAGTGAAATCGGCCGATTATGGCGAAAAGTCGGGGATCGACCGAAACACGAAACCCAATGCAAAGTCAATGGGAATTTTTTTTCTCTCTCTCTCTCTCTCTCTCCTCCGTCCCTGAACAGAAAAGCTGGTGTTACACATTGCAAATCGCTACAGCGCACAAGCGACAAGATGGCGATAGGCATCCACGCCCCTAAGACCTATGTCATTACTCTGCCCACGCTCCTTCATTGGCTGAAAAAAATGGCGCCAAACGCGTCATACGAAATGCGACTTTGGCGCCAAGATCGCCGACTGCATGGCCGATCCCACACTAGGATCGGGTCGGGTTTCATGAAACCCGACTTTGCCAAAAGTCAGCGACTTTTGAATTTGTATGATCCGTTTTGCTCAAGCCTAGTGATTACGCCCCCACAGTGCACATATATCCTCTTTATAAAATGGAGCGGCAGATCGGAGACACAACCAGTGATCAGGTGTGCCACTACTGTATAAGTATGACTATGACAGCCATGCTTTCTAATTTTAAACAACCCCTTTAAATCAAAATGTTAATATCATACAGTACTTATCTACTGGGACGCATCTGTTTTTTCTCGGACAGCACTTGGACTCAGTTTCATTGTTCCATACTCATATTAGTTTAGGGGGACAAAAAGGATCTGTGCATCCGATTTGTGAGAGTCGGATCATGTTCTATTCATCCCCATTTTGCGGATCGGACTTGGCCATTAGTGTCTCTAAAGTATCATATACAAGGGATGTATCATGGAAGACATACATGGTTCTTCAGTTCTCTATCTGGACTTCACTGATCTATTAAGAGTCAATGGATAAATAAAAGTTCAGGAAATCTTCACTTTATAGAAACGGATGAGAAAAAGCTGGATGCCACACGGATGAAAAAAACGGTCTATTTCTCACAAGTTTTAAAAGTTGACAATGATGTGTGAATGTAGCTTAAGAGACTAAAGATCTAGATAAGAGAACATCATCTCCAATTATGGCCATGGTTGGCCTCCATCTACATGAGCAAGAATTTTTTTACGTACTTTGGAGAAACTGTCAAAAAAGTTTTGGAGTTCTCAATTGGAGTATGAAGAAATTTTATAGAGGTCCACATGGTGCAGTAAAGCCAAGAGGTGCTGGTCCACCATCATATAATGCTGCATGAAGAACTGAACTGGAGTACTCTTGCATACGAGCCATTAATCCCAGACGTCTTGCTTTATCTCATCTGGACGCTGTTGCAGAGTAGACCAACTGTGCTAGATTTACACTTTGTATGGTGGTATCCTGCAGCATGTTCAGGGATTACCATGGGACCTGAAGTCCGGTTTTAATTTTCCTCCTGCTTCCTCCCTTATTCATTTTCACCAGCTATGTTTACTCAGATTTCTCACCTCCCCCTAATAATTTCCCTACAGGTCCTGGGACCCCCTCCTTCCTTCTACTTCAGAGGCGCCGTGCCCCAGTGCGAGCTGTCAGAGCTGACGCAGACATGCCGCGTGCTGGCTCTCCCATCTCCCTTATGTCCGTTTCTGAAGGAACCTGATCCAGACGTTCACCCTTCGCTCCAATAGTTCCATGCAGGATGCCATTCGGACACTTTGATATGGGTTTTTTTTTTACAATTTTTTTTCTCCAGGATGTAGAGGAAGTTTGTTATTGGGGGGAGAGAGGGAAAGATAAAGGGTACTTTCAGCACCTCCTCATTTCCCATCTCTAGATATGTGTTCGAGTCTAGAACTTCATGAATAAATTAGGAGTGAACCATCTGCACCTTATTGAGGCCTCCTTAGAAAACAAAGACTTAAGAGGATTCAATTAACTTCATGAATAGACCCATAAATGTTTACTATATTGGACATACGTTAAGGGTGAGGTATCAGAAATGTAGTATTTAGTAAAAAAAAAAAACATTTACAGTAAGCACCTTTGTCAGTAGAAGACAGTAGGACTTGAGGATAATCTAAGAGTGAAATATACATTCTATTCCCAGCAGCTATAAGAATACTCTAGGTACAAATATGGACTTTATTACCCAAAAGTGGTACTCCATTCAAAACAACAGAATGGAGTATAGACTCTTCTAATATTATGTGGGGCTCCTTGCACTTGATCCACTCTTCCGTTCATCTTTTTTGAGTGAAAGAAGGATGGAATCTCAGAGAATGGAAACATTTTCCAAACATTTCAAGTTTGAGTTCTCATTCTCCTTTTGATAAAGGCTTGATAGTTGTCTGGTTAGTGCTACTGACAGCCATAATATGGCAGCACCCAACATAAGTCAATCAAACCTGAAGGTTATACTAGGTGGAGAACAATGAGGAGGATGAGTAACTTTTTCCCTCTTTACACTTACAACCTCATTTACATAAAGGTTCAAAGCTGATTTTCTCTACTATGGAGAATCCATTTGTGGTCATAAATGTATGTTTGAATTTATCTTGTTCTACCCTATCTTGCAATGTACAGTAATTAGTTTGGTGACCCTAGAGCTCCTCACGGGTTCCCTTAAGATAAGGTCTCAGCCTGGTTTTTCACAATCATGATCCCACACTATATAACTTGGCGGCATTAATTCTAAACGAAGATGAATAGGGAGCCACTAGAGGTGAGCAAATTGATTTGCAGGACCTTGGTACTCAATACTCCATAGCTAATGGATGGGAGCCCAGTGAACTGCATCCTATTTGTTGGTATCCCTGGCTCCTCTTTTGTTAAGTGATGTCATGTTTGTCTAACATTGCATTGATGACATCATGCTGGGTCTAAGGATCAGAAGAGGTATCTGAGAGTCTGGCATGTATAAGGAGGTTCACAGGGCTCCCAACCTGCAATCAGTCAATATTGATGGTTCGCGGTATATGGAGGTTAACAGAGTTCCTGACCAGTGGCCACTGAATACTGATGGTCCAGAGTCTTGCGAATCGATTCCCTCATTCATATTGACCACGTATATAAAATGTGATAAATCTACCTCTAATGATCAGACTTGAGATAATTTAATAATTTCTGCATATGTAGGCCAAATGGTTAATATTATTGAGTTTTAGGTACCAGACTAAAGGTATAGTTTACAAAAATTTCATAACACATCTCGGCTGGATGTCGTGGTCCAACATGTCACAACTCACAACGTTGATGTGATCGCATATCCTACCCTATCTCCCTCTAATATAACAATCTTCTCCTGGCCTCCTAATTATATGATTTACCAAAACTATGATAAAACAAGCTGGCCAACTTCATTTTGACTGATATCTGCCCAGGGAAGAGGTGCCCATTATCAGTGCTCATTCATCTTTGGAGACCTGTTAGCACAGGTACGAATGCCCCAGATTTATCTCCGAGACATGATGACTTTCTGCTTGGTGCATTTCTGTGTACAGATGAGCTCTTTGTTTCCCACGGTCCCTCCGACATTCAAGTAGGGTCCTCCCCTCCCCTCTTTTTTTCTGCGTGCCGAAATTACATATCATTATTGAAGGAATGTAAAACCGGAGAGGGGCCGCTAACGGTGCCAGGCTTGGAGATGGGAGCACGCAGCCAACATACTGTGGTACATACGCTAATCTCTAAATTGCCTCTGTGTTTATGCTGCTTTCTCTTTACAGCTGCAGTCTAGGAGAACCCAGCTGCCAACCTGCAACGCCATTAATTAGTGCTCTGCACCATGATCGTCATTCATTGGTCCTGAGTCTTGACCAATCGTCGAAAATGCATTTTGGTAACTCTTTTAACTGCCTTGTTTTGATAAAAATGGAGATTTAACATTGATGCATTAGAAATAACCAATCGTGGAGCTACGGTATATTGGAACCTAATGAAAACCTTAACTTAACCCTGACTAATGATTCACTAGACTACAATGCTGAATTATAAAGGGATTATCCGCCGGAAATAATTCTCTATGGGTTGAAAGGTTTCACAACCAGGGGGCTGTCCAGTGTTATGATACAGCACTACCTTTTCCAATGGCTGTGTCTGTGCAGTATTCAGGTAAGTTGAGCTGCATTACCAGATACAGCACAGGGGCAAAAGTGGCACGGATGTGTTAATAGAGAAAGATAACACAAGTAAACATAAAATACAGTTTTTAAACTAAGGTCTTTATTATTAAAGGAAAAATAAATCCAAACCTACAGTGCCATGTGTAAAAAAGTGATTGTACCCTAAACCTAATAAGGCCACCCTTAGCAGCAACATCTGCAATCAAGCGTTTTGCCCAGTCTCTTTCTTATGGTGGAGTCATGAACACTGACCTTAACTAAGATACAGTGCCTACAAGTAGTATTCAACCCCCTGCAGATTTAGCAGGTTTACACATTTGGAATTAACTTGGCATTGTGACATTTGGACTGTAGATCAGCCTGGAAGTGTGAAATGCACTGCAGCAAAAACGAATGTTATTTCTTTGTTTATTTTTTTTTTAAATTGTGAAAAGTCTTTTCAGAGGGTCATTTATTATTCAACCCCTCAACCCACCAGAATTCTGTTTGGTTCCCCTAAAGTATTAAGAAGTAGGTCAGGCACAAAGAACAATGAGCTTCACATGTTTGGATTAATTATCTCTTTTTCCAGCCTTTTCTGACTATTTAAGACCGTCCCCAAACTTGTGAACAGCACTCATACATGGTCAACATGGGAAAGACAAAGGAGCATTCCAAGGCCATCAGAGACAAGATCGTGGAGTGTCAAAAGGCTGGCAAGGGGTACAAAACCCTTTCCAAGGAATTGGGCCTACCTGTCTCCACTGTTGGGAGCATCATCCGTAAGTGGAAGGCTTATGGAACTACTGTTAGCCTTCCACGGCCTGGACAGCCTTTGAAAGTTTCCTCCCGTGCCGAGGCCAGGCTTGTCCGAAGAGTCAAGGCTAACCCAAGGAGAACAAGGAAGGAGCTCCGGGAAGATCTCATGGCAGTGGGGACATTGGTTTCAGTCAATACCATAAGTAACGTACTCCACCGCAATGGTCTCCGTTCCAGACGAGCCCGTAAGGTACCTTTACTTTCAAAGCGTCATGTCAAGGCTCGTCTACAGTTTGCTCATGATCACTTGGAGGACTCTGAGACTGACTGGTTCAAGGTTCTCTGGTCTGATGAGACCAAGATCGAGATCTTTGGTGCCAACCACACACGTGACGTTTGGAGACTGGATGGCACTGCATACGACCCCAAGAATACCATCCCTACAGTCAAGCTTGGTGGTGGCAGCATCATGCTGTGGGGCTGTTTCTCAGCCAAGGGGCCTGGCCATCTGGTCCGCATCCATGGGAAGATGGATAGCACGGCCTACCTGGAGATTTTGGCCAAGAACCTCCGCTCCTCCATCAAGGATCTTAAGATGGGTCGTCATTTCATCTTCCAACAAGACAACGACCCAAAGCACACAGCCAAGAAAACCAAGGCCTGGTTCAAGAGGCAAAAAATAGTGGCCTAGTCAGTCTCCTGACCTTAACCCAATTGAAAACTTGTGGAAGGAGCTCAAGATTAAAGTCCACATGAGACACCCAAAGAACCTAGATAACTTGGAGAAGATCTGCATGAAGGAGTGGGCCAAGATAACTCCAGAGACCTGTGCCGGCCTGATCAGGTCTTATAAAAGACGATTATTAGCTGTAATTGCAAACAAAGGTTATTCCACAAAATATTAAACCTAGGGGTTGAATAATAATTGACCCACACTTTTATGTTTAAAATTTATAAAAATTTAACTGAGCAACAAAACTTTTTGGTTTGTAAGATTTATGCATCTGTTAATAAATCCTGCTCTTGTTTGAAGTTTGAAGGCTCTAACTTATTTGCATCTTATTAAACCTGCTAAATCTGCAGGGGGTTGAATACTACTTGTAGGCATTGTAAGTGAGACCTGCAGTTCTTCGGATGCTGTTGTGGGGTCTTTTGTTTGTTATGACCTCTTGAATGAGTTGTTGCTGTGCTATTGGGGTAATTTTGGTCGGCTGGCCACTCTTGGGAAGGTTCACCACTGTTCCATGCTTTCACCATTTGTGGATAATGGCTCTCACTGTGGTTTGCTGAAGTCCCCAAAGTTTAGAAATGGCATAACATTTTCCAGACTGATAGATCTCAATTACTTTGTTTCTCATTTTTTCCAGAATTTTTTTGGATCATGGCATGATGTCTAGCTTTTGAGGAACTTTTGGTCCACTTCCCTTTGTCAGGCAGGTCCAATTTAAGTGATTTCTTGATTGAGAACAGGTGTGGCAGTAATCCGGTCTGAGTGTGGATGAGGAATATGAACTGAGCTTCACAAAGATCTGATAAATCACAGTTCATTTATGTTTCAAGGGAAGGGCGGCAATAACTTTTTCACACAGTGCCCTGTAAATTTGATTTTCTTTTTCCCTTAATAATAAAGACCTTCATGTAAAACTGCATTTTGTGATTACTTGTGTTATCTTTGTCTAATATTTACATTTGTTTGGTGATCTGAAACACTTAAAAGTGTGAAAAACATGCAAAAGAGTAGGAAATCAGGAAGGAGCAAACACTTTTTTACACAACTCTAGATAAGGGTCCTGAATGAGGGACCCCACTAACAAACTAAGATTTCACCAATAGGGTTTTCTAGGCAACGCCAACAGTCAGGAAGGCAGAGAGACATCACACTCCCGGGGAAATGTATGGATGTAGCTTTCCTAGAAAAGCAAGAACTTATCTAAAAGAATAATTCCATAGTGGACCCACAAGTTTAAGGGTATGTTTCCACGTTCAGGAAACGCTGCGTTTTTGACGCTGCATTGAGCCGCAGCATCAAAAACGCAGCGTCCAGATGTTACAGCATAGTGGAGGGGATTTAATGAAATCCCGTCTCCACTATGCAGTAAAAGACGCATACGGCATACCCGCGAAAACGCACATGCGGCGCGTCTTTTAAGAACGCAGCATGTCCTTACATTGCAGAAAAACGCAAGGACAGCGCAGGTGACCTGCCAGTGACCTCAGGTGCAGATTTGGTCAGGATTTTACCTGCATAAAATCCTGACCAAATCCTGATGCAATCCTGAACGTGGACACATACCCTAAAGGAGTCATCCACCCTTTTTTTTTTTGCTTTATCGAGGGCCTGAGGGTGTATTAAAAGACAACAAAAAAGAAAGTAGTTTCCTTCTAATGAGTAGACGCAGTAGTTTCAGGTCAACCACTCTAAATGTGGTAGAGAAGAGACAAGTGTGGGGACCAGGTAACTATTCACCGGGGCGGCAGAGGATCGGCAGGTGTTTTCTATTATCTGGAATACACACTTGATGCCTTGGAAAAAAGGGTGAACAACCCCTTTAAGCAGACTTGATAGGGCATCTATGAAAAAGCCATTATTCCGCTAGTCTCCTGGAGAAGGGACATTTGCAATTGCAATTTTAACATTGAGTTTAGCCAATCAAGCTCTGGATAGCAAGACAACAAAGAACGTCAACTGTCCATAAAAGGACCGGAAAATGAAGATGACAAAGTATAACTGAAGATCCTGGTGCTGCACAATGGCCCTTTCTTATCCAAAGGCTTGGTTTAATACTGCAGCCATACTCTGTCTAATACTGCAATACCTGACGTGTACATAAGTGACACTGTATGCATATACAGTGTATATACACAGTATATATACAGGGGTTGGACAAATAATGGAAACACCTAATGTTTTGGCATCATAACCTTCGAACATGTGATAAACATGCAAACCGTGACATGGTATTGTTTTGTAGTTGATTATTTGTGATATCTGTATGTAAATTAACTGTTTGTTTTGCCTAATTTTAAGAACATTGATGAGTACCTGATACCAATGGCAGACCTCTCAGAATTTCAAAGAGGCCAAATTGTTGGTGCTCATATGGCAGGCGCTAGTGTAACAGAAAGTGCCCGAATGCTTGGTGTGTCAAGAGCTACTGTCTCCAAAGTAATGACTGTGTTTGAAAGAGAAGGAAAAACATCCGCAGCAAAGCACAGGTCCGGCCGAAAGTCAAAGTTCACTGAGAGAGACCGTCGGACTCTAAAGCGAATTGTGAGAGAGGATCGAAAGACCACGGCTCTGAAAATCACTGCTGAGCTCAATGAACACCTACAGAACCCAATTTCCACGAAAACTGTTCGTCAGGAGCTGCACAAATCTGGATTCCAGGGAAGAGCTGCAATTAGAAAACCGCTGCTCTCAATGACAAATGTTTCCAAGCGTTTAGAGTGGTGTAGAAACCTCCAGAATTGGTCCCTCGAGCAGTGGAAACGTGATATTCTCAGACGAATCATCGTTTACCCTATTTCCGACCTCCGGACGAGTGTACATTTGGAGAGAGCCGAAAGAAGCATTCCATCCAGACTGCCTTCTCCCAACCGTAAAACAAGGCGGAGGTTCTATGATGATCTGGGGTGCTATTTCATGGAGATCCGCTGGGCCAATGATATCCCTTCATGGAAGAATTAACAGCCAAGATCATTTAGGCATTTTGGGCGACCAAGTGCATCCAATGGTTCAAGCACTGTTCCCGGAGGGGAACGCCATCTTTCAGGATGATAATGCCCCAATTCATACAGCTCGAATCGTTAAAGTATGGCACGAGGAACATTCTAATGAAGTTGAGCATCTCATCTGGCCCCCACAATCCCCAGACCTCAACATTATTGAGCACTTATGGTTGATTTTAGAGATTCAAGTTAGACGTCGATTTCCTCCGCCATCGTCGCTCAAAGAACTGGAGGGTGTTTTAACTGCAGAATGGGCTAAAATTCCTTTGGAAAGAATTCACACCTTGTATGAATCCATACCTCAGAGAATTGAGGCTGTAATCGCCGCAAAAGGTGGACCTACACCATATTAAACTAACTTTTGTTGATGTTTTCAGGTGTTTCCATTATTTTGTCCAACCCCTGTATATATAAATGTAAAAAAAAATGCAGACCTTTTTTACAAAGCCGTTACACAGCATATGTAATAACTATTCTGTGGGCGGTTCTTTTTTTCTATTAGAAGTTCATGCATGCCATGATAGAATGTTTGGGATCCTCACACTGGAGCTGTGCCGAGCTCCATCTCTGGTGGTGGGCTCAGGTATTCCTAACTTCCTCTACATTCTCTATTGCCGTTCCAATGCCTTTATCCGCATCACATTTTTGGCAAGGTGTGCAGCACAGGCGTGGCCCCAGATCCACTCTCACTCTCCTGACAGTGTCTACGTGCTGGGCTGAAGCTGACACATGGCGTTGTAATAATTAATATCCATGGCTGCAGAGTGAAGAGTCATTAATTAAGAGGAGCCAGCTACAAGACACATACGTATAAGGATATAAACCAGAAATAAAAAAAATGGCTAGTCCTAGCATGCTGGAAATCTGCGGAAACATCCAGTGTGCTACTAATGCACTGGAATAAGTGACTGAGAGCAGCCAAGTCATCCATATACCCGGAGTGGTGTGTGTGCTCCCATAACATTGGGTCATCAATGGGTGTCACTGCCCTAGAGGACATAAAGACAAAGTCTGCATTGATTTAGCATACATGATAATGAATCCCTGAAGTCTCCAAATAAATAATAGGAATTCCTTAGACTTGGGGCTCACATATAGTCAAGATACATAGGAGTAGGTACCATTGGGACAGCTGCCAAAGGCCCCATAATTTGTCAACGAAATGGAGGGTCTGTCGTTTTTTTTTTTTATTTAAACAGAGCTCCAAATCTAGATGTTGCCTTTACATACACAAAGAGATAAATGATTAAATTCTGATCTCAAAGCTAATGAAAAAAGTGGGCACAGCCTATTGACTTTTGAATGTTTGCTGATAATTGTCTCCAATAAATCTTATTAATTCTTATATTGGGCATGCACGTTTTCTTCCTTGCTACCTTTTTTTCTGGCCCCAGCGTTGTTCAACATTTTTATAAATGATCTAGATAAGGGAACCGAAGGTAAACTAATCAGATTTGCAGACGATGCAAAGCTAGGTGGGATAGCTAACACTAGAGAAGACAGAGAAAGGATTCAGCAGGATATAGATAAGCTTGAAGAATGGGCAACGACTAACAGAATGGTATTTAACAGGGAGAAATGCAAAATTCTACATCTGGGCCAGAAAAACGAAAATTACATCTACAGAATGGGAGGAACAGAACTAAGCAACAGCACGTGAGAAAAAGACTTGGATACACTATTAGGTTGCAGACTGCGCATGAGTCAACAGTGTGATGTAGCAGCAAAACAGGCAAACACAGTTCTAGGATGTATTAAGAGAAGCATAGAGTCTAGAACACGTGAAGTAATTACCCCTCTCTACTCCTCCTTGGTCAGACTTCATCTGGAATACTGTGTCAAGTTCTGAGCACCACATTTAAAAAAAATACATTGAAAAACTGTAGCCAGTTCAGAGGAGAGCTACCAGGATGGTGAGCAGACTACAAAGTATATCCTACGAGAAACAGTTAAAGGATCTGGGAATGTTTAGCTTCCAAAACAGAAGGCTTAGAGGAAACTTAATAGCTGTCTACAAATATCTGAAGGCAGGGGCGGACACTGTCAGTTTGGGGTCTCTGTGCAAGAAATATTTCTGGGCCCCCCTCCCTGCCTGGCATTCCGCTTATGATGAGGACAATCTAGCCATGGGACCCCCGAAACCTTGGGCTCTGAGCCCTCATTATCACCACCCTGCATACCCAGAGTTCACAGGGCACCATAATAAAAGTTATTTTTGGGTCTACGCACACCTTTTAAAATAAATATATTTCTATTTTTTTACTACTTGGTGAATAACCTTTAACCCCTTTACCCCCAAAGGTGGTTTGCACGTTAATGACCGGGCCAATTTTTACAATTCTGACCACTGTCCCTTTATGAGGTTATAACTCTGGAACGCTTCAACGGATCCCAGTGATTCTGACATTGTTTTCTCGTGACATATTGTACTTCATGACAGTGGGAAAAATTTCTTTGATATTACCTGCGTTTATTTGTGAAAAAAACAGAAATTTGGCGAAAATGTTGAAAATTTCGCAATTTTCCAACTTTGAATTTTTATGCAATTAAATCACAGAGATATGTCACACAAAATACTTAGTAAGTAACATTTCCCACATGTCTACTTTACATCAGCACAATTTTGGAACCAATTTTTTTTTTTGTTAGGGAGTTATAAGGGTTAGAAGTTGACCAGCATTTTTTTTAGGGACCACATCTCATTTGAAGTCATTTTGAGGGGTTTATATGATAGAAAATACCCAAGTGTGACCCCATTCTAAAAACTGCACCCCTCAAGGTGCTCAAAACCACATTCAAGAAGTTTATTAACCCTTCAGGTGTTTCACAGGAATTTTTGGAATGTTTAAATAAAAATGAACATTTAACTTTTTTTCTCAAAAAATTTACTTCAGCTCCAATTTGTTTTATTTTACCAAGGGTAACAGGAGAAAATGGACCCCAGAAGTTGTTGTACAATTTGTCCTGAGTACACCGATACCTGATATGTGGGGGTAAACCACTGTTTGGGCGCATGACAGAGCTCGGAAGCGAAGGAGCGCCATTTGACTTTTCAATGCAAAATTGACTGGAATTGAGATGGGACGCCATGTTACGTTTGGAGAGCCACTGATGTGCCTAAACATTGAAACCCCCAATAAGTGAAACCTTTTTGGAAAGTAGACCCCCTAAGGAACTTATCTAGAGGTGTGGTGAGCACTTTGACCCACCAAGTGCTTCACAGAAGTTTATAATGCAGAACCGTAAAAATAAAAAATCATATTTTTTCACAAAAATTAACTTTTGCCCCCAATTTTTTATTTTCCCAAGGGTAAGAGAAGAAATTTGACCCTAAAAATTGTTGTCCAATTTGTCCTGAGTACGCTGATACCCCATATGTGGGGGTAAACCACTGTTTGGGCGAATGGGAGAGCTCGGAAGGGAAGGAGCGCCGTTTGACTTTTCAAGGCAAAATTGACAGGAATTGAGATGGGACGCCATGTTGCATTTGGAGAGCCAATGATGTGCCTAAACATTGAAACCCCCCACAAGTGACACCATTTTGGAAAGTAGACCCCCTAAGGAACTCATCTAGATGTGTTGTGAGAGCTTTGAACCCCCAAGTGTTTCACTACAGTTTATAACGCAGAGCCGTGCAAATAAAAAATATTTTTTTTTCACAAAAATTATTTTTTAGCCCCCAGTTTTGTATTTTTCCAAGGGTAACAGGAGAAATTGGACCCTAAAAATTGTTGTCCAATTTGTCCTGAGTACACTGATCCCCGATACGGGGGGGGGAGTGGGGGAACCACCGTTTGAGCACATGGCAGAGCTCGGAAGGGAAGGAGCATCATTTGGAATGCAGACTTAGATGGATTGGTCTGCAGGCGTCACATTGCGTTTGCAGAGCCCCTAATGTACCTAAACAGTAGAAACCCCCCACAAGTGACCCCATATTGGAAACTAGACCCCCCAAGGAACTTATCTAGATGTGTTGTGAGAACTTTGAACCCCCAAGTGTTTCACTACAGTTTATAACGCAGAGCCGTGAAAATAAAAAATCTTTTTTTCCCACAAAAATTATTTTTTAGCCCCCAGTTTTGTATTTTCCCAAGGGTAACAGGAGCAATTGGACCCCAAAAGTTGTTGTCCAATTTGTCCTGAGTATGCTAATACCCCATATGTTGGGGTAAACCCCTGTTTGGGCACACGGGAGAGCTCGGAAGGGAAGGAGCACTGTTTTATTTTTTCAGCACAGAATTGGCTGGAATTGAAATCGGACGCCATGTTGCGTTTGGAGAGCCCCTGATGTGCCTAAACAGTGGAAACCCCCCAATTATAACTGAAACCCTAATGCAAACACACCCCTAATCCTTATCCAAACGGTAACCCTAAACACACCCCTAACCCTGACACACCCCTAACCCTAATTCCAACCCTATTCCCAACCGTAAATGTAATCCAAACCCTAACTTTAGCCCTAACCCTAACTTTAGCCCCAACCCTAACTTTAGCCCCAACCCTAACTGTAGCCTTAACCCTAGCCCCGACCCTAGCCCTAACCCTAGCCCTAACCCTAATGGAAAAATGGAAATAAATACATTTTTTAAATTATTTTCCTAACTAAGGGGGTGATGAAGGGGGGTTTGATTTACTTTTATAGCGGGTTTTTTAGCAGATTTTTATGATTGGCAGCCGTCACACACTGAAAGACGCTTTTTATTGCAAAAAAATATTTTTTGCATTACCACATTTTGAGAGCTATAATTTTTCCATATTTTGGTCCACAGAGTCATGTGAGGTCTTGTTTTTTGCGGGACGAGTTGACGTTTTTATTGGTAAAATTTTCGGGCACGTGACATTTTTTGATCGCTTTTTATTCCGATTTTTGTGAGGCAGAATGACCAAAAACTAGCTATTCATGAATTTCTTTTGGGGGAGGCGTTTATACCGTTCCGCGTTTGGTAAAATAGATAAAGCAGTTTTATTCTTCGGATCAGTACGATTACAGCGATACCTCATTTATATCATTTTTTTATGTTTTGGAGCTTTTATACGATAAAAACTATTTTATAGAAAAAATAATTATTTTTGCATCGCTTTATTCTGAGGACTATAACTTTTTTATTTTTTTGCTGATGATGCTATTTATATCCGTCTTTTTGATCACGTGTTATTCCACTTTTTGTTTGGTGGTATGATAATAAAGCGTTGTTTTTTGCCTCGTTTTTTTTTTTTACGCGTTCACTGAAGGGGTTAACTAGCGGGACAGTCATATAGGTGGGGTTGTTACGGACGTGGCGATACTAAATATGTGTACTTTTATTGTTTTTTTATTTAGATAAAGAAATGTATTTATAGGAACAAAAATTTTTTTTTTGGGGGGGGGGAATTTTGGGGGGAATTTTTTTTACACATGTGAATTTTTTTTTTTTACACTATAACATTGCCCCAGGGGGGGCATCATGTTATAGGGTAAGATCGCTGATCTGACACTTTGCTGTGCACTGTGTCAAATCAGCGATCTGACATGCACAGCTCCAGGCTTCACAGTGCCTGCTCTGAGCAGGCGCTGCGAAGCCACCTCCCTCCCTGCAGGACCCGGATGCCGTGGCCATTTTGGATTCGGGGCCTGCAGCGAGGAAGGAGGTAAGAGACCCTCGGGGGGCTTCGGGGGTCTCAGGGAAGAACGCAGGGAGCCCCCTCCCTGTGCGATGCTTCCCTGTACCACCGGCACACCGCGATCATGTTTGATCGCGGTGTGCCGGGGGTTAATGTGTCGGGAGCGGTCCGTGACCACTCCTGGCACATAGCGCCAGATGTCAGCTGCGATAGGCAGTTGACACCCGGCCGCGATCGGCCGCGCTATCCCCGTGAGTGCGGCCGATCGCTATGACGTACTATCCCGTCGGTGGTCATACGGGCCCACCTCGACGGGATAGTACGTCATATGTCAGAAAGGGGTTAAAGAGCCTGGTTGATTTTCATATTCTTTACATTTACAATATCATACATGAGCCAAAAACAAATATGTTCACACTAAGGCTTCTTTCACATTTCCGTCAGTACTCGGCCGTCGCCAAGCGTCGGCGCGACGTACCGACAGAAGTTTATGAATTTGTGAGTTCGTGAGCAGCGGACACAGTGTTTCAATGCGTCCGCTGCCCATTGTAAAGTCCCAGGGAGGAGGGGGTGAAGTTCCGGCCGGGCATGCACAGTAAAAAATGCAGGACACAATGTACGAAAATCGTTCCCTTGAATGTTTTTTCGATATGACGGCCCGCCAAATACCGATGCATCCAGTGCACGACGTATGGAACGTGTGTTCATACGTTGCAATGCGTCTATGTGAAAAAAGCGCATCCTGCGGGCAACTTTGCAGGATGCGTTTTTTCCACAGAACGACGCATTGTGACGGTCTGCAAAAGATGGAAATGTGAAAGTAGCCTTACACACACACATACATGCACACCCATACATACACTCATATACACATTATTATTATTATTATTATTATTATTTATTTATATAGCACCATTGATTCCATGGTGCTGTACATGAGAAGGGGTTACATACAAGTTACAAATATCACATACAGTAAACAAACTAACAATGACGGACTGATACAGAGGGGCGAGGACCCTGCCCTTGCGGGCTTACATTCTACAGGATTATGGGGAAGGAGACAGTAGGTTGTGGGTTGCAGGAGCTCCGGTGTTGGTGAGGCGGTAGCTCCGGTGTTGGTGAGGCGGTAGCTTCGTTGGTGATGAGGCAGCAGCGGTGTCAGTGCAGGCTGTAGGCTTTCCTGAAGAGATGAGTTTTCAGGTTCCGTCTGAAGGATCCGACTGTGGTTGATAGTCGGACGTGTTGGGGCAGAGAGTTCCAGAGGATGGGGGATATTCGGGAGAAGTCTTGGAGGCGATTGGATGAGGAGCGAATAAGTGTGGAGGAGAGAAGGAGGTCTTGGGAGGACCGGAGGTCACGTGAGGGAAGATATCGAGAGATTAGTTCAGAGATATATGGAGGAGACAGGTTGTGGATGGCTTTGTAGGTCAGTATTAGCAATTTGAACTGGATACGCTGAGGGAATGGGAGCCAGTGAAGAGATTTGCAGAGGGGGGAAGCGGAGGAGTAGCGAGGAGAGAGATGGATTAGTCGGGCAGCAGAGTTAAGGATGGACTGGAGAGGTGCAAGGGTGTTAGCAGGGAGGCCACATAAAAGAATGTTGCAGTAGTCAAGGCGGGAAATGATGAGGGCGTGCACAAGCATTTTAGTAGATTGGGGGTTGAGGAAAGGACGGATCCTGGAGATATTTTTGAGCTGGAGGCGACAGGAGGTGGAAAGAGCTTGGATGTGTGGTTTGAAGGACAGGGCAGAGTCGAAGGTTACTCCGAGGCAGCGGACTTCGGGTACAGGGGAAAGCATGATGTCATTGACTGCGATAGATAGGTCAAGTAAGGAAGATTTGTGGGATAGAGGAAAGATGATGAGTTCAGATTTGTCCACATTGAGTTTGAGGAAGCGAGAGGAGAAGAAGGAGGATATGGCTGATAGGCACTCTGGGATTCTGGACAGCAGAGCGGTGACGTCTGGGCCAGAGAGGTAGATCTGAGTGTCGTCAGCATAGAGGTGGTACTGGAATCCATGGGACTTTATGAGTTGTCCCAAGCCAAGTGTATAGATTGAGAAGAGTAGGGGTCCTAGAACAGAGCCTTGGGGGACTCCAACAGAGAGAGGGTGGGATGAGGAGGTAGTATGGGAGTGGGAGACGCTGAATGTGCGGTTGGAAAGGTACGAGGCGATCCAGGAAAGGGCGAGGTCTTTGATGCCAAAGGAGGAGAGGATCTGTAGAAGGAGGCAGTGGTCAACTGTGTCGAAAGCAGAGGACAGGTCTAGAAGGAGGAGTACAGAGTATTGTCCAGTAGCTTTGGCGGTAAGTAGGTCGTTAGTGATTTTGGTCAGGGCAGTCTCAGTTGAGTGATGGGGGCGGAAACCAGATTGTAGATTGTCGTACAACAAGTTAGATGAGAGGTGGGAGGAGAGTTCAGCATGGACGTGCTGCTCCAGGAGTTTGGAAGCAAATGGGAGCAGCGATATTGGGCGATAGCTGGACATAGCAGTTGGATCGAGGGTTGGCTTTTTAAGGATAGGCGTGATTGTGGCATGTTTGAACGCAGAGGGGAAGGTGCCAGAAGTTAGTGATAGGTTGAAGAGGTGGGTTAGGGATGGGATAAGTGTGGTGGTGAGGTTGGGGAGGAGGTGGGATGGGATGGGATCGAGCGCACAGGTGGTGAGGTGGGATTTGGAGAGGAGACAATTAAGTCCCCCTTCAGTGATGTTGGATAGGGAGGTTATGGGGTTTGGGCATTGGTCTGGTATACAAAGGGGTTGTGGTGGTTGAACAATAAAGTCTTGCCTTGTCTGGTCGATCTTATTTTTAAAGTGTGTGGCAAAGTCCTCAGCAGAGATGAGGGAGGTTGGAGGGGGCAGTGGGGGGCGGAGGAGGGAGTTAAATGTTTTGAATACACATAGATAGACACACACATATACATACCAAAATTGTTGGTGTCTCTCATTTAATGACATAAAAACCCACAATGGTCACAGAAATAACTTGAATCTGACAAAAGTAATAAGAAAAGATCTATGAAAATGAACAAATGAAGTCAGACATTGCTTTTCATCCATGCTTCCACAGAATTTAAAACAAAATAAAACTCATGAAATAGGCATGGACCGATGGTACCCCTGAAAATAATGTGACAAAAGGGACATCACAGGTGTACGGTGTTCATTTTAGGACATGGTCACAAATCAAAGTCAAACATCAGAAATACTCTGTCTGATACCTCATTCTGATACTTGAGTCTGATACCTGACTTTCACACATGGTCACAAATCAAAGTCAAACATCAGAAATGCTCTGTCTGATACCTCATTCTGATACTCGATTCTGATACCTGACTTTCACACATGGTCACAAATCAAAGTCAAACATCAGAAATGCTCTGTCTGATACCTCATTCTGATACTCGATTCTGATACCTGACTTTCACATATCAAAGTCACAAATCAAAGTCAAACATCAGAAATACTCTGTCTGATACCTCATTCTGATACTTGACTCTGATACCTGACTCTGATACTTGACTCTGATACTTGACTCTGATACTTGACTTTGATACCTGACTCTGATACCTGACTCTGATACTTGACTTTGATACCTGACTCTGATACCTGACTCTGATACTTGACTTTGATACCTGACTCTGATACCTGACTCTGATAATTGACTTTGATACCTGACTCTGATACTTGACTCTGATACTTGACTCTGATACTTGACTCCGATACCTGAGTCTGATACTTGATTCTGATACATGAAATTAGTAAAATTAGTAAAATTAGCTAAAATTAGTACCTGGGATCACTTGAGCTTGTGGTGCAATGGTAATGCCGACGGCTGTAGCCTCTAGACGCAGGATCTGTTTTTTTTCCGCCGATCCTTTTTTTTCCCGCCGGATCGGTTTTATTTTTCTGCCGGATCCGTTTTTGTCGGCCGGATCCGTTTTTTTTCCGCCAGATCCGTTTTTTTTCTGCAGGATCCGTTTTTTTTTCCTCAGGATCCGTTTTTTTTTCCGGATCCGTTTTTGTCCGCCGGATCCGTTTTTGTCTGCCGGCTCCGTTTTCTTTCTGCCTGATCCTTTTTTTACGCCGGATCCGTTTTTTTTACACCGGATCCGTTTTTTTTACACCGGATCTGTTTTTTTTCGCCTGATCCTTTTTTTTCTGCCAGATCTGTTTTTTTTGCCGGATCCGTTTTTTTTTTTTACGCCAGATCCGTTTTTTTTTTCTGCCGGATCCGTTTTTTTTTCGCCGGATCCATTTTTTTTTTTTTACGCCGGATCCGGTTTTTTTTTTGCCTGATCCGTTTTTTTTACGCCGGATCGGTTTTTCTTCCGCCGGATCCGTTTTTTTCACCGGATCCGTTTTTTTACGCCGAATCCGTTTTTTTTTCACCGGATCCGTTTTTTTTCTGCTGGATCCGTTTTTTTATGCCAAATCCGTTTTTTTCGCCGGATCCGTTTTTTTTTTACGCCAAATCCATTTTTTTCGCCGGATTCATTTTTTCTTCCGGATCCGTTTTTTTTTTACGCCTGATCCGTTTATTTTTACGCCGGATCCATTTTTTTTTTCGCCGGATCCGTTTTATTCTGCCGAATCTGTTTTTTTTAACGCCATATCCATTTTTTTACACCGGATCCGTTTTTTTAACGCCGGATCCGTTTTTTTTACACCGGATCCGTTTTTTTTCCGCCAGATCCGTTTTTTTTTTGCCAGATCAGTTTTTTTTCGCCGGATCCGTTTTTTTACGCCAAATCCGTTTTTGTTCGCCGGATCCGTTTTTTTACGCCGAATCCGTTTTTTTCGGCGGATTCATTTTTTTCTTCCAGATCCGTTTTTTTTTTACGCCTGATCCATTTATTTTTCCGCCGGATCCGTTTTTTTTACGCCGGATCCGTTTTTTTCCGCCGGATCCGTTTTTTTTTCTGCCACCGGAAAAAACGGATCCGGCGTAAAAAAAAAACGTTTTTTACGACGGATCCGTTTTTTTTACGACGGATCCGTTTTTTCCGCCGGCAGACGAAAAATGGATCCGGCGTAAAAAAACGGATACGGCGCAAAAATAAACTGATCAGGCGTAAAAAAAAAAAAAAACGGATCTGGAAGAAAAAATGGATCAGGCGAAAAAAACGGATTCGGCGTAAAAAAAAATGGATCAGGTGAAAAAAAACGGATCCGGCAAAAAAAAAATCCGGTGTAAAAAAAAAAAAGCGGATCCGGCGTAAAAAAAAAAACGGATCCGGCATAAAAAATGGATATGGCGTAAAAAAACAGATCCGACAGAAAAAAACGGATCTGGCGAAAAAAAACGGATTTGGCGTAAAAAAACGGATCCGGCGAAGAAAACAGATCCGACGGAAGAAAAAAGGATCTGGCGGAAAAAAAAACGGATCAGGCAAAAAAAAAAAAAAACGGATCCGGCGTAAAAAAAACGGATCCGGCGTAAAAAAAACAGATCCGACGTAAAAAAAAATCGGATCCGGCGTAAAAAAATGGAGCTGGCAGAAAAATAAAACCGATCCGGCGGAAAAAAAACGGATCCTGCGTCTAGACACTACAGCCGTTGGCCTTACCATTGCACCACAAGCTCGAGTGATCCCAGGTACTAATTTTAGCTAATTTTACTAATTTTACTAATTTCATGTATCAGACTCAAGTATCAGAGTCAAGTATCAGAGTCAAGTATCAGAGTCAGGTATCAGAGTCAGGTATCAGAGTCAGGTATCAGAGTCAGGTATCAGAGTCAAGTATCAGAGTCAGGTATCAGAGTCAGCATATCAGAGTCAGGTATCAGAGTCAAGTATCAAAGTCAGGTATCAGAGTCAGGTATCAGAGTCAGGTATCAGAGTCAGGTATCAGAGTCAAGTATCAAAGTCAGGTATCAGAGTCAGGTATCAGAGTCAAGTATCAGACTCAGGTATCAGACTCAGGTATCAGACTCAAGTATCAGAATGAGGTATCAGACAGAGTATTTCTGATGTTTGACTTTGATTTGTGACCATGTCCTAAAATGAACACCGTACAGGTGTCTACAATCTTGGAATCAGTGAGTGGGCCTGTATATAGAGCTACAGACACTCACTGTGCTGTTTGGAGACATGGTGTGTATCACACTCAACATGGACCAGAGGAAGCGAAGGAAAGAGTTGTCTCAGGAGATTAGAATGAAAATCATAGACAAACATGTTAATGGTAAAAGTTATAAGACCATCTCCATCTCCAAGCAGCTTGATGTTACTGTGACTACAGTTGCACATATTATTCAGAAATTTAAGAGCCATGGGACTGTAGCCATCCTCCCTGGACGTGGACGCAGGAGGAAAATTAATGACAAATCAAAGAGACGGATAATACGAATGGTAACATAAGAGCCCAGAAAAACTTCTAAAAAGATTAAAGGTGAACTTCAAGCTCAAGGAACATCAGTGTCAGATCTCACCATCCGTCGTTGTCTGAGCCAAAGTGGACTTCATGGGAGACGACCAAGTAGGACACCATTGTTGAAAAGTAATCATAAAAAAGCCAGACTGGAATTTGCCAAACTACATGTTGACAGACAAGCCACAATGCTTCTGGGAGAATGTCCTATGGACAGATGGAACAAAAATGGAACTTATTGGCAAGGCACATCAGCTCTATGTTCACAGACAGAATAATGAAGCATATCAAGAAAAGAACACTGTACCTACTGTGAAACATGGAGGAGACTCTGTTATGTACTGGGGCTGCTTTGCTGCATCTGGCACAGGGTGTCTAGAATCTGTGCAGGGTACAATGCACTCTCAAGACTATCGAGGGATTCTAGAGAGAAATGTGCTGCCCAGTGTCAGAAAGCTTGGTCTCAGTCACCAAATCACCCAAGAATGGCTAAGAGGAAAACATTGGACTATTCTGAAGTGACCTTCTATGAGCCCTGGCCTAAATCCTATTGAGCATCTTTGGAAAGAACTGAATTATGCCGCCTGGAAAAGGCAACCTTTAAAAACAAGACAACTGGAGCAGTTTGCTCTTGAGTAGTGGACCAAAATACCTGTCGATAGGTGCAGAATTCACATTGACAGTTACAGGAATCGTTTGACTGCAGTGATTGCCTCAAAAGGTTGTGCAACAATATATTAAGTTAAGGGTACCATCATGTCTGTCCAGGCCTATGTCATGAGTTTTTTTTTTTTTTTTATTCTGTGGAAGCATGGTTGAAAAGCAATGTCTGACTTTCATTTGTTAATTTTCACAGATCTTTTATTATTACTTTTGTCAGATTCCATTTATTTCTGTAACCATTGTGGGTTTTTTATTATTACCCATAATTTTGATCACATGTGTACATCCACATGCATAAACACACATGCATACATACACACACACATTCATAAACACATGCACAGACAGACACACATGCCTGGCTCCAGGTTTTCATGGGCCCCAGGCGAAAGAGTCTCAGTGTGCCCCTTTAACACATACCACGATTCATGATGCACAGATACGACAGAGAAATATATGTGTCCTCAGCAGTGTGCATTTTACAAAAGTCAATTTCTTCCTATATAGTCCTCCATACAGTATAATGTACCCCATATATTTCTCCATATAGTATAATGAGCCCCATATATTGCTCCATACAGTATACTATACCCTATGTAGTCCTCCATACAGAATAATGAGCCCCATATATTGCTCCATTCAGAATAATGAGACCTATATAGTGCTCCATACAGGATAATGAGTCAGATATATTGCTCTATATAGTATAATAAGCCCCATATATTGCTCCATACAGAATAATGGGCCTCCTATAATGCAGCATAAAGAATAATGGACCCCATATATTGCTCCATACAGAATAATGGGTCCTATATAATGCTCGATACAGAATGGGCCCCATATAATGCTCTATACAGAATTATGGGTTCCATATAATGGAATACAGTTTACTGGGCCCCATATAATGCTCCATGCAGTATAATGGGCCCCAATGACTCATATAATACATCATACAATATAATGGGCCCCATATAATGCTCTATACAAAATAATGGGCCTCATATAAGAGACCGGAGCTGGGCAGGGACAGGGAGCGGTGAGTGTTTCAAACAGATTAAAGTACAGAGAGAGGGCCCAGTGCCAGCACCCAAACTCTCACCGTGCCCCCTTGACTCACAGGCCCCATAGCGTACCGGTGTCCCCAACGGCGTTTGGGCCCCGACATGTGTCGGGTGGTGACGCTGTCCTTGCCTGCCTGCGAGTGCCCCAGTCCACCTCCGGGCCCCAGGGCAGCTGCACTGGCAATAAGTCCGCCCCCCTCTGAAGGGATGTCCCAATGTAGAGGGATCATCCTTATTGTCATTTGCTCATGGAAACAGGAGAAGCAATGGAATTAAACTGAAAGGGTGAAGATTACAGATTAGATATTAGAAAAACTTTTTGACAGTGAAGGTGATCAATGAGTGAAGCAGGCTGCCACGAGAGGTGGTGAGTTCTCTTTCAATGGAAGTCTTCAAACATGGGCTAGACAGACATCTGTCTGAGATAGTTTTGTGAATCATGTGCTGCATTGAACAGGGGTTGGACATGATGACCCTTCAAGTTGCATCCAATTCTAACATTCTATGATTTATCTTAAAATTACGATCTCGTGTGATAAATACTGAGATAAAAAAGATATTCTGCAAATCGCTTCATGGATAAATGATATTGTCTTACCCCAAAAATGTCTTTTGTCAAGAGTAAGTTGTCTCTAGCAGCAAAGACACAAAGACAAGAATTGGGGGTGGGTTTTTGTCTCTCTACAGGAAGCAGGGGTGAGTCTTCGTGTCTCTACAGAAAGTGGGGGGCCTTTTTCCCTCTACAGGAAGTAGGGGAGGTCCTTTGTCCCTCTACAGGAAGCGGTGAAGGGTCTGTGCCCCTATACAGGAATCAGGGTTTGGACTTTGCCCCCTACAGGAAGCAAGGGAGGGTTTTTGTCTCGCTACAAGAAGTGGGGGAGGGTCTTTGTCCCTCTGCAGGAAGCAGGGGTGGAACTTTGTCCCTCTACAGGAAGTGTTGAAGGCTCTTTGTCCCTCTACAGGAAGCAGGGGAGGATCTTTGTCCCTCTACAGGAAGTGGGGGAGGGCCTTTGTCCCTCTACAGAAGCTGGGGAGGGTCTTTGTCCCTGTACAGGAAGCAGAGAAGGGATTTTATCCCTCTACAGGAAACAGGGTCAGTCTTTGTCCCTCTACAGGAAACAGGGTCAGTCTTTGTCCCTCTACAGGAAACAGGGTCAGTCTTAGTCGCTATACTCCTCCTCTCATGTCTGTCAAACTTCATATGACCTGGATTAAAAACATTTAGCATTCAAAACACATAAGTTTCATGGAGGTCTCTCACTTCACTTTATTTTTTGTAATATGTATATAATTTTAATGCACTAACAATAACAGTTGTGATTTTATGTTCCATTGGATTTGGAATTTCAACCTTTTCCCCTTCCAATGTGCATCTACAAATGCTGGGCAGTGGTGTGACCTCATGCTTCCTTGTTATTCGAAATGGAAAAGCTGAGTTGGTAATTTTTCCTCAAATTTTGAACTTCATACAACCATAACAGAGAGGCTTTTAGTTTTGTGCAGGCATTGTTGTTGGACAATTACAGAAGGAATGCATGTTGGGAAGTTAGGTAAAGAAAGTTCCAGCACATATAGTACTGGCCGAATGATTATGAAAAGGAATCACCCAATAGAATGGACAATGTAAAAATAAAGTATACTGCATTTTTATGAATTTTTTTATACATTCCAACTTCACTAGGGCTAAAATGATACTACTTTGGATTACATTTTATCGGATATATCCTAGGATGATTTCTGTATTAGTGGCTCAATGAAAGCGTTGGGGCATTTGTCCCGTAGACCATCTCCAGATCATTTCCTAGGCTTGATTGGCTTGACCCGGTCATTATAAAGCCTGCAAGGGGTACAAGCCTTAGGAGCGCTATTCTCAGGTTATCTTACAATTATTTTGCAATATATTTGAAATATGTGAATCTCAGGAAATGATTAATGAGAGCCTTGGCAGCACAAGATTCTGGGATCTATTCTTAGCCGTGAAGACATTCACATTAGAGATTTTACTCTTCATTCTTTAGGGATGACATAAAGTTTTGCAGGTTGGGGATTTCCACCAAATGCCCGTCAGTCATACATCAGATATAATGCCTGTCTAAACAGAGCGCCTGCCCTGACAGCTGTGTGTGCAGTCCGTGCCCAGGTAGTGCCGAACTAAGTAATGCTCCAGCCACAGTGCATGATCTCAAGAAGGCTCCTTGCTTCTTCTACAACCACTGTAGACAATGGCTTCATGATTTACCCCAACCCATTTATAAAAAAAACTAACTAGAGTTTATTCTTCCAATCTATCTGTCATTTCAGACAAAACTGTCATTTCAGAAAAAATAGTCTTGCTTCCCTCATGCCCAACAAGTTTAAACTGAGTTGCACATATCATCCTATTATGTGCTAGACCTGTCCATATTCTCATGCTCTGTAACCTGCAGTCCAAACTTTTTGAGTTGGTGGTCCGGCTTGGTCAGCATTCTACCAGCACTATAGGTGCTGGAATTTTAATATATTCAGTTCTCAGAATACATTGTTTTTGTCATTCTCCAATGCCTAGTCTGCTTTGAACTGAAAGCCTGCCTCTATGTGCTGTCTGTATGCATTTTGATAAGCAGGTAAGGAGAAGAAAGTGCAAAACCCACTGCTTCCTGTAGAGAGAAAAACACACCCACCTGCTATAGATTGACAAAGACCTTTTCCGCTTCAAGTAGTAAGACTTAAGGTATTAGTAGTGAGCAGCATTCTACCAGCTCTATAGGTGCTGGAACTTTACTACATTTAATTCCCAGAATGCATTCCTTCTGTCAATCTTCAATGGCTAAAATGCACTCAACTGAAATTCTGCTTCTCTGTGCTGTCTGTATCCAGTAAGACAAGCAGGTAAGGAGGAGAAGAAAGTCCAAAACCCACTGTCACTTCCTGTACGAAGACAAAGACCTTCTCCCACTTCAAGTAGTAGAGTTCAGTAGTAGTAGTAGTGAGCAGCATTCTGCCAGCACTGTAGGTGCTGGGACTTTTAAAAAAAATCCAATTCCCAGGATGCATTTTAGCAGTGAAACTTGAGTAGTAGTTGTGAGAAGTTCCACCACACTTGTAGAAGGACAAAAACCAGCTCCATCTTCTCTGCTGCTCGAGATGGATTACACTTGACAACAGGCAGCGGGAAGTCAGGCATCTAGTGACCGGCACTTTGGAGCATTTTTTCTCAGATAAGATATGATAAATAAAGTGATTTGTAGATTTCTTATCTATCACATAAATTATCTATGATTATTATGACCTGTCAATGCAACAATAATGTTAACGTTTAGGATGCCATTGAAAGTTTTCTCTGGTGGGCCCAATAGACCCCCAAAAAGTCACTGGTTCATCATCCAAATGTAGGAAAAATAATTCTATGTGTGAGACCCTTGTGATGGTAATGCCTGACCGTTTGTCCCAGGCGTTCTCACGGCTGACACACATTCTATCCTCTCTTCCTGCATTTTATTAGCATAGTCAGAGCATGGCTCACAGATGTTTACGGCATGGTGGTTGGGGGGCAGTGTCTACGGTCTGAGTGCCCACTGACTCACCTGTTGTGTTATTCTCCTGTCTTGTTGCTTAGGGAGAAGGGCGGTTGTAAACTTCCAATACCTTAGTAACATCATTGTTTATAGACTGTTGTATCCTCCTTGGCTCCTAGCGCGCTCTCTCCGTGCTGCAGGTGCAGATGCCGGAGGCCCCTTCCCACCACAGGGTGAAGTATAGAGAACCCTGAGAAGTAATGTAATATCTTACATGTTTATGGTGTTCTTTGTAAATAATATTCCTAGCTCAGCAAAAGATGGCGGTGTCTACGGATATAAAAAAAATTGCCAGGGCCAAGTAGTAGAAAGTGGACCCATGATTTTGAAGGAGAATGTTGGATGGGATGAGGGATAGACTGTGAAGAATCTGTACAAACATGGGGGAGAATGTGCTACCAGGACACAGGACTGTGCATGACCGCGCTACATGGGTACATTGGTCGTGAAGATCAAGAACTGCATGAAATTGAATCTTCTTGCATCCATGATCTTAACAGTTAAAACAACAGTATATATGTATACGGTTTTCTTCTGGTTCATTGGCGCTGCATGTTACAACAGGAGACTCGACAAGGAGCTGGCTCTGACAGCGGAGGTGGAGACTGGGAGCATTCCTCCAGGTAAACGTGTTACTCCGCTCTGTGCTTGAAGTGGTTGCAGAATCGGAACGTTTCACTGTGTACCCATATAAGCCCTGGCAAACAAAGCTGGAACCGACCACAAACATCATCCTGGAGGAAGTGAGCAGGGCAAGAGAGGCGGACAGAAGTTCACAAGAAGCGACGCATTTCACCAGTGTACTCAGACAAAAACACAATGGTATAGAGATTACTATGAAAAAGTATTTGTTTCCTTCAAAGGGAAGCTCAGATAATTCACACCACACGTAACACCACAATAACCGTATCGGCCATGGACATTACAATATTCGCCATCGAACCCCTTCCTTTCATTTTATCCCTTTCTTTAGAGCAGACATGGTTGTCGTAGATGAACTGCTCATTTCAGGTCTTGCCATCCAAAGGATGAAACCAGATGCAGAGGCTGGCTACAGTGTTCTGCTCAAAAATTGGCCTCAAAACTTTGGAAGATTGTGCAGCCATTGGGCCATCAAGGTGGGTATAGTTTTCGGACACATGTAACGTGGCACTTGGTGGTAGCGATGGGCCAGTATCTGCGCCTTGGAAAGGTACAGTAATATGAGGTTCTTGGGTGTGTGTGACTCCGCTGTTACAGTGGACACCTTCACATTCCGGCCTGCCGCGCACTGTACAGCATCAGATCCCTAAATCCCCAGGATGAGGAAACCAGACGAGTTGATAGAAACAAATTTCTTTTTACTTGAAATCAAGTTCAGGTATAGAAGGTAGCCAACCGTACTCTTCAAGAACTCTTCTGCATCATACAAAGGTACATTCATAATGGATTCTTGCCAGCACCTATTACAGCTGGTTGTGGCTCTTTATACTAGGATGGGGGATGATATGACAGAAAAGGGCCAGGATGGGGGACGTTATTACAAGAAGGGGCCAGGATGGAGATACCATTAAATGGAGGGTAAAAACGTATGTCTTTATAGGATCTAGAACACTACAAGGGCGCTTACACCTGACCAACATTGAGATGTGGGCCCAGTTCAAAATCTTGCAATGAGGCCCTTGGGACTCTAGTCATAGTTATGCCACTGCCCCCCAACCCATGTTTACTTTGTAATCTGCCAGTTTGATCTGGTGCAAACCGTGGCCCTGTAGCTTCTGTACTTAGATGGTTATCTCCTACGATCAGGAGTAATGTCTAGACATCTGCACCTGACATGAAGTGACCATCCAGCCCCACCACAGAAGACATTACTCCCTAGTGTTTCTCTTCTGAGGAACAGTCCCTACTCTTCCCAAATCCTTCCGTCCCTCTTTGCACCCCTTTTTTTGTTCATTATAAAATTGCTAGAGCTCAGTAGCTCCAACTAGATCTACAGAATTTCTTTTTCTGCTCCTCCAAAACTTTTGCAGGCATGTATACAGAGCGTGTGAACTACGGCTGAACCCAGTGGGGTTACTACACCCATTATAGATGCCGTGCCCCGGGGATCCCACAATCTCAGCTCATGGGGAATCAGATAAAGATAATTATCCAGAATAAAACCATGCTGTTTAGATAAGCTACTGAGAGGAGTCTGAACGGGCCGAGGCCTGAAGGGGAAGACCATGGAGAAGATACTGAGAGAGGGAAAGCCAAGAAACAAGTGAAACGTGACATTCAGCCGGCGGTGAAGGATGAGGGCAGAATGTTTACATTACTAATTCATTCCTAAACGATGCACTTCTGCCCGAGCTCTGCCCAGATCCTGCATTCTCCGCATTACCGTCAGCAAGATGCTCCAGGCATTCCTGTTAACTCCTTCACTCTCCAAGATGGTGGTCAACAACCTGTTCTCCTCCTCTACTTGCATGAAGTCAGAATAGCCTCCCAGAGCCGCTGTTTTGATGTGAACTGCCTCCCACCCTCATAGATCTTTTGCTTGATGATACTCTAAAGGTTCTCTACAGGGTTGAGGTCAGGGGAAGATGGTGGCCACACCATGAGTTTATCTCCTTTTATGCCCATAGCAGCCAATAACTCAGAGGTATTCTTTGCAGCATGAGATGGTGCATTGTCATGCATGAAGATGATTTTGCTCCTGAAGGCACGTTTCTGCTTTTTATACCATGGAAGAAAGTTGTCAGTCAGAAACTCTATATACTTTGCAGAGGTCATTTTCACATCTTCAGGAACCTTTAAGGGCCCTACCAGCTGTTTCCCCATGATTCCGGCCCAAAACATGACTCCTCCACCTCCTTGCTGACGTCACAGCCTTGTTGGAACATGGTGGCAATCCACCAACCATCCACTACTCCATCCATCTGGACCATCCAGGGTTGCTCAACACTCATCAGTAAACAAAACTGTTTGAAAATTAGTCTTCATGTATGTCTGGGCCCACTGCAACCGTTTCTGCTTGTGAACACTGTTTAGGGGTGGCCGAATAGTAGGTTTATGCACCACAGCAAGCCTTTGAAGGATCCTACACTTTGAGGTTCTAGGGACTCAAGAGGCACCAGTAGCTTCAAATAGCTGTTTGCTGCTTTGTAATGTTATTTTGGCAGCTACTCTATTAATCCAATGAATTTGTCTGGCAGAAACCTTCCTCATTATGCCTTTATCTGCATGAACCCTGTCTGTGCTCTCTTTCAGTCAGAAATCTCTTTACAGTATGATGATCACTCTTAAGTTTTCGTAAAATATCTAATGTTTTCATACCTTGTCCAAGACATTGAACTATTTAACTCTTTTCAGCAGCAGAGAGATCCTTTTTATTTCCCATATTGCTTGAAACCTGTGGCCTGCTTAATAATGTGGAACATTATTTTTAAGTAGTTTTCCTTTAATTAGAATCACCTGGAAAACTAATAATCACACGTGTTTAAGATTGATTTCAGTGATTTATTGAGCCCTGAGACACAATACCATCCATGAGTTTATTTGAAAAACAAAACAATTAAATCTTTATGACACTTATATCCAATTTGCATAATAATTTGGAACACAGTGTATTCACCAAAAGAGAGGGGGTATGTTCCTAAGCTTTCCTATGGATCTTCAGTAAATCTGCAGTTATTAACCCCTTGGAGATGTGACTTATTTTTTTGTTTTAAGTTCTGCTTTGAGTGTATAACACTACCCCCCCCCAACCCCCCCCCCCCCACACACACACACCATTTTACCGTGTTGTTCTTCCATCGTCCATTTTGCGGTAATAATGACTCGACATATTTCATCAATGGGTCGGTAGGGTGATGCCAAATTTATACAGGTTTTTATTTTGTTTAAACCCCCCCAACACAGTTTTTTTTTTTTTAATTACTTTACTTGCTATATTCTGAGAACCATAACAGTTTTTTTCAGGGTTGTTTCTTGTGCGGTGAGCTGTAGTTTTTATTGCTATAATTTTGGCCTCATTTTATTCGATTTCCACCATTTAGATTTTTTTCTTCATAGGTGAAACATTTTTTTACATTTTATTTGTTTAGACAGTTACCCAGGCGGCAATACCAAATATGTTAGATTTCGCTATTTGGCGTACAAGAAAATTGGTGATTTAAACACTTTTTGAAAATGTTCTTTAATTTTGTATTTATTTTTACACTTTTTATTAGTTCCGGCGGATCTTTTGAACCCGTCATCACTTGATCACCTAAACAATACAAGCAAAATTGCAGACTGTTGTATTATACCTTCTCTGTGGCGCCCATAAGTGTCCCAACGTGACAGACATGGGGCAACACTCTCTTCCTAACCTCCTAAATGCCGCTGTCATGATTGATTGACTGCGATCGTGTATATAAGGACATGCTTTACGCCATTCCATCTGACGGGTGGCATTGTGCTTGGTGATGTAAGGCAATGATCAGTGGTGGAAAACAATGACATGAAGCTCCTGGTGGGGGTGCAGTTTTTGTGTTGATGTTAGGGGATAACGTCCAAACTTAAGGATATCTCGTTCTCAGATCGCGAAAACCACCCATCTGAATGGAAAGGGTGTTGATCGTGTGCACTGCGGCTCCATTTATTCTTAATGTGAACGCTGGATTTAGCCAAACGCAGGGCTCGGCTGGTCTTCGGCACTCCCATAGGAGTGAATGAAGGGCAATGCACAAGATCGACCAATGCTCGGGGCTCTTCAATGCACTGGTTTTCAGGATTGGTGGGAGTCCCGGAGGTTGAACGCCCTGTGATCGGTAAGTTAGCCTTTATATGATGAGAATACCCCTTTGGATTCTGCAGTTATGGAGTCAGCCGGGTGTTGGCATATTTTATGCCCTCTACGCCTCAGCAGTCAGCACTCATCGAGACCCAATACTTTTCTCCATATCGTGTGGTAGTTTACATATATATAGGCTCAGCGAGCCCCATGGTGGTTACATTGCATCTATAGGGGGATTTCCTTCACAAACCTCTCATTGTTTTGTTTTTTTCACTGTATAGAAAGAAATGATTCCTCCAATTTCCTCTGAACTACAGGTTCTCAGCATGAAATCTTGTACTTGCCCTCTCTTTCTCGGAGATACGCTTCCGTCCTCGCCTTCCCCAAATCATCAGATGAATATGAATGAGTGCGTAATAGGCTGAGGCCAGCACCCGTTCATCCCGAGCGCCCTGCGACCCAAGTGCTAAAGCCACTGGCATGATACAGAAATGTTGACTGCCTGGGTACTGCTCCATACACGCTCTATACGACCTAATTCACACTATCCACCCTTCTGAAAATATGGTTTTCAGCCTATTTGCAGCTTGTTCTTGGGGGTCCTTTATTGTCATAGTGCAACCTCCAAAAATGAAAGAGATCTTGCAGAAATCAAAGAGAGCAATCTGGACAACTCTATTATGGATTATCATTTATACGGGGCCTTAAAGGGTTTTTCAGGGACTTTAAAAGAAATGTATCACCAGAAAATGAATTTTGCAATGTTTTTATTTTTATATTGCGATATCTAATTAAAATCAAAATTCGTAATCCTGCAATTTTCACTTTGGCCACTGATCTTATTTTAGACTCATACTTCCTGTAATTTCAGGAAGAGTTTTCAGCAGATTCATTATCATCAGAGGCAGAATTACAATGACAGGCAACTCCTCCATACACAGCTGATAGCACAGGATCCACCAATCACAATAAGCGATATTACAGGTCCCTTGTCCCTTGCGCTCCCTCCAGAATGACCTTTGCAAACTCTCATTAAAGACTTTAATATAAAACAGGTCGTTGTCTGGTCATTGCTGTTAATGTATGTGTGAATTTGCTGCTAATCTGCATGTAAATTTCCTGAAACCATATGAAGATAGAGTCTAGAAAAAGCCCCAGTGGCCAGTGTGAGAATTGCAAGACAAGGAACATGAAAAAAACTGATTTCTTCTGACACATTTTCTTTAATATTTATACCCTATCCTTCAATCATCTAATCGGTGAAGGTGTTAGGCGTCAGACCCACAGCTGACCAGAAGCGGCACAGCTCCATACATTGTGTAGTGGCCGTGATTGGTACTGCAATCTCTCTTCCATATAGTACCACCCACAGCCACTGCACAATGTACAGTCATGGCCAAAAGTTTTGAGAATGACACCAAAATTATATTTTCACATGATCTGGTTTTTATTAGTGTTTGTCTGATGTTTATATCACATACAGAAATATAATTGCAATCATATTATGAGTACCAGTAGGTTATATTGACAGTTAGAATGAGTTAATGCAGCAAGTCAATATTTGCAGTGTTGACCCTTCTTCTTCAAGACCTCTGCAATTCTCCCTGGCATGCTCTCAATCAACTTCTGGACCAAATCCTGACTGATAGCAGTCCATTCTTGCATATTCAATGCTTGCATTTTGCCAGAATTTGTTGGTTTTTGTTTGTCCACCCGTCTCTTGATGATTGACCACAAGTTCTCAATGGGATTAAGATCTGGGGAGTTTCCAGGCCATGGACCCAAAATCTCTATGTTTTGTTCCATGAGCCATTTAGTTATCACCTTTGCTTTATGGCAAGGTGCTCCATCATGCTGGAAAAGGCATTGTTGGGCGCCAAACTGCTCTTGGACGGTTGGGAGAAGTTGCTTTTGGAGGACATTCTGGTACCATTCTTTATTCATGGCTGTGTTTTTAGGCAAGACTGTGAGTGAGCCGATTCCCTTGGCTGAGAAGCAACCCCACACATGAATGGTTTCAGGATGCTTTACAGTTGGCATGAGACAAGACTGGTGGTAGCGCTCACCTCTTCTTCTCCGAATCAGATGTCCCAAACAATCGAAAAGGGGATTCATCAGAGAAAATGACTTTGCCCCAGTCCTCAGCAGTCCACTCCCTGTACCTTTTGCACAATATCAGTCGGTCCCTGATGTTTTTTCTGGAGAGAAGTGGCTTCTTTGCTGCCCTCCTTGAAACCAGGCCTTGCTCAAAGAGTCTCCGCCTCACAGTGCGTGCAGAAGCACTCACACCAGCCTGCTGCCATTCCTGAGCAAGCTCGGCACTGCTGGTAGTCCGATCCCGCAGCTGAAACAGTTTTAAGATACGGTCCTGGCGCTTGCTGGTCTTTCTTGGGCGCCCTGGAGCCTTTTTGACAACAATGGAAGCTCTCTCCTTGAAGTTCTTGATGATGCGATAGATTGTTGACTGAGGTGCAATCTTTGTAGCTGCGATACTCTTCCCTGTTAGGCCATTTTTGTGCAGTGCAATGATGGCTGCATGTGTTTCTTTAGAGATAACCATGGTTAACTGAAGAGAAACAATGATACCAAGCACCAGCCTCCTTTTAAAGTGTCCAGTGATGTCATTCTTACTTAATCATGACTGATTGATCGCCAGCCCTGTCCTCATCAACACCCACACCTGTGTTAATGGATCAATCACTAAAACGATGTTAGCTGCTCCTTTTAAGGCAGGACTGCAATGATGTTGAAATGTGTTTTGGGGGTTACAGTTCATTTTCTGGGCAAATATTGACTTTGCAAGTACAGTAATTGCTGTTAAGCTGATCACTCTGACATTCAGAAGTATATGCAAATTGCCATTAGAAAAAATGAAGCAGTAGACTTTGGAAAAATTAATATTTGTCTCATTCTCAAAATTTTTGACCATGACTGTACTTCTGCATGGCAGCTGATTGTGGGGGGTGATGGGAGTCAGACCTCTTCAATCTAATCTTGATGCCCTATTTGCTTCCCAAACATCCACCCATATATGTATACATACAGTTACGGAGCTGCCACTGGCAGGTGTTTTCAGCAAGGTTACCTTCACTTCTTACCATGTTTATACAATGAGCTCATTAAATTCCCACATACCTGCAGATCATGTTTGGTTGGAAAGTGAGCTCTTCTATTCCTGTAAAGACAAAAATAATAACACAGTGTTACATCCAAACTCCAGAAACAATATTCTGTCACCTGAAATAATACTATAATGTTACTGAACAGCAGAGGGTAGCGAGAGGCTTGAAACAGGAGGATTAGGATAAACCACACCGCGCAACGTTCATTTTGTAACTAGAATCAGTATCCTTCTCCCTTTCGTAGCTGACAATATAGTCACTTCTTACTTAGCTCTGCCTTTCAACTATACTGACATGCTATTGCAGGTTCTATGCCGCTTTCCTGACAACCAGAGGAGCAAATTGTTTCCATTAGCTGTTCTGCTTTTAGGGGTGGGCTCCAGACAAAATCAGTCTCCTTCTCCTTCTGGCAGCTAGCAACACAGTTCATTATTACTTTCCTTTCCGAAAAATTTGTACTGTCATGCAGTGCACAGACTTTGCTACTTTCATGACAAGCAGGGCAGAAATCCATTTCCACTGGCTCTTCTGATGACGGACGAGGTGGGTGGCTGGGTTCTCGTCAAAATGAGTCTTTTTTCCCCTCAGACATCTGACAATATAGTCTCTTAGGACCACTAAGCACTGAGTTGGCAGACAGGACAGGAATTGATCAAGTGCGTCCTCCAACACGCAGTTCAGTAGATGGATGTGCACGTTTCCATACCTTCTGAACACCAAGCATGTAAATAAAAGGAATCTATCAGTCTTTGCTATCCCATCTGAGAGCAGCATAATGTAGGGGTAGAGACCCTGATTCCAACGATGTGTCACCTACTGGGCTGTTTAGTCAAATTTTGATCAAATCCCTTTTTGATCTGCTGCAGATGGACCAGTTCTCTGAATGCTTTCTGCCTATGCACATTGTACACAACATGCTGCCAATCAGTGGTGGGGCGGAGTTATACACAGCTCATGAATATGAACACTACTCTGGCAACAGTCTACAGGATTTTGCTAATGAAACATTGCCCCATTATGTACAGTATATTCTAAACACAAGGACACAAGCCTTAAGGCGGTCATATGGCCGTATAACAGCCAATGATCGCAACGTAGTGCTCATACTGGCCACCGGCATCCCTGACCCGAGAGTCAAAGCTGCGTAGGAATACATGCTGTCAAGCCGACAGCCAGTCCGAGCATCGCATTGGGCTTCTCCTCTGAGTTATTCAGTCGTGTAACTGTGACCTTAAAGGGATTTTGTCAGCAGGTTTTTGCTATGTAATCTGAGCGCAGTATGATGTAGGGACAGATACCCTGATAACAGTGATGTGTGACTTACTAGGCAGTGTGTTGCTATTTTCGTTAAATCTGTGTTTTATCAGCAGGAGATTATCACTAGAGGACTAGGTGTCTTGTGCCTTCTGGTGTAACCATGCTCCAACAATGATTGGCTGCTTTCTGTGTACACTGTGTGGTGACAGAAAGCGGCTAATCAGTTTTGTAGGCGGGGTTATACAAAGCTCAGCATTCGAGCTCTGCTAGATCTGCAGCAGAGAAAACTGTGATTGTATTAAAATAACAGCAAGAGCCAAGTAAATGACACATCCCTGGAATCAGGGTCTTTATCCCTACATAATGGTGCGCTCAGATTCCATAGCAAAAAAAATGCTTACAAATTCCCTTTAATGTACCGTAATCTAAGAACTTCCTCCAGTAGCCGCTTCTACAACTGATTCTTGAACAGTTTTTCTTTTTCTTCTGTGCCCGTCCAAACCAAGTTATGCCCCAGGAAATAAAGATGCTCATTTTCCCTTTAAGCAATTGGGCATATACCACAGAACTCTATGGGCGTTTTCTTTATATATTGTGCCACTGACCAATCAAAACATGGTCACATTAGTTGAAGAGAAAAATCTGCATTTGAATTTCCATGGGGCATAACTTTGGAACGGAATGGCACAGAAGAAAAAGAAAAACTGTTCCAGAATCGGTGGAACAGAGGCAATTGGAGGAGACACTCAGTTTAAATTGAAAAATTCCAGTGAAATGTCCCTTTAAGTGCTATTCCTACGCTGCAGCAGACTCCAACCTTCATCTTTCGCTTCTCTTGCTTAGTAATGCACAGTCAGCCAAATACGGCAACACGTAGACTGGGCATTTCCAAGTCCCCCGGTTTTCATGCACCCTCTACACATGGTAACGGAGGAATGATATGACATCACATTCTGGCTCTCTGATTGGACGCCAGGCTCCAGGGGGTGAGAATTATTTCTGCTAAAATGAGTCCTCGAGATCTTTTTTTTTTTTCCCGTTCTTTGGGGTTGAGGAAGAAAAGGGGGGGTGGGGGGTACACAGTCACCATGGCAACTAATTCATAGGTCGGCAAGCGACAGACATGGGAAAAAGTGTTGGGGGGGTGTTGAGTAAACACTGCAAATATTTCAATTAACCCTTTTTGGGAACTTTTGTTCACTTTGTGGACTCTCATCAGGACCGGCACGTCGCTAGGTCTGGAAGGTAGGACATGGTGACCGTCATCCTGCCACTTAGTTTTATAGCCTCTTTGGTGCCGCCTAATTGGGCTTAGCCATGTAGAAAAGGATAATCCGGCACAAACCATACATGCGATTAGGGGGGTATGCGGAGTAGGCAGGGGGGACATGCACCACGCCGCCAGGATAAATCGAGGCTTACGCCCTCTCAATATTATAGATTAGGCGTCTGGCCATATATCGCCTGTCTAATTCATGCACGGAGCTCAGGATAACAGGATGCTCCGTTTTCTAGTTAAAGTTCCGTCATAACGTCCAATTAACAATAGCGTTTAGGGCGCGGAATGGGTTAACGTAGCTTTAAAGAGGATAAGAGGTCCTCAGATCTGGTGCGTATTGGGCCTCTTCAATTCTAAAGCATCCTATTGTTGCATAATCCGACAGTAATTAATTTTCTCCTGAATTAATTACAAGATTCCCAAGGAATGCAGAAATGAGGGGAGGAGGGGGCACGGTGGGATAGATTTCAGTTGCGCTCATTTCACACCAGCACGTACATAAAGTGTTATGATGATTGTATCGGGGTGGCATTCTGGGGGGGGGATGGGGGGCATCTCCCCGCATGCATTAATTGTGCAGGCAAGAAAAAGGATGAAAAAGTTTTCACAAAGTGATTTAATTTGATTGATATGGTCGTTAATCGGATTTTGGAAGTAATCTCATTGTGCCGGTGATGCATTGTTTGCAGCCCGTCCAGACAATGACTAATCAGATGCAAAAAAAAAAAATGCAGAGTTACTGCTGGAAAAACATGAATATTCATCATTTTTTTTTTTTTAATAAATAAAAATTTACATAACTTACAAAAAACAAAAAAAAAAATCCCAGCAGAAGTCAAAGTTTAACAATCTAGGCCCCCATAAATCTAATTCCAGCCAGGGCTGTGGAGTCGGTAAACCAAACCTCCGACTCTTCAATTTCCATGACACCGACTCCACTACTCCAACTCCGACTCCACAGCCCTGATTCCAGCTGTTACAAAACTACAGCTTTCACCCTGTGCCAAATATTTAGAATTGAGAGTCCTCAGTGGTTGATACCTTTTAATGGCTAACTGAAAAGATGGTAACAAATTGCAAGCTTTCGAGACTACACAGGTCTCTTCATCAGGCAAAGACTAAAAGAAATTCTGAAGAATCACATATTTATGCACAACATAGTATAGGAAAAAAAAAGGGAAAAACCATGGATAAGACAGACCATGGATAAGACAGGAGACATGAAGCAGAATTACCATGAGTGATAAACAGTTATATCCATAAATATTGGGCCAGTTCTTAGATAAGGATTGTTTTATTGTCCTCTGATTAAGGTCTGGTTCTGTTGTGATGACCCCTTATAGTCTGAGGGGCAAGTTCCTTAGTTGATGTAAAAAGACATAAATCCGTGTGACACATTCATTCCTGCAGTGAGAGTGTCAAAGGTCGTCATCAGTTTATATTCCCAGACTCTTCTGTCTCTCTTAGATTTGAAGTTACCTTTTAACACAAGTAATTTCATGTCCATAATGTTATGATTTGGGAGACAGAAATGTATTGCCACAGGTAGATCCATTCTTTTTTCTCTTATTGTATGGCGATGAGAGTTCATCCTTGTTCTCAGTTTCTGCCCTGTCTCCCCCACATACAGACCCCCAGTTGGACATTTAGTACAAATAATTAGGTACACCACATTAGATGTGATGCAGCTGAAAGTACCTGGGATCTTGCAGTCCTGATGTGAATTGGGGATCTTTATCTTGTCCGTAGTCATTATAAGTGGACAGGTTTTACATTTTTTCTGATTGCAAGGAAAGGTTCCTGCAGCTGTTGAAGAGGACAGGGAGCTTCTGACAATGATACTTCTTAGATATGGGGGCTGCCTAAAACTCAGTAGTGGGGGGTCTGGAAAAATGGATTGTAAGCGGGCATCTTTATGTAGTAAAGGTTGTAATTTCCGTGCAGCTCCCCTTAGCACCACAAGATTTGGTTTGTAGGTAACTTCTAGAGGTACCCGGTTATTTTCTTCTTTAGCTTTGTAATGTAGCAGGTGATTCCTTGATATTCTGGTGGCTCTTGTAATCTGGTTTTCAATTGTTCTTGGATGGTAGCCCTGATTCAAAAAGGTCTTTCTGAGGCAACCAAGGTGTTCATCCCTATCCATTGGGTTGGAACATATACGATTGTATCTGATGGCATTCTGTGCCAATAAGTCCAGGCTACTACGGATGGTAGTGATCTCCGAGCTGCAATTGTACAGATTTTGCAGAAAAATGCAACTGTCAAACTATGAAAAGTTGCAAATAGCGAAAACGGTTGTATCCTGTATAGTGGTGAGCTACTAGCTGTTGTTATGCAGTAGTTGCAAAACTACAGCTCCTACACTATGCAAATAAGAAAAGTTCATACAACCGTGTGCGATCTTGATCACCGAGGTTGAGTACAGTACTCAACCACTGAAAATGGTGCAAATAGCAAAGGCCTATTCTACTCTGTATAATAGGGGTCTTCTAGCAGTGGCCATACAGTAGTTGTAACACCTCAACTTCTAAAAGGGGGGACCAGATGTGTAATTTTAGCAGCCTCAAGTTGAAGACCGCTAGATTCCTTTTTAATACTACCTTGTATTGCTAACAGCACGTTTATGCTATGTAATCTGAGAACAGCATGATGTTGGGGCAGAAACCCTGATTCCATCAATATATCACTTATTGGACTGTTTGCTGCAGTTTTGATAAAATCCCTGTTTTCTCTGCTGTAAATATAGTAGTGCTATAATGCTGAGCTGTGTATGACCCCGCCCACAAATCTGATTGGCTTGTACATAGAGTTTGCACAGGAAGCTGCCAATCAGTGGGTGAGGTCTGGGTTACACAGATAAGCTGGACTATCTTGCACATGACAAGTAGTCCTCTAATGGTAATCTCTGCTGACAAAACACTGATTGTATTGAAAGTACAACTTGTTGTACTGCTAAGAAATTGACACATCGCTGTAATCTGGGTTTCAGTGCACACATCATGCTGCCCTCTGATTTCATAGCAAAAACCTGCCGACAGATTCCCCGTAATGGTTCCAATTTACCAACTTCAGTTTCTGTTCAGATTATAAATTTTGTGCTTTTACCAGTTACGTATAGGAAGAAACACCGTGAACACGACTATAGGAGGTGCTAAGGTAGGTCCCCAAACCGTTCAATAGTAAGAATGAAACCTTGCACTCAACTTAATGACGTGATGATTTATTGTAGTACGCTTAACAAACGTTTCGTCAGTGACGTACTGTGTTAGATAGTGTATTTAGGATATCGGTGGGGATAGTCCCTGGTATGTCCCGATTTATAGTAGGTTTGAAAATAGCGATTGTGTGGGATAATTGTCTTAATCCTGTGTGATGCTTGGGCGCTGCCACCTCAGACATGGCATCCACCGCTTGTCTCATAGTACGTCACTGACGAAGGTCAAACGTGACCGAAATGTTTGTTAAGCGTACTACAATAAATCATCACGTTATTAAGTTGAGTGCAAGGTTTCATTCTTACTTTTGACCAGTTACAACCTGTGGATTTCTCTGACTTTTGAAAAAACATATATCTTCCGACATGCCTCACATGCTGGGAACTATAACTGCATGAGAGCATGACATAAGGGTATACGTGACTCAGGTCAGCTTCACTAACGACCCCTTGATCCTCCACTCCTTAACGAAGCACTGAAAGGTCCAATCCCTTAACACTAAAGAAAATCCCCCCCAATAAACACATTAGACATATTGGATTTAAATGGCCACAGCAGCCTTTATTAACATTTAATACAAAACATATCAAAACAATAGCCTCCTGAGGAAAGGGGGGTGGTCCTCGAAGCCCCAACAATGTAAGCTTTAAATATCCAAATCCCAACTTTTGGCCCCTCTGGTTAAGTCTTACCCCAAGCCGCTATGCACCAGCTCAGAGGCAGATGATGACTAACCTGACCAAACCAAGAGACCCGTCCACGAGTCACTTAGGTATCTCCTCCACGGGATTATCCAAACAAACCCCGTCCAATTAAATTCCCCCAGGGGGAGTCCAGGACCTTTCAAGATCCCCCCACCACCAATCTGCCATTTCCACATTGCACCAACTTCGAGGACCCTGCCGCGCCGCCATGACGATTATTATATGAAACATAGGTTCCTTTAACGATAATGCCCTTAAAGCCCCTTTTAATAAAGAAAAAGGGGGTGTTCCTTATAAACACGCCCGTGGCCTGATCCTCAAGTAAAAAAAGGGGAGGGTGGGTTGGAGCTTCTAGTCACAAAGGTGGGTACTCAAAATGGTTGCTCTACTAAGATGTCTTCCCCCTCTTACAATGTCCCCCTGTAACTCCTCCTCCAACCCCTCCTTCTTCTATAACTGAACCAATTACCCCTCCCAGCATGTAATATAAACCCCATTAGGGAAAAAAACTAAAAACCCCATAGCCCTGTCAGCTCCCTATCTTCCCAAGTCACCCTGCCTCCCCTTATGCCCGTGGGCCCTGTACGACCTTTCTGGAGAGCTGGGTAGATTTATCAATGTCAATTTGCCAGTTTTTGGCATAACTGCCTTGAAAAGTAGGTAAAAAGGGTTTGATTTATCAGTGGGAAAAGCTATGAAGATTTTTTTTCAACAATTTTCTTTACAGTTTGTTGCTTTGAATAACAGCCGATACAGCCCAAACAAGATCCATGAGAACCTAAGAAACCTGAGTGATTTTTATACATTTCACCCAAGGTCTGTTATGCCACTCAGGCTTTACCCACACCTGCTTTGATTGCTGAGAGATTAGTAGTCATCGATTTCTAAAAACTGCAGTCCATGAAGACTCTTATTGTATCAACAATATGAGCTAACAAACCTTCTGGAGTATAAACGGGCACCACTTTGGACTCCTCAAGAACGGGAAGGTCCAACATAGTGACCTCTGGAGCTGCACCTGGTGCAATGCAACCTTCCAAACTGGTCCGGATCTTGCATAAAAACCAACCCTGCTAGCTTTGACCTTAGACCATCTATACTAATGTTGGCCAAACACATTAGATGACTGTTGGCTGAACCGTGCTATGGCCGATCGTTCAACTAACAGCCATCTCAGCCAACTCTCCCCACACAGGAGCGCTCGCTCAGCCGAGCTCTCCTGTGTTCTCTATGAGAAAGACACGACAGCCAGCGGCTTCTCTTTGGGAGAACAATGTGATCGGCAGTCCGAAATCAGGCATGTGTGACTAAAATTTCCCTCAACTGTAGACCATCAGTCAAACCAGTCAATAACAATGGGTTCTGCCAATACTAGTCTAAAATGTATGGGTGCCTTAAGTCCATCTGTTCTCAGATTTCTGTCCAACCAACTACACCAAGTATTTCTTCGTAAGGCCTCTATAAACATTAGACTAATGTCAGCTGAACATGGCAATATCGACGTGTTAGTAGTCGGCTCTCTTAGAGAACAGGAGTGCTTGGATTCAGGAGTACTCGGCCAAGAGAGAGCTCCTGTGTATGGGAGAGTCAGCTGAGATGGTTATTGGCCAAAGCAAGTCTCGTCTGACTTGTGTATGGCCGGTCTTTGTTGCCTATTTAAAATACAGTGGATTTTGAAAGTATTCACCCCCTTGGCTTTTTACCTATTTTGTTACATTACAACCTGTGTTTAAATATTTTTGTAATCCGATTTGTGTGTAATGGATCAGCACTAAATAGTCTGTTGGTGAAGTGTAGTGAGAAAAATATAGGCATAAATTACATTCATGGGATGAAATAACTAAAAATTGGCATGTCCATATGTATTCACCCCTTTTGTGATGAAGCCCCAAAAAATTGCTGGTGCAAGCAGTTACCTTCCTAAGTCACATTCCTAGTGATAAGAAGTCCACCTGTTTGCAATCTAAGTGTCACATAGTTTTTTAGTATATACACTGTACCTTTTCTGTAAGGCCAGAGAGGCTACAACACCATTAAGAAAGAGGCACTACTAACCAAACAACACCATGAAGACCAAGGAGATCTCCAAACAAGTCAGGGACAAAGTTGTTGACAAGTATAAGTCAGGGTTGGGCTATAAAAAAAATCACAATCTCTGATGATCCCCATCAAATCCATTATCATCAAATGGAAAGAACCACAACAAACCTGACAAAAGAGAAGATGCCCAGTAAAATTCCCATGCAAGGGGAAAGGATGGCATTAATCAGAGAAACAGCATAGAGACCAACAGCTGCAGATTTCCCAAGCAGACTAGAGTAGCTGTCTGGAGTGCCCCTCCCAAGGCCTAGGGGTACTCGGTACCGTGTCCAGTCGTCATTAAAAGTGTGGTCACGGTGGCAGCGACCCGGTCCGTGGCCCTGGGCGTCCAAATTAAAGGAAAGGTCTTTAAAGGGGTTTTTAGGAATAAGAATGTTCGTGATGCCAAATGTGGTATTCGGTCAGGGATAACCGACGCTGCTTAAAGGGGTATATATATCAATATCTAGGGAAGCTCCCCACAAACTGGATCAGAGCTCCCTCTTCTGGCCTGGAGTCAAAACAGTGTTGCATGTGCTGAATACCTGTTTAAGGGATCCTTCCTCGCTTCCAAGCATGACATCACTCTCCCCGTGAGGAAAGCAATGCCACTGTAACAACCGGTTACCTGGGGTGTTACATGTCCATATGACAACAATAAGCCGTACACTCCATAGAGGTGACTTTTATGGAAGAGAGGGATGGAAAAAGCCCTTACTTACACATATGACTTGTTTTGAGTTTGCCAAAACACAAGTTTGAAACTCCTGAAATGTATGGGAGAAGGTGTTATGGTCTGATGAGGCCAAAATTGAACTTTTTGGACACCAAGGTAAATGCTATGTCTGGTGCAAATCAAACACAGCTCATCACCCTAAAAACACAATCCTCACAATGAAACATGGTGGTGGCAACAATATGCAGTAGGGATGTTTTTCAGCAGTTTCTGTTTCAGTCTGTCAGTGATTTGAGATTGGGATGGAGTTTCACCTTCCAACAAGACAATGACCCAACACATACAGCTAAAGCAACACTTTATGGTTTATGGGGGAACTTATAGGTTTTGGAGTGGTCTAGTCAAAGTCCAGACGTTAATCCAATTGAGAGTTTGTGGTCAGACTTGAAGATTGCTATTCATCAAAGGAAACCATCTAACTTGAAGGAGCTGCAGCAGTTTTGTCTTGAGAAATGGTAAAAAATCCCAGTGGCAAGATGTAGAAAGCTCATAGACTTATCAAAAATGACTTGCAGCTGTAATTGCCACAAAAGGATGCTCTACAAAGTACTGACAAGTGGGATGAAGGGTTATGCACACTGGAGTTTTCAGCTATTTTTTCCTATTTGTTTGTTTCATAATAAAATGAAAACCAAATGTTCACAGTTGTATGCATGTTCTTTACATGAACTGATGCAAGACCTAAAAAAAATGAAATTCCAGATTGTGAGGTAGCAAATCACCAAAAATGCCAAGGGGGTGAATACTTTCCCAAGCAACTGTAACTACTTAAAACTACTCAGAGAGGACAACTGGGATTCCACATTCTGAAAGTCCCTACAATCATGTTTGGGGAAGAATGATACGTTTCCCTCCAACTTTGACCCTTTTTGTAGCCAAAAGAGAAATTGTCAGAAAACGATAATAGAAAGACAAAATCTACTAAAAGTGATAAATAAGCCAGCTAGTTGTTGGTTTAAAAAAAAAGTAAAACAGGGGAAAAAACAAACAAACACAAAAGCTGCCGCCATGCAATGCTATGGTCTATTTGACTTATCCGTAAACCAAACCTTGATGACTCACATCAATAAAAATACTTCCTTTACAATCACTACATAAACTTTTGAAAAGGAACTGTGCTGCTCCTTCTGCAGGCGTGCTCCACCCATTATGATGGTATGTTATATAGCATACAAATAACCGTACAGATTCATTGCAGACAGCAACACTACGCATTAATGTCACTACCGTAAACTGGAAATCCTACCTGTGGCTCCCCCTACACCAGGGGCCTGATGATGTTCCCCCGTCGGATTACCCAGTTGTGTACAATGGCAACAGTGCAAACCATTGTGCCACCACTGAGAGTTTGAAGACTAGAGGCGCATTTAAATGCTTAATTTCTCCACATAAATGATGACCAATTGATTATATACAAGTTGATCAGTAGTCGTTTATGGTGCCATTGACAGTGAATGACATAACTTTAAGAGGACAGAAAGGGGGTTAATAGGATCATTCTGTCCCTTCACTACAGCATGATTCAGTCACCCTATGCAGCACAATAATATACCCCATACAGCACAATTCTGTCTCCCCCTCTCCCCCATACAGCACAATTCTGTCTCCCCCTCTCCCCCATACAGCACAATTCTGTCTCCCCCATACAGCACAATTCTGTCTCCCCCATACAGCACAATTCTGTCTCCCCCATACAGTACAATTCTGTCCCCACATGCAGCACAATTCTCTCCCCCCATACAGCACAATTCTGTCCCCCATACAGCACAATTATGTCTCCCCCAATACAGCACAATTCTGTCCCCCCCATACAGCACAATTATGTCTCCCCCAATACAGCACAATTCTGTCCCCCCCATACAGCACAATTATGTCTCCCCCATACAGTACAATTCTGTCCCCACGTACAGCACAATTCTCTCTCCCCCATACAGCACAATTCTGTCCCCACATACAGCACAATTCTCTCTCCCCCATACCGCACAATTCTCTCTCCCCCAATACAGTACAATTCTGTCCCCCCATACAGCACAATTCTGTCCCCACATACAGCATAATTCAGTCCCCTTCATACAGCATAATTCTGTCCCCCCATACAGCACAATTCTCTCTCCCCCATACAGCACAATTCTGTCTCCCCCATGCAGTACAATTCTGTCCCCCCATACAGCACAATTCTGTCTCCCCCATACAGTACAACTCTGTCCCCACATACAGCACAATTCTCTCTCCCCCATACAGCACAATTCTGTCCCCACATACAGCACAATTCTCTCTCCCCCATACAGCACAATTCTGTCCCCCCCATACAGCACAATTCTGTCTCCCCCATAAAGTACAATTCTCTCTCCCCCATACAGTACAATTCTGTCCCCACATACAGCATAATTCAGTCCCCTTCATACAGCATAATTCTGTCCCCCCATACAGCACAATTCTGTCTCCCCCATTCGGTACAATTCTGTCCCCCCATACAGCACAATTCTGTCTCCCCCATACAGCACAATTCTCTCTCCCCCATACAGCACAATTCTCTCTCCCCCATACAGCACAATTCTCTCTCCCCCAATACAGCACAATTCTGTCCCCCCATACAGCACAATTCTGTCTCCCCCATTCGGTACAATTCTGTCCCCCCATACAGCACAATTCTGTCTCCCCCATACAGCACAATTCTCTCTCCCCCATACAGCACAATTCTCTCTCCCCCATACAGCACAATTCTCTCTCCCCCATACAACACAATTCTGTCCCCCCATACAGCACAATTCTCTCTCCCCAATACAGCACAATTCTGTCCCCCCATATAGCACAATTCTGTCCCCCCATACAGCACAATTCTGTCCCCACATACAGCACAATTCTCTCTCCCCCATACAGCATAATTCTGTCCCCCCCATACAGCACAATTCTGTCCCCCCCATACAGCACAATTCTCTCTCCCCCATACAGCACAATTCTGTCCCCCCCCCATACAGCACAATTCTCTCTCCCCCATAAAGCACAATTCTCTCTCCCCCATACAGCACAATTCTCTCTCCCCCATACAGCACAATTCTGTCCCCCCCATACAGCACAATTCTGTCCCCACATACAGCATAATCCTGTCCCCCCCATACAGCACAAATCTGTCCCCACATACAGCACAATTCTCTCTCCCCCATACAGCACAATTCTCTCTCCCCCATACAGCACAATTCTGTCCCCACATACAGCACAACTCTGTCCCCCCATACAGCACAATTCTGTCCCCCCCATACAGCACAATTCTGTCCCCACATACAGCACAATTTTGTTCCCCCAATATAGCACAATTCTGTCCCTGCAATCGGCACAATTCACTCACCCCCGATACAGCACAATTATGTCCCCCATACAGCACGATTCTTGTCAGCAGCACATCTTCTGTTAATAACACATGGCAATGTGCTGCCAACAATGATGATTTGATCGCCACCATAAACAAGGGTTTTGCTAGTTTGCCAGCCGGATCAATGATCAGGAACGAGTGCTCTTATAGACATTTTCTGATTATTGGCCCAAATAAATGGGACTTAAATCCTGAAATCACAGAGCTGGGATGAAAATGATGATTCAGGATAATTACTGACCTTACAGAAGTAATATAATAATCCTATGTCGAGCCGATATCCACATTTATAACCCACCTCATGGGGCTACAGGTTGGAATATTGTGTGTTAATAAAACATGAATTGTTTGCAGTGCTGCGGGGGCCCGAGTGATAATTATGCCTTGACTCATTATCCCCCAAGTGAACACTTTGCACCGTGTATAATTACAACAGATAAACAAACAGGGAGAGACAGAGGGAACAAATTCCTCCCAGGCCCCTGTGCCAGAGAGCTCTGAACTAAAGTCTGCGGATGAGAGATACATGGAAACAAGCCGATGATTGATACGCGGAAACTAGAGGCTGATAAGGGTTTTGGAACAGCCTCTGGCGGCTGGGCATGGTGCCACCTCTCAGGTGTGTAACTTGAAATCTGACTTTTATATATATACTTCTTGTCTCAAGGGACGCTTACTATTAGATGCACAGAAATAATATATATATTATATATAATTAGTACAACTTACAGTGCCTTGCGAAAGTATTTGGCCCCCTGGAACTTTTCAACCTTTTCCCACATATCATGCTTCAAACATAAAGATACCAAATGTAAATATTTGGTGAAGAATCAACAACAAGTGGAACACAATTGTGAAGTTGAACAAAATTTATTGGTTATTTTAAATTTTTGTGGAAATTCCGCCCCTTTACTTTCAGTGCAGCAAACTCCTCCAGAAGTTCATTGTGGATCTCTGAATGATCCAATGTTGTCCTAAATGCCTAATGATGATAAATATAATCCACCTGTGTGTAATCAAGTCTCCGTATAAATGCACCTGCTCTGTGATAGTCTCAGGGTTCTGTTTGAAGCACAGAGAGCATCATGAAGACCAAGGAACACAGCAGGCAGGTCCGTGATACTGTTGTGGAGAAGTTTAAAGCCGGATTTGGATACAAAATGATTTCCAAAACTTTAAACATCCCAAGGAGCACTGTGCAAGCGATCATATTGAAATGGAATGAGCATCATACCACTGCAAATCTACCAAGACCCGGCCGTCCCTCTAAACTTTCATCTCAAACAAGGAGAAGACTGATTAGAGATGCAGCCAAGAGGCCCATGATCACTCTGGATGAACTGCAGAGATCTACAGCTGAGGTGGGACAGTCTGTCCATAGGTCAACAATCAGTCGTACACTGCACAAATCTGGTCTTTATGGAAGTGGCAAGAAGAAAGCCATTACTCATAGATATCCATAAAATGTGTTGCTTAAAGTTTGCAACAAGCCACCTGAGAGACACCAAACATGTGGAAGAATGTGCTCTGGTCAGATGAAACCAAAATCTAACTCTTTGGCAACAATGCCAAATTATATGTTTGGGGTAGAGGTAACACAGCTCATCACCCTGAATACACCATCCCCACTGTCAAACATGGTGGTGGCTGCATCATGGTTTGGGCCTGCTTTTCTTCAGCAAGGACAGGGAAGATGGTTAAAATTGATGGGAAGATGGATGGAGCCAAATACAGGACCATTCTTGAAGAAAACCTGTTGGAGTCTGCAAAAGGCCTGAGATTGGGACGGAGATTTGTCTTCCAACAAGACAATGATCCCAAACATAAAGCAAAATCTACAGTGGAATGGTTCACAAATAAACGTATCCAGGTGTTAGAATGGCCAAGTCAAAGTCCAGACCTCAATCCAATCGAGAATCTGTGGAAAGAGCTGAAAACTGCTGTTTACAAATGATCTCCATCAAACCTCACTGAGCTCGAGCTGTTAGCCAAGGACGAATGGGCAAGAATTTCAGTCTCTCGATGTACAAAACTGATAGAGACATACCCCAAGCGACTTGCAGCTGTAATCGCAGCAAAAAGTGGCGCAACAAAGTATTAAGTTAAAGGGGCAGAATAATATTGCACGCCCCACTTTTCAGTTTTTGAATTTCCACAAAAATTTTAAATAACCAATAAATTTTGTTCAACTTCACAATTGTGTTCCACTTGTTGTTGATTCTTCACCAAAAATTTACATTTGGTATCTTTATGTTTGAAGCATGATATGTGGGAAAAGGTTGAAAAGTTCCAGGGGGCTGAATACTTTCACAAGGCACTGTATATAAGGCAAATAGCCAAGCTGAAGTACCTGTAGACATGGGTGTCGCTGTTGGAAAAGATCAGCTATGTTTTTCTAATTCTTGAGACACTTTTGGCGTATAAAATGGATTTTTTTTTCTACTTAGGGTTAAAAAAGTTGCACCGAGTTTCAGTCTGCAAAGTTAAAGGGGTTGTCCCCTTTCAGAAAACACCAGTACCCATGCACAGTGTGTTATAAATACAAACAAACCATAATTTAGTCACCCTCCCCAGGTCCAGCAGATACTCTCCAATGCTATACCAGAAGCAGCAGCGGAGACTTACCGTTGGGCATGGGAACATTGAGTATGGAAATTTTTAAACAATCTGCACTTGGGGACCACGATTTTCTGAAAAGGGAAAACCCTTTTAATTAATTTTCAGACCCCCTTTCTACTTGTTTCAGACATTTCTAATGTGGATGTGTCCTCCCGGTAATATAGGCTGAATTTGAGGTTTGTTTGCTGCCACCTTCACTAGCTCTCATGTATCAGCACAGCTTCTTTTTTTACGTATTTCTCCTTATCCAATCTCACTCGTCTGTGAAACACTGGTAATACTGAGATGAGAAAACTAGCTAGTTAGGTGGAGTATTTTAATCCAAACACAGTCCATGTTTCATGGACTTGTGAAACTGAACTTATCCTGGCAGACATTGATGCTAAGAAGTGTGAGGATTTCCCCCTCCCCTGCAGAGTCTGCAGTGGGTGCATTCCTCACTCTCTGACCGGATACAAAGACTGTTATTAATGCTCTGTCCTTGCAGACTGCACTGTGCGTGCTCTGTTCTCTCTATATGCATTGAAATAGCACAGGCTACGTGATCCACCCTCCTTGAAGGTCATAAATGCCTCCAAGTATGTGTGTACAATCTACTTCCTCTCCCTGCTGCAATCTCTAAAGGTACCGTCACATTAAGCGACGCTGCAGCGATATAGGCAACGATGCCGATCGCTGCAGCGTCGCTGTTTCGTCGCTGTGTGGTCGCTGGAGAGCTGTCACACAGACAGCTCTCCAGCGACCAACGATGCTGAAGTCCCCTGGTAACCAGGGTAAACATCGGGTTACTAAGCGCAGGGCTGCGCTTAGTAACCCGATGTTTACCCTGGTTACCATTGTAAATGTAAAAAAAAACAAACACTACATACTTACATTCCGGTGTCTGTCGCGTCCCCCGGCGTCAGCTTCCCGCACTGACTGTGAACGCCGGCCGGCCGTAAAGCAGAGCGGTGACGTCACCGCTGTGCTTTACGGCCGGCGCTCACAGTCAGTGCGGGAAGCTCACGGCGAGGGGACAGACACCGGAATGTAAGTATGTGGTGGTTTTTTTTTTTACATTTACAATGGTAACCAGGGTAAACATCGGGTTACTAAGCGCGGCCCTGCGCTTAGTAACCCGATGTTTACCCTGGTTACAAGTGAAGACATCGCTGAATCGGCGTCACACACGCCGATTCAGCGATGTCTGCGGGAGATCCAGCGACGAAATAAAGTTCTGGCCTTTCTGCTCCGACCAACGATGTCACAGCAGGATCCAGATCGCTGCTGCGTGTCAAACACAACGATATCGCTATCCAGGACTCTGCAACGTCATGGATCGCTAGTGATATCGTTGTTAAGTTGTTCAGTGTGAAGGTACCTTAACACAGAAAGGACTTATCAGCAGAGGGAGCTAATCAGACCCAGGCGCAATCTCTTCCAGAAGCAGCAGGACAGCCAGCTATGTATAGGAGTTAGACAAACTCTACAGTAGTAAAATTCATAATTAAAACCTTTCGGAAGGTTGTATAATTTTACATTTAAAAAATAAATGATAAAAAAAATAATGGCTACCAAATTGGAATTGGTCTGATTTATTTTTGGAGTCTGGTCTAATGTTTCAAATATTTTGGGTGCGAGGTCTGAATTAAATCTGAGTCTTAGTTTGACGTCTCAATTTTTTCCTGAGGTTTTGTATAGCAGAGCTATTTACATGTACAGTAGAGTGCTGTGTAGGTTAATTTACGTTTGTGGGGTCAAATTTAGTGAAGTTCTTGGTGCGTGGAAGTAGTAGGTGGGGGTGCCACACCATCTTTTCCTAGCTACATCAACATCTTATTGGAAACAAGTCAGAGGAGACAACATAGTAGTCAAGACATCAGGGTTCTAAGTAAGAATTCACATGTGAAAATCAGTTTGATGGTGTTCCGAGTATCAGCTACATACATGATTTATATGGCGATATGCCCCTTTATTTGTGGGTCACTATCAGGAGTTGTTAGCAAGGGTTGACAGCTGAACTTTGTGGACTCTAGCGTAAGGCTATATTCCACCATCGGACCACGGAGATTCATACTGTTCGTCAAAATAATAATACAAAATGAAAACAGGAGTAAAAATAGAAAAACAAGATATTGTAAAAACCAGGATGTAACCTGCAGGGATAGGAAGTGCACAGCCTGACCGCAAACAGACATGTAATCCTATATTGTGGCCACCTATGAGGCTCAGCAGTTTTTGGCAGGCGCAGAATCGACCGTCTGTTCGGACCGAGTTTGTTCCCTTGCAGCACACCTGACGTTATGTGCCCTCTCCTGTATAAGATCCCGCTGACCTGCTCCTCTTACCGGCCCGGCTATGGTAATGAAGGGACACATACCTAAGCAACGTTCCCTTACTTTAAATGCAAGAACAGCAAACAAGATGTGGGAGTCCTCCTTACTGGAAGGCAATGCTTGAAGAAATGTGACTGTCTAGATCTAGGGAATCAGGGCTTGTCAATCAGGTATCAATAGGATTCTTTTCCCCATATATACTGCATATTATATGACTTTAGGCATAGCCCCTTATATGGATTAATTTACCATTATATAAGTATAAAAAAAGTGACCCTTGTGTTATTGAGGCCACATCCTCACCACCGACCTTAGATGTTCGGTAATTACTGATGAGGCAGATACAAGATGACCAGTTATGACAACCCCGAATTATTTGTGTCACCAGGGAGAGTTCTTCATTTAGGACCACCCTGTATTGACCAGCATGGAGAGCTTCGCCCAGGATCGGCTCTCATCTCTTAGACTTGGCACCATGTTAGATTTCCTCTTGCACCACCAGGACGACCGTATATAAAGCTTGGTGAAGCTTGGTGAAAAAAAAAAACCCCATCATGTGAATGGTTCCCTGAAATTTTTGAAAAGAGTAAAAGAGACATCAGATGAGAATAAATACAACAGGCTATTGGGTCAAATATGGAAAATATATGGATAAAATCTATGCAAATATTAGTAGCACAACAGTGCATTTTTTTCTCCAACTTTCCCGAAACTGCCCGAAGGCTCCAGTAAAGAGAAGAGGACTTGATTGAGAAAAAAAAAAGTAAAGTCCAGCTTGGAAAAAGAAGAGGTCGTTTTTGAAAAAGAAGAGCCCTCCTGGAGAAATAAGGAGAGCCCTTGCGAGAAAAAGATCTGAGAAGAAAAAGAAACAGCATCAGAAACTAAGAGATCCAACGGACTCCTGGAAGACGAAGGGCAAATTTTGTAGGTCCTGATGAAACGTTCTGGAAATCAGGCTGGCGAGCAGAGACTAAAATCAGAGCGTTGAGAGGGGGGAAGATTGGGTGTAGAGTAGCGGACAATGGTCATGGCCTGTAGAAGGGCAACATTTCCAACAAGAGGACCTTACAGTGCCCAAGTAATCTTTTACCTGATAAGGATAGGAGAGGACCCCGAGGTATTGGTGTGTGTGTGAACATGCCCTGATGCTTCACGCACATGGCAGAACCAAGGACGCGCGGCCTCTGTGTGCTTCTTGCCTTACAAGCTCTGTTGGATGCCATTTTTCTCCTCTGATAGAGCAAACCATAAGTTTTTCTGCTGGATGTGAATGCAATAAATGGTGTAAAACTGGAGACAGATGGAGTTACAGCACAGACCCGTTGTACTGGAATGGGAGCCCTAATAATAGGAGTGGCCCTACCACGTGCATGTGGCCCTATAATCTACGAAGTGTTGGATTTCCTATTATACGGTCCAATAATAACGATTTCACCAGGACCACTATCGGTGACACGGATAAGCAGGTGAGCTCGATCTTCCTTAGCATGTAATGTCTCACTTTCCCCCAGCGAGCCTAAAAGAGAATGGGATCATTGTTTCCGCTAAAACCAATCTGAAAATAATCTGGGGCAGAAGGGGGCAGCGACGAGCGATTCTTATCTAAAGCCTTCTTGGTATCTGTTCCTGTTCTGCTACTTGACGTGTTGTAATTCAGCCTTCGACCTGCTCATCAGATCTAGGAGATATCATATAAAAGCCGGAATAGTCTGAGTGAGGCAAACTCCTAAAACCAGTTTCTGGCTCTCTCTGCGCTGTGGTTTTTTTACCCAGTAATTTAAGCAAAACCAGACTGAATGTAACACAATACAATGGTTTGCATTAACCTTTCTGCTACTGGAGGCACCGGCCAGCGACTGCGACCAGCGGCACCGGCCAGCGGCTCACACCGGAAAAGAAAAAGCGCTGGGACACAGAGGGCAGAAATAAGGTTATGTGCAGATTTTGGACGGGACACAAATACTCGATGGCTGAGATTTATAGAGCACGATCCAGTCCTGATAATAAATTGGACTGAAATAAAAGAACCAGAGAAACCAATCATCTCAAGGCTACGGTCAGAAGAGCGTTTCATCCTGAAAACTCCAGACAATTTTTAGATCATTTCTATGAAATCCGCGGGCAATCTTTATTATGCAGCAGCAGTTATTAAAAATGTTAAGACTAAATACTTTATCCTTAATACTAATACCTTTATCAAAGAAACACAATGTATCTGTAAAAATTTGATGCTACATGGCGGCTCTGTATAAAATCCGATTTTATGTTTATTTTGCACACCCATGGACAAGTCTCATCAGACACATGGAAGCAACTTATGTTTTTTTCACACTCATAATCGATCTGTAAAGAAAAAAAAAAAGAAAAAAAAATAGAATAAAATAAAAATAAATGGCTCATCTGCACTGCTACATGGAATAACACGTCTGAGTGCTGTCTGTTTTTTTCATGGACCAAAAATACAGGAGATGCGAACCTGGGTGAATAGTGATGGATGCAGAAAAAACAGTGACATTCTTGTGTGTCTGGTATTGCAGTTCTGTTGCATTGAGTTGAATGGCGCAGTACCAGACATAGCCATGGGCAAGAGTGGCGCTGTTTTCTAATTCTGATTCCTGACTTTTATTTTGACTAACCATCTTAAAGAACCAGAGTGTTTTGGTTCATTTTGTGCAGCTGGTGGTTTAACAGTCCTAGCTTTTTTATGTTTAATGAGCTACCGCCATAGGACTGTTTTTTTTATCTTTTATCAAGTAAAAAAATGTAATGTTTTAATTGAAAAGTATTATGAATAATATATTTGGAGTGCCTTATACTTTAACCCGATTCAATCGCTGGCAATTTTCATTTTGTTGCACTTTCGTTTTTTCTCCCATTCTTCTAAGAGCCATCATTTTTTAATTTTTCCATCTACATGGCCATATGATGACTTATTTATTTGTAGTTTTGAATTACACTAATCATTTTACCATATAATGTTGTGAAAAAATGGGGGGAAAACAAATGAGGTGAAAAAAACCTAGCAAATAGATCAATGGCTGCACTCAATTTTACTGTACTAAAGCAAGGAAATGTGTGATACATGAAATGTGAATAGCATAATGGCTTGTGAAATCTATGAAAAAAACACATGAGATGTTTAGCACAAGATTTGGCCAAAAAATGCGAGCCCATCCACCAAACGTCAAGGTAATCTCAGATCGGATGGGTCCCTGACCTTACTGCCTAGTGTGAACACTTACCTCTGGCTAATAACATGGTAAAGCCTGCATTTATAGGAAGGTCGGAACCAACTGTGTTTGGATGTAATTAAAATCACAGCATGGTGAAGGGCGGGGCGTTCAAGTCAGAAAAAAATAGTACATAGTAAATATAGAAAAACTGACTGAACAACAATCTAGTCTGAACTGGTGCATAACCAAAAAAGACTTACATAGCAAATAGATCAATGGCTGCACTCAACCGTACTAAAGCAAGGAAATGTGTGATACATGAAATGTGAATAGCATAATGGCTTGTGAAATCTATGAAAAAACTCATGAGATGCTTGGCACAAGATTTGGCCAAAAAATTGGAGCCCATCCACCAAACGTCAAGGTAATCTCAGATCGGATGGGTCCTTGACCTGACTGCCTTGTGTGAACACTTACCTCTGGCTAATAACATGGTAAAGCCTGCATTTATAGGAAGGTCGGAACCAGCTGTGTTTGGATGTAATTAAAATCACAGCATGGTGAAGGGCGGGGCATTCAAGTCAGAAAAAATAGTCGTAGTAAATATAGGTAAGCTGACTGAACAGCAATCTAGTCTGAACTGGTGCATAACCATCCAAACACAGTTGGTTCCGACCTTCCTATAAATGCAGGCTTTACCATGTTATTAGCATCTCATGCGTTTTTTCATAGATTTCACAAGCCATTATACTATTCACATTTCATGTATCACACATTTCCTTGCTTTAGTACAGTAAAATTGAGTGCAGCCATTGATCTATTTGCTATGTAAGTCTTTTTTGGTAATGCACCAGTTCAGACTAGATTGCTGTTCAGTCAGTTTTCCTATATTTACTGTGAAAAAAAACGGTAACATTTTTATTTTTTCTATTGATGGCTCATTTTTTACGTGCAGTGCTGTAGTTTTTAATGGTAGCACATTTATTTATTTATTTATCTTTTGCATTAATCATTAAAGTGTGGGAAAAGATTTATTTATAGGGAAAAGGAGGCCATATTTCGGGGATGGAGAGGCTCAGGAACAAGAGAAAAATATCGCCAGATACAGAACTGCAGCATTTACACCAGGTGAAAAAAATGCATACATTTTCAAATTTACGCTAAAAGAAAGTACCGTAATAGATTTTTCCCATGTTTGATTCAGTCCATTTAATATATATACACTTGTGTGCTTGGCTTACAGGTTGGCTACGGTGATATCTCTTTATCTGTATTTCATTTGATATTTTTAATAATTCACTTTTTATTTTTTATTTTGCTCGATAGGAGCCCAGTTACAGTAGAAAACGTCCCTCTGTGGTGTTATTAGTCATCGGCAGAGATGATCTTGGTCTGTTAAAGCGAGTATGTCAGCAGATTTTTGCTATGTAATCTGACAGCAGGATGATATGAGGATAGAGACCCTGATTCCAGAAATGTGTCACTTAGTTTATTGGGAGGAGCAGTTGTAATAGAATCAAGGTTTTCTGTGCTGCAGAGCTCTGAATACTGAGCTGTGTATAACTTGGCCCACACCACTGATTAGCAGATTGCTGTGTACACTGCATGTGGACAGAAAGCTGCTAATCAGTGGTGGGGGTGTGGTTGAACCAGGGGGCACAAGTCACCTAGTCCTGCAGTGACAATATCCTGCTGATAAAACACTGATTGTATTGAAACAGCAACACACAGCCAAGTAAGTGACACGTCACTGGAACAAGGGTCTCAGCTCCTACTCCTTAGAGTTCAGATAGTTGTTCACACAACCTGTTTAAGCTTTAATCTTGCCTCTGATATCTCTTCCTGCCAAGGTAGAAAATAATGGTAAATGGGCGTGGATTGGGGTGTGGTCAGAATTTGCCCCGGATGGCTCGTGCCACATTATTTGTCCCTCTTTCTGTTCTTCTAAACTTGGGAGGTATGATGTGGTACAGATTGGTAATCCAGCACCCATCTATAGTCTCATAGGGCACCTCCAATTTTATAGAACGGTACTAAGAAATGTAATAACGGATTCTAAACTGCATCTGTATTACGAGTATTGGTGGAAAGAATGTTCTGATCTAAAGAGCTTGCAATTTACTGATGTGTACCGCGCTGATTTCCATGTCTGTGTTGTCCTCTATGTTTAGATTTCACATCGGTCCATGGAGCGTTACATGGTGACACTGCAAATAAACACAATGTGGGCAGCCAGGCAGGAACCGCTGCTGTTCTGTTACAGATTGTCCCATTTCCCCCACTGATCTCAACTGTCTGACAACTTATTTTGCAGGACAAATGTGGTCTGTTTGTTCATTAAGCCCATAGCAGCGTGAGCCTCTCATGTCATGGAAATGGCTCAGAGGGAGCTGGAAGCGAAGCCAGAGACAGATGTTAGAGATAAAGAAGGAAGGAGAGGAGTGAAGATCTCCCCCCTCATGTGCCGGGGACTCCACACTGTGGCATAACCCCAAATCTAGGAGAATGCTTCTGGTAACAGGAGCGCTAACCTCACAGAAGAAAATGCAAGGTAGAAAAAAACAAAGGCAAGCTGTACTCCGATAGCTAAGGCCGGGTTCATATTATGGTTAGGTCACGCATTAGCGGCTACGTGGAGGATTTTGTCTGTATCCCTCAAAAAAAATGGGATCTTGACAAAACCCCCTGTTGAAGCCATGATTCAGTGTCACTTTGTACACTGTCTGGCCGCTGTTTTTGGCACTGCTCATCTTCTTAGGCGGAAGCAAAAGCATGGCTATCCATCGAAGAATAGGCCCGGAGGTCAGAGAGCACAAAGTGACTTCATGTGCCTTATTGAGTCACACTTTTTAGGGCTTTTAACAAAGTCACTAACATGGCCCGAACATAAAGCACACCTAACCGAATGCAAAACTTGTGCCCCTAAAATGGTTGGAGATGTCACTAATAGTGTTGAGTATTCCGATACTGCAAATATCGGGTATCGGCCGATATTCGCTGTATCGGAATTCTGATACTAAGTTCCGATATTTTTGCGATATCGGATACCGGAATCAGAAGTTCCCAAAGTGCAATGATGCACTCTAATGGAGTGTGGGCGGTGCATGGGCGGAGACTGCGTGTGTGTGTGCGGGCAGGGTCTGTGCGTGACCATGGGGGGTCTGTGCGTGCCTGCCGGGGCTCTGTGCAGCTTGCTGGGGCTCTGTGCGGCTTGCTGGGGCTCTGTGCGGCTTGCAGGGGCTCTGTGCAGGCTTGCCGGGGCTTTGTGCGGGCTTGCGGGGGCTCTGTGCGGCTTGCGGGGGCTCTGCGGCTTGTGGGGGCTCTGTGTGGGCTTGCCGGGGCTCTCTGCGGGCTTGCGGGGGCTCTGAGCGGGCCTGCCAGGGATCTGTACAGGCGTCTCGGGGCTCTGTGTGGCCTGCCTGGGTTCTGTACTACAAGTCCCATCGGACGATGCCTGCAACAGTGACAGTGATTGACACATTAGCCAATGATGGGAGAGTATTAGTCCCATCATCCGGCTAATGTGTTGAATGTAAAAAAAAAAACTACATACATACTACATACATACAATACATACAGTACATATATACAGACATACAGTACATTAAACATAGAGTTCATACTCACCATTTCTTGTCACTTTGATCCCCGAAGCCAGTGTCATCTGTAAAAAAGATTAAAATAACAAACAACCAATATACTTCCTGTCCGCAGAAATCCACAAGTGTCCCACGACGATCTCCCATGGAGAACGGCAGCATCAGCTGATGCGACCGCTCTCTAGGGGCTTCAGGAACACAATGACGGGAGGAAGGTATGCTTCCGCACTGTATTCCTCCTCTGTAAAAAAAAAAATGTCCCTAGTCTCACTTTTGGCATTGCTGTATGAGAAATTTTCCCACGCAGCAATTGCCATAAAGTGAGACTTTGTCCTAAGGTAACCTCAGTGATGCACTGCAGGAGCCATTGTCTCCTGTCAGTGTGTCACTGAGGGTCCTGTAGAGCAGTGACATCACCCACTGTTCTATAGGAGAGATCGTCATGGGACACTCATTATTAGTTGGACTACGGCGGACAGGTAGTATGCGGTTTATTATTTTACATTTTTTGCAGGCGCTGAAGTATGGTAAGTATGGTTAAATGAAGAATATTAAAATACTTTTTTCCTAATGTGTGTGTGTTTTATTAACCTTTTATTACTATTGGAATAATAATGGATAGGCGTCTTATTGACGCCTCTCTGTTATTAATCCGACTTAATATCACCTTACAATAGCAAGGTGACATTAACCCGTTATTACCCCATATCCCACCGCTACACAGGAGTGGGAAGAGAGGGGCTAAGTGCCGGAATTGGCGCATCTTACAGATGCGCCATTTCTGGGGCGGCTGCGGACTGGTATTTGTAGCCAGGGTGGGGGGCAATATCCATGGCCCCTCTCTAGGCTATGAATATCAGCCTGCAGCTGTCTGCGTAGCCTTTCTGGCTATAAAATATAGGGGGACCCCACGTCATTTTTTTTGGGGGTCCCCCTATTTTAATAGCCAGTAAAGGCTACGCAGACAGCTGTGGGCTGATATTCATAGCAGGCTACAAATATTGTTCCCCCGGCCGTCGGCTTTCCCCCTTTGGTGCAGAAAATTGTGTGGGAGCCCATGCCGTTTTTGTCCTTTTTTGTGTGCAGGCATGTACTACGGAGGACAGAGAATGAACTTCAATCCAATATTGCAGCCAGCATGCAGCCAGCGGGTAAGGAAAGGGTGAATCAAACACCCAAAAACCCCGCCTCCATGGCTGAAGATTGTTCTCTCCAAATTCAGGTGACGGTGTCCCTTTAATTGCAACCAGTGATGAAAAATCCAGCATGCCGGAAATCTGTGTTGCAGTATGTCATGATCCAACACCAAAGGAAACCATTAGATGCGATGTCGCATGATACCAATGTCTCGAGACATGTTGCCGACTAACCCTAGCCTAAGGGCTTCATCGGTATGGAACGAACAGCCATCTTTTCGGATCACAGTCCTCATATCTTGCACAGAGGGGATTTTTGGCGAGCTTAACTGATCTGTGACTGCTGGATCTAGAAAGGGCAAGGACCATGCTCCACCTGACCACACAGCCAGTGTATGTGGCCTGCGTTAACCTCTGCGCACAGAATCATGGCTGCAAGAGGGATTAGTAGCCTCGCGGTTAAAGGTGTCATGACTAGAGCGCAAAGCTCGCTCAGGCGGTGGGCCAGGGGACCTCAGATACTGCCACGAGCTAGCACTGCCACCCACATAGTCAATCCCCAGACAAGTGCAGAGATTATATAGAAATCCCCAGGCAGCAGCATGTTAACTCCTCCAAAACTGATCCTTGTACAGTTGGTATGGGCTTCTTACAATAATGACAGCTGTGTGAAAAGTATACTGTCCCTGTCCATGAATATCACTGATCCGAGCCCTGCATGCACGTCATAAAAAACATGCATATATATGACAAGGGAAATTGTGGAAACAGATGACACCTGAGTGCAATGTCAGATCTTTGATAGAAATAGCAAATACATGGCTGCTTATTTCCAAAAATAGCCCCACCCCTGTTCACAGGTTGTATGAGGTATTGCATCTCTATTCCTATTCCCTACAACGGAGTTGAGCTGAGCCCATACACAGGGGTGGCGCTGTTTCTGGAACATAGCAGCCGTGATTTTTTAATCCTGGACATTCCTTTATCATGCAAAAAGCAGTGGTGTTACACCACTGCCAAGTAGGCAAGTACTGTCATGGCCAAAAGTTTCGAAACTGACACAAATTTATTTTTTTGCAAAATTTGCTGTTTCAGTTTTTATAGTAACAAATCGTTGTGGAGAGTGATCAGATGATTTGCAAAGTCATTCTTTTCCATGAAAATTACCTTAATCACAAAAACCCAATTTATACTGATTTTGAGCCTTGCCACGAAATGACCTGCTTACATCATATCAGCAATCTTTGTGTTAGCGAAGGAGAAAGTGTTATTGAGGACAAGGCAGCTGATATCACTCAGTCAAGCTGATTGAATTATAAAAATAGGCTGGTTGCTTTAAAAGGAGGATGGTGCTTGAATTTTTTATCTTCTTCTGTTAACCATGGTTGCCTCCAAGGAAGCACATGTACTCATCATTAGTTTGCATCAAAATGGCTTTACAGGCAAGGACATTGCTGCTTGTAAGTTTGCCCTAAATCAACCATTTGTCAGTGTCACAAGGAATGACAATATTCTGAAAAGTTCCCAGGCTCGAGTTCATATTAGAACATCCAGCAGAGGGCGCATCACCGCAACTCGAGGTAACTACAGGTCATTCACCTACATTCCATTCATTCGCCAAGTTTTTACAGGCAGGGGCAGCTGCATTATCAGGCTTCTGCTTGTAAAATTAGTTAACCCTTTCAGATGGATTTACAGCATGGGACGAGACTGATCGTCGGAAGGTATGGAATATTGTTGTTTGTTTTTTTTTTACATTTGTTACAGGTGACAAGGGTCTGCAGGTGGATTACCAGTATAATAAAATATTACAACAACCTGTGTATTTATTTGATTAAAATACTTTGTAATAATGTGCGTGTGTATTTTTAACCATTTCATACTATTGGATTAATAATGGATAGGTATCATAATTGACGCCTCTCCATTATTAATCTGGCTTAATGTCACCTTACAATAGCAAGTGTGATTTTACTGTACACCGCACTGAATTGCCGGCTTTTCTATAGAACACCGCTGCGTATTTCTCGCAAGTCACACTGCTAGTCCGTGTGCAATCCGTAATTTTCTCGCCCCTATAGACTTTTATTAGCGATTTTTTTTGCGCAATACGGTGACAAACGCAGCATGCTGCGATTTTCTACGGCCGTAGAAGACCGTATAATACGGATCAGTAAAATACAGCAGATAGGAGCTGGGCCATAGAGAATCATTGTACCATATGCAATCCGTATTTTCTGCACCTCTCATACGTCCGTAAAACTCGCTAGTGTGACGCCGGCCTTAGTCACAAGCTGTGGGAGAACCAGTCATATCTTCTCTCCTCCTATATATGCTGGATTGACTATTCAGGTAATGCCAGCTATAGTTTGTCTATTCTAGTCTGGAATGGTGGTCATTTCCAGGCTAACTGCTGGACATAGCTAAGATTATAGAGACCATTTTTTGGTGTAACCTTTCATTTCCCTTTGGTGTCTTTGTGTTGATTTTTTGCCTCACAAGCTTTAGGCTATGTGCACACATTCAGGTTTTTTCGTGTTTTTTCGCGATAAAAACGCTATAAAAACTCATTAACCCCTTTCTGACATTAGACGTACTATCCATCGAGGTGGAATGGGCCTGTATGACCACCGACGGGATAGTACGTCATATGCGATCGCCAGCTCTCACGGGGGGAGCGCGGCCGGGTGTCAGCTGCTTATCGCAGCTGACATCCGGCACTATGTGCCAGGAGCATGTTCGCGATGTGCCGGCGGTATAAGGAAGCATCCCTGCGGGCTTCCCTGAGACCCCCGCAGCAACGCGATGTGATCGCGCTGCTGCGAGGGTCTCCCTACCTCCCTCCCTGTAGCAGGCCCAGATCCAAAATGGCCGCGGCATCCGGGTCCTGCAGGGAGGGAGGTGGCTTACCAAGTGCCTGCTCAGAGCAGGTGCTTGGTAAGCCTGCACTGCTGTAAGAGTGCTATGCAAACTGTCAGATCACCGAACTGTGATGTCCCCCCCTGGGACAAAAAAAAAAAGTAAAAAAAAATTTTTCCAAATGTGTAAAAAAAAAAAATTAAAATAAACAAAAATCCTGAATAATGAAAAAAAAAAATATTATTCCCATAAATACATTTCTTTATCTAAATAATAAAAAAAAACAATAAAAGTACACATATTTAGTATCGCCGCGTCCGTAACAACCCAACCTATAAATCTGGCCCACTAGTTAATCCCTTCAGTGAACACTGTAAGAAAAAAAAAACGAGGCAAAAAACAACGCTTTATTATCATACCGCTGAACAAAAAGAGGAATAACACGCGATCAAAAAGACGGATATAAATAACCATGGTACAGCTGAAAACATCATCTTGTCCCGCAAAAAACGAACCACAATACAGCATCATCAGCGAAAAATTAAAAAAGTTATAGTCCTCAGAATAAAGCGATGCAAAAATAATTATTTTTTCTATAAAATGTTTTTTATTGTATAAAAGCGCCAAAGCATAAAAAAATGATATAAATGAGGTATCGCTGTAATCGTACTGACCCAAAGAATAAAACTGCTTCATCAATTTTACCAAACGCAGAATGGTATAAACGCCTCCCCCAAAAGAAATTCATGAATAGCTGGTTTTTGGTCATTCTGCCTCACAAAAATCAGAATAAAAAGCGATCAAAAAATGTCACGTGCCCGAAAATGTTACCAGTAAAAATGTAAACTCGTCCCACAAAAAAAAAGACCTCACATGACTCTGTTGGCCAAAATATGGAAAAATTATAGCTCTCAAAATGTGGTAACGCAAAAAATATTTTTTGCAATAAAAAGCGTCTTTCAGTGTGTGACGGCTGCCAATCATAAAAATCCGCTAAAAAAACCCGCTATAAAAGTAAATCAAACCCCCGTTCATCACCCCCTTAGTTAGGGAAAAATTAAAAAAATGTATTTATTTCCATTTTCCCCATTAGGGTTAGGGTTAGGGTTAGGGTTAAGTCTAGGGTTAGGGTTAAGGCTACAGTTAGGGTTGGGGCTAAAGTTAGGGTTAGGGTTTAGATTACATTTACGGTTGGGAATAGGGTTGGGATTAGGGTTAGGAGTGTGTCAGAGTTAGAGGTGTGGTTAGGGTTACTGTTGGGATTAAGGTTAGGGGTGTGTTTGGATTAGGGTTTCAGTTATAATTTGGGGTTTTTTCACTGTTTAGGCACATCAGGGGCTCTCCAAACGCGACATGGTGTCCGATCTCAATTCCAGCCAATTCTGCGTTGAAAAAGTAAAACAGTGCTCCTACCCTTCCGAGCTCTCCCGTGTGCCCAAACAGGGGTTTACCCCAACATATGGGGTATCAGCATACTCAGGACAAATAGGACAACAACTGTTGGGGTCCAATTTCTCCTGTTACCCTTGGGAAAATACAAAACTGGGGGCTAAAAAATAATTTTTGTGGAAAAAAAAAGGATTTTTTATTTTCACGGCTCTGCGTTATAAACTGTAGTGAAACACTTGGGGGCTCAAAGTTCTCACAACACATCTAGATAAGTTCCTTGGGGGGACTAGTTTCCAATATGGGGTCACTTGTGGGGGGTTTCTACTGTTTAGGTACATTAGGGGCTCTGCAAACGCAATGTGACACCTGCAGACCATTCCATCCAAGTCTGAATTCCAAATGGCGCTCCTTCCCTTCCGAGCCCTCCCATGCACCCAAACGGTGGTTCCCCCCACATATGGGGTATCAGCATACTCAGGACAAATTGGACAACAACGTTTGGGGTCGAATTTCTCCTCTTACCCTTGGGAAAATACAAAACTGGGGGCTAAAAAATAATTTTTGGGGGAAAGTTTTTATTTTTTTATTTTTACGGCTCTGCATTATAAACTTCTGTGAAGCCCTTGGTGGGTCAAAATGCTCACCACACATCTAGATAAGTTCCTTAGGGGGTCTACTTTCCAAAATGGTGTCACTTGTGGGTGGTTTCTACTGTTTAGGTACATTAGGGGCTCTGCAAACGCAATGTGAAACCTGGAGATCATTCCATCTAAGTCTGCATTCCAAATGGTGCTCCTTCCCTTCCGAGCCCTCCCATGCTCCCAAACAGTGGTTCCCCCCACATATGGGATATCAGCGTACTCAGGACAAATTGGACAACAACTTTTGGGGTCGAATTTCTCCTGTTACCCTTGGGAAAATACAAAACTGGGGGCTAAAAAATAATTTTTGAGTGCAGCGCCCCAGAGACCTGGTCGTTGCAGTATAGCGCTCTTCCGCTAAGGGGAGCAGCGGTACGTCTGATGGCACTAAGGAGTTCTCCTGACCAGGTATCACCAGAACACATTACACTTCACACTCCGGCCACTAGGGGGAGAAAAAGGCTTCATTTATTGGGCCATTCCTCACACTGGTAAAACTAGGGGCTGGGGAGGAAGTTAGTCAGAAGCTGACTGGGTTGGAACCAGGCAACATCCCGTGGCAGGGGGTGTTGCAGGGAGAAGGCACAGGGGGGTCCCTGTCAGGCGTGGGAACCTGGCAGGTGCCTAGCGAACAGAACGGAACGGAACCGCGCCTGCACACCCTGCGGCGGTATCCTAAGAAAGAGACACAAAGGGAAGGATATTGTGGAACCGTGTAAATGAGATCAAGCACAAAGGAGAGCCAGTAAGAGTCGTGCCGAGAGAGAGAAAGGCAACATCTTACTGAGGCGCGTAGTCGGTGGCCGGAACACCGTAGGAGTAACTGACTTCAGGCCTTGCTTCAAACTCTGCTGGACAGTCAGTCATAGGCTGGCTGTCTACCTTCTACACCTATGAAGACATAGGGGGCAACATTGGGAGAGGGGCATCTCTAGGGTCCCGGAAGACCTCCAAGCCTTCCCGTCAAACGGTTGGCGTCCTAGCCATAACATATCTGGGGGACGTTAGAAACTAGTAACATCTGGAACCAAAGAACGAGAGAGAGAAAGAAAGCTGTAGAGAACGAACGAACGGGAGCAGCAGTTGTGAGGACTATTCCGAATGCTCAGCAGGGTAGGACTACAACACACAGGCGCTATTGGTAGGCAACGATTTCCATCTGCGAGAGAAACTCTGGATGTGCCCATCAGACCGGCCGGTCTCTGATAGCCCGGTTGAACGTGCTCTGGACTGAGGATATTGAAGCCTTCAGTAAAGAGGTAAAGAGACTGCAACCTTGTGTCCTCGTTATTGCCTGCACCTCACACCATCACCATCTACCTTACTGGGAAGCCCTGGGGACATACTTCACCTGTGGGAAGGTATACCATCCAGCTGCCATTCCATCACCCCAGCGGACCCCACCGCAGCGTCGGTCACCCTGACCGAACACCACAGGTGGCGTCATGAACCCCTGACAGACTGTACTATCACCTTTATTGGACGCCCCTTAGCAGGGTCACGACCGGGTCCAGCCACCGTGACAACCGCATAACCGAGCAGAAAGGACCGGTACCGAATGACTTGTGGCCCTGTGTCTGGGGGCGATCCAACTTGGCGTCACGAACAGGATCGTACTTAAGCCTGAGGAATTGGGTCATGGGTGCCTTGGAACTGTGATTGAGATGTGTTGGAATTGTGATTTATTGCAAGGACTGTGCATTGCTATTGACGCAAGATTCCCGCCAAAACCACCGCCATTGCCTCGCCACGAGGAGTGCAGGAGAAGAAGGAGGACTTGCCATGGGAGGAGACTATCAAAGTGGTGCCAGAAGTACTGACCGCCCCCTCCGATTACTGTTGCGGGAGGACGATCTGCCCCGAAGCAGAGGGGAACCGCACCCTGAGTTGCAACAGCGGGAACCAAGGCAAGGAGGAACTCGACCCCCAGGAAATGGAGGAGCAGCGTGGGAGTGCCATTGCAGATCCCGGAGAGGGGATGATGACCAAAGGGTACCCGAGCGGCGAAGAAGTGATCCTGGCTTGTCCCCGCCAACCGGAGGAGGACCCAGACTTTCCAGGGTCGCGGGCGGAGGAGCCGAGTGTTAGGAGTCGAGTTTCCTCTGCTGCACAGGGGGAATCTCGATCCGTGTCTGCTGCGGTCTCCCATTCGGTATCGGCCTCAGTGGGCTCTGCTCAGCGGAGACGTCGCTCCCAGCGTCTCGCTGAGGCTGATTCGGTGCATAGGGTCACTACTGCCTTTTCTGGCTTTCCTATGGTACCCTGCACTGATCTGCGGCGAGCGAGCCTCTCTGGGACTAAGTCCTTGTTTACTCACACTGAGCATGCCCAGGGCAGGGTCTCCCATTGGAGGTCGAGGGCCACATGTTCGCTCACATGCTCAGGTGATGCAGTACATTCCATTGGTCCTCCTGGAAGGTCCTGAAAGGGCAAAACATGCTCAGGTACTGCAGCACTTTCCATTGGTCCTTTTGGAAGGTCCTGAAAGGGCAAAAACTTCAGTAGCAGCTTCCTGTGCTGCAACTATATAAACTGCGCATGACCGCACGGCCATGCGCTAGTATTGTCTTGAAAATATGTGTATGTGTAGATGGATGTATGTCGAAGGATGAAAGCTCCCAAATATCCCTCCCTAGTGTTGTTGACTGTTTGCGGATGATGGTAGCTATCTAGCGCCCGACTAGCCATCAGCACAAAACACACATAACAGCGTCTAGTTGCTGTGACCGCCTGTATGGCGCCGTGCGCTTTCCTTACCCAAGCCTGGGTGGTTAGCGGCGTCCGTTTGTGCGGCAACGCACGCACTCTCGTGCCTTTATTTACTATTTCGATAGTTTCCTTACACACCCAGTTGCGGTGTTGTGCCAGCAGTGGTCTAATCGGACTTCAATCCTAGTTGGGGTTGTGTTCGCTGACTTATTGCTCGCGCTCTATGTGCGGTACCGCGGTCCTGTGACGCAACAGGATCGCTTCCTTCACGCAGGGTGAAGTTAACCCTTGTATGTATACTTATAGTACCGCCATATAGTCCGTCTTACTTAGCAGCAGGTACTTTCCTGCACGGTGGATCCCGGGTTGCGAACGCACCAATTCCATCTAATAAACTATATATTTGGTGCGTTCCGCCAACCCTAACAGAATACTAGCGCCAGGATCTGGCTAAGTAATGGCGGATGAACAGCGATTGCAGGGGTACATCCAGCTGCTGGAGGGCCGGTTGGCGTCTCTTGAGCGTGCAACCTCGGCGGTGGATGTTACCGCAATAGCTGTTCAGGCTGCTAGCGTGGCTGCAGCAGCTTTACCCACTGCCACCTCTGTTCCGACCCTATCTCACCTTCCTTTGCCTGAGAGATACTCTGGGGACAGTAAGTCCTGTAGGGGTTTCGTGAGCCAATGTGGTATACACCTCGAGCTCCTGGCTGCACGTTTCCCTACTGAGCGGGCAAAGGTGGGATTCATAATCTCCCTCTTGTCGGACAGAGCGTTGGAGTGGGCTACGCCGCTGTGGGAGCGCAACGATCATGTGGTGCGGAGTGTTCCTCGGTTTCTGGACTCTCTGAAACAGGTCTTTTTAGGACCTCAAGTCACCCATGATACAGCGCTCCAGCTGCTGGCTTTGACTCAGGGTTCAACCATGGTCAGCCATTTTGCTGTTCTCTTCCGGACATTAGCGTCTGAGTTGGAATGGTCAGATAAAACCCTCATTCCCGTATTTTGGAGGGGGCTGGCTGACCATGTGAAAGACGCTTTGGCCACTAGGGAGATTCCCGCCACACTGGAGGAGCTCATAGCCATATCTACTCGCATAGACCTTCGTTTTCACGAGCGAAGGTTGGAGCGAGCCCAGTGTAGGCAGAGGTTTCGGCTGGCTCCCACCTTCGCCAAACCTTTGGAATCTCCAGTCCAGGCATCCGAGTCACATGAGGCCTTAGAGGTGACACGAGCGGGATCCAAGTCTCAGTCCGCCCGTGCACATAAGGTCCGTCATGTTTACCGGCAGTCAGGACATCTTGCCTCCAAGGGTCCTCAGCGGTCGGGGAAACGTCAGCGTTTAGTGGCAGTTGGAGGAGGTACACTAGACACGGCGATGTTTGCCTCAAAGTTGTCCTTCAAGGGGACAATTACCATAGGCCCATCCACTCTTATGGTCGAGCTATGCGTGGATTCTGGGGCAGAGGGTAATTTTATGTCCTCCTCTTTTGCCCAGCGTCGCGCAATACCCTTGGTGATGCTCGCCAAGCCTGTGACCGTTCGAGTGGTAAATGGGTCAACACTACCCTCACAGATTACCCACCAAACCATTCCTTTCACGCTTTCTGTGTCCCCATCACATCAGGAGATAATCTCCCTATTAGTCATTCCTGAGGGAATTGATGAGGTCCTGTTGGGGATACCATGGCTTCGCTACCATTCTCCTCATATTGAGTGGTCCTCTGGGAGAATTTTGGGATGGAGTAAATCCTGCGAGGGTAGATGTCAGAGGAAGTGTGTTCAGGTTGCTACTACACAGGTACCCGCAGATCTTTCCTCTCTCCCCAAGCACTATTGGCCCTATGCAGACGTGTTCTCCAAAAGAGCTGCGGAAACCCTTCCGCCTCACCGCCCCTATGACTGTCCTATTGACCTCTTGCCTGGTGCTGAGCCTCCCCGGGGTCGAGTCTATCCGTTATCTCTCCCGGAGATGGAGGCAATGTCTCAGTACATCCAAGAGAATCTGGCAAGAGGATTCATTAGGAAGTCAGTGTCACCGGCAGGGGCTGGGTTCTTCTTCGTACAGAAGAAGACTGGAGACTTACGTCCATGCATAGACTACAGGGGTCTTAACGCCATCACCGTTAAGAACAAGTACCCATTACCCCTGATATCTGAGCTGTTTGATAGGCTACGGGGAGCGAGGGTATTTACGAAGTTAGATCTACGGGGTGCCTACAACCTGATTCGCATCCGTGAGGGGGATGAATGGAAGACGGCTTTTAACACCAGGGATGGGCACTATGAATATCTGGTGATGCCCTTTGGGCTCTGTAATGCCCCAGCCATTTTCCAAGACTTTGTGAACGACATCTTCCGGGATATGCTCACCACCTCGGTCGTAGTCTATCTGGATGATATTCTCATCTTCTCTCCAGATATTGACTCCCATCGGAGAGATGTTCGCAAAGTCTTCGACCTCTTACGGGCAAACTCCGTCTACGCCAAGTTGGAGAAGTGGGTGTTTGAGCAGGAGTCCTTGCCTTTCCTTGGTTATATCATCTCTGCCCAGGGTTTGGCTATGGATCCTGCCAAGCTACAGGCTGTAATGGACTGGCAGGAAACCCATTCTCTTAAAGTGGTGCAGCGCTTTATGGGGTTCATTAATTATTATCGCCAGTTCATCCCACACTTCTCAACTTTGGTAGCTCCCTTGGTTGCCCTCACCAAGAAGGGAGCAAATCCCAAGTTGTGGTCAGAGGAGGTCTCCAAAGCCTTTCTCTCAATCAAGTCACACTTCGCTAGTGCTCCCATCCTACATCGCCCCGATGTTGATAAGCCATTTATCTTGGAGGTGGATGCCTCATCCGTTGGTGCTGGAGCAGTCCTTTTCCAAAAGGATGTTCAAGGTCGGAAGCATCCTTGCTTCTTCTTCTCCAAGACCTTCACACCAACGGAGAGGAATTATTCCATTGGGGACAGGGAGTTGCTGGCCATGAAGTTGGCTTTTTCGGAGTGGAGACATCTCTTGGAGGGAGCTCGCTTTCCCTTCCAAGTCTTCACTGACCACAAGAACTTGGTGTATCTGCAAACGGCCCAGCGGCTGAATTCTCGCCAGGCTAGATGGCCCCTGTTCTTCTCCCGGTTCCATTTTACTCTCCATTTCCTCTCCGGGGAGAAGAACGTTCGTGCTGACGCTCTCTCCCGCTCCGTGGTGTCATCGGAGGAGGAGGAGGAGGAGCCTCGGCTTATTGTCCCTTCTGAGAGCCTGAGAACTGTAGCTCCGGTTTCGCTAGAGTCTGTGCCCCCGGGCAAGACTTTCGTACCAGCTAACCTGCGACCGGAGGTTCTCTCTTGGGGTCACTCCTCCAGAGTGGGTGGGCATTTTGGGACCAAGAGGACATCTGAGCTTCTGGCGAGAACATACTGGTGGCCGCATATGGCCCGAGATGTCAAGGACTATATTCAGGCGTGCGTTTCTTGCGCCCAGAATCGGTCTCCTCGGCAACGGCCTGCTGGGTTGCTTTACCCTCCACCGGTGGCAGACAGGCCCTGGGAAATGGTCGGGATGGACTTTGTGGTGGGTCTACCCAAGTCGCGTGGCTGCTCCATTATTTGGGTTGTCACCGACCATTTCTCCAAGATGGTGCATTTGGTGCCGCTTCCTCGGTTACCCTCAGCACGGGCCTTGGCGGTGTTGTTCATTAAACACGTTTTCCGATTGCATGGTATGCCTGATAAGATTGTCAGCGATCGGGGTCCCCAGTTCGCATCTCGGTTTTGGAGAGAGCTCTGCCGTTTACTCAGCATAGAGTTAAACCTCTCCTCTGCATACCATCCCGAGATGAATGGGTTGGTGGAGAGAACCAACCAGACTCTGGTGACATATTTGCGACATTTCGTCTCTGCTAGGCAGGATGACTGGGCATTTTTGCTACCTTGGGCGGAATTTGCCTTGAACAACGCCGTAGCCGATTCCACTGGTCAAACTCCTTTTCTCCTTAATTACGGCCAGCATCCGCGTGTCCCTGTGCCCATGCCCGTGTCATCCACCGATTCTAGGGTGGCAGACTGGGCGGTAGAGGCACGTGACATCTGGGACCGCACACAGGATGCCATCCGGGCCTCCAAGGAGAGAATGAGGGTTTCGGCTGAGACACACCGGCGCCCCGCTCCGGTCTTTGCTCCTGGCGACTTAGTGTGGCTCTCCGCCCGTAACATCAGGCTGCGAGTTGAGTCCACTAAGTATGCTCCTCGCTACATTGGCCCGTTTAAGGTTCTGGAACAGGTCAACCCTGTGGTCTACCGTTTGGCTATTCCTCCACACCTTGGTATCACCGATACTTTCCACGTTTCCCTCTTAAAGCCCGTTCATTTGTCCCGGTTTTCTGAGTCATCTGCTGGGACATCGGGTTCATCCACGGATGAGTTTGAGGTGAATGCTATTGTGGGGTGCAAGGTGGTACGTGGCAAGAAATTTTATCTGGTGGACTGGAAGGGTCACGGCCCAGAGGATAGAACCTGGGAGCCTGTGGAGCACATTCGGGCTCCGCTGCTTATCACAGCTTTTGAGCGTAGTGAGGCTCAAGGAGGGGGGTGCCCTTAGAGGGGGGGTAATGTTAGGAGTCGAGTTTCCTCTGCTGCACAGGGGGAATCTCGATCCGTGTCTGCTGTGGTCTCCCATTCGGTATCGGCCGCAGTGGGCTCTGCTCAGCGGAGACGTCGCTCCCAGCGTCTCACTGAGGCTGATTTGGTGCATAGGGTCACTACTGCCTTTTCTGGCTTTCCTATGGTACCCTGCACTGATCTGCGGCGAGCGAGCCTCTCTGGGACTAAGTCCTTGTTTACTCACACTGAGCATGCCCAGGGCAGGGTCTCCCATTGGAGGTCGAGGGCCACATGTTCGCTCACATGCTCAGGTGCTGCAGTACATTCCATTGGTCCTCCTGGAAGGTCCTGAAAGGGCAAAACATGCTCAGGTACTGCAGCACTTTCCATTGGTCCTTCTGGAAGGTCCTGAAAGGGCAAAAACTTCAGTAGCAGCTTCCTGTGCTGCAACTATATAAACTGCGCATGACCGCACGGCCATGCGCTAGTATTGTCTTGAAAATATGTGTGTGTGTAGATGGATGTATGTCGAAGGATGAAAGCTCCTAAATATCCCTCCCTAGTGTTGTTGACTGTTTGCGGATGATGGTAGCTATCTAGCGCCCGACTAGCCATCAGCACAAAACACACATAACAGCGTCTAGTTGCTGTGACCGCCTGTACGGCGCCGTGCGCTTTCCTTACCCAAGCCTGGGTGGTTAGCGGCGTCCGTTTGTGCGGCACCGCACGCACTCTCGTGCCTTTATTTACTATTTCGATAGTTTCCTTACACACCCAGTTGTGGTGTTGTGCCAGCAGTGGTCTAATCGGACTTCAATCCTAGTTGGGGTTGTGTTCGCTGACTTATTGCTCGCGCTCTATGTGCGGTACCGCGGTCCTGTGACGCAACAGGATCGCTTCCTTCACGCAGGGTGAAGTTAACCCTTGTATGTATACTTATAGTACCGCCATATAGTCCGTCTTACTTAGCAGCAGGTACTTTCCTGCACGGTGGATCCCGGGTTGAGAACGCACCAATTCCATCTAATAAACTATATATTTGGTGCGTTCCGCCAACCCTAACACCGAGTCAGCCTATCCCGAGCGTGGAGCCAGCCGAAGCGAAGCTATGGAGATCGGAGTCGCCACCGAGAGCCGCGTCGGGAGAACCGCAGTGCGAGCCGCAGCCAATTCCAGCGGCCTTATCAACGGAATCGATCGGCATCGGTGGAACCATATCAGACGGAGGTACGGAAAACGCCCCTGCCCTCATGATCGATCCAGTTCCCCCGACAGCTCCCCATCCTGACAGTGACCGATTCCCTGCCCCTAAACTGGTGGCTATAACCCCTGGCACCATGGAGAAGCTGGTGCCTCCGCTACCAACAACTATGGGGACACCACTGTGCGTGAGCTCCGAGGGGGTGATCTTCCAATGGGATAACCCGAGGGTAGAGCCAGACGGGACCAGACAGGAGGGCCTCAGCATCGCTTCGCTCACTTGGGAACAATATAAACAATGCCTGATTTTACACTGGAAAGACCGAAAAGAGACAGAGCAAAGTGACCCACCGAAAGTACAAGGACCAAAGACAGGACGCAATAAAAGAAGTACGGTAAAGCGGGGAATTGTGCTAGCCTTTCACCCGAAGCGAGGTTGGGACTATATTCAGGAACCGGGGCTACCGACAGAAATCTTCTTTGCTAGCTACAATGTGAAAGAGCCGCGCCGCGAACGAGGTGATGGACAGCTGTTACATAGAGGGGACCAGGTGACGTACACCCGCCATCGGAGTGCGCAGGGGTGGTGCGCTCGAAATGTCTACCGATGCGAGCCGGTGATGACGCCACCTGCTGCCCTGATTACGACTAACCCTGATTTGACGAATTACACCCCTATCACCACAGTGTGCATTATCGCCGCTACTGAACTTGCAACCAAAGCTGACATTCGGATCCAGACACCGGGTGACCTGGCCGCACCTGAGAGACGAACCCACGACACTGACACCGCATCAGGCGAGAACACGGAACCAGGGCTTCCATGGCCGGGAAGTGTTCCTTACCGATGGATGCCTTGCAACATGTTATAGGAATAAACCTCGAAACCCTGAGATTTGTATATAGTTCATTGTGTTCCTGCAGCTACCTTCAACCCGTCCAGGGTTAACTCCTAGGGATCCCTTCGTTTACCCGGGATCCCTATTGTTTTCCACTGTTTTTCTACTGTAGCACCATGTTCATCATTGTTTTAAAGACTGCCGGATCATGGACGGTGAATGATTCAGAACTGCTTTGTAAATAGTTTGCACCTTCTTAAAGGTGCTCCCTACTGGTTTTATAAGCCAAATAAGACTTTGTGAAGACATTATGCAGAAGGACTTGCTTGCTGTGAACTTGCTTGCTGAAAGAGAATCTGCACCAGAGACTTGGGTCCCTCTTAAAGGGAATGTTTGATAATTACTTTGATAAAGGTTGAAACGTTAATAATGTTGAAGAACTTAGATAGTTTAATAATGTTGACAAAGATTGAGGACAGGAAAGTTTGGAAGTGAACCCGTAGGGGTTAGAAGGAGAGTCCTCCTGAGAAATGTAGAAAGATGGTCGGTACAATGACAGTAGGCCCAGCCAAGGAGCTAGGCGGTCCCGCATTGGGGAAGTTGGAACAGAAAGAAAAGTTGAGTTATGTCGCATTCTATGGTAGGCCTTTAGTGGGTTCAGCGAATACGCCCTTAAAGGAAGAGTTAGTTATTGTTCAAAAATTTGCGCTTAGTAGAATACCCGGCTGGGTACTGAAAGTTATTTATACTCTAAATGTTATTTAAAAATATTTAATCTTGTTATTGTTTGTAACGTTTAAGCGTCCTCACCTCCCATAAAGGGAAGCACCTTTTCTATTTACTTGTTCTTAGCATTCAAAAATTTTGTATGTCTTTCACTGCATTATATTGTTGTTCTTCTTCCCAGTCCAGGAGTACTGGATTTAACCGGGGGGGAGTGCAGCGCCCCAGAGACCTGGTCGTTGCAGTATGGCGCTCTGCCGCTAAGGGGAGCAGCGGTACGTCTGATGGCACTAAGGAGTTCTCCTGACCAGGTATCACCAGAACACATTACACTTCACACTCCGGCCACTAGCGGGAGAAAAAGGCTTTATTTATTGGGCCACTCCTCACACTGGTAAAACTAGGGGCTGGGGAGGAAGTTAGTCAGAAGCTGACTGGGTTGGAACCAGGCAACATCCCGTGGCAGGGGGTGTTGCAGGGAGAAGGCACAGGGGGGTCCCTGTCAGGCGTGGGAACCTGGCAGGTGCCTAGCGAACAGAACAGAACGTAACGGAACCGCGCCTGCACACCCTGCGGCGGTATCCTAAGAAAGAGACATGAAGGGAAGGATATTGTGGAACCGTGTAAACGAGTTCAAACACAAAGGAGAGCCAGTAAGAGTCGTGCCGAGAGAGAGAAAGGCAACATCTTACTGAGGCGTGTAGTCGGTGGCCGGAACACCGTAGGAGTAACTGACTTCAGGCCTTACTTCAAACTCCGCTGGACAGTCAGTCATAGGCTGGCTGTCTACCTTCTACACCAATGAAGACATAGGGGGCAACATTGGGAGAGGGGCATCTCTAGGGTTCCGGAAGACCTCCAAGCCTTCCCGTCACACGGGTGGCGTCCTAGCCATAACATATCTGGGGGACGTTAGAAACTAGTAACATCTGGAACCAAAAAACGAGAGAGAGAAAGAAAGCTGTAGAGAACGAACGAACGGGAGCAGCAGTTGTGAGGACTATTCCGAATGCTCAGCAGGGTAGGACTACAACACACAGGCGCTATTGGTAGGCAACGATTTCCATCTGCGAGGGAAACTCTGGATGTGCCCATCGGACCGGCCGGTCTCTGATAGCCCGGTTGAACGTGCTCTGAACTGAGGATATTGAAGCCTTCAGTAAAGAGGTAAAGAGACTGCAACCTTGTGTCCTCGTTATTGCCTGCACCTCACACCATCACCATCTACCTTACTGGGAAGCCCTGGGGACATACTTCACCTGTGGGAAGGTATACCATCCAGCTGCCATTCCATCACCCCAGCGGACCCCACCGCAGCGTCGGTCACCCTGACCGAACACCACAGGTGGCGTCACGAACCCCTGACAGACTGTACTATCACCTTTATTGGACGCCCCTTAGCAGGGTCATGACCGGGTCCAGCCACCGTGACAACCGTATAACCGAGCAGAAAGGACCGGTACCGAGTGACTTGTGGCCCTGTGTCTGGGGGCGATCCAGTTCCCCCCACATATGGGGTATCAGCGTACTCAGGACAAATTGGACAACAACTTTTGGGGTCGAATTTCTCCTGTTACCCTCGGGAAAATACAAAACTGGGGGCTAAAAAATAATTTTTGTGGGAGAAATTTTTAGTTTTATTGTTACAGCTCTGCATTATAAACTTCTGTGAAGCCCTTGGTGGCTCAAAGTGCTCATCACACATCTAGATAAGTTCCTTAGGGGGTCTACTTTCCAAAATGATGTCACTTGTGGGGGGTTTCAATGTTTAGGCACATCAGTGGCTCTCCAAACGCAACATGGCGTCCCATCTCAATTCCTGTCAATTTTGCATTGAAAAGTCAAATGGCACTCCTTCCCTTCCGAGCTCTCCCATGTGCCCAAACAGTGGTTTACCCCCACATATGGGGTATCAGCGTACTCAGGACAAATTGTACAACAACTTTTGGGGTTCAATTTCTTCTCTTACTCTTGGGAAAATAAAAAATTGGGGGCAAAAATATAATTTTTGTGAAAAAATATGATTTTTTATTTTTACGGTTCTGCATTATAAACTTCTGTAAAGCACTTGGTGGGTCAAAGTGCTCACCACACCTCTAGATAAGTTTCTTAGGGGGTCTACTTTCCAAAATGGTGTCACTTGTGGGGGGTTTCAATGTTTAAGCACATCAGGGGCTCTCCAAACGCAACATGGTGTCCCATCTCGATTCCAGTCAATTTTGCATTGAAAAGTCAAATGGCGCTCCTTCGCTTCCGAGCTCTGTCATGCGCCCAAACAGTGGTTTGCCCCCACATATGGGGTATCAGTGTACTCAGGACAAATTGTACAACAACTTTTGGGGTCCATTTTCTCCTGTTACCCTTGGTAAAATAAAACAAATTGGAGCTGAAGTAAATTTTTTGTGAAAAAACGTTACATGTTCATTTTTATTTAAACATTCCAAAAATTCCTGTGAACCACCAGAAGGGTTAATAAACTTCTTGAATATGGTTTTGAGCACCTTGAGGGGTGCAGTTTTTAGAATGGTGTCACACTTGGGTATTTTCTATCATATAGACCCCTCAAAATGACTTCAAATGAGATGTGGTCCCTAAAAAAAATGGTGTTGTAAAAATGAGAAATTGCTGGTCAACTTTTAACCCTTATAACTCCCTAACAAAAAAAAATTTTGGTTCCAAAATTGTGCTGATGTAAAGTAGACATGTGGGAAATGTTACTTATTAAGTATTTTGTGTGACATATCTCTGTGATTTAATTGCATAAAAATTCAAATTTGGAAAATTGAAAAATTTTCAACATTTTCGCCAAATTTCCATTTTTTTCACAAATAAACGCAGGTAATATCAAAGAAATTTTACCACTATCATGAAGTACAATATGTCACGAGAAAACAATGTCAGAATCACTGGGATCCGTTGAAGCGTTCCAGAGTTATAACCTCATAAAAGGACAGTGGTCAGAATTGTAAAAATTGGCCCGGTCATTAACGTGCAAACCACCCTTGGGGGTAAAGGGGTTAAAAACGCATACATTATGCATCCTATCATTTAGAATGCATTCTGCATGTTTTGTGCACATGATGCTTTTTTTCCACGAAAAAACGCATCGCGGTAAAAAAAAGCACCATGTTCATTAATTTTGCGGATTTTCTGTGTTTTTCCCACTATCCTATGCATTTGGGAAAAACGCACCAAAACCGCGTCAAAAATGCATGAAAAAATGCATGCGGATTTCTGGCAGAAATGTCCGGTTTTTGTCGGGAAAATTTCTGCAAGAAATCCTGACGTGTGCACATACCCTTACACTTTTTGCTCCTTAGTGTCTGTGCTGTGTGACTGTGCTTATGTTTTTCCCTGTATATCTTGTTTGTGTTTTCCCATACACTTCTGCCCTACCTCCCTAGGAACAGATTAGCGTAATTTATGAGCATAGCCAGGAACGAGATGCAGGCATCCCCAATATCAGGGGTAATCCTGGAGACAGGGATATCCTAGGGTCCCCTAGCTTGTGGAAAGAATAGGAGCCTATTGTCCCACACTATCCCAGAGTCACACTGTGACGGTCGTATAATCAAGAACTTTAAAGAGAAGTTCAATTGTTGGGAAGAAGACTTCAGGACAACCAAGAAAGTCCAGCAACTGCCAGGACAGACTGTCTCCTAAAGAGGATTCAGCCACAGGATTGGTTCAACACCGATGCAGAGTTTGCTCAAAGATGGCAGCAGGCAGGTGGATTACCTGACATCAAGGACAGAAAAGAAGCTGAACTTTACAAAAAAATTCAAATAACAGCCTTACACTCTGTAGGACTGTACAGGAATTGGACTTCAGGGGACTGAGGCAAGGTTATTTTATCTGATGAAGCCCCTTCAGACTATTTGGGACATCTAGAAGAATGATTGTCCAGAGAAGAAATGGTGAGCCCTACCATGAATCCTGTGTATGCCAACATTAAATAAAGCGACCTGAGACCATTCATATGTGGGGGCTTTTTATCCTTGGAGGGGGATCACTCACAATTTCGCATAAGAACACTGCCATAAATTAAAACTGTGATCTAAGCATCCTCCGAAAGCAACTTCTTCCAACAATCCACAAGCAATTTGGTGATGAATAATGGTTTTTCCAGCATGATACACAAAGTAAAAATGATAACTGTGGATCGGTGAAAAAAAATATTGAAATTCGAGGTCGATGAGAAGGAAACTTCCAGATCTCATAAATTATTAATAATAATAATAATAATAATAATAATTTTATTTATATAGCGCCAACATATTCCACAGCGCTTTACAAATTATAGAGGGGACTTGTACAGACAATAGACATTACAGCATAACAGAAATCACAGTTCAAAATAGATACCAAGAGGAGTGAGGGCCCTGCTCGCAAGCTTACAAACTATGAGGAAAAGGGGAGACACGAGAGGTGGATGGTAACAATTGCTTTAGTTATTCGGACCAGCCATAGTGTAAGAATCGGGTGTTCATGTAAAGCTGAATGAACCAGTTAACTGCCTAAGTATGTAGCAGTACAGACACAGAGGGCTATTAACAGCATAAAGTGTATGAGAACATGATGCGAGGAACCTGATTATGTTTTTTTTTTTTGAATGGGCCACACAGGGATAGTTAGGTAAATGCGTTGAGGCGGTAGGCCAATCTGAACAAATGAGTTTTTAGGGCACGCTTAAAACTGTGGGGATTGGGGATTAATCGTATTAACCTAGGTAGTGCATTCCAAAGAATCGGTGCAGCGCGTGTAAAGTCTTGGAGACGGAAGTGAGAGGTTCTGATTATTGAGGATGCTAACCTGAGGTCATTAGCGGAGCGGAGGGCACGGGTAGGGTGGTTAACTGAGACCAGAGAGAAGATGTAGGGTGGTGCTGAGCCATGGAGTGCTTTGTGGATGAGGGTAGTAGTTTTGTACTGGATTCTTGAGTGGATGAGTAGCCAGTGTAATGACTGGCACAAGGTAGAGGCATCGGTGTAACGGTTGGTGAGGAATATGATCCTGGCTGCACAATTCAGGACAGATTGGAGCGGGGAAAGTTTGGAAAAAGGGAGGCCGATTAGTAGAAAGTTACAATAGTCCAGACGAGAATGAATAAGTGAAACAGTAAGAGTTTTTGCAGAGTTGAAAGTAAGAAAAGGGCGAATTCTAGAAATGTTTTTGAGATGCAGATAAGAAGAGTGAGCCAGTGATCGGATGTGGGGGGTGAATGAAAGCTCGGAATCAAGTATGACCCCAAGGCAGCGGGCATGTTGCTTTGGAGTAATGATGGACCCGCACACGGAGATGGCAATATCAGGCAAAGGTAGGTTAATGGAGGGAGAAAACACGAGGAGTTCAGTTTTTGACAGGTTCAGTTTCAGATAGAGGGAGGACATGATGTTAGAGACAGTGGTAAGACAATCACTGGTGTTTTCTAAAAAGGTTGGCGTGATAACAGGAGAAGAAGAATATAATTGGGTGTCGTCAGCATAGAGATGGTACTGGAAACCAAATCTACTGATTGCTTGTCCAATAGGGGCAGTATACAAAGAGAAGAGGAGGGGGCCTAGGACTGATCCTTGAGGAACCCCAACAGTAAGGGGAAGGTGAGAGGACGAGGAACCAGCAAATTATACAGTGAAGGAGCGGTCAGAGAGATAGGAGGAGAACCAGGAGAGAACGGTGTCCTTGAGGCCGATGGAGCAGAGCATAGTGAGGAGGAGCTGATGATCCACAGTGTTGAATGCTGCGGAGAGATCCAAGAGAATTAGCATGGAGTAGTGACCATTAGATTTAGCTGTTAGTAGGTCATTAGAGACTTTAGTGAGGGCAGTTTCAGTAGAGTGTAAAGAGCGGAAACCGGATTGAAGAGGGTTGAGAAGAGAGTTATCTGAGAGATAGCGGGTAAGACGGGAGTGGACCAGGCGTTCGAGGAGTTTAGAGATGAAGGAAAGATTAGAGATAGGTCTAAAATTAGAGGCACAGTTTTGATCGAGGGATGGTTTTTTAAGTAATGGATGTATGATGGCATGCTTAAATGAGGAGGGAAAAATACCGGAAGTGAGAGAAAGGTTGAATATTTTTGTTAGGTGAGAGGTGACAGCCGGGGAAAGGGACTGGAGGAGATGTGACGGAATGGGGTCACTGGTGCAAGTGGTCGGGCGAGAAGATGCAAGGAGCCTGATTACTTCTTCTTCTGTAACTGGTTCAAAGTCAGAGCGTGAACTAGATGCAGTGGGGGAGGGAGGACAGTGCATGGTATGAAGAGATTGAGATAAATTACATGTACGGTATATTATTGACTACAAAACAGACACAGTTGGCATTGCACATGTCAGCAGGACTCCTCTGGTGTAGTGAAGGAGGACACTATACTGTTTTCATACATATCATTTCAGATATTTTCACTTTGTAGAATGCTGTTTGCATAGGCCGATACATGCAGGTTGTAGGCATGAAATCATAGAGTTCCAGAGGGTGTGACTGTTTTCACTGTATAGCACAATTTGATCACAATAAACACTCACTGAATGGACTCGCTCACTGTGATGGACACATATGTTTGTCAAGTGCGGAAAAGTTGACGGGTCTCTCCGTTCCAGTTTCCTTCACTGAGTAGCGGTACGAGCGATACTTATCTTATATAAATTAAGTAAAAAAAACACAATATCAGTCTCAGTATGTGAGAAGACGCCTGGGGCATATAACCTCGGGCAGTGAGAGGAGTGATTGTGGTAAGGGCCAGTTGGTGGCAGTGGATGAACAGCAACAACAAAAAAATTTTACATTTGTTCTTGAACAAATAAGGTGTTCCTGCACCTTTCACTTCCACATTGCATGGGGCTGACATGGCATTGTTGACCACTTGCCAGGTCTCAAAACGAAGCCTGTTAAGTGGCTGTCAACATCGACATCAGTAGACTGTCTCCCCTCCCAATAATCCCTTTGACTATTCTGAAATTTAACATTCTTGATCCTTTGTTCATGAAGGAGAGTCAGATATACCTGGCAGCTGCTCATCTCTATCTCAGCATTTCTCAATTGAGGTGCCACTGAAATACCCAAGAGTTGCCAAAACATACCAATTAAAAATGGTGGTTGCAAATGATTTATTCAATTGTTTCCACATCTTCAGGAGACTGCAGTGTAGTTATAACAGGTGAAGAGGTAGCAATTGTATTTTAGCTCTATACACAGATGAGAGCCCAAAGGTCCCTCTGCCACTAACATAGTAGTCTCTGTTCCAGAGTTTGCATTGGGGCCCAGCAGCTGCAACTTATGACCCCGCTCCTGGGAAGAGCTGGAGTTATGTTGGAGTCAAGGCTCCTAGTTAATGGCCATTTTTGCCCGCACTATAGTCCAGTTTTGCATGTGAAGGATACAGTTTTCTAGCTTAGAAATGTTTGCCCTGAACTTAAAAATAGTAGCTGTCCTAAAGAAAACTTTGTTAGATAAAATAAGGATTGGAGCCATATAATATCATACTTTTCCTGCCTCCTGATCCAGTGGCTGCCGTGAGCAAACACATTTTGAAAAGGGGTTGTCCATATTGGACATATTATAATATTATAAAGCTGACCATACACATTAGACTTATGTCGACAGAACCCGCTGATATTGATGGGTTCTGGGGACGGTTTAGCATGTATGGGGGTGCCGGCCAACTGATGGTCGGGAGAGACATCAATTAGGAATGTCCGATTTTGGACTGCATTGCTCTCTCTGAGATAAGCCACCAGCCAATGTGTGTGTTGGGGGCATTCTCATAGCGAACACTGGCCGAACGAGTGTTGCACTACCATAGATTATTATTTAACAATGCTTACCAATAGTTTCAGCCTTACAAAGCCTCTTATATGTTATCATGAAAGCATACCAGGATGAAGAGCGTCCCACTCTGGACTCCACACATATGGTCATGTTGACCTTGTGTCCTACACACAGACCTGAAACTGAACAGGTTGCCAGGGCAGGAAATAAGTGTGTTTATATAAAGTGATCACATCCCCTCCGTGGACATCTCATTTCTAGTGCAAATAAATACTTTCTTCATAACTGAAATCTAAAATCCACTTGCATTAATCCTCACGATTCAGTTTACGACATTCGTACATTTAAATTAGTAGGAAATAAATTGAAAAATCATTTTTTCCCTGAAATGGTCAGCAAATTTTACCTGAATTTTGCATAAATCAATAAGGCAAATGAGTGTAAGGAATGGTGTAGCATATCTGAAAAATGTGTGTTTACCCCACATCTTAACCACTTCTACCCCCTCACCCTGCCTCCTGAACTCATCATTTACTTTGAAAAAGCATTCATTCTCAAAGCCATCCTATTTGCAGCAAGAACTGCTGGGTCACTGAGAGATCATATTACAGCTTTCTATTAAATGTTCATCTCACGCCAGTGCTGAATTCACAGATACACTGCTCTGCATCACTGTGCAATGTCCTTCTTGCTTCTACTGCTTCTGAACATGTACCTGAACCTGAGAGACAAGAGAGCATGGATCCCTCATATCTGTGTAAGCTGTGAATGGGAGACATCACAGCAGCTATTCTCCATGCACTAGCTCAGAGACAATTGAAAAGGATAGAACTTACAAAGGGGATGCTAGTTGCTTGTTCTGGCTAAAGCACTGGGCTTTGCTCCTTTCTTCTTTGGTTGAGTCCCTCTGTTAATGTTTGAGCTGGATTATTGTGGCAACCTGGCAAGAACCCCGGATGTCATGTGTCCAATAGATGTAAATAATTGTATTGAAAAGGGAAACAAAATGTAAAATATATTTCAATGGTCCTTTATGGTAACAAAAAAAGAAAGAAATGGAAAAAAAGTGAATAACAATAACATTTCCTTTAATTTCCCAATGATATTGCCCAATATCAGCAAAAAGCAGAGATTATGAAAATAACAAAAAAAAAATAAGCTCTATGTATCACAAAAAAAGAAGCAAAAGACGAAAAACTTTTAGAGCTCTTTAAAACCCATGTTTGAAAGAAACCAAAAATATGCCTGTTAAGGAACGAGGGTAAATGGCTTTTTTTCAACTGGTTAAGGAAGAGGTTTACTTTTTTGGTGGTTTTACCTTATTACAATTGATTGACGAACAGCCCATTACCACGCTGGTCAAGAGGCCATTATCACGCCGGTTAAGAGGCCATTACCATGCCAGTCAAGAGGCCATTACCATGAGAGTCAAGAGCCTATTACCACACCGGTCAAGAGGCCATTACCATGTCGGGTAAGAGGCCATTACCATGCCAAACAAGAGGCCATTACTACGCCGGTCAAATGCCCATTACCATGCCGGGCCATTACCACGATGGCCAAGAGGCCATTACCATGCCAGTCAAGAGCCCATTACTATGCCGGACAAGAGGTTATTACCATGCTGGTCAAGTGTCCACTACCACGCCGGTCAAGAGGCCATTACCATGCCAGACAAGAGGCCATTACCATGCCGGTCAAAAGCCCATTACCACGCCGGTCAAGAGGCCATTACCACGCCGGTATAAGAGGCCATTACGACGCCGGTCAAGAGGCCATTACCACGTCGGTCAAGTGCCCATTACCACGCTGGTCAAGAGTTTTGTTTTGACTAAAGCAATATTTCTAAGTAGTGAAATAAGCAGAAAGTTCCACAAATGTATACACTAAATACAGACTGCTTACGATGATTGCAAGGAAAGTTCATAACTGACTGTAATAGGTTGCCAAGGATAAGAGTCCTTCAGGGCTCTGTCCTAGGGCCCCTACTTTTTTCCATCTATACTCTTGGCCTAGGACAACTCATAAAGTTCCATGGCTTCCAGTACCACCTGTATGCGGACGACACTCAGATCTACCTCTCTGGCCCAGATGTCACCTCTCTGCTGTCCAGAATCCCAAAGTGTCTGTCAGCCATATCCTCCTTCTTCACCTCTCGCTTCCTAAAACTCAATGTAGACAAAACTGAACTCATCATCTTTCCCCCATCTCACGTATCCCCCTTACCTGACCTATCTATTATGGTAAACAGCATCACGCTCTCTCCCGCACCTGAAATCCACTGCCTTGGGGTAACTCTCGAATCTGCCCTGTCCTTCAAACCGCACGTCCAAACTCTTGCCACCTCCTGTCGCCTCCAACTCAAAAATATTGCCAGAATCCGTTCCTTCCTCAGCCCACAATCTACCAAAACTCTTGTGCATGCCCTCATCATCTCCTGCCTCGACTACTGCAACACCCTCCTCTGTGGCCTTCCCGCTAACTCTCTTGCACTACTCCAGCCTGTCCTCAACTCTGCTGAAGGCTAATCCACCTCTCTCCTCGCTACTACCCTGCTTCTCCCCTCTGCAAATCCCTCCACTGGCTCCCCATTCCCCAACGAATCCAGTTCAAACTACTAATACTGATCTACAAAGCCATCCACAACCTGTCCCCTCCCTATATCTCTGAACTAATCTCCCAATATCTTCCCTCACGTAATCTCCGATCCTCCCAAGACCTCCTATTCTCCTTTACACTTATTCGTTCCTCACACAACCGCCTCCAAGATTTCTCCCGAATATCCCCTACCCTCTGGAATTCCATGCCTCAACACGTCCGACTATCCACCACCCTCGGCTCCTTCAGACGGAACCTGAAAACCCATCTCTTCAAGAAAGCCTACAGCCTGCAATAACCATTCTGCCGCCTCACCATCGCCAGAGCCACCGCCTCGCCATCGCCAGAGCCGCCGCCTCGCCCCTACCTTCTGTCTCTCCCCACTATCCCATAGAATATAAGTCCGCAAGGACAGGGTCCTCTCCCCTCTGTACCAGTCTGTCAATGTAAACCTGCTTACTGTAATCGATATCTATAACCCTGTATGTAACTCCTTTCTTATGTACAGCACCATGGAATTAATGGTGCTATATAAATAAATAATAATAATAAGAAACAAGAAATCTGTCCCCCTCAACAACATCACTCTTTTCATAGTTTTCATTTGGAATTCCAGCTCAGCTCCATTTGCATCAAACAGAATTAGTTGCTGTACCAGATAAAGTTCTAGGACATGTTACCCTGTTTTTGTACAAAAAAAAGTAGACCCTGTTATATAATTTTATTTATTTTATAACTCCTTTAAATGACTGAATATAATTCCATATCTTTCCTATGGACCAGGGGTCTTGAACTCGGCAGGGTAAATGGGGCGCACATTAAAAAAAAAAACTTCGTAGTTGATGAGCCTTATACTTTGCGGAACTAGACGATGTTTCCAGTGATACCATTTTTATATGATGTTTTGATCACTATTTATTCCGTTTTTTGTGTGTCAGTCTAATGAAACAGCTTAACCTTTGGCATGTTTTTTTTTTTGTTTTTTTTATGCTGTTCATCTCATGTGTAATAGGACAGTTTCACGACTGGGATTGTTCAAGTGTCGGTGAGACCTAAAAGTGTACTCTTATTATTTACTTTCAATTTTACATAACAATGGTTTGAGTGGCAAAATATTTTTCCGTTATTTTTTCAAACTTTATTTAGATTTTTTTTATTCATATTTTTCCCCCAACTTTTATTTGCCTAATTGCTGGCGTAATATCCTGAAATATTTCTGTACAGCAGGATATTAGATCTGTCAGTTTTACACTGACACTTCTCCTGTTTGACACAGCTTATTGCAGGGTCTTACAGGTCACCAAAGCTTGCTGACCCCAAGGCCATTATTTGGCTTTGGTTTGGTAGGGCAACAACCGGAACCCCTCGATCTTTAGATACCAACAGACTTAAAGGGACTCTGTCACCTGAATTTGGAGGGAACAATCTTCAGCCATAGGGGTGGGGTTTTCGGGTGTTTGATTCATCCTTTCCTTACCCGCTGGCTGCATGCTGGCTGCAATATTGGATTGAAGTTCATTCTCTGTCCTCCATAGTACACGCCTGCGCAAGGCAAGATTGTCCCTTTAAAGAGTGAGACACCACCTTAAAAAAAACATCTATGGGAAACCCCTTTAAGTGGTGTTTTATAAATTCACGTGCCCTGTGGCGGTATCTGCAGAAGACTGAGCAATTAAAACAACAGTAGGGAATGAGCTGACTACGAGCTGTTAAGAGAAAACACGCAGAGAACTTTCCATTTCAAGAACAACATTAGAGAATATGAGGTCTGCTGAAATGTCCGGGAGAGGCTGGGGGTCTCTTTTATTCTCCTGCACCACTTTCATCGTGACCAAACAAACTCAAGATTCGTCTGTCGCAGGCCTTGCTCCAAAACAAACATTTAGATCCAGTTTCAGGAAACTCAAGACCCTGGCGAGAAGTGTCTTCTTGGGGACTGATAGATGACAGAGACAGCGGGCTGGCAACCAATGCAGATCAGTATTGGATTGTGGAATTAATCATTCTGACAGGCGGCTGAGCAGTGGCAAATTACTGAGTGTTGGTCTGCTGTTTGCAAGGTCGCTGGTTCACGTCCCTGGAGGGTACATACACGTGTGCAGTGGCACACCAAGAGTGGCAGGCTGTTAAAACAAACTGGGAACCATGAAATAGTCTCAGACTCCATGTAGTAATATTAGCCACACTGCTGTCTGCAAAAAAACACTAGTATGTGGTCAGGAACAAGAGCGTCTTGCTACGATTGTAGAGGCTTTTTTATGTTGAATATTGAATATTGAATACACATACGGATAGCAGTGCGATAAATTTTATTTGTGACGGTTTGACATTTGTCTTGAAGCACAATGCCAGATTTGATGATCAATGGTATGCGCAATATGAGGGGACCGCTATGGGTACGTCAGTCACATGTACCCTGGCAAACCTCTACTTGGCAGCGCTAGAGGAAAAACTTGTTGATTCTATAACCAATCCTTTCTTAAAACACATTAAATTGTTTATAAGGCTAGGTTCAGATTGCGTTAGTGCAATCCGTTTAGCGCCTAGCGCTAGCGGATTGCGCTAACGCAATGTGTTGTAAAGGGGTCGCGTTAAACGTCCCCGCTCTCGCAGATCTCCGATCTGCGAGAGCGGGGAACGGACCGCGGGCACGCCTCGGACGCTGCAAGCAGCGTCCGCGGCGCGCCACAAAACACCGGCACATCGCTAGTAATGCGCGTCCCCATTGCTGTTAAGGGGCGCGCTAACGGACGCGTTGCACGGCGTTAATTTCGCCGTGCAACGCTGTCCGTTAGCGCGGTCCCATTAACGCAATGGGAACCTAGCCTAAGATATGTGGACGATGTCCTGGTGGTATGGGATGGGACAGAGGATACTTTCTTTCATTCAATTTGTCGATTTTTGGGGAAAAAACAACACTATGAACATGAAATTCACATGTCAATATGGTGGTCAGAAATGAGAATTTCTAGATGTTAGACTTGAAATACAAGGTGGTACAATACAGGGGTGTCAAACTGCATTCCTCGAGGGCTGCAAACAGGTCATGTTTTCAGGATTTCCTTGTACTGCACAGGTGATAATTTAATCACCAACTCATTATTTGTGTAGGTGATTAAATTATCACCTGTGCAGTACAAGGAAATCCTGAAAACATGACCTATTTGCAGCCCTCGAGGAATGCAGATTGACACCCCTGGTACAATATATACTGAGGTCTTCCGAAAACCCACCTCTTCCAATGCACTCCTCCACTATTATAGTGCCCACCCAAATTACACCAAGCAGGCTTTACCATATAGCCAATTCTTAAGGGTGAAAAGAGTCAATAGTAGCCACAGTGGTTTTAAACAACAATCACATGAGCTATACAAACGTTTTGAGAATAGCGGTTACCCCCGCACGTTGTTAAATGCAGCCCTGGAAAGGGCAGAAAAAGAAGAGTTATCCCTAAAAAATCCAGAGAAAAAAACTATAAAAAAGAAAAGCGATTTGTGTTCAGTTTTAAATTCGGCCCCATGGACACATATATTAGATCTATAATTAGAAAAAATTGGCATATACTGGGAAAAGACACTGACCTCACGGATATGGTAGAAAAGGGTCCATTACTTGCTAGTCGGCAGGGAAAAAACATTAAAGATTTGTTAGTCCGCAATCGTGTTCAGGGTGATCACACAAATTGGTTGGATAGAAGCATCCCGAAGGGTAACTTCAAATGCGGGCAATGTAGCTTTTGCTCCTACCATCTAATAGGTAGCACTTTGAAAATCGGGCCTATTAGTCACAAAGTTCGGGAATTTATTTCTTGTAAGTCAGCATACGTGGTATATGTAATATTTTGCCCTTGTGGCTTTTATTATATAGGAAAAACTATTCGAGCCCTTTTTGTGCGAATCAGAGAACATTTCAGTTCCGTACGCACAGGGAAGGGAGTCCCGCGTTTAGTGAACCATGTAATACACTGTCATGCAGGTAATGTTCACACACTCCGTTTTGCAGGCATTGAAAGGGTGAGTCCACCGCAGCAAGGAAGCAATCTAAATCAGCTACTTCTGAGGCGAGAAGCAAGGTGGATAATGCGCACATGCGCAACAGGGCCAATTGGCCTGAATGAAAGAATAGACATGTCGGTCTTTCTATAAGATTTCCACCTAATGATGTTCTCTGAATTTTCTAAAGTTTGTTCATGTTCTTATTGCTTTTCTTCTGCTATGATGTTATTCTCAGTATCACATGATTTTAAATGTGTATATATATATATATATATATATATATATATATATATATATATATATATATATTTTGTAGTAGTCTATGTTACTCACGTTTTGAAACTAGGTGCTCATTAGCACCGATGACGTAGGTAAGGGGGAGTGCACAGTTTTTGGGTTAATTATAAATCCAACCTCCCCATTTCCTTTAGTCATTGGGACCTGTAGAAGCACATACGTGCGAAACAGCTGTCGTCCTTTTATCTGCACGTTTTTCCTCGTCTGTAACCGCCTTATGTCCAAATAAAGGAAACTGATTTATGGGACCGGTGAGTGCACATCATTTTTTTCTTTTTTATGTTTTAGATATGTGAAATAAAATCCACATAAAACTTGTAAAAACATTACCTATCCTGAACTAATCCTAAGTTACTATTAGTCATCAATAAAATGAAAATGTTTAGGGACCCGTCTATCTGCAGCCTCCCGGACCTCTGCTACTAGTTATGGCCCATGAGCCCATTCAGAACTATGGCTTTGAGAATCCACCTCACCTATTGAGCCTGAGAGAATATCAAGGCCATGGATCCCAAAGAAGCAGCAACAACAACACTGTTCCCATGAGTTATGGACTCATTTGGGAGGGGTCCTAGGAGGGTGGTACGGTTATGTCATGCTAGGTGAGAGAGAAGCAAGGTGCATAACAACAGGGAGAGGCAGAGTAAGCCCAAACACTAGGGAAGGGGGGATTGAAGACCCCTAGGCATATCTCACAACACCCTGTCTGCCCTTAACATCCCTAAATAGGTTCCGCACCTATCGCCGAGCAGGAACCTAATCCCTGTCTGACCCTAGCAATAGGCCCTGGAACGGAAGGAGACGGGGTGCTGCTAGTCATCCCTCACTTCAACTAAAGACAGAGAGGGTGGACAAACGACAGGATACACTTAGCTTGAGAAGACTACCGAGATATGACACCAGCAATCCTTCAAGAATACTCCAAGAAAACACTAGCCGACTGCTAGTGCGAACAACTAGACAGAGGGAAATTGAGCTAACGGCAGCCCCCTGCTGAAGAGCGTGAAGGTTTTTAAACCAGTTTTAATTAGCAGAAGGTGGATGTAACTGTTGGGTCCTAGAGGGAGAAGGATATCACACCATAGCAGAGATGCAAAAATCAAGAAGGTGCTTGTAGAGCTAATCGCAATGACCTTCTATAGCCGGATCCAGGATTACTGTCTGTCACACCTGACACACCCATGACAGTTACACAACTGTTCCAGATCTGAGCTCTGCTCCCCTTACCCTGGTTCGCTCAACTCTGTTGTGCTTCACATCAGGCTTAACAGATGGGCCGGTGTGATCCCATATGATCATCTGCCTTGGCCCATATAAAGCCTACCTAGACACACACCAAAGTCTTGGTTTTCTAGCCATGGGCGAAGTACTTGTCTTCCATGACCCTGCACGTACATGAAGAAGGGGGTCCTGGCTCGGTGTGTGGTCTACGTCTGTAGGGGCTCTACGCCTGTGAAGGCCTCATGCTACTGATGACTTTGGTTGGCCAGGCCCAATTGTTATAGGGTTCAATGATGGAGACCGTCAGTCAGCAATAAACAGTCTTCTTTGGTGGGAACTACAGAATGTACAATAGATATCGGGTGTATAACTTCACAAACATTTCCTTTAAAACATGGATCATCTTCACACACAGTCTCTCTCTTTCAAGCTCACTTGTTTCTGCCCCCAAATTCCTCTGCTTTCACCACAGCCTGACACAATACACAGTCCAGTATGTGAAAGTCATGTCCCTAATCCACAGTTCTGCATGCTCTTTTCCCCTTAGGGGAGCTACTTTGCCACTATGGCTGTTGCTTAACTTTTTGGCTTGCTGATGCCTTGGAACCACGGCACTCTCTTCGTCTCACATTGCCTGTTCCATCCAAGCCCATTACCTCTCCAACTTGTGTACTCCAGGCCATACTGCTAGGCGTCCTGTCCCAGGACCCATCTCCAGTGCTTCACTCTGTCCTTCTGTCACTTTTTCTTTCTGTACTCCGAATTTCCCAATCCAATGTCTCATTCTCCACTCACATCAGGGACACTTATGTCATGTGGCTCTGCTTCTACTGCAGGCAAGGCACTATCTGTCTTCCTGACAGGAAACTGTCTCTGTCCCTGCATTTTAGACCCTCCACGATGGGCTAGTCCCAACCGTTAACCTTAACTGTCTCTATTATTGGGCAGAATATAATACTATTACTAATCACAGTACATATTACAACAATACTCGTGTCTTCAAGGGGGAGTGTGGGCAGTATGTCCATCTCCTTACAAAGACTTTCTAGTTGCTTGGAGCTCTGTTTGCTACCTGTTCCCAGTCTTCCAGGACTTTTTATACCTGTCTGGCCGCCTCCCAAACCTCTCCTACCTGTTTCCTGTGTACTTCAACTGCTTGCGACACTGACGCACATGGCCCCTGTGCCCACTCGGGCCTTGAGCCTTGAGGATTCACCTCACCTAGTAAGCCTGATAGAAAACTGGTCCAGCCACTCAATCTATTAGCATAAACATATATTATTAGTATACACACATATATACATAAATGCCATACCTTAAACACAATATATGAATATGCACTTTGCACTTTAATTGGGGAATTGATGAGTGACTATCATTAGATTAGTCTTTATACCTTCTTACCAACTATGACTTGAGTATATCAGATTATTTACATAGTTTGTTGGCGGTGGTGCAGCTTTTTTATACGGTGAGACATGTGCTTAATTTGTTACCTGCCATATGTGCACTTGCAGAGCGACCACGGCTAACAACTGAAGTTATTTTCTACAATGAGGTGAATATTTGTGCAACCTATATGCTCATACTGAACTTTGTTTATATAATGCTATAGCCTATTTTTTAGTGCAGCATTTTTTCTACATACCAAGTACCGGTAGCTATATGGAGCTTTGAGTAGACAATGGACTATATAAAACTATAGGTCTATTCTTCCATTTGCTCTGTGGCTTTGTTCTTGTGCCTGTTTCGCTACTTAAGAATGTGACCTCTGTCTTTTTTATTCCAGCACTTTGTTTTGATTTAAATGGGTTTATTGACCAATACAAATAATGTTTTTTTACTTTCATATACAGTGCCTTGCGAAAGTATTTGGTCCCCTGGAAATTTTCAACCTTTTCCCACATATCATGCTTCAAACATAAAGATGCTAAATGTAAATTTTTGGTGAAGAATCAACAACAAGTGGAACACAATTGTGAAGTTGAATGAAATTTATTGGTTATTTTAAATTTTTGTGGAATTCAAAAACTGAAAAGTGGGGCGTGCAATATTATTCGGCCCCTTTACTTTCAGTGCAGCAAACTCACTCCAGAAGATCATTGTGGATCTGTGAATGATCCAATGTTGTCCTAAATGCCTAATGATGATAAATATAATTCACCTGTGTGTAATCAAGTCTCCGTATAAATGCACCTGCTCTGTGATAGTCTCAGGGTTCTGTTTGAAGCACAGATGAAACCAAAATCTGTTTGCCAAGGAAGAATGGGCAAGAATTTCAGTCTCTCGATGTACAAAACTGATAGACATACCCCAAGCCACTTGCAGCTGTAATCGCAGAAAAAGTGGCGCAACAAAGTATTAAGTTAAAGGGGCCGAATAATATTGCACGTCCTACTTTTCAGTTTTTGAATTTCCACAAAAATTTAACATAACCAATACATTTTGTTCAACTTCACAATTGTGTTCCACTTGTTGTTGATTCTTCACCAAAAATTTACATTTGGTATCTTTATGGTTGAAGCATGATATAGTTGAAAGATATGGTATAAAAGGTTGAAAAGTTCCAGGGGGCCGAATACTTTCACTAGGCACTGTATAATTGGTAATCAATCACCTCAATTTTTTTGGCTCTGATATAACTATTGCACTGAGCTTATTTCTGTTTTTTAATATTATCATAAAGAAGTGTTACCCACCAATGTAGGGTTGTTTGCGGATTTAAGGACTACATTTGTTATAATAATTACATTACTTATCCTGCACTGATCCCAAGTCACATTCTGTGTTATACTCCAGAGCTGCACTCACTATTCTGCTGGTGCAGTCACTGTGTACATATATTACATTACTTATCCTGTACTGATCCTGAGTTACATCCTGTATTATACTTCAGAGCTGCACTCACTATTCTGCTGGTGCAATCACTGTGTACATACATTGCATTACACATCCTGTACTGATCCTGAGTTACATCCTGTATTATACCCCAGAGCTGCACTCACTATTCTGCTGGTGCAGTCACTGTGTACATATATTACATTACTTATCCTGTACTAATCCTGAGTTACATCCTGTATTATACTCCAGAGCTGCGCTCACTTTTCTGGTGAAGTCACTGTGTACATACATTACATTACTTATCCTGTACTGATCCTGAGTTACATCCTGTATTATACTCCAGAGCTACACTCACTGTTCTGCTGGTGCAGTCACTGTGTACATATATTACATTACTTATCCTGTACTGATCCTGAGTTACATCCTGTGTTACACTCCAGAGCTGCACTCACTATTTGCTGGTGCAGTCACTGTGTACATACATTACATTACTTATCCTGTACTGATCCTGAGTTACATCCTGTATTATACTCCAGAGCTGCACTCCCTATTCTGCTGGTGCAGTCACTGTATACATACATTACATTACTTATCCTGTACTGATCCTGAGTTACATCCTGTATTATACCCCAGAGCTGCACTCACTATTCTGCTGGTGCAGTCACTGTGGACATACATTACTTATCCTGTACTGATCCTGAGTTACATACTGTATTATACTCCAGAGCTACACTCACTATTCTGCTGGTGCAGTCACTGTGTACATACATTACATTACTGATCCTGTGCTGATCCTGAGTTACATCCTGTATTATACCCCAGAGCTACACTTACTATTCTGCTGGTGCAGTCACTGTGTACATACATTACATTACTTATCCTGTACTGATCCTGAGTTACATCCTGTATTATATCCCAGAGCTGCACTCACTATTCTGCTGGTGCAGTCACTGTGTACATACATTGCATTACTTATCCTGTACTGATCCTGAGTTACATCCTGTATTACACTCCAGAGCTGCACTCACTATTCTGCTGGTGCAGTCACTATGTACATACATTACTTATCCTGTACTGATCCTGAGTTACATCCTGTATTATACTCCAGAGCTGCACTCACTATTCTGCTGGTGCAGTCACTGTGTACATACATTACATTACTGATCCTGTGCTGATCCTGAGTTACATCCTGTATTATACCCCAGAGCTACACTTACTATTCTGCTGGTGCAGTCACTGTGTACATACATTACATTACTGATCCTGTACTGATCCTGAGTTACATCCTGTATTATACCCCAGAGCTGCACTCACTATTCTGCTGGTGCAGTCACTGTGTACATTGTTGTGAATTCCGCTCTTGGGCTCCCTCCGGTGGTTGTAAGTAGCATTTTTGTGAGTTCTGCTCTTGGGCTCCCTCCTGTGGTTTTTAGTGGTATGGCTGCTTCTTGGATTTAGCTTCAGCAGCTGTTTTCACTGATCGTCTTTCTGGTTCGGCTATATTAGTCTGGCCTTATCCCTCATTCAATGCCAGTTGTCAATTGTTCCTGCCTGGAGTCATTGCTCTTAGGACTTTCCTGACACTCTGACCAGTTCATCAAAGCTAAGTCCTTGCTTGTCCTTTTGCGGTTCACTTGTTGTGGACTTTGTTGTTCAGCACTTTCTTTGTTTTTGTTCATTTGTCCAGCTTTTCTGTATGGATCTATTCAGCTAAGCTGGAAGCTCTGGGCAGCAGAGTTTGCCCTCCACACCTTTAGTCAGGTGTGGAGATTTTTGCATTTCTCTGCGGTGGACTTTTTCTAGTTTTTATTACTGACCGCACAGCGTTCTGTCCTGTACTATTTCTATCTAGCTAGAAGTGGCCTCCTGTGCTAAATCTTGTTTCATACTACGTATGTAATTTCCTTCTCCTCTCACAGTCATTATTTGTGGAGGGCTAATCTATCCTTTGGGGATTTTCTCTGAGGCAAGATAGTTTTCCTGCTTCTATCTTTAGGGGTAGTTAGCTCTTAGGCTGTTATGAGATGCCTAGGCAGAGTTAGGAGCATTCCACGGCTACTTCTAGTGTTGTGTTGAGCTTAGGGACTGCGGTCAGTATAGTTGCCACCTGCTCAGAGCTTGACGCATGTCGCTCCTTAATCACCAGATCATAACAGTACATACATTACATTACTTATCCTGTACTGATCCTGAGTTACATCCTGTATTACACTCCAGAGCTGCACTCACTATTCTGCTGGTGCAGTCACTGTGTACATACATTACATTACTTATCCTGTACTGATCCTGAGTTACATGCTGTATTATACTCCAGAGCTGCACTCACTATTCTGCTGGTGCAGTCACTGTGTACATACATTACATTACTTATCCTGTACTGATCCTGAGTTACATCCTGTATTATACTCCAGAGCTGCACTCACTATTCTGCTGGTGCAGTCACTGTGTACATACCTTACATTACTTATCCTGCACTGATCCTGAGTTACATCCTGTAGATCTTTTATTATAAAAATGAAAAACATAACAATAATAATAGCAGAAAACATAACAAAAATATTAGCCAGAAAATAAACAGTATACTGAACACTGGTCCAGCCGCTCATTCTCTCTTCTCACACATATTATACAGTATATACAGAATAACTACTTTGACCTTCTGGTCCGGTCACCAAACAAAAATAATAATAACAAATAAAATAAACAATGGCAAACAAAAACTATATACATGAACTTTTTTTTTTTTTTTTATAATTTTTTTTTTTAAATAAAATAACTACAAATATATACAATACTAAGCTATCCTTCATTCCCATCCCCCCGCACTGACCTGAGAGCTGGTCCTGCGTCTCATGCCTCAGTCCATGTCCAACGTCCATAGGCCAGATCAGGCAGTGCCAGTTTTCCCCCAAACAACCCAGTGTCCCATAGTCCCACAAGATAATCCCACCTCCCCCCTTTTCCCACCACCCAACCTAACACCTACACCCAATTCTATATCGCTATATACATTATATACATTATATACAGCAGCACACACCACAATAATTACAAATCACGAAGCCCAAGTTCGGCGCCTGCAGCCCTACATCACTGTATAATGATCAAGCAAAACAAAAATCTACAGTGTCAGCAGCAGCCCACCACCAGGAAAGGAGATGACCAGACTAGGGCACACTAAAAGAAAAGCCCCTCCAGAGGAGAGCGGCCCTCCGTGCGCCCAGTCTCCCATACTCCAGAGAGCGCACCTTCACCAGGTCACCGAGTATGGTCCTAAACACATCTTCCACTGGGAGGATTTTTCGTTGCGTCGATACTAAGCACCGTGCGTTCCACGTGTGATACCTAACCACTGCGCTAACTAGAAATAAGGTGCAGCGGTCCCGACCACCAAGGTCTCCGAATGCTCCATAGGCCCATTCCGCATAGGAGAGACCGGCCAGCCGAGACCAGCCAATGAAGGCGCCCACCCTGTTGTACACCTCTGTGTTGAAGGGACAATGAAGCAGGAAGTGGTCCATGCTTTCCAGCAAGGTACCACAATGCTCCCGAGGACAATTCCTGTCCTCAGAGCTCCTACACTTCAGATTGTCCCTCACACACAGTTTCCCATGGAAGCAGCGCCAAGCCAAGTCCCAAAACTTCGAGGGGATCCTGATAGAATTCAAAAGATGCAAACCCACCCCAAGATCCTGACTTGGGCAGTCCCTGAGCGCCAGAGGCCTCTGGAAATGGGTCAACAGAACCCTATTGTCAAGGAGTTTCCTTGGCAGAGTCCTGATCTCCCACACTCCCAGACCCCACCGACGAATTACCTTCAGAACCAAGGTAGCGTAAGCCGGAAGATGTCCATGCGGTGTGTGAAGATCCTTCACTTGCCCTCCTGTCTCCCATTCCTGGAAGAAAGGCTGAAACCATCCCCTACAGGAGAATACCCACGGAGGAGCCCTCTCTTTCCAGAGGTTTGCGATATTGATCTTAATGAAGGTATCCACAAGGAATACCACAGGGTTGACCATACCCAACCCTCCTAGTCTCCTCGTACGGTAAGTAACCTCCCTCTTGACCAGGTTCAGTCTATTCCCCCATAACAGTTGGAAGAACAAACTGTAGACCCGAGTTCAGAGAGATTCTGGCAAGATGCATACACTGCCCAGATAAATCAGTAAAGGGAGCAGGTAAGTTTTGATCAGGTTTACCCTTTCCCTTAGGGTCAAAGACCAACCCTTCCATTGGTTCACTGTTGTGAATTCTGTGGCAGAGTTCACTCCTGTGGTCACAAGTGGTACTTCGGCTGATTCTCTCTGGGATCTTCCGTTTGTGGAGGAAAGTGGTACTGCAGCTTCTGAGTTTCCTCCCTCAGGTGATCTGGTGAGCTCGTTAGCTTCTTCTCTACTTAACTCCACCTGATGCTTTGATCCATGCTTCCTGTCAATGTTCCAGTGTAGGATTTGTTTTTTCCCTGGATCATTCCTGTGGCCTGCTGCTCTGCAAAGCTAAGTTTTGCTTTTGTTATTTTGTTGCTATTTTTCAGTCCTGCTTGCTTTATTGGTTTTTCTCGTCTGCTGGTAGCTCTGAGACGCAGAGGGACCACCTCCGTACCGTTAGTCGGTGCGGAGGGTCTTTTTGTCCCCTCTGCGTGGTTATTTATAGGTTTTTGTGCTGACCGCAAAGTTATCTTCCCTATCCTCGTTCTGTTCAGCTAGTCGGGCCTCACTTTGCTAAATCTGTTTCATCTCTATGTTTGTGTTTTCATCTTACTCACAGTCATTATATGTGGGGGGCTGCCTTTTCCTTTGGGGAATTTCTCTGAGGCAAGGTAGGCTTAATTTTCTATCTTCAGGACTAGCTAGTTTCTCAGGCTGTGACGAGGCGCCTAGGTTCTGGTCAGGAGCGCTCCACGGCTACCTTTAGTGTGGTTTGATAGGATCAGGGATTGCGGTCTGCAGAGTTCCCACATCTCAGAGCTCGTTCTATTATTTTGGGTTATTGTCAGATCACTGTATGTGCTCTGACCTCCATGTCCATTGTGATTCTGAATTGCCTTTCATAACAGTACAGGAAGCCAAAAGTGCTAATGATTCTCAATAGAGGGAAAAAAGAAGTTCTGAGACCATTTTTTTTTCTTTGCACTGTGTTTTGTCTTTTCTTTCCCCTAGACATTTGGGTGGTTCAGGACACAGGTGTAGCAATGGACATTAAAGGTCTGTCTTCATGTGTGGATCAGCTCACGGCAAGAGTTCAAAATATTCAAGATTTTGTGGTTCAGAATTCTTTGCTAGAACCGAGAATTCCTATTCCAGATTTGTTTTTTGGAGATAGAACTAAATTTCTGAGTTTCAAAAATAATTGTAAACTATTTCTGGCTTTGAAACCTCGCTCTTCTGGTGACCCAATTCAACAGGTTAGGATCGTCATTTCTTTTTTGCGCGGCGACCCTCAGGACTGGGCGTTTTCTCTTGCGTCAGGAGATCCTGCATTGAGTAATATCGATGCGTTTTTCCTGGCGCTTGGGTTGCTGTACGATGAGCCTAATTCAGTGGATCAGGCAGAAAAAAATTTGCTGGCTCTTTGTCAGGCTCAGGATGAGATAGAGGTATATTGTCAGAAATTTAGAAAGTGGTCAGTGCTCACTCAATGGAATGAATCTGCGCTGGCAGCAATATTCAGAAAGGGTCTCTCTGAAGCCCTTAAGGATGTCATGGTGGGATTTCCTATGCCTGCTGGTTTGAATGAGTCTATGTCTTTGGCCATTCAGATCGGTCGACGCTTGCGTGAGCGTAAATCTGTGCACCCTTTGGCGGTATTACCTGAGCTTAAACCTGAGCCTATGCAGTGTGATTGGACCTTGACCAGAGTTGAACGGCAAGAACATAGACGTCTGAATGGTCTGTGTTTCTACTGTGGTGATTCCACTCATGCTATCTCTGATTGTCCTAAGCGCACTAAGCGGTTCGCTAGGTCTGCCACCATTGGTACTGTACAGTCAAAATTTCTTCTGTCCATTACCTTGATCTGCTCTTTGTCATCGTATTCTGTCATGGCATTTGTGGATTCAGGCGCTGCCCTGAATTTGATGGATTTGGAATATGCTAAGCGTTGTGGGTTTTTCTTGGAGCCCTTGCAGTGTCCTATTCCATTGAGAGGAATTTATGCTACGCCTTTGGCCAAGAATAAGCCTCAATACTGGACCCAGCTGACCATGTGCATGGCTCCTGCACATCAGGAGGTTATTCGCTTTCTGGTGTTGCATAATCTGCATGATGTAGTCGTGTTGGGGTTGCCATGGCTACAAGCCCATAATCCAGTATTAGATTGGAAATCCATGTCGGTGTCCAGCTGGGGTTGTCAGGGGGTACATGGTGATGTTCCATTTCTGTCAATTTCGTCATCCACCCCTTCTGAGGTCCCAGAGTTCTTGTCTGATTACCGGGATGTATTTGATGAGCCCAAGTCCAATACCCTACCTCCGCATAGGGATTGTGATTGTGCTATCAATTTGATTCCTGGTAGTAAATTCCCAAAAGGTCGATTGTTTAATTTGTCCGTGCCTGAGCACACCGCTATGCGCAGTTATGTGAAGGAATCCCTGGAGAAGGGGCATATTCGCCCGTCATCGTCGCCATTAGGAGCAGGGTTCTTTTTTGTAGCCAAGAAGGATGGTTCGCTGAGACCTTGTATAGATTACCGCCTTCTTAATAAGATCACGGTTAAATTTCAGTACCCCTTGCCATTGTTATCTGATCTGTTTGCTCGGATTAAGGGGGCTAGTTGGTTCACAAAGATAGATCTTCGTGGTGCGTATAATCTGGTGCGAATTAAGCAAGGCGATGAATGGAAAACTGCATTTAATACGCCCGAGGGTCATTTTGAGTATCTCGTGATGCCGTTCGGACTTGCCAATGCTCCATCAGTGTTTCAGTCCTTTATGCATGACATCTTCCGAGAGTACCTGGATAAATTCCTGATTGTGTACTTGGATGACATTTTGATCTTCTCGGATGATTGGGAGTCTCATGTGAAGCAGGTCAGAACGGTTTTTCAGGTCCTGCGTGCTAATTCTTTGTTTGTGAAGGGATCAAAGTGTCTCTTTGGTGTGCAGAAGGTTTCATTTTTGGGGTTCATCTTTTCCCCTTCTACTATCGAGATGGATCCTGTTAAGGTCCAAGCCATCCATGATTGGACTCAGCCGACATCTCTGAAAAGTCTGCAAAAGTTCCTGGGCTTTGCTAATTTTTATCGTCGCTTCATCTGCAATTTTTCTAGTATTGCTAAACCATTGACCGATTTGACCAAGAAGGGTGCTGATGTGGTCAATTGGTCTTCTGCTGCTGTGGAAGCTTTTCAAGAGTTGAAGCGTCGTTTTTCTTCTGCCCCTGTGTTGTGTCAACCAGATGTTTCTCTTCCGTTCCAGGTCGAGGTTGATGCTTCTGAGATTGGAGCAGGGGCTGTTTTGTCACAGAGAGGTTCTGGTTGCTCAGTGATGAAACCATGCGCTTTCTTTTCCAGGAAGTTTTCGCCTGCTGAGCGAAATTATGATGTGGGCAACCGAGAGTTGCTGGCCATGAAGTGGGCATTCGAGGAGTGGCGTCATTGGCTTGAAGGAGCTAAGCATCGCGTGGTGGTATTGACTGATCATAAGAACTTGACTTATCTCGAGTCTGCCAAGCGCTTGAATCCTAGACAAGCTCATTGGTCGTTGTTTTTTGCCCGTTTTGACTTTGTGATTTCGTACCTTCCGGGCTCTAAAAATGTGAAGGCGGATGCTCTGTCTAGGAGTTTTGTACCCGACTCTCCGGGTTTATCTGAGCCGGCGGGTATCCTCAAGGAAGGAGTAATTGTGTCTGCCATCTCCCCTGATTTGCGGCGGGTGCTGCAAAAATTTCAGGCTAATAAACCTGATCGTTGCCCAGCGGAGAAACTGTTTGTCCCTGATAGGAATAGAGTTATCTCTGAACTTCATTGTTCGGTGTTGGCTGGTCATCCTGGAATCTTTGGTACCAGAGAGTTAGTGGCTAGATCCTTTTGGTGGCCCTCTCTGTCGCGGGATGTGCGTACTTTTGTGCAGTCCTGTGGGATTTGTGCTCGGGCTAAGCCCTGCTGTTCTCGTGCCAGTGGGTTGCTTTTGCCCTTGCCGGTCCCGAAGAGGCCTTGGACACATCTCTATGGATTTTATTTCTGACCTTCCCGTTTCTCAAAAGATGTCAGTCATTTGGGTGGTCTGTGATCGCTTTTCTAAGATGGTCCATCTGGTACCCTTGTCTAAATTGCCTTCCTCCTCTGATTTGGTGCCTTTGTTCTTCCAGCATGTGGTTCGTTTGCATGGCATTCCAGAGAATATTGTTTCTGACAGAGGTTCCCAGTTTGTTTCGAGGTTTTGGCGAGCCTTTTGTGGTAGGATGGGCATTGACTTGTCTTTTTCCTCGGCTTTCCATCCTCAGACTAATGGCCAGACCGAGCGAACCAATCAGACCTTGGAAACATATCTGAGGTGCTTTGTTTCTGCTGATCAGGATGACTGGGTGTCCTTTTTGCCTTTGGCTGAGTTCACCCTTAATAATCGGGCCAGCTCGGCTACCTTGGTTTCACCGTTTTTCTGCAATTCTGGGTTCCATCCTCGTTTCTCTTCTGGACAGGTTGAGTCTTCGGACTGCCCTGGTGTGGATACTGTGGTGGACAGGTTGCAGCAGATTTGGACTCAGGTAGTGGACAATTTGACCTTGTCCCAGGAGAAGGCTCAACTTTTCGCTAATCGCAGACGCCGTGTGGGTCCCCGACTTCGTGTTGGGGATCTGGTTTGGTTATCTTCTCGTCATATTCCTATGAAGGTTTCCTCTCCTAAGTTTAAACCTCGTTTTATTGGTCCGTATAGGATTTCTGAGGTTCTTAATCCTGTGTCTTTTCGTCTGACCCTTCCAGATTCTTTTTCCATACATAACGTATTCCATAGGTCATTGTTGCGGAGATACGTGGCACCTATGGTTCCATCTGTTGAGCCTCCTGCCCCGGTTTTGGTGGAGGGGGAATTGGAGTATATTGTGGAGAAGATTTTGGATTCTCGTGTTTCAAGACGGAAACTCCAGTATCTGGTTAAATGGAAGGGTTATGCTCAGGAAGATAATTCCTGGGTTTTTGCCTCTGATGTCCATGCTCCCGATCTTGTTCGTGCCTTTCATGTGGCTCATCCTGGTCGGCCTGGGGGCTCTGGTGAGGGTTCGGTGACCCCTCCTTAAGGGGGGGGGGTACTGTTGTGAATTCTGTGGCAGAGTTCACTCCTGTGGTCACAAGTGGTACTTCGGCTGATTCTCTCTGGGATCTTCCGTTTGTTGAGGAAAGTGGTACTGCAGCTTCTGAGTTTCCTCCCTCAGGTGATCTGGTGAGCTCGTTAGCTTCTTCTCTACTTAACTCCACCTGATGCTTTGATCCATGCTTCCTGTCAATGTTCCAGTGTAGGATTTGTTTTTTCCCTGGATCATTCCTGTGGCCTGCTGCTCTGCAAAGCTAAGTTTTGCTTGTGTTATTTTGTTGCTATTTTTCAGTCCAGCTTGCTTTATTGGTTTTTCTCGTCTGCTGGTAGCTCTGAGACGCAGAGGGACCACCTCCGTACCGTTAGTCGGTGCGGAGGGTCTTTTTGTCCCCTGCGTGGTTATTTATAGGTTTTTGTGCTGACCGCAAAGTTATCTTCCCTATCCTCGTTCTGTTCAGCTAGTCGGGCCTCACTTTGCTAAATCTGTTTCATCTCTATGTTTGTGTTTTCATCTTACTCACAGTCATTATATGTGGGGGGCTGCCTTTTCCTTTGGGGAATTTCTCTGAGGCAAGGTAGGCTTAATTTTCTATCTTCAGGACTAGCTAGTTTCTCAGGCTGTGACGAGGCGCCTAGGTTCTGGTCAGGAGCGCTCCACGGCTACCTTTAGTGTGGTTTGATAGGATCAGGGATTGCGGTCTGCAGAGTTCCCACATCTCAGAGCTCGTTCTATTATTTTGGGTTATTGTCAGATCACTGTATGTGCTCTGACCTCCATGTCCATTGTGATTCTGAATTACCTATTCATAACAGTTCACCTTCTGAGTGGCGATCTCTAGCCTGCTGTCCCAATTTTGTTTGGGGTAATCCCCCTGGCCAAATTCGATGCCAAGGACTTTTGCAGAGACTTTGGGTCCTGGAAGGGTGTCCGGGAGATCAAAACCAGGATCTCCTCCTCCCAGCCAGAGACTCTCACACTTATCCTGGTTGATCTTGGACCCGGATGCCTCCGAGTAGCGATCTACCTCTGACATCAGCCACCCTGCCTCCTCATGAGAGGAAACAAACACAGTGACATCATCGGCATATGCCACCACCCTCAGAGTGGCTTCCGGTGCTGCCCGGTCCATCCCGATCCCGGCCAACGGTCCACGCTCCACCCTCCTAAGAAGAGGGTCAATCGCAAACACGTACAGCAGCGGGCTCAAGGGACAACCCTGGTGAACACCGGACCCAACCTCAAAAGAGCTGCCAATCCAACCATTCACAAGTGGGAAACTCTCTGCCCCACTGTACAAGGTCTTAAGCCAATCAACAAACCCCCCGGGCAGGCCATATCTCAGAAGGACGGACCAGAGGTACTCATGATTAACCCGATCAAACGCTTTTGCCTGGTCCAGTGACAGCATGTACCCCTTCCAGTGACCAGCCCTACCCTGCTCCACTGCCTCTCGGACACTGAGCACAGCACTAAATGTGCTACGGCCTGGAACAGAGCAATGCTGGGCCCCCGAAAGGAGTCGGGGTGCAAATTTCACCAGCCGATTAAACAGCACCTTTGCCAGAACTTTCCTGTCTGCATTGAGAAGCGCTATGGGACGCCAGTTCTCAATGCAAGACGGGTCCTTACCCTTTGACAAGATGATCAGAGCAGACCTCCTCATTGACTTCGGCAGAATGCCCGAGGAAAGACACTCATTGAATACATCAGTCAAGAGGGGAACCAAAACGTCCTTAAAGGTCTTATAGAATTCAGATGTTAAGCCATCTGGACCAGGCGATTTTTTGGGGGCAAGCCCTTCAATCGCCAACTGAACTTCCTCTTTACTGATCATTTCTGTCAAAACGTCAAGAGAGGGGTCTACTCCTGGTTCGGGGACAGCTTCAGTCAGGAAAGCCGACATCTCATCCCAATCAAGATCCCTCTTCCCCAAGAGGTGTGAGTAGAAGGATCTGACAACCTCCAGAATCCCTGATCTGGATCGCCTCAGGGACCCCGTAGTGTCGACCAGTCCTGTAACCACTTTACTATTCACTGACATCCTGCAGTTTCTGTAAGGGTCGGGCGAGCGGTACTTCCCGTAATCCCTCTCAAAAACCAAAGATGCGTGTCTATCGTACTGACACCTCATAAGCAAAGATTTCACTCTGGAGATCTCCTCGCGGCTACCTCCAGTTGAGACAAGATGCTTGAGTTTCCTCCTCAGACCCTGATACAGACGGTACCTGCTCAGACTCCTGAGGCTCGAGAGCTGGCGGAAGAATCTCGCCACCCTTTCCTTGAACATCTCCCACCACTCTGACTTACTACTACAAAGATCCAGTAATGGTACCTGGCCCTGAAGAAATTCCTCAAAGGACTGTCTTATCTCCGCTTCTTCCAAGAGAGACGAATTGAGCCTCCAAAAGTCTCTTCCCATCCGGAGGGTCTCTGTAACATTCAGAGAAAACAAAATTAAACAGTGATCGGAGAACTCCACCTCAACAGACACTGCTGAAGAGACAGCTTCCTCCTTTAAATAAAACCTATCTATTCTGGACCTACAGTTACCTCTATGATAGGTGAACCCCTCGTGGCCTGGGGTGTGCCGAATGTGGACATCCACCAGGCGAGCCTCACTAGCTATACTATTAAGGGCAGCGCTATCATAAGTCAGCTTGTCTCTGGAACCTCCTCTATCTTGGGGCCTCGTGACAGCATTGAAGTCCCCTCCAAAGACAACCTGCCGACTTGTAAAAAGGTAGGGCTTGATCCTCATAAAGAGACACTTCCGGTCCCACTTAGATTGGGGACCATAAATGTTGATGAGCCGGAGCTCTTGTCCCTTCATGAGGACATCTAAGATCAGGCACCTCCCCATTTCTAACTCAATAACCCGTCGGCATTCCACCGGTGCGGTAAAAAGGACCGCCACTCCGCTATATGGCTCGGCCGCAAGAGACCAATAGGAGGGCCCGAGTCTCCACTCCCTCTTAGCTTTAAACACATCTGCCATGTTTGGCAGCCTGGTCTCTTGCAAAAAGAAAATGTCAGCTTCAACCCGGCTGAGAAAATCAAAGGCCGCAAATCTAGCTGTATTTGACTTTATGCTGGCGACATTAATGGACGCCAGCGTCAACGGAGTGGGTACCACCATCATTGGTGATTGAGTTAAATGGCTTTCTTTTTCCCACTCCCCTTATCCTCTGCCTCAGAGGAGGAATCCTTCCCCCTCTTTAATGACAATGAGGTATCCATTCCCACGTGTTTTTTATTTTTTTCGTCCTCGTCTCCGGACTCTGGGCCAGTCCCTCCCTCCAAGGACCTTACATTCCCAGAAGGAGGAGACTCGGCGTCTCCTGTGAGCCCCGCCGAAGCCAGAACCTCACCCTCAGCTTCCTCCTCAGAGGAAGAGATGTTTTCAAGGGCTTGGAACCGGTTAGAAAGACCAACCAGAGGGGAGTCGGTTTTTCCTTCCTTGGGTACCTTGGTCAGAGCGGGAGAAGATTTTTTATCTCCCTTCTTTCTCTTCTTTTTGGTGCCGAGCTTACGCTTGTCCTCTAGCCACTGCCTATTATCCTCAGCCATACTTTCATAATGGGAGGACTCTGAGGCAGTGGCACTTTCCTCCCTGTGGATCCTCCTGACCTCCTCATCCAACTCATCATCCGTTGGGGCCTCAGCAGCAAGACTGGCGTCCAGGACAGGGGCCGCCCCAGTAACACGAGGCTCGCCCAGCTCCCTATCCTGTCTGCGCTTGTCTAGACGCCTTAGCTGTGCAGGCGTCTTTTTATTGCTTTTCTTCCTTGGCCGCTCAGCTCCCTCACCCCTGCTAGTCCCTTCCCCAGCAGAATCAGCCTCACGGCTTTCTCCCACCGGGGTCACGACTGCGTTAGCGAAGGAGCGAGGACAACGGCTGAATGGGTGACCTAACTCACCACACAGGTGACACCTAATCTCCACACAAGATGCAGCAAGATGGCCGATATCCCCACACAATGCACACTTCTGCACAGTGCAGTTTGCGCTGAAGTGTGTGGGGTCGCCGCACTTGTGACAGAGCTTCGGTTGCCCCTGGTAGAAGACCAGGATGCGATCCCTACCCAGGAAGGCAGATGATGGTATGTGGGCAACCGTACCACCTGAACGCTTAAGTTTTACCATAAACGTCCAGGCCCCTGACCAGATACCAAACTCGTCACGGTTTTTCTTTGGCATTTCTACCACCTCTCCATACCGGCCAAGCCACGTCATGATGTCATAACAAGAAAGTGACTCGTTACAAGTCATCACGGTCACCTTCTTGACTTGGTTTTGGCGAGACACCACCTGAACGGCAAAGTCTCGCCAGCCGGGCTCATTTTTTGTCAACTCATAGTTCGACCAGAAGAGCTCAAGCCCCTCCGGCCGAACAAAGCTGACATCAAAATTAGGTGTGGAATAGGGATGTATCAAGGCGTAGATGTCAATCGCACTGAAGCCCATCCTCAGCAGGAGCTCAACAACTTTAGACCTTGGAGGACATGCATCACTGCCCCTCCACTGAAGACGGACCACATTCCTACGCACACTACCCAGCCCGGCTGTTGGGAGGGACCACACTGTATCCCCCCTCTTTGCTCTCGGAAGGCTCCGAGGCCATGCCTCTCTATCCAGAAGGATAGATCAACCTCTCGACCCTCTACTATTAGTGATCTCTCCCCCCTCTTTAGAGCCTCCAGGAGACGCCGTTGCAACATGCCGTCCCCAGAGCCAGGAGACGAGGAGGATGCCCTATTTCCCCCGGAGGTGACAGCAGCATAACTCCTGACAGGCGCTGCCACCACCGGGGGGGCAACCGGACCAGTGACCACATCCACACCAACAGCATCACCATTACCAACCTCCATAACCCCCTCACCCTCTACCAAACCAGCAACCACACCACTAGACAAAGAGTTTTCTGCATCCATACCCACCACCACAATCACTCCTACTGGACCAGTGACAACAGGGGGTGACACTTTGGCCTCCGCATCATCAGGCACAAGGGGCTGAGTCTCCTCCACAGAACTGGAGGTGACCTCACCCCTGGTTTTTTGTGTGCCCTCCGCATCATCAGTTGATATTTTCCGCTGCTTCATGGTTGCTACCAGGCGTCGTTGATCTTTAGCTGCTGTGGGGCACCGCTGATCCTTAGCATCAGGATCTTGTTGACCAGCGGTACCAACACAAAATAGGACTTTGGGAAGACCGGAACTCCCAGCCCCGGTAACCCCCTCACACCGCCGCCGCCCCTCAACTAAGTGATCAGCGGCAACAGTATTCAGGGGCACCGAGGCTACCGGAGCTGCCCCCGACACCGGGCCGCTCCCCCCTCCCACTGAGGAGCGGACCACAGTATCGTGGCCTGATCGTTTGCCCGCCGCCAGAACGCCCTCACTGTCCAGCCTTTCGGCTGTTGCACCTGCTGCTACGTCCCCGCTACTACAAGGAGAGACGGAGCTCTGCGGCTCATTACCGTGCTCTGTAATCTCCCCGCGCCTTTGCACCGGATCCACAGCAGAACTCAGGCTGGGCTGGGCAACGGGGCTTATACAGCGAGCTGACCCTGCAGCTGACTCAGAGGGTACAGGGAGGGGGGCATATACATAGCTTACCGCTTCCTGCAGCTTTGGCTTGGTGGTTTTCTTTGCCTTTTTCTTCTGGCCCCCAGGTGCCTCCTCTGGTAAATCATCACCAAGATGGAAGTTCTGAAGGCACACTGGGGACTCCAGCAGCTTGATCTCTGCCATTAGCGCCCCTCCCTGGCCGATGTCACTGTCCTCCCCAGAGCCAGCAGAACTGCGACGAGATGTCATTGTCGCCTGTCCAGCAGGGAGCTCGCTACACGTGGCCTCTGAGTGACTAAGAGGGCTGCCAGGTGGGGCTTTCTGCTGGTCATCCTCCTCCTCCTCCTCATCATCATCATCCACCTGGCTCTCAGGCTGCAGCCCCATCTGCCTTTGCTCTCTGTTATCAGCCATTTCTCTGAATCTGTCTTCATTTATAAGCTTTTCTTTAAATGGTCCACTTTTTTCTCGAATAAATGCTTTTCTTACCTCCAAGTCATTAATTTCAAGCTTCAGAATCTTTACCTCCGCCTGGAATTGCGTCTTCCTGGGTCTGGAGGCGCCTGCAGCTTTAGCGCTTGTGCAGCGCAGCTCCTCCCGGAGCCTCCTCAAGGTCTTGCTAGCATCTTCATACTCACGAAGGTGGCTCATGACCCGGGAGGCATATGTGTCCACAGACTCCCGGGGTCTCTGCAGCGCCCAACCCTCCTCAGTGAGGTCGGCCTCACCTCCGTGAGCACTCAGCTTTCCTCCGGAAGGGCCGCCATCTTGCACGCTAGCAGGCTTCTCCTCCATGGAAGCCTTGCGGCTTCTCTGGGTCTCTGCAGACCTGGGGGGAGTAGGAGCCACATTGCTGCGACTCCTGGTGGAGCGTCTCACCCCCGAATCCTCTGATGTGCAAGCTGGTTGCTGGTTCCTTCTGCCCCCCGCCAGCCTGGTCCGGGAAGCAGAAGCCTGGTACTTGGCTCCTTCACTCATCCCAGGAAACCCACTCCCTCCCTGGGTAAGAGAAAGAGCAGGTCCCCGGGTGGAGAGGTGGTTCCCAGGAGCTCAGGAGCACACAGCAGGTTCAGCAGCGACCGCATCCACAATTAGCACAATGAGCAGCAGCTGAGCAGAGCTGCACCCACTATCCTGCTGGTGCAGTCACTGTGTACATACATTACATTACTTATCCTGTACTGATCCTGAGTTACATGCTGTATTATACTCCAGAGCTGCACTCACTATTCTGCTGGTGCAGTCACTGTGTACATACATTACATTACTTATCCTGTACTGATCCTGAGTTACATCCTGTATTATACCCCAGAGCTGCACTCACTATTCTGCTGGTGCAGTCACTGTGTACATACCTTACATTACTTATCCTGCACTGATCCTGAGTTACATCCTGTATTATACTCCAGAGCTGCACTCACTATTCTGCTGGTGCAGTCACTGTGTACATACCTTACATTACTTATCCTGCACTGATCCTGAGTTACATCCTGTACCAACCAACAAAGCAGTCTGCGATTAGAAGGCCAGAGGCAAATGAGGCTGGCTTTTATGTTGACAACATGAAGCCTTAAAGACTAACAATCGTTTTATTCTATTTTTTTTTTCAGCAAATCAAATAAATGGGATAATAAGAAACTTTGTAATATACTATATCAGAGAGATCCACTTCTTTTTTCTTTGGGACTGATCTTTCATTCTCAAAATCCTCACTTTATTGGTAAAATGTGTCTTCAGTGAATACAGACTTTCCCATTACGGAGATAATAGATGCCAGTTAGTGCTCATTAAGCTCTATGGAGATTCTAACTGTCATTTCAGGAGAACATGCAGCAGAATGTCTGTGTCGGCCTCTAGCTCCTCCCCCTCCATAGAACTTTAAAAGCACCAACTGTCATCTCCTATGTCATTATTGGGAAAAATTGTCTTCATTGAATACAGATGTTACCCATGAACTGAGAATGAACAATCAGTTCAGGAGGAGAAAGAAGCAGATTTCCCTGATAAGATATGTTACACAGTTTCTTATTTTTACGGTGAGGCTTTGTCCATCAGACACCTTAAATCATTCAGATGGAGATAAGGCATTCAAGGTGGCATCTAGTGAGTGTCTGGTGCTGTAGCTCCACATCTCCTGTAGGTGCATTCAAGGTGTCATCTAGTGAGTGTCTGGTGCTGTAGGTCCACATCTCCTGTAGGTGCATTCAAGGTGGCATCTAGTGAGTGTCTGGTGCTGTAGGTCCACATCTCTTGTAGGTGCATTCAAGGTGGCATCTAGTGAGTGTCTGGTGCTATAGCTCCACATTTCCTGTAGGTGCATTCAAGGTGGCATTTAGTGAGTGTCTGGTGCTATAGCTCCACATCTCCTGTAGGTGCATTCAAGGTGGCATCTAGTGAGTGTCTGGTGCTGTAGGTCCACATCTCCTGTAGGTGCATTCAAGGTGGCATCTAGTGAGTGTCTGGTGCTATGGCTCCACATCTTCTGTAGGTGCATTCAAGGTGGCATCTAGTGAGTGTCTGGTGCTGTAGGTCCACATCTCCTGTAGGTGCATTCAAGGTGTCATCTAGTGAGTGCCAGACACTCACTTGATGCCACCTCGAGTGCAGCTATAGGAGATATGGAGCTACAGTGCAAGACACTCACTAGATGCCACTTTGAATGCCTTATCTCCATCTGGATGATTTAAGGTGTCTGATGGACAAAGCCTCACCGACCATGGCATCCAGCCAAATGATGTTATTTACCCACAATTAGCGAACAGCAATAGAGGGGACTAATGTTATGATGACAGAGGACTCAGCTGAATGGGTGTCATAAAGACGGTATTGAAGTTTCAGGTCTACGGAAAGAAAGACTCCTTTCAGACGTGTTTGGGACACAAGTACAAGTTCAGAGCTCTGTGCCCTGCAGCTGGGTATCTTTCATTGGCAAAAGCATCCAAGACTGGCGCCTCTGTCTGAATACTAACACTGAGGATCTAGTTAGCTCTGTGTTACAAGATCCACACAATATACGGAGAGGACGACCCAGGGGGAGGCCATTGTACCTAAAATGGTATTATATATGCAGAAACATTTAAAGGAGTCTGCTTTAAGGACAGAGAATCACTTTAGTCTTATATTTTAATATATTTTAAGTGTATACGTGTTTATGAAAAGTTAACTAGAGCTCATACTCCGATTCATATGCGGCCTATTATTCAAGAATCATCACTGATGACATCAACACCAGTAGCCCTGTCCCCAGACTGTGCAGCCAACATGATTAAGTGTTTTGGGTATAGGACAATGGACTGTATGTGCCTTTGCATCTTAGATCCATTCACTTGCATGTCACTGACCTGTTTAGGAAGAAATTAGCTATTTTTCTCTAATCTCATGAACCTTTTTATATTATACTAGATGGTGGCCCCGATTCTAACGCATCGGGTATTCTAGAATATGCATGTCCACGTAGTATATTGTCCAGCCACGTAGTATATTGTCCAGCCACATAGTTTATTGCCCATCGACGTAGTATATTGCCCGGCGACGTAGTATATTGCCCAGTTACGTAGTATTTTGCCCATTTACGTAGTATATTGCCCAGCCACGTAGTATATTGCACATCGACGTAGTATATTGGCCAGCCACGTAGTATATTGCCCAGCCACGTAGTATACAGCACAGAGCCACGTAGTATATTGCACAGCGACGTAGCATATTGCCCAGCCACGTAGTATATTGCCCAGTGATGTAGTATATTGCCCAGCCACGTAGTATACAGCACAGAGCCACGTAGTATATTGCCCATCGACGTAGTATATTGCCCGGCGACATAGTATATTGCCCAGCCACATAGTATATTGCCCAGTTACGTAGTATATTGCCCATTTACGTAGTATATTGCCCAGCCACGTAGTATATTGCACAGCGACGTACTATATTGGCCAGCCACGTAGTATATTGCCCAGCCACGTAGTATACAGCACAGAGCCACGTAGTATATTGCACAGCGACGTAGTATACAGCACAGAGCCACGTAGTATATTGCACAGCGACGTAGTATATTACCGAGCCACGTATGTCACAGGTTAAAAAAATAAAAACTAAACATACTCACCTAACGGTCCGAGGGCCCCTTGTAGTTTAACATACTCACCATTCTGGTTGCTGCTGCTCCTCAGCGTTCCGTCTCTCCGCCTCCTGGGATCCTGTGCAGGTGGGCGCGCGGCTGCTGCCATCTTGCGTTCCCAGGATGCTTTGTGAAATTACCCATATGACTTAGCGGTCTCGCGAGACCGCTAGGTCTTGTGGGTAGTTTCGCAAAGCATCACTGGGAAAGGAAGATGGCGGCAGGCGCGAGCGCCTCAGCGGACAACGGAGGGTGAGTATAGCAGGTTTTTTGTTTTTTTACTATTTTTAACATTACTTTTTTTTACTATTGATGCCGCATAGGCAGCATCAATAGTAAAAGGTTGGGGACACACAGGGTTAATAGCGGCGGTAACAGAATGCGTTACCCGCGGCAACGCGGTCCGTTACTGCCGGCATTAACCCTGTGTTAGCGGTGACGGAGGGGAGTATGGAGCGGGCGCCAGGGAGAGTGACTGCGGGGAGAAAGCAGCGGAGCGCCGGGGACACTGACTGCGGGGAGTGGAGCGCAGGGGACACTGACTGCGGGGAGCGGGGAGTATGGAGCGGGCGCCGGCCACTGACTGCGGGGAGTATGGAGCGACCAGTTTCTTCCGGACTGTGCCCGTCGCTGATTGGTCATGGCTGTTTTGTCCATGGACTCGTAGAAGCGCCTGCGCGCGAAACGGCCGTCATCCTCCCCTGTCTCTCCCCCGCTCCCTCGTATACTACTGCCGATGCCGCATCATGTTTGTGAAGGCTTAAGTGCTAAATAAAGGACATTTTTAGCTGAAGACAGATGGTGAGTGCCGCATTTCTTTCTTATACCTGCTCACTTTGAAAATAAGATCAACCTGCACATAAATGATTGGCAGAAGAAAGTCTGGAGAAGGCTTGTAATGGCTCATGATCCAAAGTATACCACATATCTGTAAAACATAGTGGAGATAGTGTGATGGCATGGGCATGCATGGTTTCCACTGGCACTGGGTCACTAGCGTTGAAAAAGCAGGTGTGTGAAACGCGCGTCACAGGCCGCAAGTAGGACTTCAGCGCTCTGGAAATATTATGGGTAAGCAAGTGATAATTTGAGACAGCTCATGTATTTAATGTGCATGGTGTACTACCTACCCATTAGGGACTTTGTCCAGTTACTTTTGAGCCCCTAAAATGAGGAGGCTTTGTAGAAAACTGGTTGCAATTTCTAAATGTTTCACAGGATATTTGTGTTCAAACCTTTTAAATATTAAACCTGAAAGTCTACAATACACTTCAATTGCCTCTCAGATATTTCATTTTAAATTAAAAAAATAGTGGACTGCAGAGCTGAAATCACAAAGATCCGGTCACTATCCAAATATTAATGGAGCTGTTTATTGATAAATTAATTTGAGTGCTATTTTGGACCAATTTAGGCATGAAATATTATTTGTGTGCGAACAATCACTCTAAAGCAATGACAGAATGAGTTTAATGTATATATGATTTCTCAGAAATATAACTAGAGGCTGAATGTCACTTTTATCATCTTCCCATATATGAGGAGTCAATCAGGCCATATCTCTGATGACATCACCAGTAGCCCCACCCCCAGTAGAATGATGACGCTGGGTGACATCACAGTGTCGTGTCCAGTGTTCTATGTATTATAGTAACTAGAGTCTTTTGAGTGTTATGGAGGTGTGGAGATTTATTCTAACATTGTTGGGGATTCGCTCATGGTTAGCAAGTGAGAACATCTCAGAGACACCTGCAGGTAACGGATATTATCACTCAGGGTTATACAAGTTTTTAGGGTTACAGTATTGAGGTCATCAATCATGGGTTTCATGTCCTCATTTCACTCCTTTCTCTTCTGGTCAGAGAATCTCCATGCATGGAAGAAGACAATCCCCCAATCGAATGGCATCAGTGACAAAATGAACAGTGAGTAGTCAATTCCTTCCCAACTTCTACTCCCATCTTGCTATACCACGTCCTGACTGTAGTGGAGAATGATTGGTCCTATAAAGTGATGTGTTACTGGAAATGTAATGTGGTGCCTTTGATCTATGCAATATTTTATCTGTAAAAAGAATAACTGACCTCTTGTTTTCTTTAGTTCCAGGCCTCATCATGCTTCATTATACCCTACCTGTATGTTTTTATATAATATTCTTGCTAATGATGGTGATCTTGCTCTACTGGTGAGTTTCCATATTCTAGTCTTCATATTACATTTTTCTCCATACACTACACTGCCTGTCCTACAGGGGGTGCAAAAACTACTGCAGCTGGGTTATATTACAGGGGGAGGTCAGGCACTGCTATAATCATATAGCCACATCTCCCTTTCCTCGTGCTGCAGTATTAAGATATAGATCATGGAATCATAGATTGTTAGAATGGAAGGGACCTCTAGGGTCATTGTGTCTCCCTGCTCAATGCAGGATTCACTAAACCATCTCAGTCAGATATCTGTCCAGCCTCTGTTTGAAGACTTCCATTGAAGAACTCACCACCTCTCGTGTCAGCCTTTTCCACTCATTGATTACCCTAACTGTCAAAAAGCTTTTTCTAATATCTAATCTGTATCTTCTCCCTTTCAGTTTCATTCCATTGCTTCTCGTGTTTCCATGTGCAAATGAGAATAATATTGATCCCTCTACGCTGTGACATCGCTTCACATATTTGTAGCCAGCTATTAAAGGGAACCTGTCACCCCCCCCCCCCAGGCGGTTTTAACTAAAAGAGCCACCTTGTGCAGCACTAATGCTGCATTCCGCCAAGGTGGCTCTTTTAGTTCGGGTCCCTGCAAATGCAGGGGGCATGTCTTTTCCTCCATGACACACGCCTCCCAGCTGTCACTCAGGGCCTCTGTGCGCCAGTCGCCACCTCCATTTCCTTCCTGAACGTCCCCGGCGCCTGCGCTGTAAGTTTTTTTTCGGGCATGCGCAGTTTGCGCTGCCCTTCGACTCCCAGCACATGATGGGAACTTACAGTGCAGGCGCCGGGGACATTCAGGAAGGAAATGGAGGCGGCGTCCGGTGCGCGGAGGCCCTGAGTGACGGCTGGGAGGCGTTTGTGTCAGGGGCGAAAAGACATGCCCCCCTGACAAACTTCAGGTATGAGGGGCACATTATAAAAGCGATTATTTCAGCATTTGCAGGGACCCGAACTAAAAGAGCCACCTTGGCAGAATGCAGCATTAGTGCTGCACAAGCTGGCTCTTTTAGTTAAAAACGCCTGGGGGTGTGACAGGTTCTCTTTAAGTCTCCTCTTAGCCTTCTTTTTTGCAAGCTAAACATTCCCAGCTCCTTTAACTGTTCCTCGTAGGACATACTTTGCAGTCCGCTCACCATCCTGGTAGCTCTTCACTGAACTTGCTCCAGTTTTTCAATGTCTTTTTTAAAATGTGGTGCCCAGAACTGGCTTGACCAAGGATGAGTAGAGGGGCATAATTACTTCATGTGATCTAGACTCAATGCTTCTTTTAATGCATCCTAGAACTGTGTTTGCCTTTTTTGCTGCTGTATCACACTGTTGCTTCATGTGCAGTCTGTGATCCATTAGTATACCCAAGATTTTTTCACATGTGCTGTTACTTAGTTCTATTCCTCCAATTCTGTAGATGTAATTTTCGTTTTTCTGGCCCAGATGTAGAATCTTGCATTTCTCTGTGTTAAATACCATTCTAATAGTCGCTGCACATTGTTCAAGCTTATCTAGATCCTTCTGAATCCTTTATCTGTCTTCTCTTGTGTTAGGGTACCGTAACACTGTGCAATTTTGATCGCTACGACGGCACGATTCGTGACGTTCGAGCGATATAGTTACGAGATCGCAGTGTCTGACACGCTCCTGCGATCAGGGACCCCGCTGAGAATCGTACGTCGTAGCAGATCGTTTGAAACTTTCTTTCATCGTCTAGTGTCCCGCTGTGGCGGCATGATTGCATGGTGTAACATATATCGTATACGATGTGCGCATGGTAACCAACGGCTTCTACATCGCACATACGTCATGAAATTATCGCTCCAGCGTCGTAGATTGCAAAGTGTGACAGCAGTCTACGACGCTGGAGCGATATTGTTACGACGCTGGAGCGTCACGGATCGTACCGTCGTAGCGATGAAAATTGCACTGTGTGACGGTACCCTTAGCTATCCCTCCTAGCTTTGCATGATATGCAAATTTGATTAGTTTACCTTCAGTTTCCTTATCTAGATCATTTATAAAAATGTTGAACAACACTGGGGCCAGGACAGAGCCTTGTGGTACCCCACTTGAAACATTCTTCCAATTGCATGTGCAGCCATTAATTACCACTCTTTGAGTAAAATCAATGAGCCAGTTATGAATCTACCTAAACGTAATCTTATCAATCCCATACTTGATAATTTTTTCAATAAGGATAGTATGAAATACTTTATCAAATGCTTTGTTGAAGTCCATATATAATATATCTAACGCATTTCCCTGATTCACCCAGTCAGTGATTCCATCATAGAAGGAAACTTGTTTAGTCTAGCATGACTTGTTTGCTACAAATCCATGCTGGCGTTGCTTAATTACGGTACTGTATTCTTATCCAAGTACTTACATAAATACTGTTTAATAATTTGATCAAAGATCTTTCCTGCTATAGAAGTAAGGCTCACTAGCCTGTAACTTCATGACTCATCATCTATCCTTTTTAGAAGATAGGGTCAACATTTGCCTTTCTCTCCAATCTTCTGAGGCTTCTGTTCTCCAGGATTTTTAAAAGATTCTGGCTAGTGGTTCTGTAGTTTCCTCTGCTAACTCTTTCAGTACCCTAGAATGTAATTAATTTGAACAAGGAGATTTAAATTAATTTAAATTTTATTTCCCTCACCATCTCTCTGTTAATAGATAGTGTTGATGTTGCAATTGCTTTCTTAGAGAAGACAGATGCAAAATAGGAATTTAAAAATTCGGCCTTCTCAATATTACTTTTGACCACTTCACCCTTTTCATCCTGGAAAAATCCTATAGCATTTTTGACTTTTCTTTTGCTTTTGACATAACCCCTCAAATCCTTTTTTACTGCATTTCGTCTCCCTTGCAAGCCTCACTTCATTACTGGCTTTAGTTCTTCTAACGCTTTCCTTCAACCTTGCAGACAGTATTGTATTCTTCTTTAGACATGCCCCCCTCTTTCCATTTAATATACTTGTCTTTTTACCTTTTTAACAAGTGACTAAATTCTGTGTTCATCCATCCTGGTCTCTTTAAATGCTTCCAATTCTTCCTTCTTTTCGGGATTGTTACGGAATGTGCAGCGAGAATTTCATTTAGCAAAATCTCCCATCCTTCTTTGACATTTCTGTCCTTTAGAACATCCAGCAATTGAACCTTTCCTACCCTCTTTCTGAGTCCAACCTTAAAGTCTAAAGGTACCGTCACATTTAGCGACGCTGCAGCGATCTAGACAACGATCCTGATCGCTGCAGCGTCGCTGTGTGGTTGCTGGAGAGCTGTCACACAGACAGCTCTCCAGCGACCAACTATGCGAAGTCCCCTGGTAACCAGGGTAAACATCGGGTTACTAAGTGCAGGGCGGCGCTTAGTAACCCGATGTTTACCCTGGTTACCAGCGTAAACGTAAAAAAAAACAAACACTACATACTTACATTTCGGTGTCTGTCCCCCGGCGCTGTGCTTTCCTGCACTGACTGTGAGCGCCGGCCGGAAAGCACAGCGGTGACGTCACCGCTGTGCTCTGCTTTCCGGCCGGCGCTTACACAGTGCAGAGAAGCACAGCGCCGGGGGACAGACACCGGAATGTAAGTATGTAGTGTTTTTTTTTTTTTACGTTTACGCTGGTAACCAGGGTAAACATCGGGCTACTAAGCGCGGCCCTGCACTTAGTAACCCAATGTTTACCCTGGTTACCAGTGAAGACATCGCTGAATCGGCGTCACACATGCCGATTCAGCGATGTCTGCGGGAGGTCCAGCGACGAAATAAAGTTCTGGACTTTCTGCTCCGACCAACGATGGCACAGCAGGATCCTGATCGCTGCTGCGTGTCAAACTGAACGATATCGCTAGCCAGGACGCTGCAACGTCACGGATCGCTAGCGATATCATTCAGCGTGAAGGTTCCTTTAGTCTTTGCTGTTCTTCCTCCTCTTGTAATCCAAAATTTGAGGATAACATGATCGTTGTCTCCTAAATTCCCAGCCACCTTTACTTCCTCAACCAGTTCCTCCATGTTGGTAAGAATTAGGTCCAAGATTGCAGATGCACTGGAAGCCATATCTTTCCTGCTTGGTATACATTGGATGCTATATCCTTCCTGCCTGCTATACCCTGTATGCCATATCCTTCTTGCTTGGAATACACTGGATGTTAGATCCTTCCTTCCTGGTATACAATGGGTGCCATATCCTTCCTGTCTGGTATACACTGGATGCCATATCCTTCCTGCCTGGTATACGCTGGATGCCATATTCTTCCTGTCTGGTATACACTGGATGCCATATTCTTCCTGTAAGGCATACACTGGATGCCATATCCTTCCCTCCTAGTATACACTGGACACCATATCCTTCCTGTCTGGTATACACTGAATGCCATAGCCTTCCTGTCTGGTATACACTGGATGCCATATCCCTCCTGCCTGGTATACACTGGATGCCATAATCTTTATTAATAATAATCTTTATTTTTTTATATAGCGCTAACATATTCTGCAGCGCTTTACAGGTTGCACTCATTATCATCGCTGTCCCCGTTGAGGCTCACAATCTAAATTCCCTATCAGTATGTCTTTGGAATGTGGGAGGAAACCGGAGTACCTGGAGGAAACCCACACAAACACGGAGAGAACATACAAACTCTTTGCAGATGTTGTCCTTGGTGGGGTTTGAACCCAGGACTCCAGCGCTGCAAGGCTGCTGTGCTAACTGCGCCACTGTGCTGCCCTGCATATCCTTCCTGTCTGGTATACACTGGATGCCATATCCTTCCTGCTTGGTATACACTGGATGCCATATTTTTGTTTTTTTTCTAGCATTTTACAGACATCCTCATCATTTGTGTCTCTGACTTAGAATTTAAATTCCTTATCAGTATGTCTTTCAGTGTTGAAACACACGCAAACATGTGGAGAACATAGAAGCTCCTTGCAGATGTTGTCCTTGATGGGACTTGAACCTAAGGACCCCAGTGCTGCAAAGTGACAGCCCTAGCCACTGAGCCACCATGCTACCCATAGCTTCCAACCTGACATACACTGGACACCATATCCTTCCTGCCTGTATACACTGGATGTCATATCCTTCTTGCCTGGTATACACTGGAGGCCATATCCTTTTTTCTTGGTATACACTGGAGGCCATATCCTTTTTTCTTGATATACACTGGAAGGCCATATCCTTTTATCTTGGTATACACTGGGACACCTTATCTTTCCTACCTGGTATACGCTAGACCTTTAAATCTTACTCTCTGTAGTGGGGAAGTGGATCAAGAGTGTATTGTGATTGGTAATGGGATATTATTCTTTGTAGCATTCTTTGTATAAAGACATTTCTTTGTGTCACAGTTACATGTATAAGACTCTACATCGTTGTGCCAATCCGGACCAGAAAGAACTGGACGATATAGTGGTGGAGTCACCAGGTAACTATTACTATATAATAGCATATTACCGGGGTATGGGCAGAACTTTGGTATACTTGTCATTACTGGGGATATCACACTTTGGTGTCCTTCTATTACAGTGGAAATCAGCAGAATGCAGCCGTGAGTTAAGTTGTGTCCGCTGATGGGCAGCAGCGCTACAATATTGCAATGCAGATATTCTTATAGGGATAGATTCTGCTACATCTGATAGTTTCCTTTTATTTTGCAGCTATTGAGGAAACTGTGATTCAGATAAAAAACAAACCAGAAGTGAGAAATGTGGAGAGTACAGAAGAGGTGGTGGAGAAAAATGAAGAAACACCAACGACAAATGAAGAAAAGGCAATTAGACAGGAGGTGATGGAGATACGTGAAGAAACACCAACGATAAATGAAGAAAAGGCGAGTATACAGGAGGTGATGGAGATACATGAAGAAACACCAACTATAAATGAAGAAAAGGCGAGTATACAGGAGGTGATGGAGATACATGAAGAAACACCAACTATAAATGAAGAAAAGGCGAGTATACAGGAGGTGATGGAGATACATGAAGAAACACCAATGATAAATGAAGAAAAGGCGAGCATACAGGAGGTGATGGAGATACGTGAAGAAACACCAGCGATAAATGAAGAAAAGGCACTGGAAACCACTAATACCAAGGAGAAAATCGTCAGAAAGGAGAAGACAATGATTCAGAAATGGCTGAAGAAGAAAACACATAAAAAAAGGGAGACAAAAAATAAGGGGAACATTTAAGTTCCAGTTCCCCCCACACTGGTCCAGATGCCATTTCTTTAGGGATACTGCGTGTGTAATCGGGAGTTAAACAAGAAAAATAAAAAAAATTGTGTGTAGAACATCCTGAACAAAAATATATAAAAAGTTCTTCCTAAACCCGAGCAGTTTTACTATTACCGTATATGATGTGTACAGATTATGGGGTCATTTATTCAGGGCTGAGGTCTCTGTTACTTTCTTATGGTTTCTTGGGGGGTTTGTGCTTCCTCTCTCAGACCCAATCATCCCACTTGAGCTTAGATATGTGACAAGTCAAAAGATGCCCCACATTTTTTACAGTGTTGCTCACTGTGGGATAGATTTTACACATTATGTTGCCTCTTATTAGAAAAATTAATGTGGTATACAGCATTTGCACCCAAAAAATTGCCAGCGAAGCTTCTGTTTAATTGAATCTTTATTGTAAGTTTTTTTTTTTACAATTTATAGAAGTAACAAGTACAAATAGATGTCAGGGGTTTTCAATCAAAGTAATTTACAATTTTCCAAAATACAAAAGAAGGGACGTGTTTAACATATAGTGCCATGTCCACAGTGACTATCAGGAAGAAATTCGGAAAGGGTCTCTCCCCAAAGACGAAAGAATCATTAATTGGAGCATGCCACTTTTTAGATGCCCCTGATTCATTAAGAGGCATGTGTCTCTTAATGAAATAGGTGACCTCAAGACCGATGTTCTAGTCTTAATGAATACAGGCTGTAGAGTCTTGATGAGGGGGGGTGTACTGGCCACGCCAGTCGAGATGAAGGGGCTTGCTGGAGTCAGGTGCCTGATTCATTAGGAGCTGAATGCTACTGTACTCTCATCTCTTCTGGTACAAATACTTGTTACAGACTCTTCCTCTGCTAATACTCTTTCTGTTCACACCATTGTTTCTGCAAGCAAGTTATCAGTTTGTCAATACCTCACTGCTATCCTGTGGTTAACCATATACCTGCTATAAGCTCCTGACAGCATGCATCATATGATTTCTGAAAGGTCCTAACTGCATATGTATCTGCTATTAATTATTTGCTTGCTGCAAGGGCTGGATTGCCTATACTTATTGTTTCCTTTGGGTAACTGTGTCTTTGCAAGCAAGTTAGAAGATTGTAAATCTACTGTGCCCATGTGTATTCGCATATCTTGCTCCACTTCTTCTGGTGCTTCCTGCTCCACTTGTCTGTCTGCCATCCTGCATAACCTACTGTCCTGGTCCTTGTTGATCCACGTACCGTTTGGCAAGACACCCTATGCTGCACCGCTGCCTATGATCCATACTTCTCACCCTGACCTACGATTATAGAATTCATCTTACCTGGTGAGCCTTTAACACTTCCGCACAGCAGTGCATAAAAAGCCCACCTGGTCTTTAGAAATCAAGTTTGGAAGTGTAGGGCCAACAACTTTGAAATGATATAAAGATCAGTATTAAAAGAAAAAGTAGGGTGGTAATTAAGACGTTCTGATGAGTACATTGCCCAATTTTGGAAAAACTTTTTCTGTACAGAGACATTTATAAATGACTTACAGTATAAGTATGTAAAACCATTCCTCCCCAGAGACTTCTCATTTGGTCATTCTTTGACGGGTTTTGTTAAATCTTTTATAGTGAATGTTGCATTACAGGTTTGTAGTGCCACAGAGGACAAAGGGAGAAGATGGCATACATCTAGATATGATTTAAGTTGTCAGTCTCAAACCACATACTTTATCTCTACCCTATGACCAACAATGTTGAAACTCACCCTTGGCATGGAGGAATGCAAAATGCAGCACGGGTTTTGGTACCATAGCCATTTAGATAACGTGCATTAGAGAACTGGTTATAGGCAATGGTTGCCCCTTTTATTTCTTTTCTGATGTGTCATCAGCAGTATTTTCTGTCTTCTCTAGCAGAACCAAGAAAAAATGCTTCCTATTCCCTCTCCCCTAGTGAAGATGGCTTGTATTACATGATTTAGTATTCCTAGTTAGTGGACTGCATACTGCAGAGACAAGTGCTCTTCCCAGTCACACTTGTCCTGCCTCAAGGGCAGCGGAGATGTATCATAAAGCCAATATGACAGATTGTAGATTGCAGCACAGATGCTAAAGGATCCCACGCCCTGCACACCAATAAAAGTGCCAGTCAAATAAGCAATGATAGCGTTGACTGCAGAGAGATGGTTGTCCTGGTGAACACTGGTACATTTCTATACAATATATACCACTAATATAAAGTCATAATTCTCCAGAGGTAAGGCTGTTACCAGTGGTGTAACTTGAAACTCATGGGCCACGATGCAAAAGCTCCAACGGGGCCCCCAAATATTTAAAATCTTTAATAGCAATAGTCTTTTTCTATAGGCCAAAGGGACTTTTAGGGCCCCCTAGGCTCCAGGGCCCGGGTGCGATTGCAACCCCTGCACCTGTTGTAGTTACACCCCTGGCTGTGACTAAAATATAGGTGACTACTAGAGGCACCCGGTTATTTTCTTCTATTTTGATCAGAAAAGTAGAAAAGCCATCCAACCAAGACAAGGTGTACGCAATGAGGATGGTCCTATCTTTAGAATTTCACATTTCTCCTCTATAGACAAGGCCACAGTGTGAATTGCACATATACCAACAAGTATGACAGCCCACTTCTTTGTTTTTTCTTTTGTTCCTTGTACTTTGTACACACGGGGGTTCGGCCCCCTTCATGAGCTGTGCATCTTGTCTATGTAGCTTTCCGTGAGCAGGTGTAAAACAGACAGGACTGGGTCCTGCTCTGCTCCCACCCATTCACGAGCCCTAACGGACTGGAATATAGATTACACAGGAGCATTCTTGGGAACAGAACGATTGGCAATACGATCATTCTGTCCCCATACAGCACCATGTTGTTCGTAGCATGTCCCTGTTTACATAGTTATGAGAGTTGCCAAAATAATTTTTTTTAGATTGGTTAAATGATCTGTAGATGAAAATTTTGTTTGTTTGTCATGTGATGACTGGTTGATGATCTGAAACAAATGTTCTTACAAATACTCCTTTACCATTTTTGGCCCAACTGTAAAGGCAGTCTTAAGCCCCATACACTTTAGATAGCTGTCAATAGTTCAACCAGCAGCTATCTTGCCCGATACCTCGGAGAGTGAGCACTACTGTGTTCTCTATGAGAAAGCCGCTGCCAGATTCCTCTAGCGGTGGATTTTTCTTAGAGGACAAAAGTATTGTTAGTCCAAAATCGGACATGCAGGATGCTTATCTGACCCCGACATTGTCTATCGGGGGAGCCCATTTACATGTCACACGATCCCCATCAATATCGGCCTACTGCATTGGGGGCCATACAACCTTGTTTATTATGAACGCCAGGTATAGTCTTATGTACACATCGCTACGGAAGATTGTCATCTTGTAGTTTATCCAGAGAGAGATGTAAAGCTGAGATTACAACACCGAGAACTCGAATTTCCAGTTTATTATAGGAAGATGACAGAGGTGACACCTATGTGTGTTATTATCCTCTCTATTCGTATTCAGTTTGCGGTAGAGAGAGCTTGGTGTGTTTTATATATACCGTATATATTTATTGTTATTATTGTCTTTCTATAGCTCAGAGCTCATTCTACACATATCCAATCTATTTAAAGAATATTTACCTACAGATCTGAGATATGGCACTCTTCAGTAACAGATTGTACCCCACAACAGTACAAATGCCTCCAAAGTGTCTGCCAAGCCATGTCGGACTGCCAAGGGTCCACCAGTGAACAACTCCAGGGCCCCACTTTTCAGCTACATGCAAATGTGACGTTATCCTCAATCACAAATCTGTATAACAATGAATGGGGTAGATTGTTAAATGAATAAGATGCTGCCTTTATCTGTACAAGTATATTGTGCCAAGTACTGCTCATATAAGAAAGTGGCGGCCCACCGGAGTATTCTCCTGCTCTCCTGTGGGCCAGTCCAAGTCTGCTGCTAAGTGCTTCTCCATATACCCAACTCAACAGGTGCGTAACTACAATAGTTGCAAGGGTTGCAATTGCACCTGGGCCCTGGAGCCTAAGGGGCCCAAAAAATCCTTTTGACCTATGGAAAAAGAATTACTCTTAAAGATTTGCTATAATAGGGACCCCGTTGGAGCTTCTGCATTGAGGCCCATGAGCTTCAAATTGCACTACTGTAACTCAATAAACAGACCATCATTATCAGTGTCTGATTTCTGGGAGGCTGACCACTACCGGGGGGGGGGGGGGGGGGGGGCTGGGACCACTACCAGAAACTAGCACGATTTGGTGAGACTCCCCAAAACTTTCTCCCGTCAATTTCATGCTTGCATTATATTCCTAATAACCAAATTGTTCTCTTTGAGATTTATACAGAGCAAGAGAAGCTGCAAGCAAATTCCATGCAGTATCTCTCTAGGCAAGGGGCGGAAATAGTATTTGTGTAGGGGCCCAAGAAGTAAAAGGGGGTCTCTTCCATCTCCAATGCAGCAAACCTGTCCGAGATGCATTATTGGACTGCAAAGGGCCCTTATACTGTTCTTGCACAGGGGCCCCCTCCTGTCTGTGTCCGCCCCTATCTCCAGGTGTCGGCGGACAGACTACAGGCACCATGTATGACACTTGAATTTAATCTGATTGATCTAAACTGATAGAAAACCTTATGGCATCCGTTTGCATCATTTTTTTCTATGAGCTTTAATGTGAAGTGAGGCAGTGAATAATGCCACATAAGTGCTATCCTCAGAAGCCGAGTGCCCATGCGTTTCAGATTTGGGCGCTAGCCCCTGTTCCCCAGGCTGGGGTGTCTTTTCCTCGAAGCTTATCCAGTTCAATAAGAATTATAGATATTGGCAGCAGCCACAAAGAGGTGTTGACAATGTATTGTTCACATGAATAATAGCTCTGCCCTCACATACTAGTTCTTTGCGGTTGGCAGAGATTAGAAGCATTTCCGATGCCAGCCTCCCAGCGGGCAAAATCCTTCTGCTTAGGAAGAAAGCTGTTTGCTAGTCTATCGGAAGATCTCACAAAAGCTTCTCCCAGAGCAAAGAGCGCCAACCCCCATTTGTTACAGCTCCATGTGTACTTAAAATGCCAGGCACTACCTGAGTCCCATCTATTTGCATGTGTGCATCTAGTTATTAAAAACGTTCCGGCTTAAGAAAAAAAAACATTTTTTTTTATTTTTACATTTTGTACAGCATGGAAAGTTCTGAAACCTTTCAAATCAACTTTTACTGTCTTCATTTCTGTAAAAAAAATGGCTTCCAAACCCCAACTTTTCCACAGTCTACTTGCCTACAGCTGCATTGATATCAGAACGTACTCCTTTGGAGTACAGATGATGGCAGTGATGGGTCAGCTCAGCACCTGGGTCTCACTAACTCTGGGGAAAAGCTGCTGCACGAGATTATTCTGGCACAACACTCAGAGGAGGAGGCAGGAGCTGACCCATCACTGCCATCATCTGTACTCCAAAAGGAGTACGTTCTGATATCAATGCTGCAGAAAGCAGGCAAACAGACCGGGTAGAAGCTAGGGTTTGGAAGCCTCTAAGGCTAGTTTCACATTAGCGTTTTGAGGAGCTGCGGAGGGCTGCGGACTTCCTCTGTGAAGCTCCGCCCTCGGCCGCACCTCCACCTCTAGCTCCGCCTACTTCTGCATGCGGCCTGCGTACCTATCTTTAACATTAGGTACGCAGGTCGTGCAGCTGTATGCGGATGCTTCCGCATGCGTCGTTTTGACAATGCGGAGAAAAAAAATTGCTACAAGCTGCGTCCTACGCTGGTCGCCGCATCGTCAAAACGATGCATGCGGAAGCATCCGCATACAGCCGCATGACTTGCGTACCTAATGTTAAAGATAGGTATGCAGGCCGCATGCAGAAGTAGGCGGAGCTAGCAGCAGAGGTGCGGCCGAGGGTGGGGCTTCACAGAGGAAGTCCGCAGCCCTCCACAGTTCCTCAAAACGCTAATGTGAAACCGGCCTTACATGCAATTTTTTTACAGTAATGAAGACGAATCTCCTAATAAAGGGATTTCCAAAGTTTCAGAACTTTCTATACTGGACAAAACAATACGTTGCAGGTCACTTACTGATTGACCTGCAACTGGTTACTATCAGAAACTTTGCATAAATTGATAGTACAAGTGAGTATAAGAAATTTTGCAATAAGGCTTATAAGAAATTATGTTTCTTTCGTCACCTCTCTTAGTTCCCCCTGAATTCAGCATTCATTCTTAAACACTGCCAAAATCTATCCTGTTCAAGTCTAGGAATGCCTCCTTACTGATGGATCAGATTGCAGCTGCCTATCGAAATCTGTAAAGAAGGGAGAAGAAAACGCAGAGAGCGATACTAAAAAGCATCAGCACCTTGGGGTGTTTTATGTCACCCTTGAACTGGATTCACAGCTACACTGCTTTGTGCTGCTGTGTAATGTCCTTCATGCTTCTGCACAAGTAAACTACATAGAGACAGGAGAGCAGTAGAGATGAGCAAACCCAACTGTAAAGTTTGGGGTTCATACCGGTGCCGAACTCCGAATACGAACTTCTCCTGGAAGTTCGTTTTACAGTTCGGGAGTTCGGATAGGATAGGCAGAAAGAGAAAGAGAGAAGAGAGAGAGAAAGAGAGAGAGAGAGTTTCCAGCTTCAAAGTGTGGGTCCCCATTGATTTATATGGGGTTCGGGTTCAGGTTCAAATTCAGATACAGTTCTGGTACCCGAAACTAAAGTTTGGTCGAAGCCAACAAACTCGGACTTCCATGGGTCCGCTTGTCCCTAGAGAGCAGGAATTCCTGACTGTGTGTATGGTTTATAGTAGCTAATCTCTACCCACTAGCTCAGAGACAAGTGAAATTTAGAAATACAGCCAGTAGAGGGAAACATTTACGAAAATTAAATATTCAAGTCTTGAAATAATGACGTATGGCTGGAACTACCAAGTTATGTGGTCGAAAGGCACCAGGAATAAGTTGTGGCCACAATTTCTGAACCCCTAAACTTTTACCATTTTTACATATGCAGCAGCACGGTGTATGGGGCAGCACGGTGGCAAAGTGGTTAGCACAGTAGCCTTGCAGCGCTGGGGTCCTGGGTTCTAATCCCACCCAGGACAACATCTGCAAAGAGTTTGTATGTTCTCTCCGTGTTTGCGTGGGTTTCCTCCGGGCACTCCGGTTTCCTCCCACATTCCAAAGACATACTGATAGGGATTCTAGCTTGTGAGCCCCATTGGGGACAGTGATGATAATGTGTGCAAAAACTGTAAAGCGCTGCAGAATATGTTAGCGCTATATAAAAAAAAATAAAAAAAAATAAAGATATGCAGGAAGATAAATGAACCATCATTTCTGAGTGAACCTCCATGTCAAGAGCATCCGATCCTATAGGATAACCAATTTGTTTAAAGGTCACCTGTCACATGTATGATGACATGATGAGGGATGAGATCACTGAACAAAGCTTGTGTGAGGTCAGCAGTCAATGCGCAGATGCGGGATTTCAAGCAGTGATTGGGTGGATCATCATGTTAATTGGGAGGAGGGTCTAGGAAAAACATTAGGTTCATCTCTTCAACTCACATCACTAGCATGCCCGACGGGAAATGTTTAGGAGGAAAAGTGTCTCCTATAACAAGTTATTAACAGATTTGCGGGAAGTTTTATAGGCTTGTTTCACAGTATATAGTTATCTATTAAAGCTAAATGAGGATGACAAATTATTTTAGTACTTAGTGGGTTCAGCATCCATAAATAAATCTATGATGGGGATGCTCTAAAATGACAGTTAAATGCGATTTTTTATTTTTTTTAAATGCCTGACATTTGAATAAAGTACAATACTGATTAGGTAAACTAGATAAAAATAAATAGTAAAAATAGGATAACCCTATATGTAACTTCCTAGCACTTTTGGTACTTTAACAATCAAAATTCAAAGGTGACACTCCTTTTGTGTCTGCACTGTCATCCAATATTACTTATGAATCATATAATCAGCTAATTGTTCAAAATGTAATATTATTATCAGAATTACTCTCAATATAAGCAGAAGCAATTAAACCAGTAAACATACACGTCACCCACCTGTCATTGCCAGCAGGTGTTTATATGTGCAGGAGGAATTGGCCCATGTTATTTAACGGGTAAAATAGCAAGTGCTTATGAAAACAACTTTACAATTAAAGGGGTTTGCAATAAAGGATTACGTCCTGACACTTGTCAATGTAATGTATATACACCAGCCCCACTGTCTCTTATGTAATGTATATGCACCAGCCCCACTGTCTCCTAAGTGATGTATGCACCAATCACACCATCTCCTATGTAATATATGCACTAACCCCGCTGTCTCCTATGTGATGTATATGCACCAGCCCCACTGTCTCCTATGTAATGTATACACCAGCCCCACTGTCTCTTATGTAATGTATATGCACCAGCACCACTGTCTCTTATGTAATGTATATGCACCAGCCCCACTGTCTCTTATGTAATGTATATGCACCAGCCCCACTGTCTCTTATGTAATGTATATGCACCAGCACCACTGTCTCTTATGTAATGTATATGCACCAGCCCCACTGTCTCCTAAGTGATGTATGCACCAATCACACTATCTCCTATGTAATATATGCACTAACCCCACTGTCTCCTATGTAATGTATATGCACCAGCCCCACTGTCTCTTATGTAATGTATATGCACCAGCCCCACTGTCTCCTACATGATGTATGCACCAATCACACCATCTCCTATGTAATATATACACTAACCCCGCTGTCTCCTATGTGATGTATATGCACCAGCCCCACTGTCTCCTAAGTGATGTATGCACCAATCACACCATCTCCTATGTAATATCTGCACTAACCCCACTGTCTCCTATGTGATGTATATGCATCAGCCCCACTGTCTCTTATGTAATGTATGCATCAGCACCATTGTCTCCTATGTAATGTATACAACAGTCTCAGTGTCTCCTATGTAGTGTATACAGCAGTCTCAGTGTATCCTATGAAATATATACAGCAGTCTCAGTGTATCCTAAGTGTTGTATATACAACAGTATTGGTGTCCCCTATTTGATGCATATACAGCTGTCTCGGTGTTTCCTATGTTATGTATATACTGCAGTCTCAGTGTCTCCTATGTCATGTATACACAGCAGTCTCAGTGTATGCTATATGATGTATATACAGCAGGCTCAATGTCTCCTATGTGATGTATATAAAGCAGGCTGAACGTCACCTATGTGATTTATAGACAGCAGTCTCAGTATCTCCTATGTGATGTATGTAAAGTAGACCTACCACCACTTGACTTCTATAACTGTAAAGTGAGTAGTGATGAATGTTACACTTTCAGATGCTATCCGAGAGCAGTCTGATATTTGCCATACACTCCTTGACTTGCATGGCTGATTGCAATCTGAATCGGTGATGCAAGCTGAATCTAATTCGGTGATGTGTACGGCCCCATAGAATAACATTGATTTGAGTGCGATTCGATGTTTTGTCGGAGCGCATTTAGGTAAAAAATACACTTGCCTGCACCTGCCCTTAGGGTGAGCAAACATATTGCATTTACTGCGATACATTTATTTTGATGATAAAAAAGAACGAAGTCTCTTTCATTATATCGAGAAAAAGTTGTTTCCTTTTTGTAACTTTCTATGAACTCTTGAAAAAAAAAAAAGTTTATGTTAGAAGAGAGAGAGGGCCATTAGGAGAAGTAGCTTGAAGTGTGGGCTGTTCCCAGAATGTGAGTCTCTTCCAGGGACGAGTGTACCTGAGTTTACATTAGAGCTGAAATGGTTTCAGAAAGTAACTCAATAGCTCAGAAGTGGCTTGTTGCAGGGACACAAACTTGTAACCTGGAATTGTCAAAGCGCAACCCCCACCCTGCACTTCAGCTACGTGCTGGGAAAAAAAAAAAGTTACAAAAGGTAAAGTGAGTAATGCGAAACCCTCTGAACCTGCCTAATCCTGTTTCCCCGATTCAGTTGTGTCTGGGAACAAACACCAATCATCATCCTGAGGAGGGGGGAGGGGAACAGGTAATGAACTTGTCTTGATTGCAGTGTTCCTCTGAGAAACGTGTCAACACAAAGCCGGGTGACGAGGTCACCAACACCTCGCTTATTACAGATACGGTAATGCCACCTCACCTGCATCACCTCCACCTTTAGGTCTAGTGTGACAAGATGTCCGCCAGAGACAGAACCGCTTTCCTCATGATCCTGGAGGTAGCAATGGACAATGACGTGAGGGCATTAGGTCTTGCGAAAGGAGATTAATTGATGGAGAAAAAGCTTGAAATGTATAATAAACAGAACACAATTGGGCAACAGTCAGTCGATGTGACTCGAACAGGGCCTTCAGATGTGTGCAATATGCGAAAGGCCAAATCGGACCCCTACTGCCCCCTGATCCTCGTCCCCTTACTAAACGGAAGTACCGATCATAAGAGTACAATCTCCTCTTCACCGTGGATTTTATTGTTTCAAATCCACAGCAAAATCTACAAGGTTTTGCGAAGCTGTTGCAAATTTACATGTGGATTTATAGAGGATTTTGCATTCATGGCAAAAATTCACACTATAAATTCACCGATTTTTTTCGGCAGTGCGTGGCTGAAAATACGATGAAACCTCATCCACTTTGCCACTACTGTATTCTGATTAAAAATATCAGCCCTTAAATCTGGATGGAGAGTGCACACCATCTCCAACACAAGCCCCCCATGTCAACTGGCCATTTATGAAGGGTTGATGATGAAAGGGGTCATGGTCATGATGGACATTTACGGCATATCACCATGTCCTGTCAAAAATGTCAAATATGTGCAACTGTCCCACATCCCTCTTTAGAATGTGGGTCCTTTTATCCACCCTGACCGCAGTAAGAGGAGGGGTCATGACACTGGCGGACACAGACAGAAAAGGGCCCCTGTTCAAGAACAATATATGGGCCCTTTGCAGCCCAAGGACTCCTAAAAAAGCTAAATTGCACCTGCTTTGGCGGTAGAAATGCCCCCCCTTACCTCTTGGGTCCCTGTGCGGCCGCACAGATTGCACCAATGACATGTCTGCCCCTTGGTCATGATGCATGTGGGGGCTTCAAAATACCAAGGATTGTTTGTCTGCTGTCTCTAACATCATGTCCTCCCTCTATCTGAAACTAAATCTCTCCAAAACAGAACTACTTGTGTTTCTCCCTTCTACTCATTCTACCCAACATCGCAATTACCCTGGAGGGTTCAATCATAACCCCCAAGCAGCATGCCCGCTGTCTTGGGGTCACATTCGACACCGAACTTTCCTTTACTCCCTATATCCGATCACTCACTCGCTCTTGTCACCTGCATTTTAAAAACATCTCCAGAATCCGACCTTTTCTCACCTTTGAAACTGCTAAGACTCTTACTGTCGCTCTTATTCATTCCCGTCTGGACTACTGCAACTCTCTTCGGATCGGTCTCCCTCTTACCAAACTTTCTCCTCTTCAATCCATCATGAATGCGGCAGCCAGGGTCATATTTCTGTCCAGCCGCTTCACCGATGCCTCCATCTTGTGCCAGTCATTACACTGGCTACCCATTCGCTACAGGGTCCAGTATAAACTCATCTTTCTCACCCACAAAGCTCTCCACAGTTCTGCACCACCTTATATCTCCTCTCTCATCTCTGTCTATCACCCTACACGTGCCCTCCGTTCTACAAATGACCTAAGACTAACATCCCCATAATCCGAACCTCGCACCTCCGTCTCCAAGACTTCTCTCGTGCTGCGCCAGCTCTCTGGAATGCACTTCCCCAGACGATCAGACTGATACCTAGCCCCGACCTATTCAAGCGCGCTTTAAAAACCAATCTCTTCAAACAAGCCTACCACATCAACTACTCAGTAAACTAACTTTGTCCTGTTCCCTCCTTCCAAATATTACTCTGAATCTGCACCCTACTATTCATCTGTCTCCACACCCTCCATGCACATGATAACTGCACTTGATATTTGACTATTGCACTTAAACACACGGGCTGATGACCGGATCATGCAGCTTTATATGAAAATCCCTATTTATTATAATTGCCAGACCTGAAATAACAAGCACTTTTCACCTATTGTCACCCCCCCCCCCATTTCCTTGTAGATTGTAAGCTTGCGAGCAGGGACCTCACCCCTAATGTCACTGTTTAAATTGTCTTAACTTGTACTGAATTTATTGTCTGTACATGTCCCCGCTTAATTGTAAAGTGCTGCGGAATATGTTGGCGCTATATAAATAAAAATTATTATTATTATTATTATTATTAATAATGATGTACTGTACAAGCCACGACTATATTAATGAGAATTCAGATTTAATCTTGTCTCTCCTATATATAATTTAGTCCAAAACATCTCAGGATAGGATAGTGGATGCAGTTTGATCTTTAGAATCTGCAGGAAACACCAGGAAGAAGCGAACAGGCGAAACCCAGGCTCAGGTAAAAGCTGATGTTTCGCATGTTTGACAAATTTTATTTTTTCTTATTTTTAACTTATTCTTGGAAACTTGTGAGCGTATTGTTGGCGGTGAATGTATGTGGAACTATTGGTCTCAGCAGGACTGATGGCAGTGTCATTGGATGAATACACGGATCTTGGAAGTGTGATGATAAAGGAGGATTTCAAACTATGTAGATTCAATAGTTAACCCTTGCTGACAGGTGGATTTCTATATTGTAAAGGAAGAATTTGCAGAAGTCCTAATTCAATGGCTGCACAGAGCGCCCACCGAAAGTGGAGTACATCAACCACCAAATTCTGGATCGGGGGGCTGGACGGTGGCGATATCTATAGGACATCGGTTGCAGTACTACTTGTAAGTATAAGTGTAAGACCCCTCCTCTGGGGCGCTGAGAGTTCATTTGGTCCCCAGGCGGTTACCGGACGGCCGCAGGACACAGTGACACCCGGATCATCTTCTTTCTTTCATTCTTCTACTTGTGACAAGTTAGTAGGAAGTTGTTTTTTGGCTGGAGACTTGACGAGCAGATGCTGCAGGCGAGGAAGGAACAAACTTAGTGGAACAAGTTTTTACCAGCCACTTAATGATTCTCTTGACAGCTGGAGTTTGACTGAAAGCTGAAGTGCTCTGTGCAGAGATTCAGGGCCTGCCCGTCTTACTTAGGCCCTTGGAGGAGAGGAGGGAGGCAGAGAGGAGAGCCCAGCCAGTGCAGAAGGGGTGAGCTGTTAAATTCTTCACCTGCAAATAACCTCTCCATCCCTGCTGGTGTCATCTTTAGCTGTCACTCCCCTGAAGGCTCCAAGCTTAATGCTCGCTCTTATATTAATGGTTAGCAGACACTGACAGTATAATAATGCCCGTGTCATCCTAATGCTACACGTAAGCGGTATCAAGCTGTTCTGGAACTACAACTCCCAGCATGCTCGGGCAGACTGCCAACCCTAGAACTTGGGGCTGCTTTATATATTGCAGTCTTGCATTACTATTAGACAGTTCTCATGGCTGAAAGTTGTGGCCAAGCAAGCAAAGATGCAGTGTAAAGCATGGCGGGGAGACAAGCAAAATGAGACACTAATGAGACTATTTCTAGTACTAGAAAAAAATGGCTGCCTTTTGTCCGGACATCTGGGTTGTGTTTGGTATTACAATTCCACTTCATTGCTGTAAAGGAGGCAAAACTGCAATACCGCACACAACCTGTGAACAGGTCTGGCGCTGTTTCTAGGTGAAAGCAGCCATGTTTATACTCAGACCAATGTGTCTCCATATTTATAAACTCTGGATCTTGTCTGCTGGGTCTCATCCTGCAGTGTACTTACTGGTAACACGCATTGGACTGCATAGGAGCTGTATACTCAAAACGGGAAGATGTTTCTTTTTCAATCGAGACTCTTTATAAAGCTTAATCATTATTTATTTGACATATGGGGGCAAATAAAAATGGTTGGAAAATTGTGGATGCCCTATTGTCATCGTGAATATTCAGTAGGGTGGCAAAAATCATTGACTTGGCACACAGCAATGGGCATGGCAATATGTGGTGCCCATAGGGCTTAGATGCCTGTCAGCCGACAGCTTTCTTTCCTGATATTACTGACACACATAACTTGGATCATTTCTCTCTATGGAGTGAGTATCCATAAATGCAAGATAATAAAGATCACAGCACACGGATAATCACTGCACCGACAATACAGCAATGATGGGATGAATCTGAGTGACACGACCCTGCTCCTCCTTCCGACACAATGGGAAAAAAGAATCTGCGGCTGACAAGGAAAAGTGTTCCTTTTTTTTTTTTTTGTTGGATCCAAAGCATTTTACCTTTCATCTCGCCGAGCGCCAGGGATCCTTCGCTGTGTGCCGATAAATATGGTTTATCCTCATGCATTATTGAAATATCCAGTGGGGAAAACTCTGCGTCTTACAGGAGGAAATCCAAGATGAAAGTAGAAAAGTATTGAGTTCTTGGGTCGCTCGTATTAGACTCCGCTTCTCCATAACATCTCAGTGTGAAGTCGCTCCATTTTAATAAAACATTTGGATTTAAGGAGGTAAAGGCTGGGAGTCTGTAGTAATGGGATGGTTATTACTTCTAGACTTTTATTTTTAATTGATTGACTGTGCAGACCTCTTGGTTTTCCTTTATATTGGCTTGTAGAGCGATTAGAATCAATGTTTCAGAATTTCAAACTTTTAACGGAAATATGAAAAATATATAAAGTATCCAGCACTTCCTAATCTCCTTCTTTCCTTTGGTCGTATTTTGTCACATAGTAGAAAATCGAAGGAGATACAGTTAATATAAAGAATCATCTACTGTTATTGTTTCAGAGGAACTCAGCCATGTTCTCTTCTTGCTCTTCCTCCCTTTCCTATCTATGTCTGTATAACAACTCTCTGCAGAAGGAGCCTCCCCCTCTGTCTGCAGTGGGAAACTCCCCCCTCTCCCTACAGTGGGAACCTCTCCCCTCTGTCTGCAGTAGGAACCTCTCCCCTCTGTCTGCAGCGGGAACCTCCCTGTCTGTCTGCAGTGGGAACCTCTCCCCACTGTCTGCAGCGGGAGCCTTCCCCCTCTGTTTGCAGTGGGAGCCTCTCCCCTCTGTCTGCAGCGGGAACCTTCCCGTCTATCTGCAGCGGGAGCCTCTCCCTCTGTCTGCAGCGGGAACCTTCCCCTCTGTCTGCAGTGGGAACCTCCCCCTCTGTCTGCAGTGGGAGCCTCTCCCCTCTGTCTGCAGTGGGAACCTCCCCCTCTGCAGTGTGAGCCTCACACCTCTGTCTCAAGCGAGAGCCTCCCCCTCTGTCTGCAGTGGGAACCTCTCCCCTTTGTCTGCAGCGGGAGCCTCGCCCTCTGTTTGCAGCGGCAGACTCTCCCCTCTGTCTGCAGTGGGAACCTCCCCATCTGTCTGCAGTGGAAGCCTCTCCCCACTGTCTGCAGTGGGAACCTCCCCCTCTGTTTGCAGTGGGAGCCTCTCCCCACTGTCTGCAGTGGGAACCTCCCCCTCTGTCTGCAGTGGGAACCTCGCCCCTCTGTCTGCAATGGGAACCTCCCCCTCTGTCTGCAGTGGGAACCTCCCCCCTCTGTCTGCAGCGGGAGACTCACCCCTCTGTCTGCAGCGGGAACCTCTCCCCTCTGTCTGCAGTGGGAACCTCCCCCCTCTGTCTGCAGAGGGAGCCTCCCCCCTCTGTCTGCAGTGGGAGCCTCCCCCTCTGTCTGCAGTGGCAGCCTTCCCCCTCTGTCTGCAGTGGGAGCCTCTCGCCTTTGTCTGCAGTCAGTGCCTCCTATGTCTGTCTGCAGCGGGAGCTTCTCCCCCTCTGTCTGCATTGCGAGTCTCTCACCTCTGTCTGCAGCGGGAGCCTCCAACTGTAGACAGTAGACAGACGTAGGAGGCTCTCCCCTCAGTCTGCAGTGGGAGCCTCATATGTCTGTCTGCAGTGGGAGGCTGTGAAAAAGAAAGGTTCTGGTTTAGCTGTTTTAAGCAGTCAGCCAGTCCCCTTCATGCACGCAGTTCAGGTCTTGTTGCCGTGAATAGGAGCTGAGCCGTAGTACTCAAGAACAACCATGTATCAGTGTATTGAGCTGTGCGTTCTAGTTGGTCAGTTGGGTTTCTGGGTATTTTATCCCCCCGATATGACATCAAAGTAGACAGCCCCAAATAATAGACCTTTCCCGCCATGAATAATTAGAACGATTTAGATCTATTACTTCTTCTTAAAGTTGGCCACTATACATGAGATGAGAGTCATCTGAACCCTGGAATTCTAGCAATGTGTATGGGGTCTTACGACAGTCGCCGCCGACAAAAAAAGTCGGTGGAAATGGTATTTGGGCATTGTAGGATGTTAACAAGGTGGAGCCCTCATCACCATGGAAGATACCCTGCTATAGGGGTTGGATAGCTTCCTTAACCCCCCACCCACCGAAATACCCAAACAGGCTCTGCCCAGTAACGGACGTCCTCTATTGATGACTAATTTGGGTAGTTCACCTATGCTGACGCACTTGGTGTTGGAAAAAAATGATGTTGCAAAATAACAAATATTATTTTCCTATGATGTTATCTCATTTCTGGAAAACATGGGAAGAATCCCAAAGACGTCTTGTGCAGGTTGGGACTTTTCGATTAGAGAAGCCATCCTCCCAATGTCAGGGGTGACTAATAAACATCATTAAGTTCACACAGAAGCTAATGCCCCGACTCCTTCATACTTAATAGGAGGAAGATTAGGGAGATAGACAGGAGGGAGGGGCAGGTGAAAGTTTGAAAGACAATTTTTATCTTCAGTTTATATTGCAAGGATTAAAACGGCTAATCCCAAGAGAGCGGGACGGGATAATGTGCACAAAATGAAATACAAAGCTTTGGGCGCTACATCCGGGAGCAAATAGGCACCTTGTATATGTTCCTAGGGTGTCAGAGAGCTACCAACATGGTGGACAGTTCCCGATTCCTTCAAGAAAACCAAAATGAGGCCAAAAACAGAAAAAAGGAGTTCTAAAAGAAGTTCTACTATATAGGTCAGACGATGGAGAACTACAAGCCTCTTGGACGCAACATAGGAATATCCTACCGTACAGGAAAAAGTTATTCAAACCTAAGAGTAACCGAAGTCAAGGAGCTCCTGGACGTGTATTTAGCCCGACTCGGAGAAATTCCCTTGTGGCACAAGATAAAAGGACAACGACAAACCATGGCACCCATGTAGGTTATTCTTACTGAAATGAGAAGGACCCCCCTAGACACAAGGATCCTGAGACTAAGGCGTTACATATTCTTTTGACTGTTTCTATATTCACCTCTGTAGAGAGTGATCACTCATGTGAGAACCAACCACGAGGATCCCTTGATCTGTGCGCCGTCGGGGATCTGACCACTACACTCATCACTGATCGCAATATGCAATAACTATTTTTAAAGCCCTGATAAATTCGATTTTCTAAATTTTGCACACGTTGGCTGATATTTATGAATCAGTTTTCACTAGATTTTGCAGAGTCTCATGAAAAATTGCAATTTGAGCAAAAAGTTGGAAATTTCACCAAAACTTTCACTTTTTCTATTCACTTTCCAGGTGTCCAAAATGTAGATAAAAGTGCGTGGTCATCAGTGAAGACGTAATATTAAAGCCGTAAATGGTGCAAAAAATGGTGTAAATCTAAGTCTGACTATAGCAGGAGAAAAATTCAAGGGGATTTGTTAAAGGGATTGTCTACTTTTGAAGATTATTGGTCCAAAGACTCTGGAAGGCATAGCAAAATAAAAAATAAAAATCAAGCTTTTACTCCCCCTCCTTGGTCCTGCACTGCCTTTCACTGCTGTCTGGTCTTTGTCGATTGGCTGCAGTGGTGATGTCACTTCAACAGTTTGTGTGGGTTTCCTCCGGGTTCTCCGGTTTCCTCCCACACCCCAAAGACATACCGATGGGGGATATAAATAATAATGAAGATAATGTCTGTAAAGTGCTGTGGAATTAATGGCGCTATGTAAGTGAGCATAATAAATAGCGGCCCTAAAGGAAATCATTGGTTGATGATGTTTACATCGACAGGCCTGCTAAGGTCAGTGATTGGCTGCAGCGCTGTTGAGGTGATGTAATCTCTGAAGACGAGAAATAGAGTCCAAAGCAGTGGTTAGAGGCAGCGCTGGACACAGGGAAGGTGAGTAAAAGTTGAAGGAAAATCCCTTTAACATCTTAATACTCCATGACGGATATATACCTTTTTATTAGCAGACATGGCAGATTCCCTTTAATTCTCTGCACAGTGCAGGTAAATGCATCAGCTGTTCCGTCCCTTGTAGCGCTGATCTCTCCGGATTACTCTCCTTCATAAGTCCCGCCAACCTCCTGCCGCTCCTGCAAATCTCCATGAAAACATCGTGCCTTACTTATCTGTAACAGTTGGAGACCGGACTGCCGTCCGACAGCAGTGAAAACACTAAGTGACTTCTTATACTGGCGTCCAATGCAGGGATCCGTTAGATATAACTTTTTGAGGTCTTTTTTTTATTTAAATGCATGTATTTGAGGCTAAAAATCATTTTTGCAATTGTGTTTCATTACAAATTTTGCAGGGTTTGCCTCTTAGGGCTCCTACTCACTGGCGAGCAACTCGGATGAGTCTCGCATGATTAAAACCTGGCTCTGCACCCGACACTCAGATCGGCGCGTGCGGCTGCATAGGAATACATGGAGCCGCACACTCCGCTCCTCTGTGCCGGCAGCAGCGCCGGGGTATTGTAGTGCGAGACTCATCCAAGTCTCGCACAAGCGAGTAGGAGCCCTAAGGCTACTTTCACACTAGCGTCGTGCACTGCACGTCGCAATGTGTCGTTTTTGAGAAAAAACGCATCCTGCAAAATTGCTTGCAGGATGCGTTTTTTCTCCATTGACTAACATTAGCGACGCATTGCGACGCATTGACACAAGTCGTGCGACGGTTGCGTCGTGTTGTGGCAGACCGTCGGCAGCAAAAAACGTTACATGTAATGTTTTTTGCTGCGTTTTGTCAGCCATTTCTGACCACGCATGCGCGGCCGGAACTCCGCCCCCACCTCCCCGCAACTCACAATGGGGCAGCGGATGCGCTGGAAAAATGCATCCGCCGCACCCGTTGTGCGGCGCTTGCACAGTATGTGTCGGTACGTCGGGCCCACGCAGTGCGACGGCCCCGTACCGATGCTAGTGTGAAAGTAGCCTAATAGTCACTATGGTGCTCTGTCTAGTGCTGGCTGCAGAACGAGGTAACTGAGAAGCTGTCAGTCAGCCTGCTATGATAGTCTTTGTAAACATTTTATCTGTCTTTTTCTGAGCCACTCTCAGCCACCTGGAAGTTTAATGTGCAAGGAAAAAAAGAGCCGGTAAAAGGCAAATGGTGCAATATTTGTAATAAAACCCAATTGCAAAAATGATTTTTATCCAAAATACATGCATAATAAAATTGTCTCCAAAGTTCTCTGACGTCAAAGTGATCGGTCCCATCTACAAGAACATAGGAGATGCAAGGCCCAATGCCTTCAGGCTTTGATGGGGGAGAGAAAATGGTTAAGTCCGCTTTCCAATATTCCGGAATGCAGTGATACATCCGGCTATAGCTCATTGCGTCATATCTGGGCAGGTTTCCCATTCAGAGTCTGCAGCAGAAATCTCTGGGCCCTAATGCAAAATAAACAGCGCCACCGTTGTCCACAGGCGGTGTCCGGTACTGCAGCTCTGCCTAAGTGAATACTGCTATACCTAATGCAGAGCCATTTTTTCTTTATTCACCTCCCACATTGATGTTGGTCATTTCAGGGCTCCCATATGTTACCCTGTGACTATTCTCACCTGGAAATATTGCTGCGACTGCCTGTGGAACTCCGGAGAGTCGTGCTCCGCCACCGCGATGACCACGTGACACGTCCCGACATTCATCTGTCTCACATATTGCATGGGGCTGTTCTTTAGCGCCACCTCCCTGCGAAAACAAGCATCAGGTAATCGCTTTCTGTCACGTTGCAAAAGCATTGGCTGTCTAGGACTTGAAAAACATGGCAGCTTTCTGCCAGAAACAGAGCCTCACTTGTCCATGGGTTGTGTTTGGTTTTGCAAATCAGTTCAATTAACCCCTTCACTTCTTGACTTTTTGCGCTGTTATTTTTTTCTCCTCTTTTTCTAAGAGCCATAATTTTATAATTATGTCATCATCATCATATTATTATTAATTATTATTATTATTATATTATATTACATATTTTTATATATATACATACATATATATATATATATATATATATATATATATATATATATATATATATATATATATATATACACAGTATGTGAGTGTTACATTTTTTTAAACACATTTTTTTATTCTCACTAAAGGACTTGACCACGTGATCGCCTGATCACTTGTACGGTAAGCTGCAGTACTTAATTTCCTCATCCATGACAGTTATGGTCGGATGTCAGCTGCACAACACAGCCGGCGCCTGTGGTGTGTGAAAGGGGTTAAGCTCCTGTTCCCGCTTTCGAAAACTCCTTCATATTCATATTCACTAATATGGTGTATTTCGAGCATATATTTTAAATGAAAGCCATGACTCAGTTTTCAAAGTTATCAAAACTTTATTTAATTGTTTCTTTTAAGAAAATGAACAAGAAATAAAAAAGATGAAAAAAGAAATGCAATCTAAAATCAGCTACTTTCAAAATGGATTAAAAACCCAATATTACAGAAAAAGATGGAAATGAATAGATCAGATGCAGAATCTGATGGATGACCCTAAGGGTTTGTGTCCACGTTCAGGATTGCATCAGGATTTGGTCAGGATTTTTCATCAGTATTTGTAAGCCAAAACCAGGAGTGGAACAATTAGCAGAAAAGTATAATAGAAACATATGCACAACTTCTGTATTTATCACCCACTCCTGGTTTTGGCTTACAAAAACTGATGGAAAATCCTGACCAAATCCTGATGCAATCCTGAACGTGGACACATACCCTTATAGTAAATTATTAGTAAATTATTGGTTTCGACCTAACAAAAATGTAATGTACATGTGTAAACCCAACCTTCGACCTCACATCAATTAGCAGTAATTTGTCAAAAACCCATCAGTATGCATTCAATTCCCCTGCAGTGCCCCCACAGGGGAAATTAGGAATTACACAGTGCTACTTTAAATCAATGGAATGTCCATATAGTATACGGCAGTGTTCCCCAATTCCGGTCCTCAAGAGCCACCAACAGGTCATGTTTTCAGGATTTCCTTAGTATTGCGCAGGTGATAATTGCATCACCTGGACAGGCAAGCATTCAATAACCTGTGCAATACTAAGGAAATCCTGAAAACATGACCTGTTAGTGGCTCTTGAGGACCGGAGTTGGGGAACACTGGTATATGGCATAGTTGTGCCGAGTCCTCCAAAGAACATGACATTCTTCGTAGCTGCTCTTCACTCCAGCTAATAGACGAGGGTGCTGAATGGGATACTTTCTTCTATCAGCTCCTAATTTTCTATACTAGACAAGCCCTTTGATCATCTAGTCACAGTAAAGAGTTAATGCTTTATCATTGTCTATGTCTGTGGCACTAAGGCCAGGCTGGACTGTCAGCACCATCCTATTAATATGTAAATGAAGGGTTTCTGGTGAATAGGACATGATGAGATGCCCATAATGGAGGAGACTATAGGAGAATGCAGGAACAGGAATTTATTAACTGCTAGGCTACACTATTTAGCATGCTGAGAGTCTTGGGGTTATGGATAAAGTAGGTGTCCATATATAGTGTAGCAAATTTACCAGGATTCTATAAAACCAGCTAATCGACCTTGACTTTGTAAGGTTGCATCAATACAAATCTCAAAGAACAAACATAAAATGTAGATATCTAGTAGTAATCATATATGGCATGAACTAAAACTTTGGAGGAAAAAATTCTCCAGACGTTCATACCCAATGGACTCTACTACAGATAATGGTCTTGTATTGAGAACTGCATAAGAATGCTAATTATTGGTCAAAGAAAGGGGATAACTGAATAATCGACACCTTCTAAATGTGGTGCTGGAGAAGGATGTTATCAATACCGTGAATGGCAAGAAGAACAAACAAATCAAGCCAGACATGTCACTCGTAGCAAGAATCACCAAGCTACAACTTGCCTACTCTGGACACATAATACAAAAGAGAGCAATCACTGGAGAAGGACGTCATGGTCGGAAGAATAGAAGGAACAAGGTGAAGAGGAAGATCAGCAACCCAATGGCTTGATACTATCAAGACAAAGGAGGAGAAGACCCTGGTGGACCTATCTAGGCTTGCACAAGATTGATCTACAGATTGTTCATCCATCAAGTCTCCATGGCTCGAGATCGTTAAATAATAAAATATGAATGACTGTCCATCCAACAATAATACGGAAAATTTAGGAGACGGTGGGTAGTGGGGCAAATTTGTGATACCCCAACTTTGGACACCCATACACATTAAAGTCATTCTATCCCACCATTTTTGTGGGACATGTTGTTCATCCAATGTGTATGGGTGCCTCTGACAGATAGGGGAAAAGAGTAATCAACCTACAGCAATCCTTTTGTTTCCCTTGGGAATATGTGATGTCTGGCAGTGGTTTCCTCCATTCTTACCATTGAAAACCCAAGAAAAATCAGCAGAGCCTGTTTCTGCTTCTGTATGAGGGAGTTGGAAGAGATAGTTGAGCTTAGCTTAGCTTGGACAACCACTATCTAGGGTGTGTGGGTCCAGGCCAATCACTAACTTAGTTGTATGGCTCTGACATTGCTGAGAAAATATAGTTTGAAGAGTGGACCAGGGGCTACAGGGAGAGACCCAGCTGATTGTCTTTCCCACGTGTGTAGACCTGTCAATGATCAGGAGTGGAGCAGGGAGAAGCTGTCTATTGGTCTGTTCTGGACTCTCCCTATAGTTCCCGAGACAGCTCTTCAAACTAGGTTTTCTATGGAGCATTTCAGAAAAAGATATACTTGTCTGCAATCGTGAAGCCAGGCTCCGATTCAAGAGGGCAGTATGAATTGAGTGACAGGGTCCAATATGGAAGCTTGCCTTGCTCATACTAAGCCTTGAAAACCCTTTAAATGTTACTTTAACATGCTAAATTTGTAAATATACTTGTAAAAAACTTTACAACTATTAAACCCAGCAAAAATATATTTGTATATATAAAAAAATCGACCACACAAAATATTGTAAAAGAGCCCAGCAAGCGTGACTTGTTGGTTCAGTATATCTAGGCACTACTTCTTAAGACCATCACTTTTGCACATAAGAATGTAGAATATCATTAAAGACCTGCATCCCCTATATTGCTGTCCTTACACAAGAATAACCACATCATCTATCCATTAGAAATTGCTTAAACTCGTAACACCCAAGTCGACCGATCAGTAGTCCTGACGAGTGTGAAGAGAGGAAATAAGCGGAAATCAACGTTGATGACTTTCCAATTATTGTGGTTGCCGAAAACATTAGGATTTTTCCATTCCGTTGAATGACAGCAGAATAGGAAGCTCCGTGTTAATTGCTGACCTCCGACCCCCTCACTTATATGGATGTTGACCTCTTCCTGGCCCTTTAATTCTTGCAATGAGAGCAAGATACATTAACCCTCGTTGACGGCTTTACCACACAAGAACTCCTGGTTGACAATAACAGGCTGTAAGATTTCATTATCAAACACTGGCAATTTGATGAATATTTTGATACAAACTGAATAATGACGATTTCGGCTTTAGCGCATTAGCGTGGCTCAGTAGGCTTAAGATCCAAGATTTGAGAATAGAAAAGTCCATTCTATTTTCATGTAAATAGTCAAGTTTGCAAGCAAGAGGTACTACTAGCTATTTAAGGTCACAAAATGCCACGAACGGAAAAAAAAAGAATCTCTGCTCAAAACATAAATATGATAGCCTCCGAAGCAATAAATGAGAGAGAAAGTCATGAAATGGCACCATCTATTGAGGGCAAAACCCCTAAAAAATAAGCGTATCCTGATAGGGGATCTACTTTCCCTGGCAAATTCTTTGTGTAGTAGTTATCGTCATTGCTTACACAATGCCATGGGGCTTTGCGATATACATCAAATATTGTCAAGAGGTCTCCAAAAGAGCGTTGGAAGCATAAGCCCATATGCCTACAAAAGCAACGGCTTGTGATAAACAAACCTAACTCTGCTTGCCAATGGGGGCTAGCAAGGAGTTAACGTTCTTCGGAACAGAATTCCATTAAGGACCCAAGCAATGACACTCTCTCCATGTAATGTTGACCGTGCCAACCCTAAGACTCGTTTGCATCACAATGATGAGGTCCGTGTTACCATTAGCCGACCTTCTGCTATTATTACCTAATGAAAATGTAACCATATTTAACCCCCCCAGGGACGCAGATTAGTGAGAAAGGAGCCTAAGTGGATCCTGAGCCATTGTGTGACATGCAGGAGACTCGGTGACAATTGTCCTGCCGACCCCCTCCCTCCACTTAGAGAACTTCAGAACGGCAAAACTCAATCCTCTCAGCTGTCCCCAAACCACACAATGGTCCAGCACAGCTTTTGTAGCTTCAACGGCTCTGAGGAGGGGAAGAGGAGGGGGTCGAGCGGCTGAAGAGGAGAAGAACAATGTGTGAGAAGCAGAGGCTGTGCTTTTCCCACACAGCCCTAACTGCACCCCCCAGTCTAACACCCCCTCGGAGAGAGGAGTAGCCCCTAAATACAGCTGATCTGCCAGTAGTTGACTTTTTTAATGCCTATAAAGCCCCCCAACCTCCGTTTTCCTACTCTCTTTCACTCCTTTACTCATTGTGTGCTCAAGGGGTGAAAATCCTTTTGGCACATTAAAAGAGGTGTAACTTTGAGAGTCATGCCAAGCTTCCCTTGTTGGAGACTTGGGCACATAGTATACTCAATGGTCAGTAGACTGGATACCATGATGAGCTGGCATTTTGTTTATTTTTAGAAGAATTGATTTCCGAAGTGGTTGACAAAGACAGTCACAGTTTTTGGCACAGTGTTTTTGAGAGCCCGAACCATATGGTGTTCAGTACATATCTTTGGCTCCAAATGGTCAAAGCCAATGTCACAAAGGTAGGTGCGGACACGGCTCCACGCCGATGGGACATTTCAGAGCCTTGGTCTAGTGATTTATGAGGGTCTCAGCTGTAGGACCCCCATTAATCTGAAATTTATCAGTCATCCTTTGGTTCACTGATAAAGTGCTAGTCCCACTACTACTGATGATCAATAGCTAAAGGTTCTTCTCGAATTTCAACAAACTTGGCCCAAAGAAATAACTCTTCCAATGAATCCCTCTCCCGCTGTTACATCGATACCACTGTAATAGTCCCTGGCATCCTGTTCACCATTTATGTGACTGCTACAGCCTGATACTAGCCTCAGCAGTCACTTGTCACACATGTTAATGTCATCTCTGAGGACAGTGATTGGCTGCAGCCATCAAATAATTGGAGGCCAAGAAATAACTGCTACTCATCCCTTGATTCCATCTTCTGCTGTTCCATCACCACTGCTCTGATGGTCCTTGGCATCCTGCTCACCACTTATGTGACTGTTACAGCCCCACATTGGGCTCAGCAGTCACATGTCACACATGTAAATGTCATCTCTGAGGTCAGTGATTGGTTGCAGAAGTCAAATAAATGGTGGCCAACAAATAACTACTAATAGTCCCATGAATTGATTCCCTACTGTTCCATCAGTAACACTTTGATGGTCCCTGGCATCCTGTTCCACTTTATGTGACTGCTACAGCCCCACATTGGCCTCAGCAGTCACATGCCACACATGTAAATTCCATCTCTGGGGCCAGTGATTGGCTGTAGCAGTCAAATAAATGGGACCAAGAAATAACTGCTACTCATCCCTCAAATCTGTCCCCTGCTGCTCCATTGGCAACTCTCCGATGGTGCCTGTCACCTTGTTTACCATTTATGTGACTGTTATAGCCCCATACTGACCTTGGCAGTCATGTGCCACACATGTATAATCATCTCTGATGAATGTGATTGGCTGCAGAGTCAAATGAATGGTGGCCAAGAAAGGGGTCTTCCCATATGCAGGGTAACTTACTGATTACTGGTATATACAGCATTCCTACTGACAAGTCTGTAGACCCCATTTTGAACTAAGTTAATGCACGAGAGGAGTAGGGTAACTTGAAGCAGCATGGGTCCCAATGCAAAAACTTCAGCAGGGCCTCCAATTATTGCAAGTCTTTAATAGTAATGGTCAACTCTTTTCACATAGGCCAAAGACACTTTTGGGGCCCTTAGGCTCCATGGCCTGGGTGCAATTGTAACCCTTGCACCTATTGTAGTTGTGCCTCTGCATGAGAGGTGGGCTTGCTCTTACTTTGTCTGGCTGTCTCATGTCTTGACTTTTTTTTGTATGGCAAATAAAAATAGGTAATTGATATATATGAGTAAAAGTGATAAAAAAGAAGTCTATTCTAGGGCAAACATAACAAAGTCAAGACAAATACTCCAAAAAAAGAGGGGAAAAAATCCTAAAACCAAAAATGTTATTATTTTTTATTTTTTGGAACAACAAGAAAAAAAAAACATTTCTTCCTGCTCGCTGTGCATGCTGTTCCAATAGAACAGTAATTAGCACATTCTGTCTCGGTACGTTGGGACTGTTGAATTGCGAGACCCCAGCTGAGAATCATTTTTTTTAGTGTAGCGATCCCTTGACTAGGCTGAATACAGAGCACGTAAGGAACCTCTATGGCTACGTTCAGACTAGCGTTGTGCTAGTGTGCGTCGGGCGACGCAGCGGCGACGCACGCGTCATGCGCCCCTATGTTTAACATGGGGGACGCATGCGTTTTTGTTTGTTGCGTTTTGCGAACCATGCATCTTTTTTGCCGCAAGCGTCGGACCAAGAAAACGCAACAAGTTGCATTTTTCTTGCGTCCGATTTTCGGCAAAAAACGACGCACGCGTCGCAAAACGCAGCAGCGCACAACGCTAGTCTGAACATAGCCTATGTGATGCTTCACATGCCCATGGGCTACATGGGGTAACTAAATAACCTGGTCCGGGACATCTGTGGGAATATAGACTTTCCCTCGTCTACTTGAACAGTGATAATTTTCTAAGCCTTCAGCTGAGGGCTCTTAGCTCTTTATCAGAAGAGCAATCTTGAGCCGATCAGGGATACTTTGTTCTTAATGATAAGAGTCTCCAGCCAAAATCCCTCTACAGATTTGCCCAGAACCAAAAGGGAGGGCAGGGGGGCTACTTACCTATACAAAAAAAAAACCTTCATCCATAAAATCCACAGTTTTGTGCTTTCCTCTCGACCCAGTTTTCTCAATATTAATTTAAACAGTTGTATTTCAAAATCCCCCTTAAATAGATTGTACAATTTACTTATTTTCTTTGAATTTGTAAAACAAGTGAATAATCTGATCATCACAAGGTTTAATTAGAAAATGTTGTAAAAAAAAAAAAGAAAAAGAATGGCAAAAATTTTCCAAATTGTTTGATTCCTTAGGGAGTCCTAATATCTAGTGATTCATTCCGTTGTGGCTATGCTTACTAGTTGGATTCAATAAGAGGCGCAAGCAGAGGTCGCACTATAGGGGGTGTTACATTTTTGGGCCAGTTCTTGGCTCCGGAGCATATGATATAAAGTAATTTATACATTTTATTTTAATGTTGAGGTTTGTAAGAATGGAGGAGTGGGGATGGATTAGGCATCCTCGTACTTCTGGATTTTCGTTCTAAATTATGCAATATCTACAAGTAATGCGCTCTTGATAAAGAGGCCACACACTTGTATCATCATGCGGTTATCAGACTGCTCTTAAAGGGTTGTCCACTTATTTCCAGGCATTTGTGGCATCAGTACAAACTACTGGGGACTGAGTACATGCGGGAAACGAACCTGTGGGGCACCTATGATGTTGAATATTACTTATTCTTTTATTATTAACTGGCCTTAGCCCTTTAAGAATAATTTTTAATCAGCTGGAGAACACCTTTAATGCCAACCATAACAGCAACAAAACTATCCCAGATTAGCAACTTGTATATTAAAGGGGCTGTCCGGTCGAAACCGATAAGTTTGCAGTGACTGAAAACTTATGAATCCCCCAGCGCACGCACTGTGCGTTGCGGAGATTCGCCAGTTTCAGACCAAGGACAGGAGGGTATGCATGACTTATACAAGACCTCAGGTTGGACCTCATAGAATCATTATTTTTGCCAGGAGAAGTCCGTGTCCATTACGAACCAAAAACTTTCCAGTTCGCTCATTTCTAATAATCCCATGAGGAAATAAAAAATAAAGTGAAACATAATAAAAATTTGTTAAAAAAATATATGTTTATATAAAAACAAACAATCTACAATTTGTAATAACCTAGTTTTCCCCACACAAAAATAAAGAAAAACTAAGCATATTTGGCATTGTCATATCTAAAGGAATCCATTCTGTTAAAATATATAATTATATACAATGCATAAAAAAACACATTGAAATGCCAGAATTAACATTTTTCATTTGCCATACCTTGTCCAAAAGGTAGTTCAAAAATTGTACCAATAAAAATGACTTTTCGCCACCCAAAAAAACAAGCCCTCACACAACTCCATTGAGAAAAAATGTAATAAGTTAAGGATTTTGGAAAAAAATTGACACAAACACATTTCTTATCTTACAAAATTCAGATTTTTTTAAAGGCACTAAAACAATTTTTAAAAAATCTATACGTTTTGCATTGGTGTAATCGGTCTGATCTGAAAAATTATGTTCCTGGGTCAATAGAGTTGCACACTTTTTAACATTACATCTCATTTGGAATGTTTTTTCAATTTTTCAGAACATTATATGGTAAAATGAACAGTGTCCTTCCAAACTGAAACAAGGCCTTGTATAGCTACAATGATCGAAAAGTTAAAAAAAAGGTAAAGAATCTTGGCAAAAAGGAGGAAAGGTCAAAAACAAAAACTGGCTTTGTCATTACGAGGCTAAAATGATTAAAAATTAGAATTATAAAAAATAAAAGAATAAAAATGAAACAGGACAAAAGACAAAGAAAATACAAAAAAGACAACTAAAAAACAAAAGACAAACAAATGTCAAAAGACAAAACAAAACAAGAAAACACCAAAAGACAAAGAACAAATTGCTTTATATAAGAAGCAAACATGTCCGGATACACATAACCCTCGAGTTCAAGTTTTTAGTTCAGGATCTTGGGATGCAAAACCCCTACTTTTTAGACTTTTATTGAAATTTTACAAACTTTTTTATTATGCAGATGCTTAGTAGATTTTTTTATGTATACTTTTATATGATTTATTTTATACTTGTTTTTTACTTATCATCATTACCTGTTTGATAGTTAATATAGAGGGTGTGGGATTTTTTTCCCGATCCCCTGCCACATCCTACTCTTTTTCCTCTGCGCCTGGCTGGCGTCACTGTGGCAACTCTGACACGGGATGCTCTGCCATCCATTTGTCACCAATTGTCCCCGTTTTGTTTTGCCTTGTGTGTGTGCGCTCAGTTGTGTCAGGGGAGGTGAGCTGAGCAATAGGGGTCGGCTTAATAGGCTGGGGATCCCTACTGTGGGGAAACTGGGAACTGTCTATAGGGAGATCTTTGGGCCTCCGCTAGTGACTTAATCTGCCGGTCTCCCTCCGGGCTGGTGGGAGGAAGCATTACATCAATGCAATCTCGACTCAACACAACATTATTATTTCAGCTTTCTCCGACAGATGCATTGCTTATGGACCGCTACTTTCCCTTTTTTTGGGGGGCCTATTTTGTCTGGCTCGCTGATAAAAAATAAGATTATCGGAGAACATTTGCGGCTTCTTCTGAATTCCAAACCCTTTGGAAGCAATCAAATTAAGTATCTCTGGGGAAATAAATGATAAAGTCGTTTACCACAATCCTAGTTTTTCGTTAGAATTATTTTTTTTTGTCCTCGAGAAGTTGAAAGTCAGAGTTTAATTACGGTATTACGTGGAGAACTGATATATGTTCTGTTACAGTGTGTGGGGCGTTCACAGCACATAAAACACATTTTTACAAAGGTAAATATATTTCGCATAAGAGCAGATTTTTCTTTCAGTGTTTTTGCTGCAGATGCAAATTTTTGCAGAGTTTTCTTCACACTTTTAAATCATCTATTGAAAATATTAGCTGCCCAGTAATTACATCATAGGAATTATGGTGTCACAGTTTTTTTTTTAATTTCATTAGAACAGGTTTCTTTTTTAAAATTTGACAAAAATTAGGACATTTTCTAAAAGACAGAAATAAGTATTAGTTCTTAACCCCCCCTCAAACCGTGCAGGCGTGTTAGAGTTCCCAACGGTATCGGCTGTTACGTCACATCTTAAGGCCGGGATCACACGTATGAGTCTCGCATCTCAATGCGCGGCACTGCCGCCGGCACTCGGACCGGAGTGTGTGGCTGCATAGAGACACTTGCAGCCGCACACTCTGGTCCCGAGTGCCGGTGGCAGTGCCGCATATTGAGATGCGAGACTCATGCTAGTTTCTCGCACGTGTGATTCGGGCCTAAGTCGGGGATTGGCTGCAGCGGTCAGGTGACTGTGGATGGATGGGACGTCATCACTTCTGGTGCAAACAAACACTACTGGTGCAGTGGCCTGAAAATGGTGGAGGATCCTAGAAATTTTCAAAGTGAATTTCCCTATTTTATTTAGAACGTTTCCTATAATTTGCCCAATTTTAAACAAATTCCAGAAAACCCCTTTAAGAATTCAAGTGTTTTTAATGGGGAGAGAGAAGAAAACTTCCGCTAGACATTTCTCAGCTTATCTTCCCTGAAAGGAAGAGGATTACGCAATGAAATGACAACTGCCAAATCTTTTTCTCGCTCAACATCATCTGTTGGGAAAGAATTGGAGTCCTCACCGAAAACATTGGGTTGGGCTGACTTTTTTCTAATATATATTCCGGTCGAATCGGAATTGTAGGGGAGAGCAAATTTCTGCAGTGTGCAAATGCCGGCTTCATATCTAAGACATCAGCTCCCCCATGATCAGTAGGGCATCTCTGATTCAACTGCGCAGGCGCAAGACTTCAAGCACTGTGTGGATGGCGAAGAAGACGTCACCCACTTCCATAGGGACAGAAGGGGCGGCGAATGCCAGGACTCAGACGGTCTTGAGTTCAGCCACCTCAAGACTAGTTTGTCTTTGGCTGGGAGGCAGCGTTCTGCATCAGCATCTACCTACATTGAAGATGACAGAATGAAAACAAAAAACTGCAGGTATAGCTGCCATCCTACAGGTTGTGTAACCCACCAACCTATGGTACATAAAAAAGCAAAGAAAGTGGGCAGCACTCAATAGCAAATTCCAGGCAAAAACGCTGGAGTCCTAATTTGACCATGTGAACAGGAGGCAAAAAGCAAGTGAACTTTTGTCATTCGATAAAGGCTCACTTGGTCTTGAGCTGAAACATTGCCTCCTGTTCACATAAAGGATAGATAGATAGATATGGGATAGATAGATAGATAGATAGATAGATAGATAGATAGATAGATGGGTAGATAGATAGATATTGGGTAGATAGATAGATATTGGGTAGATAGATAGATATTGGGTAGATAGATAGATATTGGGTAGATAGATAGATATTGGGTAGATAGATAGATAGATAGATAGATAGATAGATAGATAGATATGAGGTAGATAGATAGATAGATATGAGGTAGATAGATAGATAGATAGATAGAATACACAGATAGATAGATAGATAGATAGATAGATAGATATGAGGTAGATAGATAGATATATATTAGATAGATAGATATGGGATAGATATATATTAGATAGATAGATATATAAATAGATATGAGATAGATAGATAGATAGATAGATAGATAGATAGATAGATAGATATGGGATAGATAGATAGATAGATAGATAGATAGATATGGGATAGATAGATAGATAGATAGATAGATAGATAGATAGATAGATAGATAGAATACACAGATAGATAGATAGATATGAGGTAGATAGATAGATATTAGATGGATAGATATGGGATAGATATATATTAGATAGATAGATAGATATATAAATAGATATGAGATAGATAGATATGGGATAGCTAGATAGATAGCTAGATAGATAGATAGATATTGGGTAGATAGATGGATAGATAGATAGCAGAAAAGAAAAAGGGAACAGCACAGAGGTACTTATCTTCGGGTGCAAGGCCCCCAGAAAATCAGTCCAACGATCATCCAAGTTCTCATAGAAGTTCAAAAGAAGAGGCAGCACTCCATTATTCAGTGTAGGAAACGTGCAGGTTTTAATATACCCACATATTCTGGCAACGTTTCAGCTCACAATGAGCTTTTCTCAAGCTAGATAGATAGATAGATAGATAGATAGATAGATGATAGACAGATAGATAGATAGATATTGGGTAGATAGATAGATATGGGATAGATAGATGATAGATAGATAGATAGATAGATAGATATTGGGTAGATAGATAGATAATAGATAGATAGATAGATATGATATAGATAGATGATAGATAGATAGATAGATATGGGATAGATAGATATGGGATAGATAGATAGATAGATAGAAGATAGATAGATAGATAGATAGATAGATAGATAGATAGATAGATAGATAGATAGATAGATAGATAGATAGAAGATAGATAGATAGATAGATAGATAGATAGATAGATAGATAGATAGCTATTGGGTAGATAGATAGCTGATGATCTCCTGATTGCACTTTTCCAGCTCGTGCCCCTCTTTGCTCGCAGATAATTATACTTTCTGCACAGTAAGGAAACAATATGAGGTTGGATGGAGGATGCTCTCTGGCAGACGCACGTAATCAGCTTTCACAGATCAAGGCAGCTGTCCTCGTCTGGCACTGTATCTGCAGCCACATGGTCCAAACTGATGAGGCACAGACCTAATGGGCAGATGGCACCAGGGTGTGTGGGAATTCCTCCTACTAACGGAAACTCATCCTAACTCTCCCCTAATGGGACATCTGCTCCTTCCTATCTGGTGGCGCAGGCTAGGCGCTGGGTTATCTCACGGAGGAGAGGATGCTCACATTAAGCCTGGAATTTCATCTTCCTTATAATTTGGGTGCAAAGTATTAGAGTTATTGCAGTTGATTTTCCATTCTATTTTTCCCCAAAGAAAATCTGCGCATTAGGGAACCAGTGTAATGCGCAGGAAAGAAAATCTGCAGCGAAGATTGGACATTACTTTATGCAGAGGATTTTCACTGCATGAGAATCCACAGAAAAATCCATACCATTTATAGAAAATGAATAGAATATCAACCAAGTCCATTACAGGAACAGAAAAGTGAAAATAATGCAACAAATGATCCGTCACAAGCGGCCACTAACGCTGCCAGACTCCAGCTTGGTTTGGGCAGCATGAATCTGCGGTCAGGTTCCCTTTAACTATAAAGGAGTCCTTTATGCTTTATAATTTGTAAAGCGCTGCAGAATATGTTGGCGCTATATAAATAAAATTATTATTATTATTATTATTATTCTGTGACATGTCCAGCATTTCACTATTCTATTCCGGCATTTTTATAAAGTGGTTGTCCATGGAGTGAAATTATTGTTTTTTTAAAATGTTGTAAATTAATTAAACAAATATAAAAATCTAACTTCACACATCCTATCTTCTCATTTTATGATGCTCCTTTATCCCCTAACGGTTTCTACTATTGGATTCAGAGATGAAGCTTTACCAAGGAGACATGTGACTGATGCAGTAAGGACCCCTGACGGTCTCTAATTCTGGAAACCGAGATGAAGCCTTGCCAAGGGGACATGCAACAATTGGAATAAGGGCCACTGATGGTCTCTTCTTGCTGCAGAGATGAAGTCTTACCAAGAGGACATGTGACTGCTGTACTAAGGACCCCTGATGGTCTCTACTTCTGGCTACAGAGATGAAGCCTTGCCAAAGGGACATGTGACCACTGCAGGAATGGCCACTGATGGTTTCTTCTTGCTACAGTGATGAAGCCTTGACAGAAGACAAATTACAACTGCAATAAGGGTCACTGATGCTCTCCTCTTACTACATAGATGAAGCTTTGCCAAGGGGACATGTGACTGCTGCTGTAACGACCATTAACGGTCTCTACTTCTGGCTACAGAGATAAAGCCTTGCTAATAGAACATGTAACCACTGTAGTTTTGATCACTGATGGTCTCTTTTTGCAACAGAGATGAAGACTTGCCAGAAGACACACTGTAATAAGGACCCTGATGGTCTCTACTTCTGGCTGCAGAAATGAAGCCTTACCAAAGGAACATGTAACCACTGCAGCAAGGTCCCCAGATGGTCTCTATTTATGGCTTCAGAGATGAAGCCTTACCAAGGAGGCATGTGACCGCTGAAGTAACGACCACTGATGGTCTCTATTTCTGGCTACAGAGATGAAGTCTTGTCAAAGGGACATGTGACTGCTGTAGTAAGGACCCCTGAGGGTCTCTACTTCTGGCTACAGAGATATAGCCTTGCCAGAAGACATATCACCATTGTGGTAAGGAACATTGCTGGTCTCTACTTCTGGCTTCAGAGATGAAGCCTCACCAAGGCGTGTCTGTGTGCGCGGGGGGTCTGTACGGGCCTCTTGGGGGCCTGTACGGGCCTCTTGGGGGCCTGTATGTGCCTCTCAGGGGTCTGTGCAGGCCTGCCGGGGCCTGTACGGGCCTCTCGGGGTCTGTGCAGGCCTGCTAGGGCCTGTATGGGCCTCTCAGGGGTCTGTGCGGGCCTGCTGGGGCCTGTACGGGCCTCTTGAGGTCTGTGCAGGCCTGCCAGGGCCTCTCAGGGGTCTGTGTGGGCCTGCCTGGGCCTGTACGGGCCTCTTGGGAGTCTGTGCGGGCCTGCAGGGGGTCTGGACGGGCCTCTCGGGGGTCTGTGCGGGCTGCCGGGGGCCTGTGCGGGTGTGTGCGGGCATCGGGCTATGCCTTCTACAATGACAGTGATTGACACATTAGCCAATGATGGGCAAATATTTGTAGCCTGGGAAGGGGGTTATAACCATGGCCCCTCCCAGGCTATAAATATCTGCCGGCAGCTGTCTGCGTAGCCTTTACTGGCTATTAAAATAGGGGGACCCCCAAAAAAATTGACGTTGGGTTTCCCTATATTTTATAGCTAGAAAGGCTACGCAGACAACTGCAGGCTGATATTCATAGCCTAGAGAGGGGCCATGGATATTGGCCCCCCCGGATACAAATACCAGCCCGCAGCTGCCCCAGAGATGGCACATCTGTAAGATGCGCCAATTCCGGCACTTAGCCCCTCTCTTCCCACTCCCATGTAGCGGTGGGATATGGGGTAATAAGGGGTTAATGTTACCTTGCTATTGTAAGGTAACATTAAGCCGGGTTAATAATGGAGAGGCGTCAATAAGACGCCTATCCATTATTAATCCTAGAGTAGTGAAATGGTTAAAAGCAAAATAAAGATGCAGCCAGAAAAAAGTATTTTATTATTCTTAATTTAACCATACTTACCATACTTCAGCGCCTGCAAAAAACGTAAAATAATAAACCGTATACTACCTGTCCGCCGTAGTCCAATTAATAACGAGTGTCCCATGACGATCTCCCGTATAGAACAGTGACATTGGGTGATGTGCTGTCTTTCACTTGTGGATTGAAAAACCATATTGTATTCGCCTAGGAGAATTCATTCATTTTATTATCTATTTGGCATGTCAAATTTTGCCTTGCGCAGGCGTGTACTATGGAGGACAGAGAATGAACTTCAATCCAATATTGCAGCCAGCATGCAGCCAGCGGGTAAGGAAAGGGTGAATCAAACACCCAAAAACCCCGCCTCCATGGCTGAAGATTGTTCCCTCCAAATTCAGGTGACAGTGTCCCTTTAAGCCTGCAGTCAGTCTGTGTGAGTACAGACTTGTGAATCCTCACATTGCGCACAGTGCACGCTGTCAGGATTCCCTGGTGCCGACGCTGGGTCGTCATGTAACCGCAAGAATTTTATTTGCATACTTCCTGCCACATTCCAACTAGGTTCGATGTCCAAAAAATGTCATTTCCGAAGTTCTGCCATTTTTTGCTTTACAGTATCTACCTTTTGTTAGATCAAACATTTATGTTTATTTTTTTAACTCTTTAAATTATTTATTTTCAAACTGAAGAAGGCAGGAGATTCATTTTTTTAATATATTTTTAAAAATAAGTTTAGCCTGCGATAAAACTGTGTTCAATTGTTTTTATATACTACAGCACCTGGTATTACAGTACATCGAACAAGCAGTCAAGGTTTGATTGCAGGTTGAAGTCTCCTGGGAGGACTAAAAAATGTTTCTTAAAAAATAAAGTAAATATATAATAATAATCTTTTTATAGCGCTAACATATTCTGCAGTGCTTTACAGGTTGCACACAATATCATTGCTGTCCCCGTTGAGACTCACAATCTAAATTCCCTATGTCTTTGGAATGTGGGAGGAAACCGGAGTCCCTGGAGGAAACCCACGCAAACACAGAGAGAACATACAAACTCCTTGCAGATGTTGTCCTTGGTGGGGTTTGAACCCAGGACTCCACCGCTGCAAGGCTGCTGTGCTAACCACTGCGCCACCGTGCTGCCCATATATATATATATATATAATGTAAGGCACCGGCTTTCACAACAGTGCAGTAAATAGGCAGTGACCCAGGTTAGTCCAACCTAAAAACGTCATTATTTTGGCAGCTTACAAAACTATCTCAAACTTTATCCCCCTTTTTGAAGCCAAATTGTCCATAACAGTCTGTATCAAATCCGTTGATGTGGGTGACTGAACCACCGTATCACTTTTGGGTGCGTCAATAGCATTGCATTCTCTGTCCTGTGTTCAATCTCATAAAGACCTGCTGTCTTCACAGAGCCTCTTGCTCTTGTGCTTGTAAACCAAACACTGACACACCCAAACCTCAACTAAAAGTTTAAATGGGAATCGTGGACATGGGCCACTTCCAAGACCAAGTCTGTTAACAGTAAACAAATTTACAATGACAGACTGGTACAGAGGGGAGAGGACCCTGTTCTTGCAGACTTACATAATAATGGGATAATGGGGAAGAGACAGGAGGTCGGTGTGCTGCAGCACTGGTGGTCGTAAGGCGGCAGCTCGGGTGGATGGTGAGGAGGCAGTTCTGGCGGTGGTGACGCGGAAGCTCGGGTGGTTGGTGACGTGGCAGCTCGGGTGGTTGGTGAGGCGACAGCTCGGGTGGTTGGTGAGGTGGAAGAATGGTTATTGCAGGCTGTAGGCTTTCCTGAAGAGATGGGTTTTCAGGTTCCGTCTGAAGTATCCGAGGGTGGTGGATAATCGGACGTGTTGAGGCGTGGCATTCCAGATGGGGGATATTCGGGAGAAATCTTGGAGGCGGTTGTGTGAGGAACGAATAAGTGTGGAGGAGAGTAGGAGGTCTTGGGAGGATCGAAGATTATGTGAGGGAAGATAGTAGGAGATTAGTTCAGAGATATAGGGAGGGGACAGGTTGTGGATGGCTTTGTAGATCAGTGTTAGTAGTTAGAACTGGATTCGTTGGGGAATTGGGAGCCAGTGGAGGGATTTGCAGAGGGGTGAAGCAGGGGAGTAGTGAGGAGAGAGGTGGATTAACCGAGCAGCAGAGTTGAGGACAGACTTGAGTGGTGCAAGGGAGTTAGCAGGGAGGCTACAGAGGAGGGTGTTGCAGTAATCGAGGCGGGAGATGATGAGGGCATGCACAAGAGTTTTAGTAGATTGTGGGCTGAGGAAGGGACGGATTCTGGCAATATTTTTGAGTTGGAGGTGACAGTAGGTGACAGTAGGTGGCAACAGTTTGGACATGCGTTTTGTTGGACAGGGCAGAATTGAGAGTTACCCAGAGGCAGCGGATTTCAGGTACAGGAGAGAGCATGATGCCGTTTACGTTAATAGATAGATCAGGTAGGGGGGATACGCGAGATGGGGAAAGATGATGAGTTCGGTTGTGTCTATGGAGCGCCCCCAGACACAGGGCCACAGGTTACTCGGTACCGGTCCTCTCTGTCTCAGTTCTGGGGTTCTGGGGTTGTCACGGTGGCTGGACCCGGTCCATAACCCTGCCAAGGGGCGTCCAACAAAAGGAGTGATGGTAGTCTGTCAAGGGTTCGTGACGCCACCTGTGGTGTTCGGTTAGGGTGACCGACGCTGCTTAGGGGTCCGCTGGGGTGATGGAATAGCAGCTAGATGGTGTACCTTCCCAGGTGAAGTGTGTCCCCAGGGCTTCCCAATAATATAGATGGTGATGGTGTGAGGTGCAGTCAATAAGGAGAACACAAGGTTACAGTCTCTTTACTGAAGACTTCAGGATCCTCAATCCAGAGCACGATTAACAGGGCTGTCTGAGACCGGCCGGTCCGAAGGCACATCCAGAGTTCCCTTTGCAGGTGGAAATCGTGACCTACCACTAACGCCTGTGTGTTGTAGTGCTTCCCTGCTGAGCATTCTGGATAGTCCTCACAACTTCTGTTCTCGTTCATTCCAGTTCTTTCTAGTTCTTTCTATTCTCCGTCCCCCAGGTTTGTTATGGCTAGGATGCACCCGTTTGACGGGAAGGCTCGGAGCTCTTCCGGGACCCTAGAGATGCCCCTCTCCACGCGTTGCCCCCTATGTCTGCTTAGGCGATGTAAGGTAGACAGCCAACCTATAATTAACTGTCCTGCGGTATTTGAAGTAAGGCATAAAGTCAATTACTTCCTCGGTGTTCCGGGCACCGGCTACGCGCCTCAGTAGGATGTTGCCGTTCTCCGGGCACGACTCCTACTGGCTCTCCTTTGTGCTTTGATCTCGTTTCTCACTTTCCACAATATCCTTCGCTTCGTGTCCTTTCTTTGGATTCCGCCGCAGATAGCGCAGGCGCGGCTCTGTAATGTTCTATCCTTGTCGCTAGGTGCCTGCCAGGTTCCCACGCCTGACAGGGACCCCCCTGAATCTTCCCCCCGCAACACCCCCTGCCACGGGATGTTGCCTGAACAAAACTCAGTCAGCTTCTCCCTAACTTCCTATCCAACCCCTAGTTTTACCAGTGTGAGGAGTGGCCTAATAAATAAAACGCTTTGCTTCCCCTAGTGGCCGGAGTGTGAAGTATAATGTGTGCTCGTGATACCTGGTTAGATGAACTCCTTTAGTGCCATCAGACGTACCATCACTCCCCTTAGCGGCAGAGCGACATTACTGCAACGACCAGGTCTCTGGGGCGCTGCATCTACATTGAGTTTTAGGAAGCGAGAGTTGAAGGAGGAGGATATGGCTGACAGACACTCTGGGATTCTTGACAGAAGAGAGGCGACATCTGAGCCAGAGAGGCAGATCTGAGTGTCGTCCGCATATAGGTGGTACTGGAAGCCATGGGACTTTATGAGTTTTCCTAGGCCAAGGGTATAGATGGAAAAACGTAGAGACCCAAGGACAGAGCCTTGAGGGACTCCAACAAAGAGGGGGCGGGGTGAGGAGGTAGTGTGGGAGTGGGAAACGCTAAATGTGCAGTCGGAAAGGTATGAGGCAATTCAGGACAGGGCAAGGCCTTTGATGCCAAGGGAAGAAAGAATCTGTAGCAGTAGGCAGTGGTTGACTGTGTAGAAAGCAGAGGACAGGTCGAGAAGGAGGAGGATGGAGAACTATCTGTTAAGCTTTGGCTGTAAGTCATTAGTAATTTTGGTCAGAGCAGTTTCGGTGGAGTGGTGGGGGCGGAAGCCAGATTGGAGGTTGTCAAGGAGAGAGTTAGATGAGAGGTGGGAGGAAAGTTGACCATGGACATGCTGCTCAAGGAGTTTGGAAGCAAACGGGAGCAGTGATATGGGGCGATACCTGGGCTGTTGTGAATTCTGTTGTCTGTTGTCGAACTCCCTCCTGTGGTCGTGAATGGTACTTCGGCGAGTTCTGTCCATGGACTCCCTCTGGTGGCTGTGAGTAGAGCTGCTGCTTCTGAGGTTCCTTACACAGGTGACGTGGTTTATCCTTTGGTTGGCTGCTCTATTTAACTCCACTCAGATCGTTACTCCATGCCAGCTGTCAATGTTCCTGCATTGGTTCAGTTCGCTCTTGGATCTTTCTGGTGACCTGTCTACTCCAGCAGAAGCTAAGTTCCTGCTTGTTATTATTTGTTCATTGTTTCCTTGTCCAGCTGCATATTATGATTTTGCCTTGCTAGCTGGAAGCTCTGGGATGCAGAGTGGCATCTCCGCACCGTTAGCCGGTGCGGAGGTCTTTTTGTACACTCTGTGTGGTCTTTTGTAGTTTTTTGTGCTGACCGCAAAGATACCTTTCCTATCCTCTGCGTTTGTGACTTTCATCTTTACTCACAGTCAATATATGTGGGGGGCTGCCTTTTCCTTTGGGGAATTTCTCTGAGGCAAGGTAGACTTTATTTTCTTTCTCTAGGGCTAGCTAGCTCTTAGGCTGTGAAGAGGCGTCTAGGGAGAGTCAGGAACGCTCCACGGCTATTTCTAGTTGCGTGATAGGATTAGGGGTTGCGGTCAGCAGAGCTCCCACATCCCAGAGCTTGTCCTGTGTGAGTTTAACTATCAGGTCGTGCCGGGTGCTCCTAACCACCAGGTCCATAACACTGGGCGTAGCAGTTGGGTCAAGGTTAGCTTTTTTGAGGATGGGTGTGATGGTGGCATGTTTGAAGGCAGAGGGCAAAGTACCAGAACATAGCGATAGGTTGAAGAGATGGGTTAGGGCTGTAATGAGCGTGTTAGTGAGGTTGGGGAGCAGGTGGGAAGGGATGGGGTCAAGTGCACATGTGGTGAGGTGTGATTTGGAAAGGAGGTGAGTAAGTTCTCCTTCAGTGATTTTGGAGAGGGAAGCTATTGTGGAAGGGCAGAGGTCTAGTATATGGAGTGGTTTGGATGGTGGAACAGTAAAGGTTTGCCTTGTTTGGTCGATCTTGTTTTTGAAGTAGGTGGCAAAGTTCTCGGAAGAGATGAGGGGGTTGGAGGTGGCAGTGGTGGGTGGAGGAGAGAGTTAAATGTGCTGAACAGTTGTTTTGGGTTGTAGGATAGTGAACATACAAGGTTAGTTAAATAGGTCTTTTTAGCAGAAGTGAGGGCTAGTTTGAAGGCAAATGTAGCTTGTTTGAAAGCGGTGAAGTCGTCTGGCAGGCGTGTTTTTTTCCAACGCCGCTCCGCGACCCTGGAGGCTTGTCGGAGTTTTTTGGTGAGGTTGTTATGCCAGGGTTGCCTAGTGATTTGTCACACTTTGCCATGCATGAGAGGGGTGACTGAGTCTACTGTATGGCTGATGTGAGGGTGGAGTTTTGGAAAGCGGTGGCACTATCCGTGTCATGGAGTGAAGATATGGAGGGCAGGGGTAGAAGAGAGTCTGAGAGTCTGTGAATGTCTAGGTGTGCAAGGTTTCTGTGAGGATGTGGTGCTGGCTGGACATGGGGGGCGGGTGAGGAGGACAAGGAAGAGAAGGTGAGTAGATGGTGGTCTGATAGGGGGAAGGGAGAGGTTGTGAGATTAGATAAGGAACCGAGGTGGCTGAAGATGAGGTCTAGTGTATGTCCATCTGTGTGGGTAGCTGTGGAGGACTACTGAGTAAAGGTACCGTCACACTCAGCGACGCTGCAGCGATATAGACAACGAGCCGATTGCTGCAGCGTCGCTGTTTAGGTCGCTGTAGAGACGTCAAACACAGCAGCTCCAGAACGATGCAGGAGCGATCCTGTGACGTAACGGCGACTCACTTATCGTTGTAGCTGGTTGTTAGCTCCATGTAAAACATTGCAGGCATCGTTGCTTTTGCTGGCAAACACGACGATACACGCCGACCTGACGACCAAGTAAAGTTCTGGACTTCTAGCTACGACCAACGATATCACAGCGGGATCCAGATCGCTGCTGCGTGCCAAACACAACGAGATCGCTATCCAGGACACTGCAACGCCACGGATCATTGTCGTTCTCGTTCTAAAGTTGCTGAGTGTGACGGTACCTTTAGTCCAAAGGATGAGGTAAGGGCCAGGAGCTTGGAGGCTGCTGGCTGGTGGGTGTCAGTAGGGATATTAAATAAAATACAAGTGACTAGCACACTCCAAAAGTGTTGTGATGCAAAGTGGGGGTTTTATTTACATACAGTATTTACAAACGTTTCGGTCGTTACTGGACTCGTTAGTGGAGCCTGCACTTGCGGTGGACACCGCGTGCTTCCTGTTGCTGATGAGGCGGATAGTGCGCACTATTCTTGCAGCCCAGACTGGCGGTATATACCGTGTGGCCCCTGCTTCATTCAGCAGTTTGTGCCTACCCCTTGAGCACTATTTTGCAGCCCATACTGGCGGTACATACCACGTGCCTCCTGCTTCATTCCGCAGATAGTGTCAGTCCGTGACACACTACCCTATCTCAGTAGCTTGTTTCTACCTCATGCGCACTATTTTGCAGCCCATACTGGCAGTACATTCCACGTGGCTCCTGCTCTATCCAGCAGTTAGTGTCACTTGTGACACACCATTGTATCTCTGCGGCTTGTGCCTACCCCGCGACCTATATGTCTTCAGGCTTCTTATTGATGCAATCTAACTTTGCTACTCGGGGCTTCTCTAAGCATACTAGTATATTAGTACACTGATGAAGGTCCAGTAACGACCGAAACGTTTGTGAATACTGTATGTAAATAAAACCCCCACTTTGCATCACAACACTTTTGGAGTGTGCTAGTCACTTGTATTTTACATAAAGGCTTGGGAACCTATGACCGTGCACCTCCTCCTTTTGGCTGTGCTGAAGATTTTCTATATAAGTAGGGATATTAAAGTCACCCATCATGGCCAAAAGTATTGACACCCCTGCAAGTCTGTCAGATAATACTCATTTTCTTCCTGAAAATGATCGTAAATACAAATTATTTGGTATTATTATCTTCATTTAATTTGTCTTAAATGAAAAAACACAAAAAGGATTGTCCTAAAGCCAAATTGGATATAATTCCACACCAAACATAAAAAAGGGGGTGGACAAAAGTATTGGCACTGTTTGAAAAATCATGTGATGCTTCTCTAATTTGTGTAATTAACAGCACCTGTAACTTACCTGTGGCACCTAACAGGTGTTGGCAATAACTAAATCACACTTGCAGCCAGTTGACATGGATTAAAGTTGACTCAACCTCTGTCCTGTGTCCTTGTGTGTACCACATTGAGCATGGAGAAAAGAAAGAAGACCAAAGAACTGTCTGAGGACTTGAGAAACCAAATTGTGAGGAAGCATGAGCAATCTCAAGGCTACAAGTCCATCTCCAAAGACCTGAATGTTCCTGTGTCTACCGTGCGCAGTGTCATCAAGAAGTTTAAAGCCCATGGCACTGTGGCTAACCTCCCTAGATGTGGACGGAAAAGAAAAATTGACAAGAGACTTCAACGCAAGATTGTGCGGATGTTGGATAAAGAACCTCAACTCCTATAGGACTAAAACATAACTTTTACTAGACCAATTAAAATAAGTACAAAAAGTGCAAGGTGCAGACTAACAGACAAACAAACACATGTGAGCTGCGCTGTAGATATAACTCAGAGAGTCTCAAAACAACACCAATCGCAGCATACAAAATATCCTCTAAAATAATCCAGAACGCCCCCAGGCGCGGATTAGAGGACCCAATAGGCTTAAGTCACGGGTATATGACACCCCTCTCTCTGTCCGCACTTTATAGGGTAAAGGGAACTAGATACACTGATACCCCATATACAAAGTGCTATGGACCGGGGTTACGAACAGTAAACACTCTGTAGCATCACATACTGGCTTAACAGCCTACCACTCGCGTGTTACCCTAATGAGAGTGCCTGTCCAATGATAGTAAGACTGGTAATAGAAAATACAGAACGGTCTCACCCGCCCGGAACCGTATATTAATTCCTTGTTCGGTACTCCATCTGGCGGTGGACACTATCCCCTCCTCTCCCGACGCGTTTCGGTAAATCCTCATCAGGGGGTGATTACGGGGTTCCTTGCATGTGCATCATCCAGCCGACGCCAACATCCGTGTGGATAAAGTTCAAGCTGCCCTGCAGTCCGAGGGTACAAAGTGTCAACCCGTAGTATCCGTCGGCGTCTGAATGAAAAGGGACTGTATGGTAGGAGAAATGATCAATGTTTTGCTTTTTGCTTCATTCTCTTTTGTGTTTTTTCATTTAAGACAAATTAAATGAAGATAATAATACCAAAGAATTTGTGATTGCAATCATTTTCAGGAAGAAACTAAGTATTATCTGACAGAATTGCAGGGGTGTCAATACTTTTGGCCATGACTGTATACCAGATATATGGTACATGTATGTTACATGTGGAGAAGGGGTTCAGCTCGGCATATTACTAAAAAGGTGAATAAGCGGGAGGGTATTTTATAAGTTTCCGCATTTTATCTTCAATGTCTTCTAGAAACATTACTCATTGCATTAAAAAAATGCAAAAATAGAAAAAAAAAATAAAAGCCATTTCACACTTCATTTGTCATAGCCGGAAACAATCATATTAATCCGGGCACGGCGATCTCTCCGGGTACCCCCCTCCACTTTTCCCAATACTTTCATAATAAGATGGTGAAAAATGTCAAACTAGAGCTGGGTTCTTTCCTCCGAGAGCCATATCCCGGCCTGGGATTATGATAATCTTGCATTCTTTTGCAAATCCGTCAGGAAAGTCAGTTCCTGGAATGTGGGTGTCATAGTGGGGTAATGTCAAATAACTATTTATCTAATAAGTGACTATCATATATGATATAATATATGGGGTCGAACATCAACAAGTTTCGAATTTTGGCGCTGTGAAGAATGATCATCGCCTGCCTTGTGGGAGTCCCAGCTGATCGTACTGCTGGGACTCTTCCCAATCAGCTGATCACAATAAAGGACCTGTAATATTTGGGTTCTTCATCTTCCTAAAGTGGAACGTGCAGTCAGGATATGCTGGGAGTTGTAGTTTTGCAGCAACCAGAGAGTAACAGGTTGGAGATCACTGTCTTATGGTACGGATTTGGCATTCCCTTTATCAAAAAGTAGAACTTTTCTTAATTTTTTTCCCCAGAAACAGCTGTGCTGTGACCGGCATTGTAGCTCTCCCTTGAATTCTGCAATATCAACCACAACCTATGGACAAAAGTGGCACTGTTTCAAGAAGTATACCACTCACACAAGTCAATGGACAAGTCACCCATCTATGTAGTTTTGGAACTCATCTATCAGGGTAGCTCATGGTGCCTTATCATGCACGGGCATTTAAAAATGGACTACTGGAGGTAGATTTGTCCTTTAAATTTTCTGCCACCATTGGGGACCATTTTAATTTTTTCATACTTAAATGCATGAATTTTTGGCAAAAATCATTTTTGCAACCCGGTTTCATTAAAAATGTTACACCGTTTGCCTTTTGTAGTATTGGTGTTGCACTGTCTATTGCTGGCTAAAGAATGAGTTTACTAAGGATCAGTCAGTGAGCTCATTCTGACTGCCCAATTAGAGTGTTTGTGATGCTTTTATCAATTTGTTTAGCTCCTCTCACCTGATATGACAACAGACAGTGGCGGATTATAATGAGGTCAATCTTGGCAGTAGCCCAGGGCCCAGTGGTGTGGGGGGGCCCTGAGCAACCGCTCAGATTGACCGCCGCCAACAGGGCATTACTGCCCTGACTGGCATATGGGCCCGGTGGGCAGAGGGGGCCCGCATCAGGCCCTGTCTCATCTGCTCACCGGGCCCCTACCGGCGCTGCGGCAGTTTAATGCTATTGACGTGCGGGCGCGCGCCCGCACGTCAATAGTTAACAGCCGCCAGCCAATTGGAGGCTGGCAGCTGAAGTCAGCGTGCAGCGTGCACTCTGATGTCATTGTCAACGACGAGTGCGCGCTGCTGGAGGGAGCTTCGCCGAAGGAGCGCGGACAGGTGAGGAGAACTAGGTTTTTTTTTTATTGCGAACAGCAATCCGGGGGGGCCCGGGCCAGAATGCTGGACACACTGGGGGCAATATGCTGGACACGACTGGGGGCAATATGCTGGACACACTGGGGGCAGAGATGCTGGACACGCTGGGGGCAGAGATGCTGGACACGCTGGGGGCAGAGATGCTGGACACGCTGGGGGCAGGATGCTGGACACGCTGGGGGCAATATGCTGGAGACACTGGGGGCAGATTGCTGGACAGACTGGGGGCAGGATGCTGGACACACTGTCTGGGGGCAATATGCTGGACACACTGGGGGCAGGATGCTGGGCACACTGGGGGCAGGATGCTGGGCACACTGGGGGCAGGATGCTGGACACACTGGGGGCAGGATGCTGGACACACTGGGGGCAGGATGCTGGACACACTGGGGGCAGGATGCTGGACACACTGGGGGCAGGATGCTGGACACACTGGGGGCAGGATGCTGGACACACTGGGGGCAGGATGCTGGACACACTGGGGGCAGGATGCTGGACACACTGGGGGCAGGATGCTGGACACACTGGGGGCAGGATGCTGGACACACTGGGGGCAGGATGCTGGACACACTGGGGGCAGGATGCTGGACACACTGGGGGCAGGATGCTGGACACACTGGGGGCAGGATGCTGGACACACTGGGGGCAGGATGCTGGACACACTGGGGGCAGGATGCTGGACACACTGGGGGCAGGATGCTGGACACACTGGGGGCAGGATGCTGGACACACTGGGGGCAGGATGCTGGACACACTGGGGGCAGGATGCTGGACACACTGGGGGCAGGATGCTGGACACACTGGGGGCAGGATGCTGGACACACTGGGGGCAGGATGCTGGACACACTGGGGGCAGGATGCTGGACACACTGGGGGCAGGATGCTGGACACACTGGGGGCAGGATGCTGGACACACTGGGGGCAGGATGCTGGACACACTGGGGGCAGGATGCTGGACACACTGGGGGCAGGATGCTGGACACACTGGGGGCAGGATGCTGGACACACTGGGGGCAGGATGCTGGACACACTGGGGGCAGGATGCTGGACACACTGGGGGCAGGATGCTGGACACACTGGGGGCAGGATGCTGGACACACTGGGGGCAGGATGCTGGACACACTGGGGGCAGGATGCTGGACACACTGGGGTAATGCTAGACACACTGGGGCAGATTGCTGGACACACTGGGGGGAGTATGCTGGAGACACTGAGGCAGATTGCTGGACACACTGGGGGCAGGATGCTGGAGACACTGGGGCAGATTGCTGGACACACTGTGGGCAGGATGCTAGACACACTGTCTGGGGGCAATATGCTGGACACACTGGGGGCAGGATGCTGGACACACTTGGGGCAGAATGCTGGACACACTGGGGGCAGGATGCTGGACACCCTGGGGGCAGAGATGCTGAACACACTGGGGACAGGATGCTGGACATGTAAGGAGGTGAAGCACAAGAATAGTCTGGGGCGGTTACCTTCTCGGCTCTGTGCCTGGAACCGTTGAGTTGTGCTGCAGGTTCCCCAGGGGGCAGACTAAAGGTACCGTCACACTAGACGATATCGCTAGCGATCCGTGACGTTGCAGCGTCCTCGCTAGCGATATCGTCCAGTGTGACAGGCAGCAGCGATCAGGCCCCTGCTGTGCTGTCGCTGGTCGGGGAAGAAAGTCCAGAACTTTATTTGGTCGCTGGACTCCCCGCAGACATCGCTGAATCGGCGTGTGTGACACCGATTCAGCGATGTCTTCGCTGGTAACCAGGGTAAACATCGGGTAACTAAGCGCAGGGCCGCGCTTAGTAACCCGATGTTTACCCTGGTTACCAGCGTAAAAAAACAAACAGTACATACTTACATTCAGCTGTCTGTCCCTTGCCGTCTGGTTCCTGCACTGACTGCTGGCCGCAAAGTGAAAGTGAAAGCACAGCACAGCGGTGAGTCACACAGCGGTGACTCACCGCTGTGGCTGTGCTGTGCTTTCACTTTGCGGCCAGCAGTCAGTGCAGGAACAGACGGCAAGGGACAGACAGCTGAATGTAAGTATGTACTGTTTGTTTTTTTACGCTGGTAACCAGGGTAAACATCGGGTTACTAAGCGCGGCCCTGCGCTTAGTTACCCGATGTTTACCCTGGTTACTGGGGACCTCGGGATCGTTGGTCGCTGGAGAGCGGTCTGTGTGACAGCTCTCCAGCGACCAAACAGCGACGCTGCAGCGATCCGGATCGTTGTCGGTATCGCTGCAGCGTCGCTAAGTGTGACGGTACCTTTAGAGACTGGGACAGGAAGGAAGCCGGGCAGAGAGCAAGAAAGGCACATGCGCAAGGAACTGAGCAGCGTGAGCAGCGGTCAGAGCAGGGTGCAGCTGCGCTCCGGGAGAGAGAGCTCCCGGTCAGAGGACAAATACAGGGAGATTGCCCAGAAAGACTGCATCTTGTGAGTACATGAAAGCGGACTCTGCTGTGACTGGAGAGGGGCGCTTTGAGACCCATGTAGAGACATTGGCACGTGCAGAGACTGCGACCCACTGGTACCTGCAGTATCAGTACAGAGACTGTGATTCCTGGTGATAGACTTAACAGTGCAGAGCCTCTGATTCCTGGTGAGAGACATAATAGACTGACCATCGTTTTCCCGGGATAGGCTGTGCTGTGAAAGCTAAAGACTCAGAGCCTGTGCATATCACATTAACTCCCGAAACCCCAGGCAGCGGGCTCCTAGGACAACAGAGGGACGACAAGTGCAGCTGTTTCTCGGTGCCTACGTTGGAGAAGACGACCCTTCAAGCAAGTCCTCATCAGACTGATAAGTGTTCTTTTCTCAAGAAATCTTGCTTACTTCTGTTACATTGTTTGACTCCCATATTTTTGCACTGTTTTATTGCTAGTTATTTTCCATTGCTTCCTCCCTGCGAGGAGAACCTGATTCCTGTTATTAAACCCCTCAACTGTTGGTCTGTCTGTTCCGTGGTGACATACTCAGTACCTGCATACTATTACAGACACACTGGGGCAGAATGCTGGACACACTGGGGGCAATATGCTGGAGACACTGGGGAAGATTGCTGGACACACTGGGGGCAGGATGCTGGAGACACTGGGGACAGGATGCTGGACACACTGTCTAGGGGCAATATGCTGGACACACAGGGGGCAGGATGCTGGACACACCGGGGGCAGGATGCTGGACACACCGGGGGCAGGATGCTGGACACACCGGGGGCAGGATGCTGGACACACCGGGGGCAGGATGCTGGACACACCGGGGGCAGGATGCTGGACACACCGGGGGCAGGATGCTGGACACACCGGGGGCAGGATGCTGGACACACCGGGGGCAGGATGCTGGACACACCGGGGGCAGGATGCTGGACACACCGGGGGCAGGATGCTGGACACACCGGGGGCAGGATGCTGGACACACCGGGGGCAGGATGCTGGACACACCGGGGGCAGGATGCTGGACACACCGGGGGCAGGATGCTGGACACACCGGGGGCAGGATGCTGGACACACCGGGGGCAGGATGCTGGACACACCGGGGGCAGGATGCTGGACACACCGGGGGCAGGATGCTGGACACACCGGGGGCAGGATGCTGGACACACCGGGGGCAGGATGCTGGACACACTGGGGGCAGGATGCTGGACACACTGGGGGCAGGATGCTGGACACACTGGGGGCAGGATGCTGGACACACTGGGGGCAGGATGCTGGACACACTGGGGGCAGGATGCTGGACACACTGGGGGCAGGATGCTGGACACATTGGGGGCAGGATGCTGGACACACTGGGGGCAGGATGCTGGACACACTGGGGGCAGGATGCTGGACACACTGGGGGCAGGATTCTTGACACACTGGGGGCAGGATGCTGGATACACTGGGGGAAGGATGCTGGACAAACTGGGGGCAATATGCTGGACACACTGGGGCAGAATACTGGACACACTGGGGGCAATATGCTGGAGACACTGGGGCAGATTGCTGGACACACTGGGGGCAGGATGCTGGACACATTGGAGGCAGAGATGCTGGACACATTGGAGGCAGAGATGCTGGACACATTGGAGGCAGAGATGCTGGACACATTGGAGGCAGAGATGCTGGACACATTGGAGGCAGAGATGCTGGACACATTGGGGCAGAGATGCTGGACACATTGGGGCAGAGATGCTGGACACACTGGGGGCAGGACTGGAGACAGATGGGGCAAGATTGGAGACATGGGCAGAATGTAGATACGGGGCATGATTGGAGACAAGGGGCAGAATGAAAGACATGGGGCAGGATTAGAGACAGATCTTGCAGGATCGTGGGGCAGGATGGATACGATGGAGACTGATGGGGCAGGATAGGGAGATCATATGGGGAAGGTTGGGGAGATCATATGGGGCAGAATGGATATTCATGAGGTCAGGATGGGAGAAAATATGGCTGAAGCCAGGAATGACATACACGGGGCCAAGATGGGGGATATTATTACCATAGGGGCTAATTAAGGAATATTATTACTGCAGTGATGTATTTATTTTATTTTTTGAGGACACTGTTTTAAATGGGGGGGGCGGTCCTGTTACTGTGTAGAGTGACACTATGTCGCCTCTTTTTCTTCATGTGGTGTAATGTAGAAGTTGGGAAAAATTAAGTAATGTGTTCTGCAAGTGGAGCTCGAGATAACTGTTATTTCCTGCAGAGACGAGTCCTGGCTGGATGAAGTGATGGAGGTCTGTGCTGGATGAAAGATGAAGGACTTCACCTACAAACGTCACTGGTGAGTCAGTGTTACCTATACACTGACACTATACACGGTATACTATATACAGAGCTCCTGTGTATAATGTCACCGGTAATCACTGTATTACCTCTACACAGACACTGCATACTAAGTACAGATCTCCTTGTGAATACTGGCACTTATGGTGATAGTATTGTGGTTTTTTTTTCTTCCTAACTGAAGGGTAAATTGACTAGATCAATGGATGTTTGACAGGTTATAGTTTCACACAGCAACAATTTTTCTGGAATAATCTGGTTCAGGTATATGATGACCCCGTCACATGACCGGGGGGCCCACAGTGTCTGAACAGCCTGGGGCCCTGGCTACCCTTAATCCACCCCTGACAACAGACCACATCGAAAGGAAACAAAAAGCTTGTAAAAGCCAAAAAGGTGCAACATTTTGAAAGAAACAGAACTGTTAAAAATCCCCAGAAGTGGACCACCCCTTTAAATTGTATTCCATAGAAAAAAAAGTCTGCGATAATAGTGATATGTAACTGGATAGATGGCGCTTTTGAGGTGGTACATGAAGTCTTTTTGGCCAGCGTGCAAACAAATATTGCACGGAGCGGGTAAAGTTTCCTCAGGTGACCAATGGGAATATTTTTCCTAAAAGGCCCCTTACTTATGCCAGCTCTATTCTGATGAACATCCCAGATGAAAGGAACAAATAACACATTTACACAAGCCACATAAACACGGTGTCCCAGACAGAAATCCTGCAGACACCAACTGAACGTTTCTTGCCTTAATAAAAGAAAAAATTATGCCACAGAGGACGAATGAAAAATAACAAGTAGGGCGATTATATTAATATCTTAGCTTTATTAGATCGAGGGACCCTCAGGAACCACACTTTAAAATCTCCAAAAAACAAAGCTCATGGTTGATGAAGCCACTCCAAGAACGTGGGTTATGCTGGAAAGAGAACCCCTCCAAAGAGATACACTGGCGCCTCCTGCCAGAAGGTTTATACTCAAATACTGCTATATCATACAAATGTAAGTGCTGTATAGTATCAAATATAATACTAAATAATGCTGCCATCTAATACAAAATAATGCAGCTGTACAATAAAAAATGTACAATATAAAATAAAACACCAAAAAGTGCTGCCATACAATGCCAAATAATGCTGGTATACAGTATCAAATATAATACTAAATAATGCTGCCATCTAATACTAAATAATTCTGCTGTACAATATAAAATGTACAATATAAAATATAACACCAAAAAGTGCTGCCATACAATGCCAAATAATACTACTGGACAATATGAAATATAATACTAAATAATGCTGTCAAATAATGCAAAATAAGACTGCTGTACAATATGGAATATAATACTAAATAATGCTGCCATCTAATACTAAATAATGCTGCTGTACAATATAAAATGTACAATATAAAATATAGCACCAAAAAATGCTGCCACCCAATGCCAAATAATACTACTGTACAATATAAAATATAATACCAAAAAGTGCTGCCATACAATGCCAAATAATGCTGCTGTACAGTATCAAATATAATACTAAATAATGCTGTCATCTAATAGTAAGCAATGCTGCTGTACAATATAAAGTGTATAATATAAAATATAGCACCAAAAAGTGCTGCCACCCAATGCCAAATAATACTACTGTACAATATGAAATACAATACCAATAAGTGCTGCCGAACAATGCCAAATAAGACTGCTGTACAATATGGAATATAATACTAAATAATGCTGCCATGCAATGCTAAATAATACTGCTGTATAATATTAGATATAAATATAGTACCAAAAAGTGGTGCCATACAATGACAAATAATGCTGCCATACAATACCAAATAATACTGCTATACAATATTACATATAATACCAAGTCGTGCTGTCATACAACACCAAAAAAAAATTCTGTACAATATCAAGTATAATACCAAATAATGCTGCTATGCATTAATACTTTCATACAATAATAAATAATGCTGCCATACAATACTAAATAATACTGCCATACAATACCAAATAATGCTGCCAAATAATACTAGTATTTATTCTACTATCCGCCTTTTACAGGATAGTACAATCAAATAGACATTTAATAGTAGTATTAGTAATGTGGCATTATTTAATATTGTAAGGCACAATAGACAAAATTATTTGGTATTGCATGGTAGCATAATACTACCATACAATGCCAAATAATAGTCAATTCAATGGCAAATAATGTTGCTGTACAACACCAAATGATCTAGTCATATAATACTGATATACAGCTGCTATTCAGCATCTCAATAATACTTGCTTTGCAAAAAAGAAAAAAAAAAAGAGCATGAACCGCATATCCCAAAATCATACGTTGATCTAAAGCCGCTAGGCAAAAATTAATATAACTGAATATGAGGTTTTCAGTTTAACATTCTGATCAGACTGTATGAAGCCCACTGCCCCTTCACGGCAAACCTCGTAGTGGGTCCTATCGCCCTAACGGAGCGGAGCCGTGCGGCGCCCACCGCCATAGCGGCCACGCACCAGCAGGGCGGACGACCTGTTGCCCCACAGCACCCATGCTGCAAGACTGAGTCCCCAAGACTCCAGACCGCGCCGCCCCACCAGCACAAAGCCACAGCAACAATGGCCACCACACAGCACCAACACCAAAATGAAAGGAGCATTGAAACTCACCTTCCTCCAGCTCTTCAGTGAGAGCCAAAATGGGCTAGTCCCGTTACTTTGCAGTCTCCTGCTAATTAAAATCACCTGAGCCAAATGGGAGGAGTGCTGGGAGGAGTCATGGGGGCTCAGTCTCGCAGCATGGGTGCTGTGGGGCAACAGGCCGTCCGCCCTGCTGGTGCGTGGCCGCTGTGGCGGTGGTCGCCGCACGGCTCCGCTCCGTTAGGGCGATAAGACCCACTACGAGGTTTGCCGTGAAGTGGCAGTGGGCTTCATACAGTCTGATCAGAATGTTAAACTGAAAACCTCATATTTCAGTATATAAATTTTTGCCTAGCGGCTTTAGATCAACGTATGATTTTGGGATGTGCGGTTCATGCTCTTTTTTTTTTTTTTTCCTTTTTGCAAAGCATGTTCTAGTCTTCTTCTTGGACCAGCACTCCTCCCATTTGGCACAGGTGATTTTAATTAGCAGGAGACTGCAAAGTAAGGGGTCTAGCCCATTTTGGCTCTCACTGAAGAGCTGGAGAAAGGTGAGTTTCAATGCTCCTTTCATTTTGGTGCTGGTGCTGTGTGGTGGCCATTATTGCTGTGGCTTTGTGCTGGTGGGGCGGCGCGGTCTGGAGTCATGGGGGCTCATTCTCGCAGCATGGGTGCTGTGGGGCAACAGGCCGTCCGCCCTGCTGGTGCGTGCTCTTTTTTTTTTTTTTTTCCTTATCTCAATAATACTACTGCTAAAATAATAAAGAGGTTAATGATAAAGTCCCTGGTGGTCTAGAGCAGTGTTTTTCAACCAGTGTGCCGCGGCACATGGTCGGGTGTGCCGCGGGGAACGGGAGTCAGCTGTTCTCTGTGCCGACTGTCAAGCTGACAGCCGGCACAGAGAAGCTGCAGCGCGCCGGCTCCCAGAGATCAATTGTACTCGCAGACATCTACCAGCTGCGAGTACAATTGAGGCTCTGACCGCTGGGTCAGAGCGACGCCAGCAGCGTGATCAAGTCATGTGATCACGCTGCTGACGTCACTATCCGGCGCGCAGGAGACAGAAGACACTTGGTGGTAAGTGCTCCTGTGCTGTGGAGCTGAAGACACTGAAGATTCAGCGTGGGGTGGGTTTATGGGGAGTATGTGGGGGGATTTATTAAGTGTGTGGGGGGATTTATTAAGTGTGTGGGGGGATTTATTAAGTGTGTGGGGGGATTTATTAAGTGTGTGGGGGGATTTATTAAGTGTGTGGGGGGATTTATTAAGTGTGTGGGGGGATTTATTAAGTGTGTGGGGGGATTTATTAAGTGTGTGGGGGGATTTATTAAGTGTGTGGGGGGATTTATTAAGTGTGTGTGGGGATTTATTCAGTGTGTGGGGGGATTTATTAAGTGTGTGGGGGGATTTATTAAGTGTGTGGGGGGATTTATTAAGTGTGTGGGGGGGATTTATTCAGTGTGTGGGGGGATTTATTCAGTGTGTGGGGGGATTTATTCAGTGTGTGGGGGGATTTATTCAGTGTGTGGGGGGATTTATTCAGTGTGTGGGGGGATTTATTCAGTGTGTGGGGGGATTTATTCAGTGTGTGGGGGGATTTATTCAGTGTGTGGGGGGATTTATTCAGTGCGTGGGGGGATTTATTCAGTGCGTGGGGGGATTTATTCAGTGCGTGGGGGGGATTTATTCAGTGCGTGGGGGGGATTTATTCAGTGCGTGGGGGGGATTTATTCAGTGCGTGGGGGGATTTATTCAGTGCGTGGGGGGATTTATTCAGTATGTGGGGGGATTTATTAAGTGTGTGGGGGGGATTTATTAAGTGTGTGGGGGGGATTTATTAAGTGTGTGGGGGGATTTATTAAGTGTGTGGGGATTTATTCAGTGTGTGTGGGGATTTATTCAGTGTGTGGGGGGATTTATTAAGTGTGGGGGGATTTATTCAGTGTGTTTGGGGGGGATTTATTCAGTGTGTTTGGGGGGATTTATTCAGTGTGTGGGGGGGATTTATTCAGTGTGTGGGGGGGATTTATTCAGTGTGTACGTGGGGGGGCTGGAATTTATTTAGCATGTGTGGGGCAGGGTGCATTTATTCTGTGGAAGGGGATGGATTTATTCTATCGGAAGGGCAGTGGATATATTCTGTGGGGGTGAGTGGGGAGATGGGGGTGGACACAGTAGCGAGGGGAAAAATGTGTGCTGACAGTACTGGGAGCAACGGTGATGGGATGTGTGAGGACAGTATGGGGAGTCGGGGGAATGTGTGAGGGGGGAATGTGTGAGGAGGAAATATGGAGAGAGCAAAGGGGTATGTTAGCAGGGGGGGGATGTACAGGAGGAGGCTATTAGAAATGTGTGCAGACAGTATGGGGGGATGAAAGTGTGAGTGTACACATAATAGATACTGAGTAGTGTGAGGGTAACAGCCAGGAGGAGACAGTATGCCAAGTAGGAGGAGTGTAATGAAGGGGCACAGTAGAGAGACTGGGCTCTCTATGAGGGACACCGTATGAGAAGGCAGTGTGAAGTATGGAAAAGAGAGAGAGGGCAGTGTGGATGGCATGTACCATAAGAGGGACAGTGAGGGTCATATTATGTGCTGGGAATAAAGTGAGGGGCAATTATTTACTCAGGGGCTCAGCCTAGGGCAGATATTGTTATTCCGGAGCATTATAATAACACTGCTATCTTTAAGGGTGTTGTGTCAGGATGTGCTGCAGAAGACAGGAGAAGATGGAAGTCTGCAGAAACGAGGTCTGCCGGTGGATGAGAAGAGTCATCATGGCATCTGGACAAGGTGAAGATGAAAAGAAAGAGGCGACTCCACAAACAACGTCATCTATCAGGTACCTGGATGTAAATGTGTTTTTTTTGTGATACTAATTCTCATTTTTATTTGTTAGGAACATTAAAGGGGATGTCCAAGGTTGTGATGAGTCTGCAGTCATACTATGTGACTGCAGACTTCTGAAACCTCACAGTGCACACTGCTATCATAATTCTCTGATGTTGGTGATTTACATACATGCGGTCACGTGCTGACTAGACGTGTGTGGCCTCATTCAATGAAAATGAATTGACTGAGGCCGGACACGTCTAGTTAGAAGTATCCAAATCACATACTTGTGCTGTCATGACCGTCCACTCTGGCCACCGGCAAGGAAGAATCCTGAAAGTGTGCAGTGCTTGCGCTGTGAGAATTCAGAAGCCTGCAGTCACATAGAATGACTGCAGACTTTCATCTCAAACCTGGACGCACCATTTTGTGCCATTTTGGTTGGTGGTGTGCCTCGGGATTTTTTAAGTATAAAAAGTGTGCCGCGGCTCAAAAAAGGTTGAAAATCACTGGTCTAGAGCATTGGAGGGTTTAGTAAAAATGCCCCAGGTTGGGCATTTTTTTATTTATTTATTTTTCCTTTTTTTGTTTTGAGAAAATAAATGAATTTTTATTAAAGGGAACCTGTCACCTCAAATTGGCGGGATATGTAAATGCCTTTTTTCAGGTCCGATGGCAGGCGTTTCGTCTTCATTTCTCCACTTCATCTGTCCCTGTTGTCCGCAACATGTTCGAGAATTAGAGTACTTGTCCTCCATAGTTCACGCGTGCGCAATGCAAACTTCCCTCGCGCACGCACAGTATGCTTTGCCCAACTGTCCCAGAACACAGCGAAATGCTTCCGGGACATAGTGCGCGGGCGCATGCGCAGTATTCCTTTTCGGCTTTGCCCGCAGTTGGGCAAAGCATACTGCGCGTGCGCGAGTGAAGATTGCATTGCGCACGCGTGAACTATGGAGGACAAGTATTCTAATTCTCAAAGATATTGCGGACAATGGGGACGGATGGGGTGGAGAAATGAAGACAAACGCCGCCCATCGGACCGGAGAAAAGGCATTTACATATCCTGCCAATTTGAGGTGACAGGTTCCCTTTAACATTTTTCTCTGGAAGTGGATGCATTCAAAAAATCCTAAGGTGCTTAGCGCCACATTTGCTTGGAGTTTATTTTCCCTTTGAATTCGCCACCTATGTGGATCCGAAGCAGGATCAACACATAGTTCTCCAAAGTGAGCTGCACACCTTACTGGATTATACAACATACGGAGAAGAGTTGCCTAAAGAATTGATTCCTTGAGAATCTCAACGTGCATTTCTTACCGATTGAAGGTCAACATAACCAAAACTAAAAGAATTTTTTTACTGTTGGTACGCTCAGAGGAAGCGCCGCACTTGTCTCTTTTTTTCCCTCTTTCCCTAAACCAGGGTATTTCTAAAGGCTCAGGTGGTTCAGGATAGTGAAGATTTACATGCTTCACCCTCAGGTTGAGGCCTTTATGTCTTTTAGGAAACAAGGACTGTAGACAACTGCTCACTTTGTCACTCCCTAAAATCGGTTATCGTGGATCTTTTTATCTGAAGCATATGGCCTATTACTCGGCACTGTTGTGCAGTTACATTTCTTCCACCTAATGTTCAATATATTTATGAAGTAAGAAGATCGGTTACAATGGATCCCACCCTGTAGCAATGTCATTTTTCTTGAGGCGTCACCTGGACCATGTGATTGACTGTTGGCATGTAGATCCGCATAATTCTCATTCCCTTAGAGGTCACATTGTGGCCAAGATCAGCTAGACACCTTAGTCAGGCAGATCTCCTGCCACAGTCCTCAGGCTCAGTCCTCCTGAAGGTTGTGGAGTCTGACGGCTTAATGCATGAAACTGGACTCTGACTAAGCCACATATGACTTATTAATACTCGCTGTCATGTCATTATTGCAAATTACACAAGGCATGGACAATCAAACATGTCTGCTCTGCAAGAGTTCACCACTTCACAGAATTACATAAGACAGTGTCTGACACTGAGGTCACAGTCAGTGCACAAGGTCAACCAATACGAGGTCACACTCAGCAAACCGGAAAAGTATTAGGGGAAATTCTCTTACATTTAGTAACCTAGTGGTCTCCAACTTGTGGCGGTCTATCTCCAAGACTGACAGGGGCTTCAACAGCCAAAGCACCTCCGCCACTGACCAATGTCAATGTTCTGAGCTGCCTCTGGAGACTTCAGCTCTTCTTCAGAGATATGTGGGATTGTGTACACCTGGTCTACTAAACCACTCCACCCAATGGACACTGGCAGTGACCTAACTTAAGTTCATGGTACCCAATGCAACATCTCCAAAAACGGCCCCCAACTATCATGGGTCTTTAACAGTATTTGTTCTTCTCATATGGTCCAAATGGAGTGACATTGCCATTGACATCTCACAATGATGTTGCAGGGTAAAAGGTGGTATTGATGGAAGTACTTAGTAACTTAGTAGGCTTATTCTCTTATAAGGACCCATGCATGCTCAGCCAAGTTGAGCATGCATGCTAATGGTAGAGATAGCTGTCTAGCTTTACAGATGCTGATTTGGATCCATCATGTAACCCAGGTGCGGACATACCGTTGGTGTAACCCACAAGGGCTCAAGGAGTAAAAGGGCCATTAACTTCTCCAGGGGAGGTGGAATTGTTTGCATTATTAGGGTCCCTATATTGTTCTTGCACAGGGGTCCTCTCCTTTCTGTGGTCCACTACTGATGTAACCCCTTGGCTCTGAACCATTTGTGCATTGTGCTAGCTCTGAATTATGCAAAGTAGTTTGCCTACTTGCAGTCCTATGTAAAACAACATGTGATTGCCTCCAAAACAAAACAAATGTCAGAAATGTAAATAATACCATTCCAATTTAATTCCCAAAGACTGATAAAGCTTAAAAATAAAAATGTTGATAAAACACAGAAACAAACAATCGCACATTGAAGATAATTTTTGATTTTCAGAAATTAGTTTGAAAAAAAAAGTAGGAAAATAAAATACGAAATCCCGCAAATTAGAAAGTCCCCAAAAGCAACAGTGGAGACATTTGTCAAAACCCTGAGCGATGCACAAGGCCGTCTGTAAGAGCAATGAAGCATTCATGCCTCCACGGGAGAAAAGAGAGGACCGCTACTATCCCCCCCAAAACAGTCCTGGGGACATTTAATCAGACAACAAGTATTAGGAATCAGTCTTGTATGGTACATGCTCTGCCATTAATCCTCTCTGATTGGAGGTAATTTGCAGTTAGCCTGACTGGACCCTTCAGCAGCTGTGGTATTAGGTCTGTAGGGGGCTGAAAAGTTTAATTAGAACCCTGTGTCTGACTCCTAATGTCTTCAGTCATCAGTCGGGTAAGGGGATCTTGCAGAGCTAGCAGTAATGAGGAATGCCAGAAACCTTGCCGTCTTTCCGCCGGCTTAACCCTCCAGCAACAGGATACCTATCCCCCCAACGAACGGGACACCAACCAATTGAAATAATAAGTGCTGTGCGAGGAATAAAGGGTTAATCTTCTCACCACAAATCATCAGTGCAGCATTTTTCCTCTAATACAAACCACACATATAGAACACCTACGACCTAAAACATGCAGGTATCACATCACATCTGAGCCTCCCATAGTCCCCGGCCTATAAACAGGTCTCTTTAATGCACCCCCACCTCCCAACCACCATTAAAACCTCATTTACCCAAGACAGAAAACATATTTTCTTCCACAAAGATGCTGTGTGTGACCTATGCTCCGCTCATCTCTAGGTTCAGTTGCTTGCTCGTCTTGTGTTTTTGGACACTTCTGAGAGCTGATGACTCTTGATGGTCTCCTCAATTCTTTCTGGAAATGCGCCTTACATGATGCCCTGGCTCTTCTATTCACTGCAAATCCCAAATGATGCTCCTGCCTGCTATTCGACAGTAATTGTACTTTTTGCTGCCAGTGGAGTCTGGTAACAGAAGCTTGACAGCAGTCAGGCCATGATGACATTCCCCATATAGCAGAGTAGCTGCTCTTGCCTTCAACTAAAAAATGTTTTGAAAATTTGTCACTTCCTCAACCCTCAATCTAATAAATTGTTAGTGCATGCCCTCATCATCACCTGCCTCAACTACTGCAACATCCTCCTCTGTGGCCTTTTGACTAACACTTATGCACCTCTCTGGTCGTGCCTGATTATTCCACCACTTCCCTCGTTACTCCGCCACCTCTACCCTCTGCAAATTCATTCACTAGCTTCCTCTTCCCCAACAAATGCAGCTGATCGACTAACAAGGTTGTCCATAATTTGTCTCATCCAGATATCTCTCAACTAATCTCCCGACTAACTAATCTTCCCACACGTACTCTCCGATACTTACAAGACCTCCTTCTCTCCTCCATTCTTGCATGTTCTTCACTCAACTAATGCAAAGACTTTTCCTGAGTTTCATCCATCCACCAGAATTCTTTTCCCCAACACATCTGATTGCCTCCAACATTTGGAACCTTCAGATGTAACCTGAAAACTCATCTCTTCAAGTAAGTCTACAGCTTGCAATGCCCCTGCCGCCTCCTCACCTCCATCAGAGCTGTCACCTCACCACCCCTGGAGCTCTCACATCACCACCCCTAGAGCTGCTGCACCCTCTCAACCTACTATCTCCTCCCATTTATCTGTAGAATGTAAGCCCGCAAGGGTAGGGTCCTGTCCCCTCTGTACCAGTTTGGCACGTTTAGTTTGTTCACTGTAATTATAGTGCTTTGTAAAAAGCACTATATTGTTATTTTATATTTGTATTTTGTATGTAACTCCTTTCACATGTACAGCACAATGGAATCAATGGTGCTCTAAAACTAATAATAATAATACATTTATGTCCATTTTTACAGACATTTTCTATTGTTTCGAAGCAAAAATATAATCTAAAAAAGAAAACTTTAACATGTCTTGATTAAAAATGTCTGAATTTCTTGATTCCACAGCTCCTATGTAAAGCGATGTCTCCATGGTTACAGACTACAAACAGAGCATGTGTGTAGTCTGATACTCAAGTAATGTGGGAGGGAACTGATATAAGGTGTAACAGACGACGCAGCAGCGGATTAGCCACTGGGGTTTATTAATTAAACACATAAGTCTACATAGGAGCCGGTGACAAGATTTTAACTCCAAACTCCTTGCAAAGTTGCTAAAATTTTTGATTTTTGATCAAACATAAAAAGACTAGAAATAGATTTTGTTTGCACCCATGTAGTTTCAGAAAAGCTGACGAAACAGCAGCAACAAATTGCAACACTGGATGTAATGTTCTATGGCGTCGCGTTGCGGAGAGACGGTGATACAAGGTAGCATATGTTTCGAAATGAGTCGGATTTTCTATCACAGGTGTCAAACATGCCATAGACTTCACTGCAAGTCACATGCGACATGCAAATTGCACGCGACTTGTCTGCCACTTGGCTGCTTTTTTTACAGCAGTTTTTGGTTACAATCCTTGTCAGAGAACATACAGTGGGGCAAAAAAGTATTTAGTCAGTCAGCAATAGTGCAAGTTCCACCACTTAAAAAGATGAGAGGCGTCTGTAATTTACATCATAGGTAGACCTCAACTATGGGAGACAAACTGAGAAAAAAAATCCAGAAAATCACATTGTCTGTTTTTTTATCATTTTATTTGCATATTATGGTGGAAAATAAGTATTTGGTCAGAAACAAAATTTCATCTCAATACTTTGTAATATATCCTTTGTTGGCAATGACAGAGGTCAAACGTTGTCTGTAAGTCTTCACAAGGTTGCCACACACTGTTGTTGGTATGTTGGCCCATTCCTCCATGCAGATCTCCTCTAGAGCAGTGATGTTTTTGGCTTTTCGCTTGGCAACACGGACTTTCAACTTCCTCCAAAGGTTTTCTATAGGGTTGAGATCTGGAGACTGGCTAGGCCACTCCAGGACCTTGAAATGCTTCTTACGAAGCCACTCCTTCGTTGCCCTGGCGGTGTGCTTTGGATCATTGTCATGTTGAAAGACCCAGCCACGTTTAATCTTCAATGCCCTTGCTGATGGAAGGAGGTTTGCACTCAAAATCTCACGATACATGGCCCCATTCATTCTTTCATGTACCCGGATCAGTCGTCCTGGCCCCTTTGCAGAGAAACAACCCCAAAGCATGATGTTTCCACCACCATGCTTTACAGTAGGTATGGTGTTTGATGGATGCAACTCAGTATTCCTTTTCCTCCAAACACGACAAGTTGTGTTTCTACCAAACAGTTCCAGTTTGGTTTCATCAGACCATAGGACATTCTCCCAAAACTCCTCTGGATCATCCAAATGCTCTCTAGCAAACTTCAGACCGGCCCGGACATGTACTGGCTTAAGCAGTGGGACACGTCTGGCACTGCAGGATCTGAGTCCATGGTGGCGTAGTGTGTTACTTATGGTAGGCCTTGTTACATTGGTCCCAGCTCTCTGCAGTTCATTCACTAGGTCCCCCCGCGTGGTTCTGGGATTTTTGCTCACCGTTCTTGTGATCATTCTGACCCCACGGGGTGGGATTTTGCGTGGAGCCCCAGATCGAGGGAGATTATCAGTGGTCTTGTATGTCTTCCATTTTCTAATTATTGCTCCCACTGTTGATTTCTTCACTCCAAGCTGGTTGGCTATTGCAGATTCAGTCTTCCCAGCCTGGTGCAGGGCTACAATTTTGTTTCTGGTGTCCTTTGACAGCTCTTTGGTCTTCACCATAGTGGAGTTTGGAGTCAGACTGTTTGAGGGTGTGCACAGGTGTCTTTTTATACTGATAACAAGTTTAAACAGGTGCCATTACTACAGGTAATGAGTGGAGGAAAGAGGAGACTCTTAAAGAAGAAGTTACAGGTCTGTGAGAGCCAGAAATCTTGATTGTTTGTTTCTGACCAAATACTTATTTTCCACCATAATATGCAAATAAAATGATAAAAAAACAGACAATGTGATTTTCTGGATTTTTTTTTCTCAGTTTGTCTTCCATAGTTGAGGTCTACCTATGATGTAAATTACAGACGCCTCTCATCTTTTTAAGTGGTGGAACTTGCACTATTGCTGACTGACTAAATACTTTTTTGCCCCACTGTATATCACCGTGTAGCCCCAGTATTAAAAGAGATTGTTCACTTTCATGTAAGTGGGCACCAAACTGTTAAATACCTAACGTTATAAACTCAGCAAATATTCACTCTCCCTTGTCCAACGCTGGCTCCTGGCCGTTAATTCAGTCCCCGTGTTTTGGCTGCAGTGTTGACGTCATGTCACGTCAGCATTGCGCGTCACTTTTCTAGCTGGTTGTTCTGCTCAGGGTCAACCATGGCACTGCTGCTGAGCTCAGTGACTGGCTACAGCGTTGACTCGCACTGTTGACCTGACGTCATAGCTGCAGCTTTGGGGAGTCGGCCCTGGGCGAGTACCTGCTGAGTTTTTATTTTAGGTGGTTTACAAAGTTTGGGGCTCACTTTTTTGAAAGTGGACAACTTCTTTAACTATACAAAGCTGAGTAATTTATCTCACAGATGACTCCTATTTATCACCACTCTACGACATGACCTTTTCCAGGCTGACTTAGAACATAGCTAGAAGTAGATTTATATAGAAATTAAGTTACTCAGAGAGTTTAGTTCACTGCCACCTAACCCTGGCTACCTCAGAATGATGTGTTGGTCCATATCCCACACCCAGCACCCATAGGCATATGTTCCATCAGTCCATCCTTTCTTCCTGCTGACCCAGAGGTCACCATCCTATATCTTATTATCGTACTCTCCTTATTAGGAATCATCATGATGTTCGGAAATACAGAGAAAAGGGATTTAACTTAAACATGGGTGTTTCCTATAATTTCACTTAACAAAACTGTGACACATTTTCAGAAGTGATATATTGTCTTTAATGATCCTTTAATAAATACAATGAGCTCAGAAGACTGTGATTTCCTCTGGAGCAGAGAAAGAAGTACACTATGTTCCCATCTAATCCATCAACCATTGCATCTCCTCTAGTCACAGCCATAAAACACTCATTGTCACCACAGAAAATATCATTTATAGTCACGGAGAACATAGGTAGTTCAGAGGGTCTTATATAAGCAGCATTAATAACAGTAATAAGTATATGTAGCATACTAATCACATACCTAAATGGTGAGAAAATAATATGTGTGTGCTATATCCTCAGTTACATCCTGTATTATACTGCATAGCTGCATTCACTATTCTGCTGGTGCAGTCACTGTGTACATACATTACATTACTTATCCTGTACTGATCCTGAGTTACCTCCTGTATTATACTCCAGTGCTGCACTCACTATTCTGCTCGTGCAGTCACTGTGTACATATATTACATTAGTTATCCTGTACTGATCCTGAGTTACCTCCTGTATTATACTCCAGAGCTGCACTCACTATTCTGCTGGTGCACTCACTGTGTACATACATTACTTATCCTGTACTGATCCTGAGTTACATCCTGTATTATACTCCAGTGCTGCACTCACTATTCTGCTGGTGCACTCACTGTGTACATACATTACTTATCCTGTACTGATCCTGAGTTACATCCTGTATTATACTCTAGTGCTGCACTCACTATTCTGCTCGTGCAGTCACTGTGTACATACATTACTTATTCTGTACTGATCCTAAGTTACATCCTGTATTATACCTCAGAGGTGCACTCACTATTCTGCTGGTGCAGTCACTGTGTACATACATTACTTATCCTATACTGATCCTGAGTTACGTCCTGTATTATAACCCAGAGCTGCACTCACTTTTCTGCTGGTGCAGTCACTGTGTACATACATTACATTACTGATCCTGTACTGATCCTGAGTTATATCCTATATTATACTCTACAGCTGCAATCACTATTCTGCTGGTGCACTCACTGTGTACATACATTACATTACTTATCCTGTACTGATACTGAGTTACATCCTGTATTATACCCCAGAGCTGCACTCACTATTCTGCTGGTGCAGTCACTGTGTACATATATTACATTAGTTATCCTGTACTGATCCTGAGTTACATCCTGTATTATTCTCCAGAGCTGCACTCACCATTCTGCTGGTGCAATCACTGTGTACATACATTACATTACTTATCCTGTACTGATCCTGAGTTACGTCCTGTATTATACACGAGAGCTGCACTCACTATTCTGCTGGTGCAGTCACTGTGTACATACATTACATTACTTATACTGTACTGATCCTAAGTTACATCCTGTATTATACTCCAGAGCTGCACTCACTATTCTGCTGGTGCAGTCACTGTGTACATACATTACATTACTTATCCTGTACTGCTCCTGAGTTACATCCTGTATTATACTCCAGAGCTGCACTCACTATTCTGCTGGTGCACTCACTGTGTACAAACATTACTTATCCTGTACTGATCCTGAGTTACATCCTGTATTATACTCCAGTGCTGCACTCACTACATAACTCTTCAGTCATTGTGTAGAGATACAGCTAAGCTGATTTCTCTGTTTCGGGTTTGTCCAATTTCAGATTTTTGGCATCAAAACGTTAATATGGAAAACACTCTTAATTGAGGTAACAGTTCTTTTATTTAGGATGACTTATGTCTTGGCGGAAATGAAGAGCCGTTATTAACCGACTCTTTCTCTGGAGGACCTGCCCTGTTCTGCATTACACAAACCACCCATAAATATGAATGGAGAATGTATAATGCTTTATTTTCAGGTGGGGGAACTGCAGGAAAGCTGAACACCAACTGGGTAACAAGTGCTGGACACTCATTGATCAGTGTGATTTAGAGCTATACATTTTTTTTACCTAGTTCGGATATTCAAGTATTTTTGAGCCTTTTTCATAAGGTCTACATGTTTAGGTCACTGTCACATTCTCTCTTTTTTATTTCATGTTCTGATATCGGGCAGTATCGGTAGTAAAATAAGGGATTTTTTTTTTAAATTACCACAAAGGACCACTACATTTAAACCTTTGTCCCCTATCCTGTAGCAACTATTTTTATATATTGTACACATTTTTTACAGGAGTACTAACAACAGCTATTTGAATTGAAAGTGATTTTTAAGAAAATTTTTTACCTGTTATTTTATATTTTTCATTTTTTTTACATATTGGGCCCTTTGTGAGGTCATAAAAGACCCTTAGTAGGGGACAGTTAATTATTAATATATTTTTTATTTTCATCTGTTTCCCCCTGTGATTGGGGTTGGCATTAAAGCTCAAGTTACAGGGGAAATTAAGGCTGGTGAAATGCTGTTTGGATCTCCTAGGACTCAGCAACTCCTTCTCCCTCCCTATACACAGGAATCACTTGACCTTTGAGTATTGAGGAGAAAGCGCCATCAGCGCTTCCCATTACTTGTTTAGCACTGCTTATACAGTGATGGAAAATACAGAAGTGAGACCATCAGGATGTTTAATGTCTATGGATGGTCCGGAAGCAGTTAACCAGAAAACCCTCCTAAATTATTAATATTATTATTTATTTATTTATTTAATGTCCTTCAAATCAATCTCAAGCCATGGTGACTCGATGGATGAAAGCTCTGTAGGAAGATCGATCTTGTGCAAGGCTAGATAGATCCACCAGGGACTACTCTGCCATTATCAAGCCATTGGGTTGCTGGTCTTGCAATTTGTCTTGTTCCTTCTATACTTGCAACCATGATGTTCTTTTCCAGGGATTTCTGTCTTCGTATGATGTATCCAAAATTGGCAAGTCGTAGATTGGTGATCCTTGCTTCGAGAGAAATGTCTGGCTTGATTTGCTCCAAAATAGATTTGTTTGTTCTTCTAGCCATCCATGGGATTGATAAGTTCCATACCACTCCACATTTTGAAGACATTGATGTATATAGTTTTGTAAAAGTCAATAAAACAAACATAAAATGTCATATAGGGAAAATATGTGTAGCAGAGGTCCCTGCTTGTGTCCCTAAGAACTTGGCTAAGGAATGTGAAGCAATAAATATAAATTGGACAGTTTTAGCATGTGTTTTTGATAGCCAATTGTTGCAAGGAGTTGAAGTCTAGTTTCGAAACGCTCATTGATGTCGGCATCCCTCCACTTCAACTTCCATTCCTCTCTAGATCCAGACTATATCCTGTCACACTGAGCTTCGAGCACATGTACAACATGCTGAAATTGGCCCGGCAGTTAATTCCTTCCCAGCTGTTTGAAAATCTGCTTTAAGTTTTCCTTGGTGATAATGGTGGTATTAATGGATTGGTTCGAGGATCAGGAAAAGGGGGTGAGAGAGAAGAGAATAGTTGCATCACTGGCTGGACCCATCTTCAAACGGATCGGATTGCAGCTTGGCCTTCCTCTGCTGGTAACGACATACACATTACAGACCAGGAGGCTTGGAAGTTATTAAACGCTCCGCTCTACGCGTCTACTTCCATGTCGCCAGCTTTCCTTGGCAGCACATGCAGCCAAAAAGAGCTTAACTATCACAGAGACAGAGTTAATTCGTTACGTACAATCGGTGCCTGGGGAACGCCGTGTGGCGTGTATGTGCTGATGTGCAGTTAACCCCTTTTCCATCTGCTATTTCCCAACATGTACACAAGGCCATGTGGATAGAAAACATTTTCCTGTCCAGACGTGGTAGCAAAAAACTGTTCCTCAAGATGGCAGTCAATATGGTGCTCTCTTAGGACAGCACTAAGGAGACGTTGTACTAAGGCATCAGCTATTTTGTAGAATGAATGAAATTGGGACATGACCATGGCTGTGTGTCTTGCCATAGATATCATCTTACCTTGGCCAAAAATCTCCTTGGCAAACACTACTCATATTCATAAAGAGTAGAAAGTAAAAATACAGAATTCTGCTCAAACGGCATTGAAAATGCACACACCTTTATGGGACCCCTTACAAATAACTACAACCCCTGGCAAAAATTTTGGAATCACCGGCCTTGGAGGATGTTCATTCAGTTGTTTAATTTTGTTGAAAAAAAGCAGATCACAGACATGGCACTAAACTAAAGTCATTTCAAATGACAACTTTCTGGCTTTAAGAAACACTTAAAGAAATCAAGAACAAAAAATGTGGTAGCCAGTAATGGTTACTTTTTTTAACCAATGATAGGGGAAAAATTATGGAATCACTCAATTCGAGGAAAAAATTATGGAATCACCCCGTAAATTTTCATACCCAAAAATAACATCAGCATCAAATTAGATCTGCTCGTTAGTCTGCATCTAAAAAGGAGTGATCACACCTTGGAGAGCTGTTGCACCAAGTGGACTGACATGAATCATGTGGTAGCCAGTAATGGTTTCTTTTTTTAACCAATGATAGGGGAAAAATTATGGAATCACTCAATTCGAGGAAAAAATTATGGAATCACCCTGTAAATTTTCATACCCAAAAATAACATCAGCATCAAATTAGATCTGCTCGTTAGTCTGCATCTAAAAAGGAGTGATCACACCTTGGAGAGCTGTTGCACCAAGTGGACTGACATGAATCATGGCTCCAACATGAGAGATGTCAATTGAAACAAAGGAGAGGATTATCAAACTCTTAAAAGAGGGTAAATCATCATGCAATGTTTTAAAAGATGTTGGTTGTTCACAGTCAGCTGTGTCTAAAATCTGGACCAAATACAAACAACATGGGAAAGTTGTTAAAGGCAAACATACTGGTAGACCAAGGAAGACATCAAAGGGTCAAGACCGGAAACTTAAAGCAATATGTCTCCAAAACAGGAAATGCACAACAAAACAAATGAGGAACGAATGGGTGGAAACTGGAGTCAACGTCTGTGACCGAACTGTAAGAAACCGCCTAAAGGAAATGGAATTTACATACAGAAAAGCCAAACGAAAGCCATCATTAACACCTAAACAGAAAAAAACAAGGTTACAATGGGCTAATGAAAAGCAATCGTGGACTGTGGATGACTGGATGAAAGTCATATTCAGTGATGAATCGCGAATCTGTATTGGGCAAGGTGATGATGCTGGAACTTTTGTTTGGTGCAATTCCAATGAGATATATAAAGATGATTGCCTGAAAAGAACATGCACATTTCCACAATCATTAATGATATGGGGCTGCATGTCAGGTAAAGGCACTGGGGAGATGGCTGTCATTACATCTTCAATAAATGCACAAGTTTATGTTGATATTTTGGACACTTTTCTTATCCCATCAATTGAAAGGATGTTTGGGGATGATGAAATCATTTTTCAAGATGATAATGCATCCTGCCATAGAGCAAAAGCTGTGAAAATATTCCTTGAAAAAAGACACATAAGATCAATGTCATGGCCTGCAAATAGTCCGGATCTCAATCCAATTGAAAATCTTTGGTGGAAGTTGAAGAAAATGTTCCATGACAAGGCTCCAACCTGCAAAGCTGATCTGGCAACAGCAATCAGAGAAAGTTGGAGCCAGATTGATGAAGAGTTCTGTTTGACACTCATTAAGTCCATGCCTCAGAGACTGCAAGCTGTTATAAAAGCCAGAGGTGGTGCAACAAAATACGAGTGATGTGTTGGAGTGTTTTTTTGTTTGTTTGTTTTTCATGATCCCATAATTTTTTCCCCAGAATTGAGTGACTTCATAATTTTTCCCCTATGCTTGGTTAAAAAAAAGTAACCATTACTGACTACCACATTTTTTATTCTTGATTTCTTTTAGTGTTTCTTAAAGCCAGAAAGTTGCCATTTGAAATTCCTTTAGTTTTGTGCCATGTCTGTGATCTGCTTTCTTTCTACAAAATTAAACAACTGAATGAACATCCTACAAGGCCGGTGATTCCATAATTTTTGAATTCTTGAATCTGGCACCCAGTTTCCAATTCCCCTATAGCTCTCCCAGAGGGAAAATTAAGTATTGCATAGTGCCTATTAACCCCTCTGTGACCTTAGACGTACTATCCCGTCGAGGTGCCCTGGGCTTATCTGACCCTGGACGGGATAGTACGTCATAGCCGATCGGCCGCGCTCACGGGGGGAGCGCGGCCGATCGCGGCCGGGTGTCAGCTGCTTATCGCAGCTGACATCCGGCACTATGTGCCAGGAGCGGTCACGGACCGCCCCCGGCACATTAACCCCTGGCACACCGCGATCAAAGATGATCGCGATGTGCCGGCGGTGCAGGGAAGCACCGCGCAGGGAGGGGGCTCCCTGCGGGCTTCCCTGAGCCCCCCGCAGCAACGCGATGTGATCGCGTTGCTGCGAGGGTCTCCTCACCTCCCTCCCTGCTCGAGCCCCGGATCCAAGATGGCCGCGGATCCGGGTCCTGCAGGGAGGGAGGTGGCTTCACAGAGCCTGCTCAGAGCAGGCACTGTGAAGCAGCCTGCACTCCTATCAGATCAGTGATCTGACAGAGTGCTGTGCAAACTGTCAGATCACTGATCTGTGATGTCCCCCCCTGGGACAAAGTAAAAAAGTAAAAAAAAAAATTTCCAAATGTGTAAAAAAAATAAAAAAAAATATTCCAAAATAATGAAAAAAAAAAAAAAATATTATTCCCATAAATACATTTCTTCATCTAAATAAAAAAAAAAAAACAATAAAAGTACACATATTTAGTATCGCCGCGTCCGTAACGGCCCGACCTATAAAACTGGCCCACTAGTTAACCCCTTCAGTAAACACCGTAAGAAAAAAAAAAAAAAAACGAGGCAAAAAACAACGCTTTATTATCATACCGCCGAACAAAAAGTGGAATAACACGCGATCAAAAGGACAGATATAAATAACCATGGTACCGCTGAAAGCGTCATATTGTCCCGCAAAAAAAGAGCCGCCATACAGCATCATCAGCAAAAAAATAAAAAAGTTATAGTCCTGAGAATAAAGCGATGCAAAAATAATTATTTTTTCTGTAAAATAGTTTTTATCGTATAAAAGCACCAAACCATAAAAAAATGATATAAATGAGGTATCGCTGTAATCGTACTGACCCGAAGAATAAAACTGATTTATCAATTTTACCAAACGCGGAACGGTATAAACGCCTCCCCCAATAGAAATTCATGAATAGCTGGCTTTTGGTCATTCTTCCTCACAAAAATCGGAATAAAAAGCGATAAAAAAATGTCACGTGCCCAAAAATGTTTTCAATAAAAATGTCAACTCGTCCCGCAAAAAACAAGACCTCACATGACTCTGTGGACCAAAATATGGAAAAATTATAGCTCTCAAAATGTGGTATTGCAAAAAATATTTTTTGCAATAAAAAGGGTCTTTCAGTGTGTGACGGCTGCCAATCATAAAAATCCGCTAAAAAACTCGCTATAAAAGTAAATCAAACCCCCCTTCATCACCCCCTTAGTTAGGGAAAAATAAAAAAAAATGTATTTATTTCCATTTTCCCATTAGGGCTAGGGTTAGGGCTAGGGTTAGGGCTAGGGCTAGGGTTAGGGCTAGGGTTAGGGCTAGGGTTAGGGCTAGGGTTAGGGTTAGGGCTAGGGTTAGGGCTAGGGTTAGGGCTAGGGTTAGGGCTAGGGTTAGGGCTAGGGCTAGGGCTAGGGTTAGGGCTAGGGTTAGGGCTAGGGTTAGGGCTAGGGTTAGGGCTAGGGTTAGGGTTAGGGCTAGGGCTAGGATTAGGGTTAGGGTTGGGGCTACAGTTAGGGTTGGGGCTAAAGTTAGGGTTAGGGTTTAGATTACATTTACAGTTGGGAATAGGGTTGGGATTAGGGTTAGGGGTGTGTCAGGGTTAGAGGTGTGGTTAGGGTTACCGTTGGAATTAGGGTTAGGGGTGTGTTTAGATTAGGGTTTCAGTTATAATTGGGGGGTTTCCACTGTTTCGGCACATCAGGGGCTCTCCAAACACGACATGGCGTCCGATCTCAATTCCAGCCAATTCTGCGTTGAAAAAGTAAAACAGTGCTCCTTCCCTTCCGAGCTCTCCTGTGTGCCCAAACAGGGGTTTACCCCAACATATGGGGTATCAGCGTACTCAGGACAAATTGGACAACAACTTTTGTGGACCAATTTCTCCTGTTACCCTTGGGAAAATACAAAACTGGGGGCTAAAAAATAATTTTTGTGGGAAAACAAAAAGATTTTTTATTTTCACGGCTCTGCGTTATAAACTGTAGTGAAACACTTGGGGGTTCAAAGTTCTCACAACACATCTAGATAAGTTCATTGAGGGGTCTAGTTTCCAATATGGGGTCACTTGTGGGGGGTTTCTACTGTTTAGGTACATTAGGGGCTCTGCAAACGCAATGTGACGCCTGCAGACCAATCCATCTAAGTCTGCATTCCAAATGATGCTCCTTACCTTCCGAGCCCTCCCATGCGCCCAAACGGTGGTTCCCCCCCACATATCGGGTATCAGCGTACTCAGGACAAATTGGACAACAACTTTTGTGGACCAATTTCTCCTGTTACCCTTGGGAAAATACAAAACTGGGGGCTAAAAAATAATTTTTGTGGGAAAACAAAAAGATTTTTTATTTTCACGGCTCTGCGTTATAAACTGTAGTGAAACACTTGGGGGTTCAAAGTTCTCACAACACATCTAGATAAGTTCATTGAGGGGTCTAGTTTCCAATATGGGGTCACTTGTGGGGGGTTTCTACTGTTTAGGTACATTAGGGGCTCTGCAAACGCAATGTGACGCCTGCAGACCAATCCATCTAAGTCTGCATTCCAAATGATGCTCCTTCCCTTCCGAGCCCTCCCATGCGCCCAAACGGTGGTTCCCCCCCACATATCGGGTATCAGCGTACTCAGGACAAATTGGACAACAACTTTTGTGGACCAATTTCTCCTGTTACCCTTGGGAAAATACAAAACTGGGGGCTAAAAAATAATTTTTGTGGGAAAACAAAAAGATTTTTTATTTTCACGGCTCTGCGTTATAAACTGTAGTGAAACACTTGGGGGTTCAAAGTTCTCACAACACATCTAGATAAGTTCATTGAGGGGTCTAGTTTCCAATATGGGGTCACTTGTGGGGGGTTTCTACTGTTTAGGTACATTAGGGGCTCTGCAAACGCAATGTGACGCCTGCAGACCAATCCATCTAAGTCTGCATTCCAAATGATGCTCCTTCCCTTCCGAGCCCTCCCATGCGCCCAAACGGTGGTTCCCCCCCACATATCGGGTATCAGCGTACTCAGGACAAATTGGACAACAACATTTAGGGTCCAATTTCTCCTGCTAACCTTGGAAAAATACAAAACTGGGGGCTAAAATATAATTTTTGTGGAAAAAAAAATATTTTTTATTTGCATGGCTCTGCGTTATAAACTGTAGTGAAATACTTGGGGGTTCAAAGCTCTCACAACACATCAAGATGAGTTCCTTAGGGGGTCTACTTTCCAAAATGGTGTCACTTGTGGGGGGTTTCTACTGTTTAGGTACATTAGGGGCTCTGCAAACGCAATGTGACGCCTGCAGACCATTCCATCTAAGTCTGCATTCCAAATGGCGCTCCTTCCCTTCCGAACCCTCCCATGCGCCCAAACGGTGGTTCCCCCCCACATATGGGGTATCAGCGTACTCAGGACAAATTGGACAACAACTTTTGTGGTCCAATTTCTCCTCTTACCCTAGAGAAAATACAAAACTGGGGGCTAAAAAATAATTTTTGTGGGAAAAAAATTTTGTTTTATTTTTATGGCTCTGCATTATAAACTTCTGTGAAGCCCTTGGTGGGTCAAAGTGCTCACCACACATCCAGATAAGTTCCTTAGGGGGTCTACTTTCCAAAATGGTGTCACTTGTGGGGGGTTTCAATGTTTAGGCACATCAGTGGCTCTCCAAACGCAACATGGCGTCCCATCTCAATTCCTGTCAATTTTGCATTGAAAAGTCAAACGGCGCTCCTTCCCTTCCGAGCTCTCCCATGCGCCCAAACAGTGGTTTACTGCCACATATGGGGTATCAGCGTACTCGGGACAAATTGGACAACAACTTTTGAGGTCCAATTTCTTCTCTTACCCTTGGAAAAATAAAAAATTGGGGGCAAAAATATAATTTTTGTGAAAAAATATGATTTTTTATTTTTACGGTTCTGCATTATAAACTTCTGTGAAGCACTTGGTGGGTCAAAGTGCTCACCACACCTCTAGATAAGTTCCTTAGGGGGTCTACTTTCCAAAATGGTGTCACTTGTGGGGGGTTTCAATGTTTAGGCACATCAGTGGCTCTCCAAACGCAACATGGCGTCCCATCTCAATTTCTGTCAATTTTGCATTGAAAAGTCAAACTGCGCTCCTTCCCTTCCGAGCTCTCCCATGCGCCCAAACAGTGGTTTACTGCCACATATGGGGTATCAGCGTACTCAGGACAAATTGGACAACAACTTTTGAGGTCCAATTTCTTCTCTTACCCTTGGAAAAATAAAAAATTGGGGGCAAAAATATAATTTTTGTGAAAAAATATGATTTTTTATTTTTACGGTTCTGCATTATAAACTTCTGTGAAGCACTTGGTGGGTCAAAGTGCTCACCACACATCCAGATAAGTTCCTTAGGGGGTCTACTTTCCAAAATGGTGTCACTTGTGGGGGGTTTCAATGTTTAGGCACATCAGTGGCTCTCCAAACGCAACATGGCGTCCCATCTCAATTCCTGTCAAGTTTGCATTGAAAAGTCAAATAGCGCTCCTTCCCTTCCGAGCTCTCCCATGCGCCCAAACAGTGGTTTACTGCCACATATGGGGTATCAGCGTACTCAGGACAAATTGGACAACAACTTTTTGGGTCCAATTTCTCCTGTTACCCTTGGTAAAATAAAACAAATTGGAGCTGAAGTAAATTTTTTGTGTAAAAAAGTTAAATGTTCATTTTTATTTAAACATTCCAAAAATTCCTATTAAACACCTGAAGGGTTAATAAACTTCTTGAATGTGGTTTTGAGCACCTTGAGGGGTGCAGTTTTTAGAATGGTGTCACACTTGGGCATTTTCTATCATATAGACCCCTCAAAATGACTTCAAATGAGACGTGGTCCCTAAAAAAAAATGGTGTTGTAAAAATGAGAAATTGCTGGTCAACTTTTAACCCTTATAACTCCCTAACAAAAAAAAAAATTGGTTCCAAAATTATGCTGATGTAAAGGAGACATGTGGGAAATGTTACTTATTAAGTATTTTGTGTGACATATCTCTGTGATTTAATTGCATAAAAATTCAAAGTTTGAAAATTGCAAAATTTTCAAAATTTTCGCCAAATTTCCGTTTTTTTCACAAATAAACGCAGGTACTATCAAAGAAATTTTACCACTATCATGATGTACAATATGTCACGAGAAAACAATGTCAGAATCACCAGGATCCGTTGAAGCGTTTCGGAGTTATAACCTCATAAAGGGACAGTGGTCAGAATTGTAAAAATTGGCCTGGTCATTAACGTGCAAACCACCCTTGGGGGTAAAGGGGTTAAAGTCAGTGGGATGTGCTTATAACTTGTGAACATATTGGGTCCTCCATGTATAGTTGATTTTTTTTTTTAAATCAGGTTTTACAAAACATTTGTCAGTGAGCCATTTATATATTATTTTTCTTCTTTTTCTTCTTTTGTTTGCATTTACAGTGGTTTCTGTTGCAGCACCCCCAGAGGGGAAATTACACATTACATAGTAACTTTATGGGACCCCTAACAAATAACTATAATCTGGCACCAAGTTTCCAATTCCCCTGCAGCTCCCCCAGAGGGAAAATTAAGTATTGTATAGTGCCTATTGAAGTCAGTGGGATGTACTTATAATTCGTGTACATTTCGGGTCCTCCATGTATAGTTGCTTTTCACTCTGGCTAATAGATGTGGATCCTTGAAAGGTGTTTTCATTTTGTCAGGTTTTTCCCCAGAGGGGAAGTGAAGCATTACATGGTGTGGATTGAAATCACTGGACTGTCATTCTAACATACTCATTTTTAGAGCTGATCTTCTCTCTGGCTAATTGATGAGTATCCAGAATGGGGAACCCACACGCTATTTGCTCAAAACTTCCTAATAAAAAGTTTTGTTTTTTTTTAAATACTTTTTTCGTACTTCTTCCAATGGCTGCCACTGCAGCACCCCCAGAGGATTAATAAAGCTTGACATCGTGTCTTATACGTCTTTCACATTTTGGGTCCTTCAGGGACCCTCTTTATAGCTGCACTTCACTCTGGTTAAAGTAAAACTGTTAACAGGTTTTTTTTATGTAATCTGAAAGCAGCATAGTGTAGGAGCTGAGATCCTGATTGTATCACTTGCTGGGCTAATCAGTGTTGGGGGTGGGGTTCGACCAGGAGGCACCAGACACTTAGTCCTGTAGTGATAATCTCCTGCTGATAAAACACTGATTTTATTAACACAACTACACCCAGCCTAATAAGTAACACATTGCTGAAATCAGGGTCTCTGCCCCTAGATCATACTGCTCTCAGATTACAATTAAAAAACAAATTGCTGACAGATTTCCTTTTATAGATGAGGATCCTGAATAGGGACCCATCATTAACTCAACATTTTCGAATACTGTTTATAAAAATGGATTTTCCAGACCAATTTCAAGAACATTTCACTTTTATCTTTTTCATATTATATTTTTTTTATTTGCTGTGTTTGCATTTACTATGGCTTTCCGCGCAATAGACACCCTAAAACCAGAGGAAAAAAAACGTCAGTTAACTTATATTATTTAGGTTGTCTTTTTGGTGACTACTGGGGTCTTGAACTCCCACTGATTGCTTGGACTACTGGCCATATTGGATCCATAGGCTTTATAGTGAACCTGCACACATATATATGAGCTGAATACTTCCTCAAGGTCATGTGAGCGACCAGTCCGGGTCGAGGTATAAAAAAACTTCCCAAAGTTTAGTTGCACTTTCCGCCAGATATACATATAAGCAGTTACACAGTCCAGTTCTCTCCATGATGTCCTATAAGTATGTTCCTTTGACTATGCAGGCATAGATTTTAAAGGAGTTTTCTGCATTTTTTTAAGTTAACATAGGGACGTCTTCCTTGTAAAAGAAAAAAAAAACAGCCATATTTACCCCAAGAATACGCCCCCGGCTCCAGCTCTGCAATGACCCCAATGGCCACCGCACCAGAAGCAATAATGTTCTGACCACTGTTCATCTCACCATGCAGCCTATCAGTGGCCTCAGTGGTCAGGCCACTACTGGACATGTCGCCATCACATCTGGTCTACAGAAGACCGTCAAAATGGTAGCGCTGGAGGTGGGTGGCCGGTTCCAATACTAAGTATAGCTTGGATTTTGATTTATAAGGATAGCTTTGGAAAAAAAAAAAGGACAGAATACCCCTTTAATGAGTAAAGGGATATAATCCACTACCAGACATTTCTGCAAGGGGCTTATCTCCCGTCAGAAGATTCCAGCATGGTCAATCCTCGTTCTCCTCCACACTGGCCGCCATCAAGCGGCCCTACAACATTGGCAGGTCACCTGGCCAGCTTTGAAATCCAAATAATCTATTTTACCAGCATATGGATGAAATCTAGAGGAAAAATCAAGAAAAAGTCAGACAACCACAGGAATACGTAGACTTTGCATCTAGAACCCTGGTCAGAATCTAAGCCAAGACATTGGATCTAGCAGACAGACATGCTAACCGCTGTGTCACTATGGCTCCCCCCGGTTTAAAGATTTATGCTTCGTGCTTACAAGGCTGTGCCTACTTTGCAAAAGATCATCGTACCATTAACTCTTGCCGGAAAATATCTATTACTGGGGGATTATAAAACAAAATATGCATTAGTTATGGATTTCCAATGTCGGGTCCACCTGGGAAAACAATTGAAACTTCAGAAATAAATCAAAGGGATGGTTCAATTAGCGAATTTAAAACCAGGGAGGATTTACGAAGAATACATGACATCACACATGTATTTGGATTGTCAGTGAGCCATTCCAAGCCACATATTTCCCAGCGCAACCCACAATGGGGATGTGCAGAGGCTCGGACGTATTAGGAAAATCCACGGAAAGTGTTCTTAAAGCAGCTGATAATTGTGTGATGCCTCCAACAGAGGTTTCACACACACGCAACCCGGCCAAGACTTGCATTACACATGACTTGTAACCAGAAGAGGACAAGCCATAATTACATCTTGGAGATGATGCTGGGAGGAACGAGGAGCTGGAACGGGCATTGTGTCGTCTCGCTGACTGGGTGTAATCTGAAATCGGACGCCCGCTGGGAACACGCTACACTGTTTACACACCAAAGGGTTTGGCCAATGTTAGTGGATGTCTGGAGCCAACGGGCTTGGGGACAAGAGCGTGACGTCGTGCTCCCAGTCCTGGATACTTCATCTCAGCTGCTTCTCATGATGCTGCTCTTAATAAATCATTTCCAGTTGCAATGAGAAATTTACAGGAAGGAGTTGGATTGCAGGCTTTGGCTGCCGAAAAAGAAACCAGGGCTGCCGTTAGTCGTGTCTGGGACTCATAAAGAAAAAATGCTCTGGGGACCCCTTGGGCTCCCTATTTCCATCTTGAATTCTATTGCTTACTGGCAATACATAGCAACCCTTTTCCAGCATAACATGTATGTTATGCCCTTTCCCAATCCCTCCCAAACTTAAGCCCAGATTAGATGCCTGACAGCTGAATGATCATATGCCCTGCAGCCAGTCGTTCGAGCCCAGCGCTCCTGTGTTCTCTTTGAGAAAACTACTAACAGAATTGTTTTGTGATCATTTACCTCTGGGAGAACAAAGTGGTTAGCAGCCCGAAATCGCACATTCCCAAAAGACATAGTTCCTAACAATCAGTTGGTCGTTGCCCCCATAGACGTTAGAGTGTCGGCCTAACCCCTCCATATAGGTAAGTGTGACCAACATTAGTCTAATGTGTATGGGGGTTATCGGTCCCTGGATTGGTAGGAGGCATACGTTTGTCTATCCTTTATACGTGTCATAAATGGGAGCCAATTGTGTACATTGTGAAAGCCCCATGCTGTGTGTAAACCCGATTTTGGTTTCCTTTCTCAGGAATGTTGACCGAACCTGCTGACATCATCTGTTGGAGGAGCTAAAGATTTGGTGTGTCTGATGTTGTACTACTGATCCTTTTGTTGTCAGCAAGATAAACTATCTCTAGATATGTCTGGCAGTGGCTCTCTCATAGAGAACAGAGGATCGGAGAGAGAGAGCTCCTGAGTATGGAGGAGTTGGGAGAGCTAGCTGCCGGCCGAACAATCGTTTGCCCGACAGCTATCTCTTGTGTACAGAGGACCCTAGTTGTACAATATCTGGAGAACCACAGGCTAGAGAATGGTATTAAAAGAAAATGTCTAGTCAGCAGAGCGTGGAAGCATAACAATGTTTAATACCATCCAAATTAAAACAATGCCTGACAGACATAGTGGGGGATTCACAATAGACCTCAATTTCAGGACAATGAATATTTATCTATGGGAATTTACTACTTCCTCTCACCCTGCTCACATGTAAAGGAATTGTATGAGATTAAAAACATGGCTCCTGTTCATACTTGTGCTAGTCTAATATGTCCAGGAACTGTCCTGATTCTCATGCTCTGAAACTTGACATCAGTGGACAGTTAGTCTTTATTAGCATTCTGCCAGCACTATAGGTGAATGAAATTCCTTCTTTTCACATCCTAGCATATATTGCGCCTATCACCGTCCAATAGTTTGCCTTCCCTGAAAGGCCACCTCTCTTTTATGCCTGTATTTAGTGCCACATACATCAGTGTAGGTGTAAAGAGACAGAGACTCGCTCCTCTTTCTGTAAGGAGACAAAGATCTGCCCCAACTTCCTGTAGAGAGACAAAGCCCCTCCCTCAGTTCCTGTAGAGACAAAACCCTTTCCACAAATTCTGTAGAGACAAAAATCCACCCCCCACTTTCTTTATAGACAGAGACTTGTCTCCATCTCCTACGGGATCAATCATCCACCCCAACTTCCAGTAAAGAGAAACAAAGACTTGCCCCATTTCCTGTAACCTCCACTTCCTGTAGAGATAGACCAGCCCCCATTTTCTTTTGAGACACAGACCTGCCCCTATTTCCTGTTGAGAGACAAAGACCTCATCCCATTTCCTGTAAAGACAAAAAGACCTGCCCGCATTTCCTGTAAAAAGATCAACCTACACTTCCTGTAGAAATAGATGAGCCCCCATTCATGTAGAAAGACAAATATACTTCCTGTAAAGAGACAGACTTGTTCTCACATCCTGTAGAAAGACCAACCTTCACTTTCTGTACAGAAACAGAGACCTGCTTCCATTTCCTGTTGAGAGACAAAGATCTGAACCAATTTACTGTAAAGAGAAAAATACCTGCCCTCACTTCATGTAGAAAGACAAAGCCCAATGCTCACTTCCTGTAGAGAAAGACCAGCCCCCACTTCATGTAGAAAGACAAAAAACTGCCTACATTTTCTGTTGAGAGACAGAGACCTGACCCTATTTCCCATTGAGAGACAAAGACCTGCCCTTTTCCTGTAATTCTTCTCAGTCCTTTTGCTGCTAGAATTGGATTATACTTGACAACAGGCGGTAGACAGCAAGTTATACAGAAGGAAGACATCTACTGGTTGGCACTTTAGATTGATTTTCCGAGGGCATTAAAGTGAAATGCAGATAGTCTATTAATTACACTATAAAATGAGATCACTAGGAGGGTCTCTTACTCTGGAGGACCCAGCACATCCGTGCCAATTTCTTTCCATAGGAATTATGTAATGCTTCAGGATTGTCTATGACCATTAAATTGTTAGTGCTATGAAACAATCAAACATCTAAAAAGGTCATCCTACTATTTACAAAACTTCATTAGACAGATAAAAGTGTGGACTTATTGTATTAAGGAGAGGCTACAGGTGGGGCAGGGGTACTAGCCATAGTGTTGTCATATATACTACTCTGCCTTGCTGCGGAGGTTGGCTCCCTAAATGACCCTAAATACCAGATCAACAACAACATCAATGTGTAGCAATAAATAAATTACAAGGCATATGTGATATAGACCACCATAAGTTTAAAGGATCTAGTCTGAAGATGATATGGCCAATTAGGGTTGAGCGAAACGGGTCGTTCATTTTCAAAAGTCGCCGACTTTTGGCAAAGTCAGGTTTCATGAAACCCGATCCGACCCCTGTGCGGGGTCGGCCATGCGGTACGCGACTTTCGCGCCAAAGTCGCGTTTCAATGACGCGAAAAGCGCCATTTCTCAGCCAATGAAGGTAAACGCAGAGTGTGGGCAGCGTGATGACATAGGTCCTGGTCCCCACCATCTTAGAGAAGGGCATTGCAGTGATTGGCTTGCTGTCTGCGGCGTCACAGGGGCTATAAAGGGGCGTTCCCGCCGACTGCCATGTTACTGCTGCTGATCTGAGCTTAGGGAGAGGTTGCTGCCGCTTCGTCAGAAGCAGGGATAGCGTTAGGCAGGGTCCATTAACAGTATAGCAAAAAAAAGGGGGGGTAATAAACCACTCAAACTGAACAAAGGGTGCCCAGAAAAATTATATTGTATAATTAACCACCAAACCGCTTGTGCTGTAGCGATTTCCACTGCCCAACACCACCTTCGGTGTGCAGGGACAGTGGAAGCTACATTTTTTTTTTTTCCTCAGCGCTGTAGCTCATTGGGCTGCCCTAAAAGGCTCCCTGATAGCTGCATTGCTGTGTGTACGCCGCTGTGCAAACCAACTGCTTTTTTCAAAGCACAAATCCTCTTGTTCCTTCCTTTCTGCACAGCTATCTTTTTGGTTTGTACACACTTTTTATTTAATTTGTGCATCAGTCCACTCCTTATTGCTGCCTGCCATACCTGGCTGAGATTATTGCAGGGAGATAGTAATTGTTGGACACTCCCTGTTTTTTTTTTTTTTTTGTGGGAGATTAAGATTGACATTTCTGTTAGAGTGCCATCCCTGTGTGTGCCATCTCTCACTCAGTGGGCCATAGAAAGCCTATTTATTTTTTTGCTTGATTTGGGTTATAAAATCTACCTGAAAAAATCACTACATCAATCAGTGGGAGAAAAATATTGGCCTCAGGGCTTGTGTGCCACTCCTGACTCCTGTGTGCATCATCACTCACTCAGTGGGCCATAGAAAGCCCATTTTTTTTTTTTTGCTTTATTTGGGTTCTAAATTCTACCTGAAAAAATCAATAAATCAATCAGTGGGAGATTAATATTGGCCTTTGGGCTTGTGTGCCAGTCCTAAGCGTGCCATCTCTCTCTCTCAGATAGTGGGCCATAGAAAGCCTATTTATTTTTTTTTTTATTGGGTTTATAAATTTTCCCTGAAAAAAAATAAAAAGTGGGAGATTAATATTGGCCTCTGGGCTTGTGTGCCAGTCCTGAGCGTGCCATCTCTCTCACAAATAGTGGGCCATAGAAAGCCTATTTATGTTTTTGGTTGATTTGGGTTCCAAAATCTACCTGAAAAAATCACTACATCAATCAGTGGGAGATAAATATTGGCCTCTGGGCTTGTGTGCCACTCCTGACTCCTGTGTGCGTCATCTCTCACTCAGTGGGCCATAGAAAGCCTTTTTTTGTTTTATTTGTTTTCTAAATTCTCCCTGAAAAAATCATTTTATTTTATTTGGTTTCTAAATTCTTCCTGAAAAAATCATTTTATTCTATTATTTTTTTTTCCTAAAGTCTCCCTGAAAAAAAAAAACAAAAACAAATCAGTGGGAGATTAATATTGCCCTTTCTGCTTGTGTGCCAGTCTTGACTCCTGGGTGTGCCATCTCTCTCTCTCTCCAATTATGGGCCATAGAAAGCCTATTATTTTTTTAGCTTGATTTGGGTTCCAAAATCTACCTGAAAAAATCACTACATCAATCAGTGGGAGATAAATATTGGCCTCTGGGCTTGTGTGCCACTCCTGACTCCTGTGTGCGTCATCTCTCACTCAGTGGGCCATAGAAAGCCTTTTTTTGTTTTATTTGTTTTCTAAATTCTCCCTGAAAAAATCATTTTATTTTATTTGGTTTCTAAATTCTTCCTGAAAAAATCATTTTATTCTATTATTTTTTTTTCCTAAAGTCTCCCTGAAAAAAAAAAAAAAAACAAATCAGTGGGAGATTAATATTTACATTTGTGCTTCAGTGACAGTCCTGCGTGTGTGGCATCTCTCTCATTTGTTGCCACCAACAACAGAGTGTGTAACATTGTGCCTGATTTTCGTTGTGGTCTCACTCACCTGTAAAGGGGTAGCTAAATCATACTGAAGTTATAGCTCACCGTGTAAGTTGTGTGACAGCAACAAATACCGTTAGTTTGTTTACGTTTTTAAAACAATGAGGAAGTCTGGTGGAAGAGGTCGTGGCCGGGGGCGTTCATTGTCAGCTGGTAATGAGGGTAGTGGTAGTGGTGGAGCATCAGCTGGTCGTGGGAAAAAAAATATTGCACCTAAGTCTGGAGCTGTGGAGCCAGGTTCGTCGTCTGGCTACACAAGGCCTCAAACGCTCCCTTTTCTGGGAGTAGGAAAACCGCTTTTAAAGCCGGAGCAGCAAGAGCAAGTTTTGGCTTATCTTGCTGACTCAGCCTCTAGCTCTTTTGCCTCCTCTCGTGAAACTGGTAAATGTCAAAGCAGCGCGTCGTTAGTGGATGTTCACGGTCAGGGACAAGTCGCTTCCTTGTCCTCTTCAGCAAAAACAACAACAGAGAAGAATGCAGCAGGCGACACAATGGATTACTCCATGGAGCTCTTTACACATACCGTCCCTGGCTTAGAAAGTGAAGCAGTTAACCGTCCATGCCCATTACAAGTTGAATCTGACATGGAGTGCACTGATGCACAGCCACAGCCAGACTACTATGCTGGTCCTTTGACTCAGACCAACATTGCCCTCGCAGGGTAATGATCAAGAATCAGACCCTGATGAGACTATATTGCCCCCTCACGAACGCTATACCACCGACCGACACGGTGCCACAGACGAAGTTGCACACGAGCTACAAGAAGAGGTAATAGATGACCCAGTTCTTGACCCCGATTGGCAGCCATTGGGGGAACAGGGTGCAGGCGGCAGCAGTTCTGAAGCGGAGGAGGAGGGGCCGCAGCAGGCATCAACATCGCAACAGGTTCCATCTGCCGGGCCCGTATCTTGCCCAAAACGCGTGGCAAAGCCAAAACCTGTTGGAGGACAGCGTGGCCATCCGGTTAAAGCTCAGTCTGCAATGCCTGAAAAGGTATCCGATGCTAGAAAGAGTGCAGTCTGGCATTTTTTTAAACAACATCCAATTGATCAGCACAAAGTCATCTGTCAAAAATGTTCAACTACCTTAAGCAGAGGACAGAATCTGAAAAGTCTCAATACAAGTTGCATGCATAGACATTTAACCACCATGCATTTGCAAGCCTGGACTAACTACCAAACGTCCCTTAAGGTTGTAGCACCCTCGGCCAATGAAGCTAGTCAGCAACGCAACATCCCTTCCGGCAGTGTAGGGCCACCATTTTCCGCACCACCTGCAGTATCTGTGCAGGTTTCTTTGCCAGGCCAAAGCAGTCAGGGTCAGGGAATCACCAGTTTCGTAATAGGAAACACTGCATCTAGGGCACCGGCGGCAACAATACCATCTCCCACCGTCTCTCAGTCTGCCATGTCCACCGGCACCCCCGCTAGTTCCACAATCTCCAGCTCTCCAGTCCAGCTCACCCTACATGAGACTATGGTTAGAAAAAGGAAGTACTTAGCCTCGCATCCGCGTACACAGGGTTTGAACGCCCACATAGCTAGACTAATCTCGTTAGAGATGATGCCCTACCGGTTAGTTGAAAGCGAAGCTTTCAAAGCCCTGATGGACTACGCTGTACCACGCTACGAGCTACCCAGTCGACACTTTTTTTCCAGAAAAGCCATCCCAGCCCTCCACCAGCATGTTAAAGAGCGCATCGTCCATGCACTCAGGCAATCTGTGAGCACAAAGGTGCACCTGACAACAGATGCATGGACCAGTAGGCATGGCCAGGGACGTTACGTGTCCATCACGGCACACTGGGTGAATGTTGTGGATGCAGGGTCCACAGGGGACAGCAATTTTGGGACAGTTCTGCCTAGCCCACGGTCTAGGAAACAGTTGGCTGTAGCCGTTCGCACCCCCTCCTCCTCCTCTTCGTCCTCCTGCAGAAGCGAGAGCTCGTCCACAGACCGCAGTCGCACAACCACTCCATCCGCAGCTGCCACTGTTGCACACCAGGTCTCCCATTATGGGGCAGCTACTGGCAAACGTCAGCAGGCTGTATTGGCTATGAAGTGTTTGGGCGACAACAGACACACCGCGGAAGTTCTGTCCGAGTTCTTGCAAAAAGAAACGCAGTCGTGGCTGGGCACTGTAGATCTTGAGGCAGGCAAGGTAGTGAGTGATAACGGAAGGAATTTCATGGCTGCCATCTCCCTTTCCCAACTGAAACACATTCCTTGCCTGGCTCACACCTTAAACCTGGTGGTGCAGTGCTTCCTGAAAAGTTATCCGGGGTTATCCGACCTGCTCCTCAAAGTGCGTGGACTTTGCTCACATATCCGCCGTTCGCCCGTACACTCCAGCCGTATGCAGACCTATCAGCGTTCTTTGAACCTTCCCCAGCATCGCCTAATCATAGACGTTGCAACAAGGTGGAACTCAACACTGCACATGCTTCAGAGACTGTGCGAACAGAGGCGGGCTGTTATGTTTTTGTGGGAGGATACACATACACGGGCAGGCAGTAGGATGGCAGACATGGAGTTGTCAGGTGTGCAGTGGTCGAAGATTCAAGACATGTGTCAAGTCCTTCAGCGTTTTGAGGAATGCACACGGCTGGTTAGTGCAGACAACGCCATAATAAGCATGAGCATCCCCCTAAGGCGTCTGCTGATGCAAAGTTTGACGCACATAAAGGATCAGGCGTCTGCAGCTGAGGAAGAGGAAAGCCTTGATGACAGTCAGCCATTGTCTGGCCAGGGCAGTGTACAGGACGAGTTAGCGGGCGAAGAGGAGGAGGAGGACGAGGAGGATGATGGGGATGATTATATTTTTAATGAGGAATCTTTTCCGGGGCCACTGGAAATTGGTGGCGCGGCAAGGCCGGGTTCTGGTTTTTGGAGGGACACAAGTGACGTGGATTTGCCTGAAACTGCCCCTCAACCAAGCACAACCGCAGATTTGAGAACTGGAACTTTGGCCCACATGGCGGATTATGCCTTACGTATCCTCAAAAGGGACACACGCATAACTAAAATGATGAACGATGACGATTACTGGTTGGCCTGCCTCCTTGATCCTCGCTATAAAGGCAAATTGCAAAATATAATGCCACATGAGAACTTGGAACTAATATTAGCAACCAAACAATCAACTCTTGTTGACCGTTTGCTTCTGGCATTCCCTGCACACAGCGCCCGTGATCGTTCTCACACGAGCTGCAGGGGCCAGCAGACCAGAGGAGTTAGAGGGGCAGAAATCAGAAGTGGCGTTGGCCAGAGGGGTTTTCTGACCAGGTTGTGGAGTGATTTTGCTATGACCGCAGACAGGACAGGTACTGCAGCATCAATTCAAAGTGACAGGAGACAACATTTGTCCAGTATGGTTACAAACTATTTTTCATCCCTTATCGATGTTCTCCCTCAACCGTCATTCCCATTTGATTACTGGGCATCAAAATTAGACACCTGGCCAGAATTGGCAGAATATGCATTGCAGGAGCTTGCTTGCCCGGCAGCTAGTGTCCTATCAGAAAGAGTATTCAGTGCTGCAGGTTCAATACTAACAGAAAAAAGGACTCGTCTGGCTACCCAAAATGTAGATGATCTAACCTTCATTAAAATGAACCACAACTGGATTTCGAAATCTTTTGCCCCACCTTGCCCGGCTGACACCTAGCTTTCCTATGAAAAGGTCTTGCCTGTGGACTATTCTGAATGCCTTTTCCAATCTCGTAATTTTCTGCACCTGATTGTCCAGCATACGACATGTTTACACCTCACTAAATGGCCAAACTCCCCACACGGGGCCGTGGTATCGACACTTGGTGACAGCACCCGTGAGAGTGCTGTTTGTCTGAAGAGGTGGGTGTGCCCGCTTTTGGTCGACGGCACTGCCACTGGGTCCCTCCTAGTACAATAAAGTGTCTCTGGCGGTGGTGGTGCGCACCCAACGTCAGACACACCGTTGTAATATGAGGGGCCCTGGGCCTGTACCGCCGGCCACAAGACAGTTTTCCCCCCAGCTCAAACAGTGCTCTACCACTTGCAAAATTATCTCACAGCTCCACCAATGTTTAGTCTATGCGCTGACATCCTTCAATGCCTGCCACTGACAATACCATTGTATTGACATTTTTGTTATGTTAGGCCTTCGAAGCCTGTCTGCGGTCACTCCTTCCACTATGCCTCCACTGACCACACCACTGCTGCCCGTGTACCCCTGGAACCAATTTAAAATTGCCTACAGCCAGCCCAATTTTTTTATTTTAGGCCTTCGATGCCTGTCTGCAGTCCGTTCTTTCTACTACTACACTGACCTGGCCACTGCTGCCCGTGTACCCCTGGAACCAATTTAAAATTGCCTACAGCCATGTGTTATTATTTTAGGCCTTCGATGCCTGTCTGCGGTCACTCCTTCCACTAGGCCTCCACTGACCACACCACTGCTGCCCGTGTACCCCTGGAACCAATTTAAAATTGCCTACAGCCATGTGTTATTATTTTAGGCCTTCGATGCCTGTCTGCGGTCACTCCTTCCACTAGGCCTCCACTGACCACACCACTGCTGCCCGTGTACCCCTGGAACCAATTTAAAATTGCCTACAGCCAGCCCAATTTTTTTATTTTAGGCCTTCGATGCCTGTCTGCAGTCCGTTCTTTCTACTACTACACTGACCAGGCCACTGCTGCCCGTGTACCCCTGGAACCAATTTAAAATTGCCTACAGCCATGTGTTATTATTTTAGGCCTTCGATGCCTGTCTGCGGTCACTCCTTCCACTAGGCCTCCACTGACCACACCACTGCTGCCCGTGTACCCCTGGAACCAATTTAAAATTGCCTACAGCCATGTGTTATTATTTTAGGCCTTCGATGCCTGTCTGCGGTCACTCCTTCCACTAGGCCTCCACTGACCACACCACTGCTGCCCGTGTACCCCTGGAACCAATTTAAAATTGCCTACAGCCAGCCCAATTTTTTTATTTTAGGCCTTCGATGCCTGTCTGCGGTCACTCCTTCCACTAGGCCTCCACTGACCACACCACTGCTGCCCGTGTACCCCTGGAACCAATTTAAAATTGCCTACAGCCATGTGTTATTATTTTAGGCCTTCGATGCCTGTCTGCGGTCACTCCTTCCACTAGGCCTCCACTGACCACACCACTGCTGCCCGTGTACCCCTGGAACCAATTTAAAATTGCCTACAGCCAGCCCAATTTTTTTAATTTAGGCCTTCGATGCCTGTCTGCGGTCACTCCTTCCACTAGGCCTCCACTGACCACACCACTGCTGCCCGTGTACCCCTGGAACCAATTTAAAATTGCCTACAGCCATGTGTTATTATTTTAGGCCTTCGATGCCTGTCTGCGGTCACTCCTTCCACTAGGCCTCCACTGACCACACCACTGCTGCCCGTGTACCCCTGGAACCAATTTAAAATTGCCTACAGCCAGCCCAATTTTTTTACTTTAGGCCTTCGATGCCTGTCTGCGGTCACTCCTTCCACTAGGCCTCCACTGACCACACCACTGCTGCCCGTGTACCCCTGGAACCAATTTAAAATTGCCTACAGCCATGTGTTATTATTTTAGGCCTTCGATGCCTGTCTGCGGTCACTCCTTCCACTAGGCCTCCACTGACCACACCACTGCTGCCCGTGTACCCCTGGAACCAATTTAAAATTGCCTACAGCCAGCCCAATTTTTTTACTTTAGGCCTTCGATGCCTCTCTGCGGTCACTCCTTCCACTAGGCCTCCACTGACCACACCACTGCTGCCCGTGTACCCCTGGAACCAATTTAAAATTGCCTACAGCCATGTGTTATTATTTTAGGCCTTCGATGCCTGTCTGCGGTCACTCCTTCCACTAGGCCTCCACTGACCACACCACTGCTGCCCGTGTACCCCTGGAACCAATTTAAAATTGCCTACAGCAATGTGTTATTATTTTAGGCCTTCGATGCCTGTCTGCGGTCACTCCTTACAATATGCCTCCACTGACCACACCACTGCTGCCCGTGTACCCCTGGAACCAATTTAAAATTGCCTACAGCCAGCCCAATTTTTTTATTTTAGGCCTTCGATGCCTGTCTGCGGTCCGTTCTTTCTACTACTACTACACTGACCAGGCCACTGCTGCCCGTGTTCCCCTGGAACCAATTTAAAATTGCCAACAGCAATGTGTTATGTTAGGCCTTCGATGCCTGTTTGCGGTCACTCCTTCCAATAGTTCTCCACTGACCAGACCAATGCTGGCCGTGTACCCCTGGAACCCAGCTGAAAGTGCATGTAGCCTCCTTTTTTTCTTTGTTTTATATTTAGAAAGCCCAGATGAACTACGCTGTGCAACGGTTCAAGCTACCCAGTCGACATTTCTTTTGCGAGAAAAGCCATCCCAGCCCTCCACCGGCATGAAAAAGTCTGCATTGTCATAGCACTCAGGCAATCAAACAGTAGAAAGGTGCACCTGACAAGAGACGCATGGACCAGTAGGCATGTCCACAAAAAGTTACGTGTCCATTACGGCGCACTGGGTTAATGTGTTGGATGCATGGTCCACAGGGGACAGCCTACAAAGTCTGTCTGCAGTCCCTAATTCCAATTTTCCTCCGCTGACCACACCACTGCTGCCCGTGTACCCCTGGAAACAATTTTACAGTGTCTACAGCCTAATTTTGTTATGTTAGGCCTACTACACCTGTCTGCGGTCCCTCCTTCCAATACTCGTCCACTGACCACACCACTGCTGCCCGTGGACCCCTGGAACCTATTTTTAATTGCATAGAGCATCCTTTTTTTAATAGTAGGCGTACAAAGTCTGTCTGCGGTCCACTATTGAAATTGTCCTCCACTGCCCAGAGCACTGCTGCTTGTGTACCCCTGTAACTTTTTTAAGCTGCAGTGAGCCACATTTTTGGGTTAAGTCCTACTACCTGTGTCTGTCTGCGCCACTCAATTCAGCTGTGTTCCTTTGAAAAAAGCTGAGCGTCAATAGTCTTGTTTTCAGCCTCTAGGAATTTTAATACTGCATTGGGGGTACAACTTTGGTAGGGCCTACTAACGGTGTCTGCCTCCCCAAGGTGTGCCCCAGGTTTCCTCGCCATTGCTTCGATCTTAATGCTCTCGTTTAGTAGTTGTTGGAAACTACACTGCATTAGGCCTACAAATTGGGTATGGGGTGTAGAGAGATGGTGTGTTACACTCCAAGGTGTTCCCCAGGTTTCCTCGCCAATGCTTCGATCTTCATGCTCTCGTTTAGTAGTTGTTGGAAACTACACTGCATTAGGCCTACAAATTGGGTATGGGGTGTAGAGAGATGGTGTGTTCCACTCCAAGGTGTTCTCCAGGTTGCCTTTCCTGAACTTCGATCTTCCGGCTCTCGTTTAGTAGTTGTTGGAAACTACACTGCATTAGGCCTACAAATTGGGTATGGGGTGTAGAGAGATGGTGTGTTCCACTCCAAGGTGTTCCCCAGGTTTCCTCGCCAATGCTTCGATCTTCATGCTCTTGTTTAGTAGTTGTTGGAAACTACACTGCATTAGGCCTACAAATTGGGTATGGGGTGTAGAGAGATGGTGTGTTCCACTCCAAGGTGTTCTCCAGGTTGCCTTTCCTGAGCTTCGATCTTCCGGCTCTCGTTTAGTAGTTGTTGGAAACTACGCTGCATTAGGCCTACAAATTGGGTATGGGGTGTAGAGAGATGGTGTGTTCCACTCCAAGGTGTTCCCCAGGTTTCCTCGCCAATGCTTCGATCTTCATGCTCTCGTTTAGTAGTTGTTGGAAACTACACTGCATTAGGCCTACAAATTGGGTATGGGGTGTAGAGAAATGGTGTGTTACACTCCAAGGTGTTCCCCAGGTTTCCTCGCCAATGCTTCGATCTTCATGCTCTCGTTTAGTAGTTGTTGGAAACTACACTGCATTAGGCCTACAAATTGGGTATGGGGTGTAGAGAGATGGTGTGTTCCACTCCAAGGTGTTCTCCAGGTTGCCTTTCCTGAACTTCGATCTTCCGGCTCTCGTTTAGTAGTTGTTGGAAACTACGCTGCATTAGGCCTACAAATTGGGTATGGGGTGTAGAGAGATGGTGTGTTCCACTCCAAGGTGTTCCCCAGGTTTCCTCGCCAATGCTTCGATCTTCATGCTCTCGTTTAGTAGTTGTTGGAAACTACACTGCATTAGGCCTACAAATTGGGTATGGGGTGTAGAGAGATGGTGTGTTCCACTCCAAGGTGTTCTCCAGGTTGCTTTTCCTGAGCTTCGATCTTCCGGCTCTTGTTTAGTAGTTGTTGGAAACTACGCTGCATTAGGCCTACAAATTGGGTATGGGGTGTAGAGAGATGGTGTGTTCCACTCCAAGGTGTTCCCCAGGTTTCCTCGCCAATGCTTCGATCTTCATGCTCTCGTTTAGTAGTTGTTGGAAACTACACTGCATTAGGCCTACAAATTGGGTATGGGGTGTAGAGAGATGGTGTGTTACACTCCAAGGAGTTTCCCCAGGTTTCCTCGCCAATGCTTCGATCTTCATGCTCTCGTTTAGTAGTTGTTGGAAACTACACTGCATTAGGCCTACAAATTGGGTATGGGGTGTAGAGAGATGGTGTGTTCCACTCCAAGGTGTTCTCCAGGTTGCCTTTCCTGAGCTTCGATCTTCCGGCTCTCGTTTAGTAGTTGTTGGAAACTACGCTGCATTAGGCCTACAAATTGGGTATGGGGTGTAGAGAGATGGTGTGTTCCACTCCAAGGTGTTCCCCAGGTTTCCTCGCCAATGCTTCGATCTTCATGCTCTCGTTTAGTAGTTGTTGGAAACTACACTGCATTAGGCCTACAAATTGGGTATGGGGTGTAGAGAGATGGTGTGTTCCACTCCAAGGTGTTCTCCAGGTTGCCTTTCCTGAGCTTCGATCTTCCGGCTCTCGTTTAGTAGTTGTTGGAAACTACGCTGCATTAGGCCTACAAATTGGGTATGGGGTGTAGAGAGATGGTGTGTTACACTCCAAGGTGTTCTCCAGGTTGCCTTTCCTGAACTTCTATCTTCAGGCTCTCATTAAATTGTGGTTAAATGGAACAACTGCATTTGGCGTACTAGTTGGTTTGGGGCCTACTATCGGTGTCTGCCACTCCTTGCTGTTCTCCTGGTTTCCTGTCCTGAAATTCCATTTTCAGGCTCTTGTTAAGTAGTTGTTAATGTTAGACTGCATTTGGCCTACTAGTTGGGTTGGGGCCTACTATTGGTGTCTGCCACTCCTTGCTGTTCTCCTCAACTGAACAAAGCTGGGCCGCCTGTTTACTACGGTTGCCAATTTTGAACTGCATGTCGACTACTTACTGATTTGGGCCTACTCTCTGTGTCAGCCTCTCATTCCAGTTGTCCTCCACTGCAATGCCCCCTGGTTAGTCCTGTGTTACCAATTTTGAACTGCATTTAGCCCACTTTATTCTTTGGGCCTATATCTGTGTTTCCTCCTCATCCTGCCCATTGCCCAGCCAGTGATAGATGAGTCTGCTGGTACATTGACCCATAACGCAAAATTCCCCGTGCACGCTACACAGCAAGATTGTGACCCTGCTGAAAGTCAGGTTCCTCTTCCCGCATACCATACCACCTTACACGGGGACAAAGAGGAAGGTGCAGATGAAAGTGCAGGTTCCTTCATCAGGTGGGGGGAGGAATACTAGTTGGCGACGTCACTGGCACAGGGCCTCTCATAGTACGCAAAAGTGTTGCTGCCGGTGGGAGGCGCCCCCGCCGTGCAAACACACCGCTGTACTTTGAGGGGCCCTGTGCCAGTGCCAATGCCAACGAGTGGGCCCCCCCTGCTTGCTCAGGATCACAGCACTTGCAAAGTTGAAATACTTACCTCTCCCTGCTCCACTGCCGTGACGTGGTCCAGATTTACTGGGCCCACTAATTACTTGAACCAGCCCTACCCCCCACAACTTTAGCCAAATGACCCCCAATTTCAAATGCCTTCCAATTATTATAAGGTAAATTACGATTGACAAGCTTCTGTAACAAGAATGGATGTTTTTGCCATTAAAATGGGCAGTGTAGGTGTTTTCCTGGCCTCCACTCACTGCCGACTATGCTCCCCCATTGACTTGCATTGGGTTTCGTGTTTCGGGCGATACCCGACTTTTCGCGATAATCGGCCGATTCCACTCGACTCGACTTCTAAGATAGTCGGGTTTCGCGAAACACGGCTCGACTCTAAAAAGGTCAAGGTCGCTCAACCCTATGGCCAATGCATAATCACATATCACATATATCCTAATGGCCAATCCTTATAGGTAAAATGGGAATAATAAAGGGTATGTAAAAAATGGGATGTAAATGGAGCGCCCCCGCGGGCAGTGGGGTATTCGGTACCGGGTCCTTCGGTTCTCGGGGGGATGTCACGGTGGCTGACCCGGTCCGTGGCCCGTGGGACGTCCGTCTTAAAGGGAAAGGTCTTTAAAGGGGAAATGTTCGTGACTCCAACTGTGGTATTCGGTCAGGGTGACCGACGCTGCTTTAAGGGGTCCGATGTCAAAGCAGCTAGATGGTATACCTTCCCACAGGTGAAGTATGTCCCCAGGGCTTCCCAGTGTGTAGATGGTGGATGGTGTGAGGTGCAGTGAAGAACGAGGACACAAGGTTGCAGTCTCTTTACCTTTTACTGAAGGCTTCAGCATCCACAGCCCAAAGCACAGATCACAGGGCAGGCGAAGGCCGGCCGGTTTGGAGGCAAATCCAGAGTCCCCTTATCCAGGTGGAAATAAGTAGCCTTCCTCTAGTGCCTTGGTGTTGTAGTCCCTTACTGCTAAGCTTCTCATAAGGTCCTCACAGATGTTGTAGATGTTATTGATGTTATGTCTCTCTCCCTGTCCCCCAGATGGATAGGACAACCCGTATGATCGGTGGTGTGAGGCTTTTTACAGGGACTCTATCATGCCCCGGCCTCTCGTGGGTGCCACCTTGCCTCCTGGGTATGGGGCGGATCAGTACCGTGAAATTAGCTGTCCTGGCGGTCTCTGGAGCAAGGCATAAAGGACTGTTGCTCCCTCGGTGTTCCGGCTACCGGTATCCACTCCTTTTGCTATGACTTCTTCTCACTCTCTACAATACAGTTCTTTGTTTGTGTCCTTTCTTAGGAACCGCCGCACGTGGGGCAGGCGCAGCTCCGTGGCCTTCTGTCTAGGCCTCTGACAGGCTCCTACCCCTGTCACGGACCAACTAACTGAGCAAAGCTCAGACAGCAACTACCTAACTTCCTCTCCAGGCCACCAGTTTTACCTAAGTGTGAAGAGTGCCCTAATAAATAGGAGCATAGTTCCCCCTGGTGGACTGGAGTATGAAATGTGTTGTATGTTTGTGTTACCTGGTGAAGAGTTGTCCTTTATTGCCTTCAAATGTAAAATCACTCCCCCCTAGAGGGAAATGACATTACTGAAACCCTGGGGCGCTGCATAAATATATAAAAAATTATCAAACATCACCCAAACCATGTCTGAATCTCATTGAGTAAACAAATATATATATACTCTGCGGTTGGAGGAAAAAAGGTTTAAGCATAATAACAGACGCGGATTCTTTACTGTAAGAGCAGTGAGACTATGGAACTCTCTGCCGTATGATGTTGTAATGAGTGATTCATTACTTAAATTTAAGAGGGGACTGGATACCTTTCTGGAAAAGTATAATGTTACAGGGTATATACACTAGATTCCTTGATAGGGCGTTGATCCAGGGAACTAGTCTGATTGCTGTATGTGGAGTCGGGAAGGAATTTTTTTCCCCAATGTGGAGCTTACTCTTTGCCACATGGGTTTTTTTTGCCTTCCTCTGGATCAACATGTTAGGGCATGTTAGGTTAGGCTATGGGTTGAACTAGATGGACATATAGTCTTCCTTCAACCTTAATAACTATGTAACTATACTAGATGGTGGCCCAATTCTAACGCATCGGGAATTCTAGAATATGTATGTATGTATGTATATAGCAGCCACATAGTATATAGCACAGGCCACGTAGTATATAGGAGCCATGTAGTATATAGCAGACAAATACTACGTGGCCTGTGCTATATACTATGTGGCTGCTATATACATACATACATATTGTAGAATAGCCGATGCGTTAATACAGGCCACGCAATATATACAGTAACAGTAGCCACTGTTGTGAATTCTGTGGCTGAGTTCACTTCTGTGGTCACAAGTGGTATTGCAGTCTCTGGGCTTCCTCCCTCAGGTGTTTTGGTGAGCTCGTTGGCTGCCTTGCTATTTAGCTCCACCTGAGTCTGTCTTCCTTGCTCCTTGTCAATGTTCCAGTGTTGGATCTGAGCTACTGCATCTTCCCTTGGGCCTGCTGCTCTGCTAGATAAGTGCTTCTAGTTTGTTTTCTGTTTTTTTCTGTCCAGCTTGCTATTGTCTTTTGCTGGAAGCTCTGAGAAGCAGAGGGGTGCACCGCCGTGCTGTTAGTTCGGCACGGTGGGTCTTTTTGCCCCTTTGCGTGGTTTTCGTTTTAGGGTTTTTGTAGACTGCATAGTTCTCTTTGCTATCCTCGCTCTGTCTAGAATATCGGGCCTCACTTTGCTGAATCTATTTCATTCCTACGTTTGTCTTTTCATCTTGCTAACAGTCATTATATGTGGGGGGCTGCCTATTCCTTTGGGGTATTTCTCTGAGGTAAGTCAGGCTTGTATTTCTATCTTCAGGCTAGTCAGCTCCTCAGGCAGTGCCGAGTTGCATAGGTAGTTGTTAGGCGCAATCCACTGCTGCTTATAGTTGTGTGAGGATAGATCAGGTACTGCAGTCTACAGAGATTCCACGTCTCAGAGCTCGTCCTATTGTTTTTGGTTATTGCCAGATCTCTGTATGTGCGCTGATTACTGCACGCTGTGTTGCCTGATTGCCAGCCATAACAGTACAAGGAGCCACACCAATGATTCCCAATAGAGGGAAAAAAGAAATCCTGACATCATTTTTTTTTCTTAGCTCTGTCTTCAGTCTTTTTTTTCCCCTAGACATTAGAGTGCTTCAGGACACAGCTGTGGACATGGATATTCAGGCTCTGTGCTCCTCAATGGATAATCTCGTTGTAAATGTACAAAAGATTCAAGATACTATTGATCAGAAATCGATGCTAGAACCAAAAATTCCGATTCCTGATTTGTTTTTTGGTGACAGAACTAAGTTCCTGAGCTTCAGAAATAATTGTAAGCTATTTTTGGCCTTGAAACCTCATTCTTCTGGTAATCCTATTCAACAGGTTTTGATTATTATTTCTTTTTTGCGCGGCGACCCACAGGACTGGGCGTTTTCTCTTGCACCAGGAGATTCTGCATTGAGTAATGTTGATGCATTTTTCCTGGCGCTCGGATTGCTTTACGATGAGCCTAATTCAGTGGATCAGGCTGAGAAAAATCTGCTGGCTTTATGCCAGGGTCAGGATGATGTAGAAGTATATTGTCAGAAATTTAGGAAATGGTCAGTACTCACTCTGTGGAATGAATCTGCACTAGCGGCTTTGTTCAGAAAGGGTCTCTCTGAAGCTCTTAAGGATGTAATGGTGGGATTTCCTATGCCTGCTGGTTTGAATGAGTCTATGTCCTTGGCCATTCAGATCGGTCGTCGCTTGCGCGAGCGTAAATCTGTGCACTATCTGGCGGTACTGCCTGAGAGTAAACCTGAGCCTATGCAGTGCGACAGGACTATGACTAAAGTAGAACGGCAAGAACACAGACGTCTGAACAGACTGTGTTTCTATTGTGGTGATTCTACTCATGCTATTTCTAATTGTCCTAAACGCACTAGGCGGTTCGATAGCTCTGCCGTTATTGGTACTGTACAGTCCAAATTCCTTTTGTCCATTACCTTAATGTGCTCTTTGTCATCGTATTCTGTCATGGCGTTTGTGGATTCAGGCGCTGCCCTGAATCTGATGGATTTGGATTATGCTAAACGTTGTGGATTTTTCTTGGAGCCTTTGCGGTGTCCTATTCCGTTGAGAGGAATTGATGCTACACCTTTGGCCAAGAATAAGCCTCAGTACTGGGCCCAGCTGACCATGTGCATGGCTCCTGCACATCAGGAAGTTATTCGCTTTCTGGTACTGCATAATTTGCATGATGTGGTCGTGTTGGGGTTGCCATGGCTACAAACCCATAATCCAGTATTGGATTGGAACTCTATGTCGGTAACCAGCTGGGGTTGTCAGGGAGTACATGGTGATGTTCCATTTTTGTCTATTTCGTCATCCATTCCTTCTGACATCCCAGAGTTCTTGTCGGACTTTCAGGATGTATTTGAAGAGTCCAAGTCTGATGCCCTACCTCCGCATAGGAATTGTGATTGTGCTATCGATTTGATTCCTGGTAGTAAATTCCCTAAGGGTCGTTTATTTAATTTGTCCGTACCTGAACACACCGCTATGCGCAGTTATGTGAAGGAGTCCCTGGAGAAGGGACATATTCGCCCATCGTCGTCACCATTGGGAGCAGGGTTCTTTTTTGTAGCCAAGAAGGATGGTTCGCTAAGACCGTGTATTGATTACCGCCTTCTTAATAAGATCACTGTTAAGTTTCAGTATCCCTTGCCATTGATTTCTGACTTGTTTGCTCGGATTAAGGGGGCTAGTTGGTTTACTAAGATTGATCTTCGTGGTGCGTATAATCTGGTGAGAATCAGGCAGGGAGATGAATGGAAAACGGCATTTAATACGCCCGAGGGTCATTTTGAGTATCTGGTGATGCCGTTCGGACTTGCCAATGCTCCATCTGTTTTTCAGTCTTTTATGCATGACATTTTCCGTGAGTATCTGGATAAATTCTTGATTGTTTACTTGGATGACATTTTGATCTTCTCAGATGATTGGGAGTCTCATGTGAAGCAAGTCAGAATGGTTTTCCAGGTACTGCGTGCTAATTCCTTGTTCGTGAAGGGATCAAAGTGTCTCTTCGGTGTGCAGAAAGTTTCATTTTTGGGGTTCATCTTTTCCCCTTCTACTATCGAGATGGATCCGGTTAAGGTTCAGGCCATCCAGGATTGGACTCAGCCGACATCTCTAAAAAGTCTGCAGAAATTCCTGGGCTTTGCTAATTTTTATCGTCGCTTCATCTGTAATTTTTCTAGCATTGCCAGACCATTGACCGATTTGACCAAGAAGGGTGCTGATTTGGTTAATTGGTCTTCTGCTGCCGTGGAAGCTTTTCAGGAGTTGAAGCGTCGTTTTTGCTGTGCCCCTGTGTTGTGTCAACCTGATGTTTCTCTTCCGTTCCAGGTCGAGGTTGATGCTTCTGAGATTGGTGCAGGGGCGGTTTTGTCACAGAGAGGTTCTGGTTGCTCAGTGTTCAAACCATGTGCTTTCTTTTCCAGGAAATTTTCTGCTGCTGAGCGTAATTATGATGTGGGCAACCGAGAGTTGCTGGCCATGAAGTGGGCATTCGAGGAGTGGCGTCATTGGCTTGAGGGTGCTAAGCATCGCGTGGTGGTATTGACTGATCATAAGAACTTGACTTATCTCGAGTCTGCCAAGCGCTTGAATCCTAGACAGGCCCGTTGGTCGTTATTTTTTGCTCGTTTTGATTTTGTGATTTCATACCTTCCGGGCTCTAAAAATGTGAAGGCGGATGCTCTGTCTAGGAGTTTTGTGCCCGACTCTCCGGGGTTATCTGAGCCGGCGAGTATCCTCAAGGAAGGAGTCATTGTGTCTGCCATCTCCCCTGATTTGCGGAGAGTGTTGCAGAAATTTCAGGCTAATAAACCTGATCGTTGTCCGGCCGAGAAACTGTTCGTCCCTGATAGGTGGACTAGTAAAGTTATCTCTGAACTTCATTGTTCGGTGCTGGCCGGTCATCCAGGAATCTTTGGTACCAGGGAGTTGGTTGCTAGATCCTTCTGGTGGCCATCTCTGTCACGGGATGTGCGTGCTTTTGTGCAGTCCTGTGGAATTTGTGCTAGGGCTAAGCCCTGCTGTTCACGTGCCAGTGGGTTGCTTTTGCCCTTGCCGGTCCCGAAGAGGCCTTGGACACATATTTCGATGGATTTCATTTCTGACCTTCCCGTTTCTCAAAAAATGTCGGTCATTTGGGTGGTCTGTGATCGCTTTTCTAAAATGGTCCATCTGGTGCCCTTGGTTAAATTGCCTTCCTCCTCTGATTTGGTGCCTTTGTTCTTCCAGCATGTGGTTCGTTTACATGGCATTCCTGAGAATATTGTTTCTGACAGAGGTTCCCAGTTTGTCTCGAGGTTCTGGCGAGCCTTTTGTGGTAGGATGGGCATTGACCTATCTTTCTCCTCGGCCTTCCATCCTCAGACTAATGGCCAGACCGAACGAACCAATCAGACCTTGGAAACATATCTGAGATGTTTTGTTTCCGCTGACCAGGATGATTGGGTGTCATTTTTGCCGTTGGCTGAGTTCGCCCTTAATAATCGGGCCAGCTCGGCTACCTTGGTCTCTCCATTTTTCTGCAATTCTGGGTTCCATCCTCGTTTCTCTTCAGGACAGGTTGAGTCTTCGGACTGTCCTGGTGTGGATTCTGTGGTGGACAGGTTGCAGCAGATCTGGACTCAGGTAGTGGACAATTTGACCTTGTCCCAGGAGAAGGCTCAGCTTTTCGCTAATCGCAGACGCCGTGTGGGACCCCGACTTCGTGTTGGGGATTTGGTTTGGTTATCTTCTCGTCATATTCCTATGAAGGTTTCCTCTCCTAAATTTAAACCTCGTTTTATTGGTCCGTATAGGATTTCTGAGATTCTCAATCCGGTGTCTTTTCGTCTGACCCTCCCAGACTCCTTTTCCATACATAATGTATTCCATAGGTCGTTGTTGAGGAGATACGTGGCACCTATGGTTCCATCTGTGGAGCCTCCTGCCCCTGTTTTGGTGGAGGGGGAATTGGAGTATATTGTGGAGAAGATTTTGGATTCTCGTGTCTCTAGACGGAAACTCCAGTATCTGGTCAAATGGAAGGGTTATGCTCAGGAAGATAATTCCTGGGTTTTTGCCTCTGATGTCCATGCCCCAGATCTTGTTCGTGCCTTTCATGTGGCTCATCCTGGTCGGCCTGGGGGTTCTGGTGAGGGTTCGGTGACCCCTCCTCAAGGGGGGGGTACTGTTGTGAATTCTGTGGCTGAGTTCACTTCTGTGGTCACAAGTGGTATTGCAGTCTCTGGGCTTCCTCCCTCAGGTGTTTTGGTGAGCTCGTTGGCTGCCTTGCTATTTAGCTCCACCTGAGTCTGTCTTCCTTGCTCCTTGTCAATGTTCCAGTGTTGGATCTGAGCTACTGCATCTTTCCTTGGGCCTGCTGCTCTGCTAGATAAGTGCTTCTAGTTTGTTTTCTGTTTTTTTCTGTCCAGCTTGCTATTGTCTTTTGCTGGAAGCTCTGAGAAGCAGAGGGGTGCACCGCCGTGCTGTTAGTTCGGCACGGTGGGTCTTTTTGCCCCTTTGCGTGGTTTTCGTTTTAGGGTTTTTGTAGACTGCATAGTTCTCTTTGCTATCCTCGCTCTGTCTAGAATATCGGGCCTCACTTTGCTGAATCTATTTCATTCCTACGTTTGTCTTTTCATCTTGCTAACAGTCATTATATGTGGGGGGCTGCCTATTCCTTTGGGGTATTTCTCTGAGGTAAGTCAGGCTTGTATTTCTATCTTCAGGCTAGTCAGCTCCTCAGGCAGTGCCGAGTTGCATAGGTAGTTGTTAGGCGCAATCCACTGCTGCTTATAGTTGTGTGAGGATAGATCAGGTACTGCAGTCTACAGAGATTCCACGTCTCAGAGCTCGTCCTATTGTTTTTGGTTATTGCCAGATCTCTGTATGTGCGCTGATTACTGCACGCTGTGTTGCCTGATTGCCAGCCATAACAAGCCACGCAGTATATAACACAGCCCAAACAGTATATAACACAGCCCACGTACTATATAACACAGCCCACGCAGTATATAGCAGCCACGCAGTATATAACACAGGCGTTGTAGTATATAACACAGGCCACGCAGTATATAAAAAGCAAAAACTTATATAGAAAAGGATGCCAGATATAAAATTCTATATGGTCAATGAAAAAATATACAAATCATAACCTCCTAAAAAATTCATCAGACCAAAAAATATTTGTAAAATATTTTATTTAAACAATATCATAATAATAAAAACATAGTAATATTACCATAACCATACACATATAAAAAGGAAATCTTTATTGAGACCATACAATAAAAAATAAAAAATAAAAAAAAATATACAAATAACAGAGTATAAAATATCAAAAAATATATATATGATATAAAAACAATATATTTGAATGCTTATTAATCTATGCGTAGAAGTCAATCTCAATGACAGAAAAATTATTTGTTAGGGATAAAGTGTTTATTATTTGATGTTGTTTTTTAATTTATTTCATTATCTTAATTCATACTCTATTTAAACACAGTCCCTGTATGTGCAGGACAGGGCAAACCCCAAATGATTGGTATAAAATATATATATATATATATATATATATATATATATATATATATATATATATATATATATATATATATATATATATATATATAAAAATATATGAAATTAATTAATATTGCAAAAATAAATATAATTTTACAAAATATGTATGCTACATAAGGGCACATGTGATCCAGAAATCATATCTTAAATGACTAAAAGAAATATAATTTGTGAAAAATTACGTATCATATGTAAAATTATGTGGGTTAATATATAAAAAAATTGTGTATATATATATATATATATATATATATATATATATATATATATATATATATATATATATATATATAAAAATTAAATAATAATTATATAAATTTAATAAAAAATAAACGGTGATAGAGTGCCCATAGTGTGACAATCCAAAGAGATAATAACTAGAATGATGTGTTACAAAATAAATCACCAAGATATAATTGTATGCCAGATCACATATATAGCAAGATATACCACACATATATGATACAATGCAAAACATAAAATATAAGATACACCAACCAATATAGGGAAGCCTCTGCCCCGCACACACCACTCCAACGCACGTTTCGCTCGCCGCTTCGTCAGGGAGTGATGTGAGTGGGGCAGGAGGGCAGATTATATAGCAAAATAACAGCTGCATCTCATATATAATTGAGAGACACCATAGTTACATGGCGCCGCAATGCCGCACACCGCCGCCCCCATCACAGCGATCGGAATCCGGAAACGCGTCACCGAGGGCATCATATGACGCCGTCGATAACACGCCCCAAGACTCCAACCATTGGACGGGAGCGGCGAATGCGCACAACGGCGCACAGCGTCTCAGCAGCCATACTAATGAAGGGCAAAAGACACAGTGCAATGGGCACCAAACCACAAAGTGGTACCCGCACGAGACACCCACATATACGCAGCATATCTGCAGCCACACAACCAGGGGCTATCATCATGAGAATAAACGGCAAATATTACATATAATAGGCATTAAAATCACTGCTTGAAAACAGAACTTCATATATCGCGCATAGATATATTGCCAGCTTACGGATATAGAAAGTAGAATAATTAATATTGCCACCATAATAATTGTAAAATAAAAACACATGTACACATGTGTATACTGACATATGAAATGCACACATGTATAACCATCCATTCATGCATATATACATGTACACTACAACATCACAAATGTCCCCTGCAACTCATGCATACACACCCACACGTACTAATATAATTAAAGTGAATTAAATCAAATATATATATACAGTAAACATAAAATACTCCAAATTATACACATAATCATGTCCAATTATATCAAATACATTAATAACACATATAAAGATCATATATACACCAATATATCCATCCATGCCATACATATCTACATGCATATAAACTACACCAAAAAATGTATATCACATACATAGACATAATATTAAACACAATGTTAAACGCATATGTGCACATGCACCAAAATAATTAAATACATTAAATAAATATATACCTATTATTACAACCACAACAACTTAAATTGTATTCACACGCACATACCGCACAAATTCACACAACAACAAATGCCAATCACACCATACACATATTATACATAAACCATGCAATGCACAGAAGGATCATATAAAATATATGATAAATGTTAATAAACCTGTCAAATAAAAAGATGACAACAAATACATAATTCAAAATTGTGACCCAAACCCACTATATATCCATAAATCCATTAAAAATGCCCAATATATATTTACATCACAAAATGATAACCCAAATTGTTCTATAATTAATAGGCCAAAATATGTATGATATCCATCAATAAAGTATCATATAGCCCATTGTATTTATTCAAGATGAACACTGTTTACACTAAACTATCCTAAACAAGAGAACCCTTATATAAATCTATACTTATGGATACCCTTAATGGACTGTGTTTAAATAGAGTATGAATTAAGATAATGAAATAAATTAAAAAACAACATCAAATAATAAACAATTTATCCCTAACAAATAATTTTTCTGTCATTGAGATTGACTTCTACGCATAGATTAATAAGCATTCAAATATATTGTTTTTATATCATATATATATTTTTTGATATTTTATACTCTGTTATTTGTATATTTTTTTATTTTTTATTGTATGGTCTCAATAAAGATTTCCTTTTTATATGTGTATGGTTATGGTAATATTACTATGTTTTTATTATTATGATATTGTTTAAATAAAATATTTTACAAATATTTTTTGGTCTGATGAATTTCACGCAGTATATAACACTGGCCACGTAATATATAGCACAGCCCACACAGTACATAACACAGCCCACATAGTATCTAAAACTGGCCACGTAGTATATAGCAGCCATGCGGTATATAACAGCCCACGTAGTATATAGCAGTGTGGGCACCATATCCCTGTTAAAAAAAATAATTAAAATAAGAAATAGTTATATACTCACCTGCCGGGATCCAGCGACGCTCTGGCGATGCACGCGCGGCTGCCGCCATCTTCCGTTCCCGGGATGCATTGCGAAATTACCCAGATGACTTAGTGGTCTTGCGAGACCGCTAAGTCTTCTGGGTAATTTTGCAATGCATCTCTGGGAATGGAAGAACGGAAGCTGGCGGCAGGCGCGCGCGGCTCGGCAGACAACGGAAGGTGAGAATAGCAGGTTTTTTTTTTAATTATTTTTAACATTACATCTTTTTACTATTGATGCTGCATAGGCAGCATCAATAGTAAAAAGTTGGGGGCACACAGGGTTAATAGCAGCGTTAACGGAGTGCGTTACCCGCGGCATAACGCGGTCCGTTACTGCTGGCATTAACCCTGTGTTAGCGGTGACTGGAGGGGAGTATGCGGGCGCCGGGCACTGACTGCAGGGGAGTAGGGAGGGACTAATCGGACTGTGCCCGTCACTGATTGGTCACGGCAGCCATGACAGGCAGCTGGCGAGACCAATCAGCGACGCGGGATTTCCGTTACGGAAGTTGCAGACAGACAGACGGAAGCACCCCTTAGACAATTATATATATAAGATATATATATATATATATATATATATATATATATATATATATATATATATATATATATATATATATATATACAGTATATATATATGTGTGTGTGTGTATATGTGCTAACAAGATAATATATAGTCTTAGTGTGGTTTGGTAATAACGCTTTAAAAAACATATTTAGGATCTCATAATGTATGTATAGCAAACATGTAATATATGGATTATACCAAAGTTACACTAATCGTGTGTCTTTTCATATAAGTGTACACTCCCATTTCCCAACCGAAAAGATGGGAGATGGGAGAGGGAACCGGCACTCCATCTCTGAGTCTCAGCTATGTGATGTCTCAGCACAGAGGGTGCAATTATATTTCTGCAGCACACACTCTGTTCTGAGCAGTGCAGAGTGTCAGAAGACCAGAGAATGCAGAGACTGGAGCAGCAGGGGAACGAGAAGACGTGAGTATTTTTTTATTTTTTTTATGTATGGAGCACTATATGGTGCCCATTATACTGAAAGGAGCATTATATGGTGCCCATTATACTGTATGGTGCGTTATATGGGGCCCATTATTCTGAATGGAGCAATATATGGGGCCCATTACACTGCATAGAGCGATATTTGGGGCTCATTATACTGTATGGACCACTATGTGAGGCTTATTATACAGTATAGATCACTATATGGGGCCCATTATACTGTATGGAGGACCATGTCGTGCCAATTTTACTGTATGGAGGACCGTGTGGTGCCCATAATGCCTAAAGGAGCCCACTGAGACTTTCCTACGGGACCCACGAAAAACTACAAGCTGGGCCAGCTCTAGGTTATTTCTTTATTTATTATTACACATTGGTGTTTTTGTTGATTTGGTGTTTTAGAGTCATTAAGGTTAAGCTACTGTGAGCGAGGGCGCCACATCGCTATTTAGGGTGCCAACCTCTGCAGCAAGGTAGGGTAACATATAGGTCAACACTAGGACTAGTACCCCTGCCCCACCTGTAACCTCTCCTTAATACAACAAGTCCTCCCCTTTTCTATCTGTCTTATAATGTTTTTTGTAAACAGTAGGAGGGTCTTTTTTTAACTGTTTGATTATTATTTGGGATATTGTTTGGAGATTTAATTTCTTTTTAGTTCTATAAAATAAAAATGGATTTCCAAAGTGTTCAACCCCTTTAAGTTGTTAACATGTCTTCTTATTTTCCACTAATGCCCTTATGGTGTATTTTCAACCACATACCACACAGAGCGTGCTCTTTAGATCAGTAATAACTGTGACAAGTTCTCATATCTTTCCAGATGTTAAAAATGAGAACAACCTTGTCCCTCTAATTAAAACATATTTCCCCGCCCGACTACCGGTCTGAGCCTCTACAATGACTTGAACTTATTTCATATCCAGCGACCTGGGGTTCCTGCTGTGTAGACAGTGTATATTGACCCAGGACACCCTAAAATAAATCCTCTGAAATCCTATTTATCAGGGGTCATCTCTGGGTTATAGTATCACTTTCCACCAGTGGATGCATGGAGAGGAGGGATCGTTCTTCTAGCGAAACGGCCTCAGTGGGACACTCCTGGTTGACCCTTGTTATATAAGCCCGCGGCCTTGCTCGGAAAGGGTTATGTTTCCACTGGAAGATGTTGGTGTGTCTCCGTGTGTGTGGTGGGGGGCTGCGAGCAAACAGAGGGGGTGAATCTGTTTGACATACGTTCAAACCCAGATTTCAAGATGTCTAGAACAGCAGGATACAATTAATGACTACGAGAAGATGATTGTTGCAAGATGGTGCAATCCCTTCCTTACAATATTCTGGGCAAGATCCAACTAGAGGGAAAAAGTAGTAAAAAAAAAAGAAAAAAAAATAATAATAAAAGAAGAAATAATACAATAAAATCTCGCTTTGATGTACAGACTAGAGGAGAAGTGGGACGCTGCTCGTGAAATATTAGGAGGGAAACAAAGTAACGGCCCCAGTACTACTACTACTAATAGGAAACAAATTGCTTCATCCTACGGGGGATGTTATAATATAGGGCGCAGGACGGCATTGTATCAGGTACTAACATTTTTTTCCTTTAGATGGAAAGTGGTGTTTTATGATACTTTTTATGCGTCATTTTCCATAGAAGTCTTTAATTTTTTTTTTATTTTTATTTTTTTTGCAATTGCAATCATAAATGTTTAGGAAAATGACATCCAGTAAATATTTCCCCGTGTTACCGTCCCCTATCTCTATGACTTCATCCAGCTCCGGCGAAATGTAGCACCCCTGGGAGCAGTATATGAAAGGGCTGAAAATCTGATTGCCCGTGTGGAGACTGCTGCAAGATTTAAGAAAATATACATCGCACCTAAAAAACAATCTGCAATGATTTATGATTACGGAAAAAAAAAGAAGATTTCGCTACGCAGTAAAAAAGGTATTCACATGGAGACTTTAATTGGGTGCCTGCAGAGAGGGACAAATCCTGGGACAAATTGGTCTCTTTCTTCCATAAGGCTTCTGTATCCAAGGAAAGGACCGAGTCCGGGGGCAAAACCCACAAATCAGATCAAAGTAATTACTTATTAGGGTAGTCCACACTGAGCGAGGGTACCACATCACAGTTTTAGGGTGTCGGCAAGTAGGGACATTCTAGAGTGTATATAGGGTTATAATAACCCTACTGGTACTATATTAGTTGCAATATTCTACTTTTTTATATTTCTTTCTGATCTATAGATATATATTTTATAGCCCTATATTACTTTTTTGTTGGTCTTTTTTTGCCCTTGTTTTTAAAAATATTTAATAACAGATATTTTTTAGTTTTTTTTTCTGGTTGTCATATATGGTTACGGTTGTAGTATTACGATGGTCGTCCTCCGACAGAATGTCACTCAATAGGATTTCTCAATAGGGGGCACAAGCTTAGACTTTGAAAGCCCCATTTAAACAGCATCCCAAGTGTTCTCACTATGACTTTCCGACGGAGGCCTGAAGAAGGAACCATCGGAGGAAACGTTGCGGTAATCTGACGATCAGAGTCACGTATCAACTACTTTGCACTGAGGGAACTGGGCAACTTTGTGTTGTCCTTCAGCATCAAACTATAATAATGTCATTCAACGGGCTGTCTCCAAAGGTTGCACATGAACAGACTATCACAGCTCGTTGAGACGGCCTCTGAAGTGATCCAATATATGTAAAAAACAAAATATATCCACAACACACTCTCAATTGTAAGTGACACAGACCACAAAAAAACAAAATCCACTGATCCACATATAAAACTGATGGATAGGGGTAAAAATATGAAAAAAAATCCTTGATTGCTGAATGCACATAATAAATCAACATTTCGACCGTTCAGGTCTTTCTTTAAGCTTGAAACGTTGATTTGTTTCGTGCATGGCCTTCTAAGGGTGCTTTCACTTTGTGTTTTTTCCCATGTTCAGTGGTCCTGTTGGGGCTTACGCCCGAATTCCCTGCAAAACGGGATTTGGGCATATGTGCTAATGGGTCAATAGACTATACTGGTGCCGACAGAATCAAGGTGCGCTCTGACGCGCATTATTTTTAGGGGATATACACCTACTGGAGGCAAAGAACCAGACGTAGTAGACTGCGATGTCACTGGGTGTTTCCAATAGAGACCCGAAGGAGAAAGCATTGGAGGAAAAGTGACACAGAGCTGACAGTCGGTATCCTGTGACCACTATTTTGCATAGCGAGAATGGGGCAAAAGAGGTAAATAATTGTACTTAGTAAAAGTATTCTTTTTGCAGGCTTTAGTTAAGAGGTGAAATGTGGAAGGGCAGTGACCCCACCCCTTCAAGATGCTTGATTTGATGCCAGACAAGTAAGTTTTTAAAAATTAATGCAAAACACGGATAACAATAATCTTCCAGTGGAAGAACCCTACAGAATGTAGACGCTCATTGCGTTGGACAAACTGTGGGAACTCGACAAATAAAAAAACGATACCATATCATATAAAATCATTGTTATACATAAATGAAACAAGGAGGGCAGAGGAGGGGTCTACAAAGAGCTGCATTTCATGACGCTGTCTAAAACATTTGGATGAGCAAAGTTGTCGAGGAAGAATACAAAAAAGGCTTAAAAAAGAAAAACAACTTAAAATGCATAGAGAATAAGGAGCAAATACTAAAAAGGACAAAGGCACCACTAAAATAAATAAAGTAGAATAAAATAAATAGATGAGATGTATGTCACTCTGTATAAGAATATGGAGCGGTAGGATACAGCTCCATATAATCAGTGAAAAAACAATCCAGCAGAAAAAATATATTAGATTTATTAGAAAAGCAATCTAAAAACAGTGACGTTTCAGTCAAAAGGTCCTTCTTCAGACAGATTGCCCATAAGATTTGAGTTTTTCTGCAACTCAATAATGTGCTGGATTTTTTCTTCACTTAAAAAATAAAATAAAGGCGCCATTGAAAAATAGCAAATTAATCCTGAAAATTTGATGAATCATACCCTTTGGGTTTTTGATCTTTTTTCTTTCAAATACAACTAACCACAAGCAAAAAATACAAGTTCTCAGTGGAGGAAACAACTGCACGTCTCTTCATCATTGTTGTTTCTAACACCAGTTTAGTATTGGTTATTTTTCCCATGATTTGCAACTTATATATTCAAGGTTTTTATCTTTTTAAAGAGTATTTAATTAGTGATGAGAGAACGTGCTCGGATAAGGCTACTTTCACACTAGCATTTTTTGCAATACGTCGCAATGCGTCGTTTATGGCAAAAAACGCATCCTGCAAAGTTGTTTGCAGGATGCGTTTTTGCCCCATAGATTAACATTAGCGACGCGTTGCGACGCATTGCCACACGTCGCAACCGTCGTGCGATGGTTGCGCCGTGTTGTGGCGGACCGCCGGGAGCAAAAAAGTTAAATGTAAGGTTTTTTTGCTGCCGACGGACCGCTTTTTCCGACCGCGCATGCGCGGCCGGAACTCCGCCCCCACCTCACAATGGGGCAGCGGATGCGCCGGAGAAATGCATCCGCTGCACCCGTTGTGCGGCGCATCAAACGCTAGCGTCAGAATCTTGGCCCGACGCACTGCGACGGGGAGATTCCGACGCTAGTGTGAAAGTAGCCTAAGGTGCTCGCGTGCTGACCGAGTGTCTTCAGCGTGCTCGAATACTATGTTCGAGTCCTCACGGTTGCATGTCTCATGGCAGCTCAACAGCTTCAACACATGTAGGGATTGGCTAACAAACAGCATGTACAGCTGCTGTCGAACAGCCGTGAACTTTTTTTTTCATGCAGAGTAAACTGGTCTATGGAGCGTTTTTGAAATCTGCAACATGTTAATTTGTCTTGCGAGTGCGCTAAATTTTTGGTGCAGATTTTCCCCATAGAATTGCATTAAACGCGGAAAATCCGCAAGTAAGAAACGCATATAATCCACACATGACTGCATCAATAACATTTTGTCAAAGCTAAATACCAGGAAGTATAAAAAACAAATCAGCTTAATTTACAACGCGCCACTCCAAAAAGATACTAAAAAACAGAGTCAAAAACACGTTAAAAATAAAATAAAAAAAACGCAGTGAAAAAAAATTCCATGATAATAAAAGCCTCCGATGTGAATCCCGAAAGCTCAGATTGTTTTTCCTTCATGCTCTTGGCTGATTCAGAGTGAAATATATACGGGAGCCCCGATGTCGTTGCTAAAATCCAGATTTCACGTCAAGCTTTCCTCTGAAAGATAAATCACAATTATCCAATTACGGCTTCCCGGGGGACCGCTGCTTTGTATTACCAATGTAATTGAAAGATGTTTCCTAATTCTGAACATGATTACAGGGAGAAGCTGAGGGCAGACAAAATTAACCCATTTGCAGCCGGGAAGCCAATAATATATATTGACATGTCTTGTTTAGACAAGTTGTGAAGACAGACAGTCACCATTCAGCCCACCCAGCCAGCGGGACACTTACCTTATATTTCACCAGAAAACTGTGCACCCCCATAAAATAAAAAAAGAATCAAGTCTGTGAGACATAGCGCCTAGAAATGCTACCAGACGTCTTTCCAAGTCACTAGAAGGGCCTCACTCGCACTGGCGTATAATACAGAGGAGGGCAATGTGAGATAATACCAATGTTACTCAGTAAGGCAGTGCTCATCTGCGTATTCCATCTCAGGTCTAATCGGCGTCAGAAAAAAAAGGAAACTCGCCAATGCAAGTCTATGGGTGCGTGAAAAAAACGGACAGCACCTAGACCATGAGTATGCCACCTGATTTGTACGCACACAACTCACACAAAATTTAATCAGTCAAGTTCACAGCCTAAACCATTAGAATAGATAGATAAGATAGATAGATAGATAATCAGAAAAAAACAGACAGCACTCCAAAAATCAAAGTGAAAAACCGTGGCTTTACTGATCCATTAGCAGCAACATAGCAACGTTTCGGCAGATTTCTCTGCCTTTCTCAAGCTAGATAGATAGATAGAAAGATATGGGATAGATAGATAGATAGATAGATAGATAGATAGATAGATAGATAGATAGATAGATAGATAGATATGGGATAGATAGATAGATAGATAGATAGATAGATAGATAGATATGGGACAGATAGATAAATAGATGGATAGATAGATAGATAGATAGATATGGGATAGATAGATAGATAGATAGATAGATAGATATGGCATAGATAGAGAGATAGAAAGATATGGGATAGATCTATCTATCTATCCCATATCTATCTATCTGTCCCATATCTGTCTATCTATCTATCTATCTATCTATCTATCTATCCCATATCTATCTGTCCCATATCTGTCTATCATCTATCTATCTATGTATCTAATATCTATCTATCTATTCCATATCTATCTATCTATCTATCTATTATCTATCTATTATCTATCTATCTATCAATTAATCTATCTGCCTGTCCCATATCTATCTATCTATCTATCTATCTATCTATCTATCTATCCCATATGTATCTATCTATATATCCCACATCTATCTATTTATCTATCTACAGTATCTATCTATCTATCTATCTATCTATCTATCTACCTATCTATCTATCTATCCCATATCTATCTATCTATCTATCTATCTATCTATCTATCTATCTATCTATCTATCTATCCCATATGTATCTATCTATCTATCCCATATCTATCTATCTATCTATCTATCTATCTATCTATCTATCTATCTATCTATCTATCTATCTATCTATCTATCTATCTATCTATCTACGGTATCTATCTATCTATCTATCTATCTATCTATCTATCTATCTATCTATTTATCTATCTATCTATCTATCTATCTATCTATCTATCTATTCAATTCAAAGAAGCTTTATTGGCAGGACCAAATAACCATTAGTTTTGCCAAAGCACATGTACAGTAGGGAATTGGTGAGCAGGGACTGTGGGGATAATTGGTGGGGACTGTGGGGACTGTGGGGACGATGGATGGGGTACAGGGTGGGGGCTAAGAAAGTCCATGGCATATCATGGTTGTCTTTCTCGCAGGCTACGGCACACGCTCACATACTGCGCTGCTATCTCCACCATGCTCTCTTCTTCCCCCAGCAAGATATATGTTTTCTCTTCCTCCTTCATGAAGCTGAAATCAGGGATGAGACCGGATAGTCTCCTGAAGTGAGTGTCCCTCACTGCTGAGTATTTGGTGCAGAGTAGCAAGAAGTGGGTCTCATCCTACAGGGTCTCCAGGTCACAGTGTAGGCACAGTCTGTCTTCCCTGGGCTTGTAGCTCTGTCTGTGCTGGTCGGCCTCGATGGCCAGATTGTGGGCACTGAGTCTATACTCAGTCTATGAGTCTATACTGAGTCTATACCGGCTCAGGATCTGGCGGTCTCTGGGGTCCGAGAGTTTCTCCAAATATGGAGCCAGTCTGTAGTCTCTCTGTAGACTCTGGTCAGTTTCTGTGAGCTGCTGATCTCGTTCCTCCAGTCACTGACGTACCTATCCTGGTCCTCCTCTACCATCTTCCTGTATCTGTTTTTTGTCAGGTTGTTTTGGTTGATGGTTTGGTCAGGTTGGGTTTGGGTGAGCTGTTCCTGGAGTCCTGGTTTGTGGGGACCACCTATACGTAGCAGGGCTTTATGGTGATGGGAGCTTGAGTTGCTACTCTGTAGGTGAGCCTGGAAGGACAGCGCCCTCTACAGGACTGCTAGGTGCAGTGGCAATCTTCCCAGTTCAGTATGACAGGCATTGTTGGTGGTGCTCCGATGGACCTGGAGAAAGTGTTTACAGAATTCCAGGTGGAATATTTCTGTTGGACTGGAATCCCACTTTGACCAATCTCGGTATGTGTAAGTGCCCCAGACTTCACTGCCGTACAGGAGGATTGGGGTGATAATGGCATCGAAGATTTTTAGCCAGGTCCTCACTGGTGGCTTCAGATGGTAGAGTTTCCTTTGGATGGCATAGAAGGTTTTGCAGGCCTTGTCCTTCAGGGTCTCTATGGGTTGTTTGAAGCTCCCTGACTGGTGAATTTTCAGGCCCAGGTACAGTACAGACCAAAAGTTTGGACACACCTTCTCATTTAAAGATTTTTCTGTATTTTCATGACTATGAAAATTGTAAATTCACACTGAAGGCATCAAAACTATGAATTAACACATGTGGAATTATATACTTAAAGGGAACCTGTCACCCCGTTTTTTGAGATTGAGATATAAATACTGTTAAATAGGGCCTGCGCTGTGCGTTACTATAGTGTATGTAGTGTACCCTGATTCCCCATGTATGCCGAGAAATACATTACCAAAGTCGGCGTTTTCGCCTGTCAATCAGGCTGGTCTGGTCAGGTGGGCGTGTTCACAGCGTTCTTTTCTTCCCCAGGTTTCCGTTGGTGGCGTAGTGGTGTGCGCATGTCCAAGGTCCGGATTCCCTGTGCCCACGTGAAGACACAGCGCGCGATCTGCGCTGTCATTCCTTTCATCGGTGCGGGCGGCCATCTTCCTGGGGCCGCACGTGCGCAGATGTAGTGCTCTGCTGCACGGGGCTTCAGGAAAATGGCCGCGGGATGCCGCGCGTGCGCAGAAGAGATCGCGGCGGCCATTTTCCCAAAGCCGAGTTTGCATCTCGGCTTTGGGAAAATGGCCGCCGCGATCTCTTCTGCGCACGCGCGGCATCCCGCGGCCATTTTCCTGAAGCCCCGTGCAGCAGAGCACTACATCTGCGCACGCGCGGCCCCAGGAAGATGGCCGCCCGCACCGATGAAAGGAATGACAGCGCAGATCGCGCGCTGTGTCTTCACGTGGGCACAGGGAATCCGGACCTTGGACATGCGCACACCACTACGCCACCAACGGAAACCTGGGGAAGAAAAGAACGCTGTGAACACGCCCACCTGACCAGACCAGCCTGATTGACAGGCGAAAACGCCGACTTTGGTAATGTATTTCTCGGCATACATGGGGAATCAGGGTACACTACATACACCATAGTAACGCACAGCACAGGCCCTATTTAACAGTATTTATATCTCAATCTCAAAAAACGGGGTGACAGGTTCCCTTTAACAAAATATGTGAAACAACTGAAAATATGTCTAATATTCTAGGTTCTTCAAAGCAGCCACCTTTTGCTTTGATGACTGCTTTGCACACTCTAGGCATTCTCTTGATGAGCTTCAAGAGGTAGTCACCAGAAATGGTTTTCACTTCACAGGTGTGCCCTGTCAGGTTTAATAAGTGGGATTTCTTGCCTTACAAATGGAGTTGGGATCATCAGTTGTGTTGAGCAGAAGTCTGGTGGATACACAGCTGATAGTCCTACTGAATAGACTGTTAGCTGCTTTTTTCTTGCCATAATACAAATTCTAAGTAAAGAAAAATGAGTGGCCATCATTACTTTAAGAAATGAAGGTCAGTCAGTCCGAAAAATTGGGAAAACTTTGAAAGTGTCCCCAAGTGCAGTTGCAAAAACCATCAAGTGATGCAAAGAAACTGGCTCACATGAGGACCGCCCCAGGAAAGGAAGACCAAGAGTCACCTCTGCTTCTGAGGATAAGTTTATCCCAGTCACCAGCCTCAGAAATCGCAGGTTAACAGCAGTTCAGATTAGAGACCAGGTCAGTGCCACACAGAGTTCTAGCAGCAGACACATCTCTACAACAACTGTTAAGAAGAGACTTTGTGCAGCAGGTCTTCATGGTAAAATAGCTCCTAGGAAACCACTGCTAAGGACAGGCAACAAGCAGAAGATACTTGTTTGGCTAAAGAACACAAGGAATGGACATTAGACCAGTGGAAATCTGTGCTTTGGTCTGGTGAGTCCAAATTTGAGATATTTGTTTCCAACCACCGTGTCTTTGAGCAACGCAGAACAGGTGAATGGATGGTGTCTACATGCCTGGTTCCCACCGTGAAGCATGGAGGAGGTGTGATGGTGTGGGGGTGCTTTTCTGGTGACACTGTTGGGGATTTATTCAAAATTGAAGGCATACTGAACCAGCATGGTTACCACAGCATCTTGCAGCGGCATGCTATTCCATCCGGTTTGCGTTTAGCTGGACCATCATTTATTTTTCAACAGGACAATGACCCCAAACACACCTCCAGGCTGTGTAAGGGCTATTTGACCAAGAAGGAGAGTGATGGGGTGCTACGCCAGATGACCTGGCCTCCACAGTTAACAGACCTGAACCCAATAGAGATGGTTTGGGGTGAGCTGGACCGCGAAGGCAAAAGGGCCAACAAGTGCTAAGCATCTCTGAGAACTCCTTCAAGATTGATGGAAGACCATTTCCGGTTACAACCTCTTGAAGTTCATCAAGAGAATGCCAAGAGTGTGCAAAGCAGTCTTCAAAACAAAAGGTGCCTACTTTGAAGAACCTAGAATATAAGACATATTTTCAGTTGTTTCACACTTTTTTGTTAAAGGGACTCTGTCACCTGAATTTGGAGGGAACAATTTTCAGCCAAAGAGGCGGGGTTTTCGGGTGTTTGATTCACCCTTTCCTTACCCGCTGGCTGCATGCTGGCTGCAATATTGGATTGAAGTTCATTCTCTGTCCTCTGTAGTACATGCCTGTGCAAGGCAATCTTGCCTTGTGCAGGCATGTACTACGGAGGACAGAGAATGAACTTCAATCCAATATTGCAGCCAGCATGTAGCCAGCTGGTAAGGAAAGGGTGAATCAAACACCCGAAAACCCCGCCTCTATGGCTGAAAATTGTTCCCTCCAAATTCAGGTGACAAAGTCCCTTTAAGTATTTAATTCCACATGTGTTAATTCATAGTTTTGATGCCTTCAGTGTGAATTTACAATTTTCATAGTCATGAAAATACAGAAAAATCTTTAAATGAGAAGGTGTATTCAAACTTTTGGTCTTCACTGTAGGTATATTTGTCCGTTTCTGTAAGAATGCAGTTGTTTAGCACGATAGGAAGGTGCTGGTTCAATCTTGGCTTTCTCCTCTGGAACATCGTGATGTTGGTTTTCTTGGCATTGACCGGTAGTGCCCATGTGTAGCTGAATTTCTCCAAGATTTTCAGGTTTTCTTGGAGACCTTTCTCAGTTGGTGATACCAGCAGTAGGTCATCTGCATACAGCAGGAATTTCACCTGGGCATCAGGGAGTGTGAGACCTGGTGCCGTGGAAGATTCCACAGCGGTGGCCAGCTCATTGATGTAAATATTGAAGAGCGTTGGGCTTAGGGTGCAGCCCTGTCTGACTCCGTGTCTCTGCTGGAAATCAGCCGTTCTTCTACCGTTCACACTCATGCTGCAGCGGTTCTCGGTGTAGGAGCTTTTGATGATATCATAGGTCTTTCCTCCTTTTCCGCTTTCAGGCAGTTTCAGTAACAGGCCCGGGTGTGACAAAAGCCTTTCTAAAATCCACAAAACAAGCGTACATCTTCCCATGCTTTGTGTTGCAGACGTTGCTCTGAATGAGGCTGTGCAGGGTGTAGATGTGGTCGGTAGTGCGGTGGTTTGGCATGAACCCTGCTTGGTATTTGCTGAGGACGTTATGCTCTGTGAGGAAATTAAGGATTTTGTTCAGGATGCTATTGAACAGCTCCTCTGGTTGCTGCTGACACATATACCTCTGTAGTTGCAAGGGTCGTACCTGTCCCCACTCTTGTGAATGGGTGAGATGAGGCCTAGGTTTCAGGTACGAGGGAAGTAACCAGCACTCAGCGCAATATTGAACAGTTTGACCATTGCTGCCTGTATTTCCGGTGGGCTGTATTTCAGCAGTTCTGGTGAGATTCCATCCAGGCCACTGGCTTTTCTACACCATATGAAAGAGATTCTCTCTGTAACTTCCTGTAATGTGATTGGTGTATCCAGTGGGTTTTGAAAATGTTTGACTTTTTCCTCCATTGCTTTTAGCTTTTCCGTTATGTGTTTCTGTTTTTGGTTCAGTGCTTCCATCGGGATGTCTTTGTAGAGGTTTCTGAAGTACTGAAGCCAGATATTGCCATTTTGGATATGGATGTTGTTTTTCTTGCTTTTTGTGCCCATGTGGTTCCATAGTTTCCAGAAGTTGTCTTGGAGGGCGTCTTGGAGTTGGTTAAGTTTGGTGGAGATGTAACTCTGCTTCTTCCTCTTGAGGATGATTTTGTATTGCCTTTGTATGGTGTCGTAGGCATCCCTCAGACCCGGATGGTTGGGGTCTCTGTGTTTCTTGTTTGAGGCTGTACTCAGGGTCTTCCGTACGGCTTTACACTCCCTGTCAAACCAACCATTGGTCTGTTTTTCTTTTGGCCTTTTATAGTTGACTTTTTTAAGGTCGGACAATTCGGCCATGGTGTAGAATATATCATTGAGGTCTTTTGTAGCTTGGTTCACTCCTTGGTTCACTCCTGGGTTAGGCTATCTATCTATCTATCTATCTATCCCAAATATATCTATCTCATATCCATCTACCCCATATCTATCTATCGATCTCATATCTATCTCATATCTATCTCATATCTATCTCATATCTATCTATCTCATATCTATCTATCTATTATCTATCTCATATCTATCTGTTATCTATCTCATATCTATCTATCTATCTATCTATCTATCTATCTATCTATCTATCTATCTATCTATCTATCTATCCCATATCTATCTATCACAGCGTAGACACCAGGCACCAGATCACAGGGCAGGCAGGGTCCAGCCGGCTTGGAGGCAAGTTAGGAGTCCCCTTATCCAGGTGGAAATCAAAGCCTTCCTCTAGGGCCGTGGTGTTGTTGTCCCTTACTGCCCATAGCTTCACATAAGGTCCTCACAGATGTTCTCTCTCTCTGTCCCCCATATAGCATAGGACACGACCCGTATGACTGGTGACTTAAGGTGGTTTATAGGAACTCTAGCACGCCCCAGCCTCTAAGGGTGTCACCGTGCCTCCCGGGTACTAAGGTGGACAGGGAACATGGAATTCAGCTGTCCTGCCGGACTCTGATGAAAGTTGTGGAGAGCCTTATGATCCTCGCTGTTCCGGCTACCGGTCTCTGCGCCTCAGAAGGAGGCAGCCTGCTCGGGGATGGTCTCCCCCTGGTATCCTCTCCTGTGCTTTGCTCTCCTGCACGTTCACTGCAATGTATTTGGCTTTCTGAATGTCTCTTTCCAGGAACTGCTGCACTGCGGCTACACAGCTCCGTACACCCTCTTCTGCCTCAGACTGATCCAGTCTGATTCCTGGCAAGAACTGACTGACTTTCCCTACAGACTACCAGATATACATATATATCTAAATATAAATATATCTGATATAAATATAAATATATAAAGCTCCCCCTGGTAGCCTGGAGTGTGAATGTGTTGCATGTTTGTGGTACCTGGTTACTGTTATCCCTTCTTGCCTTCAAGCGTAACATCACTCTCCCGGTGAGGAAAGCAATGCTACTGTGACGACCAGGACCCTGGGGCGCCACATAACTATCTCATATCTATTTTTCTATTTATCAATTATTTATCTCATATCTATCTATCTATCTATCTATCTATCTATCTATCTATCTATCTATCCCATATCTATCTATTTATCAATCTATCATCTATCTATCTACCTCATATCTATCTATCTATCTATCTATCTAGAGAAAGAAAATTAGAGCAGCACAAAGAAAGAGTCCGGGTGCCGAGCGCCCCAGGCAAATACCAAACCTCAACTATAAAAATCCAGACAAATTGGAGGCAGCACACCGTTTGTAGTGGAAAGGAGCTATTTAATCAGCCCAGAAGGCGACATTTCGGTCCCAACACCGCTTGAGAAAGGTTCCTGTTGGGACCGAAACGGTGTGCTGCCTCCAATTTTTCTGGATTTCTATCTATCTATCTATCTATCTATCTATCTATCTATCTATCTATCTATCTATCTATCTATCTATCTATCTATCTATCTCATGTTTATCTATCTATCTATCAATCTCATATCTATATATCTATCTATCCCATATCTGTCTATCTATCCATCTATGTAAAAGATGTGAAAAACGAATGTCGTACGATGCTAGGCGAGAAAAAAATGCACACACGCATGACAGTTGTTCTACTTTGTTGGAACAATATTGGAACAAATATTATACTGTATGTGTTAATGTGAGTGAGCCCGAAGAGAAATCTGCTTTTTATGATGAGGATAATTTTTTGCATTGTTGTGCAACCAAGCAGAGAAATTTCCAAGGTTAAAGCCTCATTTACATGTCAATGTTTTCCACGTACAAGAAAAATGGGCAATTTTTTTTTATCAGACTTTGATCAGAGTTTCGTCCAAGTGTCCACTTTTGCTGGATTTTTGTTGCGTTTTCACAAGCTTTTCTGCAGCATTTTTACTTGCATTTTTCATTTGAATGCGTGAAAAGAGCTGCAAAAACCCTGAAAGAATTGACATATACTGTACTTCATTTGGGCAAAATTTGTGTGGGGAAAAAAAATGCAGCGTCCACATGAGATTTCAGAAATCTCATTGACTATGCTAGTACTGTGATTAACCCACTAAATATGCTGCAGTTATGCCAAATGTGAACATACGCCAGGATTGAAGAGCTTTATAAGTCTTGACCCTGGTATTGTCGAGTAATTGGGGTAAGGAAGGATAGCCTACCCACCCCTTTTAAGACCCCTTGAAACATGCCATTACCCAAAATAAAAACATGGACCACAATTTCTTTGGAATATTATAGGCCAGAGCAGCCTTTATTTAACATAAAACATAATATATTGAAACACACATCATTAACATTTTTAAACTAGGAGTAGTCCTTGGAGCTCCCAGGAATCTGGTGATTAACACAGCATAACGTGAACATACATCAAACCAAATTACTCCCAGCCGTTACCACACTGGCTCGGGAGCACCAAAACCCCAGCGGGTTCACTGTTCACGCTAAATTCTAGGGGAACCGACCTCCCCTGCCGGAACTCCTATCCGCAATTCACCAGCTCCAAAACGAGTTGAACTCCAAAGACAGAGGAGCCATAAGCCAATGGATCCCCCAACCCAATTTCCACCAACTCCAAGGACTCCACCCAGCCACCCCAATGAGGGACTTGGAATACCTCAAAGGTCCGAGACCCCCCAGAACGAAAAGCTATGGCCTTCTCCACACCTTCTTGCATACCAAGCGCCCAAAATTCAATCCCCACCGCATTTAAATGCACCCCATCAGCCAACCAGAAAGCACCATCCCCTTTTTCCAACTCAAAATGCCTCACGGCAACCCCACCATTTCTGGCCATAAAAGACCACACAGCCCTATTAACCTTGATCCTGGCCTTGTTAATTTTCTCCAACGACCGCATATTCCTCCAACGTTTACGTGGTACAATTTCTGACCATACAACAGATAATCCGGGATACAAAAGCCACAACCGTAACAAATCTTGTTTTATATCCCTAGTCAAGTCCCTAAAAGGCCGCACACCCAAATAGTTACCTCCCACATGTAGCACCAATATGTCCGGGTATGTATCCAAAATAACCGCGTTATGTATTTCCCGCTATAGCCTATTCCAGGCCATTCCCCTAAAACCAATCCACCTGACATCGCTAACTTCCGATCAAAGCCAAGCTGTCTAGCCTCTGATCGTAAATCCGCACGCAGGGCCCCCCAATGGACATAAGAATGGCCGAAAATCCACACCAATAGCGGCAAGGGACCTGAAAAATTCAAACAAAACGTACTCAAAAACAATCCACTGAATTTAGATATGCCAAAACAATTGACAATGCCAGATAACCCGACCACCACCCCCTGGCCTCACATAACTGCGATACCGATTGGACCGCCATCTCCCAATATGCTTGATAACATCAGACCCCAAACCTCCCGTGGCCGCATCCGTTGCCACCCCAATGCGAAAAGAGTGAAGAGCAAAAACGAGAATCATCCAACCCCAAAACTTTAAGAGCCCTTTTGAAAACCATGGTAAACTGATACCGAGAAAGGAAAGAACCCTCTTCGTGGCAAAGTAAAGATCCTTCCCTATTAGGCATAAGCTCCCAAAACACACCAAACAACCGGACACATTCCAGAGCCGGCGACAGAACCCAACACAACCCTCTTACCTCGCCCTTCCTGGTCCGTCTTAGAATGACACAATCAAAACTCCACTCCCCCCTCAGACAATAGGACATCCCGCGCTAAGGTTCCTCCCATCACTTTTTTACTGGGAGACACACTTCCCCAATTCTCATTGCACCAAAAAATGCAAAAGAAAAAGCCAACCTGAACAAACGATATTCAAAATCCGACACACAACAAGAAACCAGCGCCTCTGCCAACTTCCCCAGCATAGAAAATGACACAGGCCGCCTCAAATCAACTTGACAATTCTTTCTACAGAAACCCTTTACGGCCTGTCTCACCAAAAACACCTTGGATAAATGTTGCTGCCCCTTTCAAGTTGCTTGAAACCATAAGCCAGAGCGGCCAAAATGCGACACTTTTGTCCAAGACCAACCTTCCGAAGCCCCTCGACTCAACCAAGACAACAAAGCACCCACTTGTTCATCCGTACCGGCCTCCCCCGGGCAAACCGCCAACACCCTTTCCCAAGACGACTAAATTGCCTGATAAACCTCCCAAGTTTTTGGAGCCAGCGACGACTTTATCAACTCTTCAGCGTCCCAGATGCCACAAGCCAAAGTTCCCCAGGGCAATCCAAACTGATGGCATCTGCTTCCGGAGCCAAAGACCAAAAACACTCAAACTGAAAGTGAGAAAGAGAGTCAGCAATGGAATTACATACACCAGGCACATGAGACGCCGTAACATGAGAGTTCAGGGCCACACAAGATAAAACCAACTGTGTAAGCACCCGCACCACGGGCGGTGACGACGCGGTGAGCCCGTTCACTGTGCAAACCACCCCCATGTTGTCACAGTTGAAAGGAACGCACCTGTCATGAAATTCCTGTTTCCACAAATGAACTGCCACCAAAATAGGAAAAACCTCCAGCAACGCGATGTTTCGAACCAGACCGGACGAAAACCACTCTGCCGGCCAGGGTGCAGCATACCACTGCCCTTTAAAGTACGCTCCGAAGCCACCCCCTCCGGCTGCATCCGTAAACAAATCCAACTAATCATTGTCCACAACCTCCTCCACCAGCAAAGAACGACAGTTATAAGTTTCCAAAAAGGTACTCCAAACCGCCAAATCCTCCTTCAACTCAGCTGACAACTGGATAAAATGATGTGAGGCACGAACTCTAGCCGTGGCCCTAGCTAGTTTTCGGGAAAACACTCTCCCCATAGGCATGATCCGACAAGCAAAATTAAGTTTACCAAGCAAAGATTGAAGATCCCGCAACGTCAACTTCTTCAGACACTGAGCCCGGGACAAATCTTTGCGCAACCCCTCTATCTTCTCCATGGGCAGTCTGAACTCCCACATAACTGTATCAATAGCAATACCCAAGAAACTCAAACACTTGCTCGGGCCTTCAGTTCAGAAGGGAAACAACTAAATCGACAAACGGAGGGGACACAAAGGGGCCAGCCATGCGACCCAAAATCACTTCCTTCAATTTCCCCGAAACCACATCCTCGTAGAACAATGCTGACCACAAATTCTTAAACACCCGGGGAACAACAAAAGGAGGGGCAGGAATAACAAAACCTTCCTGAAAATCTCGAAACAACAACTCCACCGCTTCTTTAACAGGGTATCTATTTAGATAAAGGGCCATCCTTTCCAGCTTCACCGGTGTCACCCCCATGGGTATTACCGGCCCCCGATTTTGACTTAGCTTCTTTGAAGCATTTTGAAGCCCCATGAGAGGAGCCACTGCAATAGGAACAAAGATGCTTGAATTTGCAGTTGACCCCGAACTTGCACTGGCCATCATTGTACTGCAAACATAAACCCGATTTGTGCCCTCCTGATTGACCAGTTCGCCCCGCTGACCCTGCGGAATTGGACTGGCTAGTATGACTGGAACCTCCGGCCCCCCTGAAAGGAATGACCAAACTTATACTGCGCCATAACGCGTAAGCAGAGCCCGATGTCCTTTTGATCCCATCTAAGCGCTGGACGTATGGCTTTCCTCTGTCGAAATGGCTCATCGTACCTCAGCCACGCCTGCCCCGTGAGCCTCTCCAATAGAATCCATATAATAAAATAGTCAGGAACAATTTTACGGTCCTCTCTCCCCAATTACACTCGCTAAAATTGCAAAGGCCTGAAGCCAATTTATGAAAGTCTGAGGAATCAACCGCCACCTACGCTTTTATTCCTCTTCTATTTTACTATGCTCTTTTTTCCCCTTGTCCAAGTTAAATTTCTCCAAAGGGAGTAGCGAAAAAATTTCCACATTGTCATCTTTTAAAATCTTCTCCCTTACCTCCTTTTTAAGATGCGCCCCAAAGGGCCTTCAAAACATACGTAGACCTCACCATGAGCCCTATCATCCAAATGAACCCTACACTCTTTTTCCTTCTCCGTCTGCACCGAAACAGAGACAGGTTCAACGGGCAACACTGCCACCTCCCTTGAACCAACACCCCCCCCTTGTGGACCTACTCACGTTGCCAAATGCCTTTGCTCATTCATACCTCTCTCCAACCTTACCAACAAATCCCTTACATTAGCTAACGTTGCACCCACTCCAACCCCTTCAACCCCCACCTGGGACACCAGCCAAATTGGCATAACCCAATCCCCCTTGAATACCCCTAACAGCAGGGGAAGAGGAAATTTATGAAGATAGTAACGACGAAGATGTATACTCACCAGGCTGCGAGGGAGCTGTGATCCCCCAGCCGGAATACCGGGATCCCGATGCCACGGTCCAGAGAGGTCCAGACCCGACCCTTCCGGGGAAGACTGCTGTTGGGGTCCTTGACTTGAAATCAATTGTGACCCCTGCGGCCCTGCGTCAATCGTGGAGGAAGAGGGAGCGGGCTGATGACTTCCAAATAGCTGCCGCGCCTGCGACGATGCTGCTGCAGCCCACGGGCCCACATCATCCAATGAAGAATCCGCCACTGTGTCCGTATCCCCCAGCACAAAGGAACACCCTGCAGCCACAGTTCCCCGCCTTCTAGCTGACGATACTGAGGCAGGCCGTGCGGCAGGAGCATCACCGCCACGGCCCCCCGACATGAAAGGCCTCAACTGCTGCCTGGCAGGAGCTGGCTCTGCCCCCACAGCACTGTGAGGCAAAGGTCTAGCAGCCGCCGATGGACCCCGCCTGGCATTAGGATTCCTCCCAGGCCGGAGCCTACTGGCATCGCGACTTACTGGTGCCCGGCCTGGATGGTTCCTGGAGGGGCTCCTGCGCCTGCGGGGGGCCCTGGGAGCCGAATCGGGAGACAAGCGTTCTGGAGGCCTAGTCCACCGTGAATGCCTTACTGGTGACGCCGATGGAGCTTCTGACCCTGCGCTCCCACCGATGATGCCCGCCACCTGCTGTTCAAGCCACCCTTGGGGGTGCGATGCAGCTGCCCTCAAGCTCTACAGGACGCGATCAACGGCCGACATGGTAAGTGTCACACTCGCTGTACCCAGAGAGCGGGAACTGAATAGGGTACACGCCCCACCATGCTATAAATCCTGTCTCCATTCTAAACCACCCATCTTATTTCCCTTAACCCCTCCCTCCAACCCATTGTCATGATGTCCTCCTCTTACGACGTGGGGGGAGGGGCGGCTAGGCTCTGTCCATTTCTTTCACCCCCACACTATATCTTTGTAGCTACGGTTACACCACAATCACATGAAACCAATGAAACTGAAGAAACAACTGAAAAAAAACAGAATAACAGGAAAAATTACTTTTTTCCTCATAGGTTTACAATAGTTTAATTCTACATAAAACGGTAGATAGATTTACAGAGACTTTACTTTTGCTTTTTTACTGTATGATGTTTTTTGTTCCCCTCCCATACAGTACGCTACTTTTTATAGTCTGACAGATTACTCTACAAAGGAGCACAATGTGGGGCTGTTCAGCATTAGGGAAAAAAAGGTCTTCTCCCCACAAACAGCCCCACTCTTGTCCATGGGCTATGTCTGAAGCCACATTCACACTTCCATTTTTAAACCTGCACGTGAAAAATGGCACCATTGTCATCAGTGTTGTGCATCAGTGTGTCTGTGGGGGAGCGCCAGGGTGGTAGTCGTGGCTGAGGTAAAAGTATCATGGACAGGGCCGGCGTCAGCACCCGGTGTACCTGGGCAAGTGCCGGTCCCCTGGCGAGACAGGGGGGCCCATTCAAGGCCAACGTTAAGGGCAGGCAGCTGCCAGTGCCTAGGACCACCGCTCCCCCAGGGGTCCTAAGCTGGTGGCACATCACGGAGCTGACTCCGCAGGGGAGGGGGAGCGGCCGGGGGCTGTCTAATTATACTCACCTACTCCTGGCAGCTGGCGCGATCCCTGCAGGTCCACGGCTCCCCAGCTTCTTCCTGTACTGAGTGGTCACATGGTATCGCTCATTACAGTAATGAATATGCGGCTCCACCTCCCATAAGGGTGGAGCTGCATATTCATTACTGTAATGAGTGGTAACGGTGACTGCTCAATACAGAAATAAGCTGTCGGCGCCGGGAAGCAGGGACTGCACAGCGCCTGGAGCAGGTGAGTATAACGGGGAGGGGAGCGCAGCGCTGCGCGATATTCACCTGCTCCTCGTTCCAGCCGCCGCTCCGTCTTCCACGTCCTCTGCAGTGACGCTGAGGTCAGAGGGAGTGGTGACGTGGTTAGTGCGCGCCCTCTGCCTGAACGTCAGTGCAGAAGACGCTGAAGAAGATGGAGCGGCGGCTGGAACAAGGACAGGTGAATATTGAAAGTGCCGGGGGCCTGAGCGACGGAGAGGTGAGTATGTGAAATTTTTTTTTTATCGCAGCAACAGCAAATGGGGCAAGTGTCTGTATGGATCATCTTATGGGGCAATAACGTTTGTGCAGCACTATATGGGGCAAGTGTCTGTATGGGGCCATAACGTTTGTTCAGCACTATATGGGGCAAGTGTCTGTATGGGGCCATAACGTTTGTGCAGCAATATATGGGGCAAGTGTCTGTATGGAGCATCTATGGGGCCATAACGTTTGTGCAGCACTATATGGGGCAAGTGTCTCTATATACTACATGGCTGTTCTATATACTACGTGGGCCGTGTTATATACTACGTGGGCTGTTATATGCTACGTGGGCTGTGCTATATACTAGATGGCTGTTCTATAAACTACGTGGGCCATATTATATACTATGTGGCTGTGCTATATACTATATGGGCTGTGCTATATACTACGTGGCTGTGTTATATGCTACATGGGCTTTTATATATTACATGGCTGTGTTATATGCTACGTGGCTGTGCTATATACTACGTGGGCTGTGTTATATACTACATGGCTGTGTTTATATGTGATCATGAATCGTGGTATGTGTTAAAGGGGGGGCCCACTGAGACTCTTTCGCCCGGGGCCCTCAAAAACCTGGAGCCGGCCCTGCTCATGCACACCCTGACCTCCCGTCACATTCAAATCACAGGACTCTGTTCCATTACCTGTCACATTCTTCAGCTCACTCTCAGGGCTTTCTGCACTGCTCTGCACGTACTCCTCAGACGATGAAGAATAAACAGAGGCCCAATCCAGTTCAATGCTTGAACTATTAACTTTACTGCTTCTAGTACACAGTGCATACATATTCTTTCCATCATCATCATCAGGGTGGACATTAGGCAATTTCTCCTCTGTCCCTGTCTTCCCTTCTCTGTCACTAAGCACGCTTCCGGGACAGACTGGGTTCTCCGGTCTCTCTGTGTCATCTCTGCTCAGTCCTGCTTCAGTAGGGGAACCTCTAAGCTGTTTCGCCCCGGTCTTGAGCACATCCACCCACATAACAAGCTGCCACATTCTGAGTGACCTGCTCGTACTGCTTAGTCTTCTGGCAACTGCAGACCCACTTATTCTGCACTGTCAGCATTTTTCTTGGTGTTACTCCCTAATGAGGCCCTGACCAAGAACACTGTATGACTGGGCTCTTATCCTCAATGATACGGAGCTAATTGCCCTGTCAGGGCGCTCCTGCCCAACTGATTCAAATTCCAGATGTTTCCCAGGGTAACGGTCATTAGCTCCTCCCACTTAACTATTTACAAGCTGAGTATCAATCCACCCCCATCTAGTGGGCCAACTAGGGTATTACGCTCTCCCTATAAATATTAGAAACCATACATTACAATATTTCAAAGCATACAGAAAATCATACAATGGACATAAATAAACATTAAATATCCATAACATATTTCATGACTTTAGTCAACGCCCTTACATTCCCCCTTCCCTTAAAAATGGTCATCCTGGACCATTTACCATACATGTTTATTGGTTACAACAAATACTCCACGCAGGGAGGTAACATGCTTAAACAAAGTCCTTTTTTTTCTTTTAGGCTCAGTAAGAGACACCGGACGCCACCTGCCGCCATCAAGGAATGCCCATTTGCTCCACAGTAGAGTCCAGTATTAAAATCACAAGTTCCTGGCTCACAGTCCTCCAGGTTACACTTAAACTTTAACGTGTGCCTGGAGACAGTCCTTCTGATGACATCGTTTTTACGAAGCTTAAACAGTTCAGTCTATTTAACATATATATATAAGAGTAGGACCCTTTCAATAGGTCAGCAATTCCTGAAGGGAGGCATCCTCCTTCCTTTAATTATGGCACTGCTCTGTGTGCCATGTGAGCGCTGTCTGGTCGTAGAATCCAGTCTGTAGCTGCAGCCGCATCCGGTTCACTAAACCATGGGCTTTTAAACAGGTGAAGTTCTGCTATCCTGAATAAAGGGTGCAACAGGCGCAACAAAAGAAACAAAAAACAGTTCAGCAACGTGTCCTGTGTGACACGATCCGGTCACGCTACCCCCTTCCTTTGAGGGTAATAAGGGATCTTTAGGCCCATAGGGGTGCGGAACAGTCCCTATTTCCTTTGGTGCAATGAGCACATCAACAGGGACGCGGAACAGTCCCATACAGTAGAAGCCGAAGTAGTAGTTCAATGTCATCCACTTAACAGCGGCACGTATCCCGTGCTCCTCCACTCCGTATCGGGCTCTGTGCCTATACTCCAGTAGACGACCCTGCAGCCGCAGGTATCGTGTCTTTCAGTCACCCCAATGACAGGAGAGGGGCAATACCCGACCATTCATTAACCAGGAAACAGGGGGCTGATTGCGCCTGCTCCAGGCCCGCATATAACTCCAGGTGATCCTCCACACTCCATGCAGCCTGCCCTGGGAATGAGAAGGGGCCCTCCGCTGGGTGATGGAAACTTGAGGCCCTCAGGGACATGGCTTTTCTGACGGTAGGCTCAGTCTCTGGGGCATGGGGTCGAGACGCCGACCAGTCACCAGGGGCGAGGGATCAGGCAACAGCTCCAGCAGTGGTGGGCTGAGGCAGGGACCATCCATCTGGGGTCAAGGGTCGTGGTGCGCTCACCCTCTCCTGCTTGCTGTCGCTGACCGCGCTTGTCCCGGGCCCGCTGTATTCTTCCATGGTTGCGGCTGCGCACTCCAGTGTTGACTAAAGTTCTGGCTCCCGCGGCTGCCGACAGCGCTCCTCCACAGGTACAGGGAACTGGTCGGTCCAGACTTCATCCGCGACTCCTCTCAGTCATCCAGGTTGGGTCTTTTCCTCCTTTGTCTGTCACCATCTCCATTCAAAGCAGCCTAGGCTGCCACAGTTGCGCATGAGATTTTGTTCTGGGCCCCAGCAGCTCCACCCATTTTGCAGCATTTGATAGAAGATGGGGAGGTCTGTTATGATCTGGTGGTTTAGGAACAACATGAGACAAGCTCTGAAGGAGGTGGTATCTGTACTGACCGCAAACCCTGAACCTAGCAGCGCAACTAAAAATAGCCGTGGGGGGTACCTGACGCTCCCTACACCCCTCGGCACAGCCTAAGATCTAACTTCCCCTAAAGATGGAAACAGGAAACCTATCTTGCCTCAGAGAAAATCCCCAAAGGAAAGATAACCCCCCACAAATATTGACGGTGAGAGGAGGGGAAAATAACATACGCAGAAATGAAATCAGATTTTAGCATAGGAGGCCAGTATAGCTTGATAGATAGGACAGGAAAGGATACTGTGCGGTCAGTATTAAAACTCTACAAAAATCCACGCAGAGTTTACTAAAAATCTCCACACCTGACTAAAGGTGTGGAGGGTAAATCTGCTTCCCAGAGCTTCCAGCAAGACAGAATTAATTCATACTGATAACACTGGATAAACATAGAAAACACAGAACGGATAAGTCCACAATCTGTGAACAGAAAAGAGCAAGCAAAAACTTAGCTTAGCTGAACTGGTCAGGATAACAGGGAAATTTAAAGAGATGTGAATCCAACCAGAAACCATTTACAAGTGGCACCAGCTGAAGGACAGAGCAGACATAAATAGCAGAGCAGAGACGATCAGTGGAAGCAGCTGAAGGCAGCTAACTCCAAGGAGCAGCCACACCACTAGAAACCACAAGAGGGAGCCCAAGAGCAGAACTCACAAAAGTGCCACTTACAACCACCGGAGGGAGCCCAAGAGCGGAATTCACAACAGATGTCCTCTTTTCTTTAGCCACACCCACCATGATAGGGTAAAAAATGGTTGGCAGTCAGACTTTCGCGCTCAATCTAGAATGACACGCCCACGAAGGGTGGAGCCACCGTTGTCCTTCTTTTCCTTGGCGTTCTTCACCGCCATCGTTGTCACCACAGCACTGTCAGTTCCAAGCGCAGTTTCAGTCACATCCATCAAAGTAGTCACATCCAGAGTTTCAGTCTCTTTTTTTTCACCTCACCTGGTATGTTGTCAGCAGCCATAACAAAAATACTTAGCAGCACTTGTCTCAACTCTTCTCTTGTCACATCAATGTCACTTCTCTCAGTGCTTCCATGCTGCACGGCTTTGGCATCCTGCCGACTACGCCAAATGTGGGGGAGCGCCAGGGCGGTAGTCATGACCGAGGTAAAAGTCTCTTGCACACCCTGACCTCCCATCACATACAAATCACAGGTCTCCGTTCCGTTACCTGTCACATTCTCCAGCTCCCTCTCAGGGCTTTCTGCACTGCACGTACTCCTCAGACGAAGAAGAATAAACAAAGTCACAATCCAGCTCAACGCTTGAATTATTAACTTTACTGCTTTTGGTACACAGTGCATACATATTCTTTCCATCATTAACATCAGGATGGACATTAGGCAATTTCTCCTCTGTCTCTGTCTTCCCTTCTCTGTCACTAAGCACGTTTCCGGGACAGACCGGGTTCTCTGGTCTCTCTGCGTCATCTCTGCTCAGTCCTGTTTCAGTAGTGGAACCTCTAAGCCGTTTCGCACTGATCTTGAGTACATCCACCCACATAACAAGCCCCCCACATTTTCAGTCACCAGCACATACTGCTTAGTCTTCTGGCAACTGCAGACCCACTTATTCTGCACTGTCAGCATTTCTCCTGGTGTTACTCCCTGATGAGGCACTATATGGGGCAAGTGTCTCTATATACTACATGGCTGTTCTATATACTACGTGGACCGTGTTATATACTACGTGGGCTGTTATATGCTACGTGGGCTGTGCTATATACTAGATGGCTGTTCTATAAACTACGTGGGCCGTATTATATACTATGTGGCTGTGCTATATACTATATGGGCTGTGCTATATACTACGTGGCTGTGTTATATGCTACATGGGCTGTTATATATTACATGGCTGTGTTATATGCTACGTGGCTGTGCAATATACTACGTGGGCTGTGTTATATACTACATGGCTGTGTTTATATGCGATCATGAATCGTGGTATGTGTTAAAGGGGGGGCCCACTGAGACTCTTTCGCCTGGGGCCCTCAAATACCTGGAGCCGGCCCTGCTCATGCACACCCTGACCTCCCGTCACATTCAAATCACAGGACTCTGTTCCATTACCTGTCACATTCTACAGCTCACTCTCAGGGCTTTCTGCAATGCTCTGCACGTACTCCTCAGACGATGAAGAATAAACAGAGGCACAATCCAGTTCAATGCTTGAACTATTAACTTTACTGCTTCTAGTACACAGTGCATACATATTCTTTCCATCATCAGCATCAGGGTGGACATTAGGCAATTTCTCCTCTGTCCCTGTCTTCCCTTCTCTGTCACTAAGCACGCTTCCGGGACAGACTGGGTTCTCCGGTCTCTCTGTGTCAGCTCTGCTCAGTCCTGCTTCAGTAGGGGAACCTCTAAGCTGTTTCGCCCCGGTCTTGAGCACATCCACCCACATAACAAGCTGCCACATTCTGAGTGACCTGCTCGTACTGCTTAGTCTTCTGGCAACTGCAGACCGACTTATTCTGCACTGTCAGCGTTTTTCTTGGTGTTACTCCCTAATGAGGCCCTGACCAAGAACACTGTATGACTGGGCTCTTATCCTCAATGTTACGGAGCTAATTGCCCTGTCAGGGCGCTCCTGCCCAACTGATTCAAATTCCAGATGTTTCCCAGGGTAACGGTCATTAGCTCCTCCCACTTAACTATTTACAAGCTGAGTATCAATCCACCCCCATCTAGTGGGCCAACTAGGGTATTACGCTCTCCCTATAAATATTAGAAACCATACATTACAATATTTCAAAGCATACAGAAAATCATACTATGGACATAAATAAACATTAAATATCCATAACATATTTCATGACTTTAGTCAACGCCCTTACATTCCCCCTTCCCTTAAAAATGGTCATCCTGGACCATTTACCATACATGTTTATTGGTTACAACACATACTCCACGCAGGGAGGTAACATGCTTAAACAAAGTCCTTTTTTTTCTTTTAGGCTCAGTAAGAGACACCGGACGCCACCTGCCGCCATCAAGGAATGCCCATTTGCTCCACAGTAGAGTCCAGTATTAAAATCACAAGTTCCTGGCTCACAGTCCTCCAGGTTACACTTAAACTTTAACGTGTGCCTGGAGACAGTCCTTCTGATGACATCGTTTTTACGAAGCTTAAACAGTTCAGTCTATTTAACATATATATATAAGAGTAGGACCCTTTCAATAGGTCAACAATTCCTGAAGGGAGGCATCCTCCTTCCTTTAATTATGGCACTGCTCTGTGTGCCATGTGAGCGCTGCCTGGTCGTAGAATCCAGTCTGTAGCTGCAGCCGCATCCGGTTCACTAAACCATGGGCTTTTAAACAGGTGAAGTTCTGCTATCCTGAAGAAAGGGTGCAACAGGCGCAACAAAAGAAACAAAAAACAGTTCAGCAACGTGTCCTGTGTGACACGATCCGGTCACGCTACCCCCTTCCTTTGAGGGTAATAAGGGATCTTTAGGCCCATAGGGGTGCGGAACAGTCCCTATTTCCTTTGGTGCAATGAGCACATCAACAGGGACGCGGAACAGTCCCATACAGTAGAAGCCGAAGTAGTAGTTCAATGTCATCCACTTAATAGCGGCACGTATCCCGTGCTCCTCCACTCCGTATCGGGCTCTGTGCCTATACTCCAGTAGACGACCCTGCAGCCGCAGGTATCGTGTCTTTCAGTCACTCCAATGACAGGAGAGGGGCAATACCCGACCATTCATTAACCAGGAAACAGGGGGCTGATTGCGCCTGCTCCAGGCCCGCATATAACTCCAGGTGATCCTCCGCACTCCATGCCGCCTGCCCTGGGAATGAGAAGGGGCCCTCCGCTGGGTGATGGAAACTTGAGGCCCTCAGGGACATGGCTTTTCTGACGGTAGGCTCAGTCTCTGGGGCATGGGGTCGAGACGCCGACCAGTCACCAGGGGCGAGGGATCAGGCAACAGCTCCAGCAGCGGTGGGCTGAGGCAGGGACCATCCATCTGGGGTCAAGGGTCGTGGTGCGCTCACCCTCTCCTGCTTGCTGTCGCTGACCGCGCTTGTCCCGGGCCCGCTGTATTCTTCCATGGTTGCGGCTGCGCACTCCAGTGTTGACTAAAGTTCTGGCTCCCGCAGCTGCCGACAGCGCTCCTCCACAGGTACAGGGAACCGGTCGGTCCAGACTTCATCCGCGACTCCTCTCAGTCATCCAGGTTGGGTCTTTTCCTCCTTTGTCTGTCACCATCTCCATTCAAAGCAGCCTAGGCTGCCACAGTTGCGCATGAGATTTTGTTCTGGGCCCCAGCAGCTCCACCCATTTTGCAGCATTTGATAGAAGATGGGGAGGTCTGTTATGATCTGGTGGTTTAGGAACAACATGAGACAAGCTCTGAAGGAGGTGGTATCTGTACTGACCGCAAACCCTGAACCTAGCAGCGCAACTAAAAATAGCCGTGGGGGGTACCTGACGCTCCCTACACCCCTCGGCACAGCCTAAGATCTAACTTCCCCTAAAGATGGAAACAGGAAACCTATCTTGCCTCAGAGAAAATCCCCAAAGGAAAGATAGCCACCCACAAATATTGACGGTGAGAGGAGGGGAAAATAATATATAAAATGAAATCAGATTTTAGCATAGGAGGCCAGTATAGCTAGATAGATAGGACAGGAAAGGATACTGTGCGGTCAGTATTAAAACTCTACAAAAATCCACGCAGAGTTTACTAAAAATCTCCACACCTGACTAAAGGTGTGGAGGGTAAATCTGCTTCCCAGAGCTTCCAACAAGACAGAATTAATTCATACTGATAACACTGGATAAACATAGAAAACACAGAACGGGTAAGTCCACAATCTGTGAACAGAAAAGAGCAAGCAAAAACTTAGCTTAGCTGAACTGGTCAGGATAACAGGGAAATTTAAAGAGATGTGAATCCAACCAGAAACCATTTACAAGTGGCACCAGCTGAAGGACAGAGCAGACATAAATAGCAGAGCAGAGACGATCAGTGGAAGCAGCTGAAGACAGCTAACTCCAAGGAGCAGCCACACCACTAGAAACCACAAGAGGGAGCCCAGAGCAGAACTCACAAAAGTGCCACTTACAACCACCGGAGGGAGCCCAAGAGCGGAATTCACAACAGAGGTCCTCTTTTCTTTAGCCACACCCACCATGATAGGGTAAAAAATGGTTGGCAGTCAGACTTTCGCGCTCAATCTAGAATGACACGCCCACGAAGGGTGGAGCCACCGTTGTCCTTCTTTTCCTTGGCGTTCTTCACCGCCATCGTTGTCACCACAGCACTGTCAGTTCCAAGCGCAGTTTCAGTCACATCCATCAAAGTAGTCACATCCAGAGTTTCAGTCTCTTTTTTTTCACCTCACCTGGTATGTTGTCAGCAGCCATAACAAAAATACTTAGCAGCACTTGTCTCAACTCTTCTCTTGTCACATCAATGTCACTTCTCTCAGTGCTTCCATGCTGCACGGCTTTGGCATCCTGCCGACTACGCCAAATGTGGGGGAGCGCCAGGGCGGTAGTCATGACCGAGGTAAAAGTCTCTTGCACACCCTGACCTCCCATCACATACAAATCACAGGTCTCCGTTCCGTTACCTGTCACATTCTCCAGCTCCCTGTCAGGGCTTTCTGCACTGCACGTACTCCTCAGACGAAGAAGAATAAACAGAGTCACAATCCAGTTCAACGCTTGAATTATTAACTTTACTGCTTTTGGTACACAGTGCATACATATTCTTTCCATCATTAACATCAGGATGGACATTAGGCAATTTCTCCTCTGTCTCTGTCTTCCCTTCTCTGTCACTAAGCACGCTTCCGGGACAGACCGGGTTCTCTGGTCTCTCTGCGTCATCTCTGCTCAGTCCTGTTTCAGTAGTGGAACCTCTAAGCCGTTTCGCACTGATCTTGAGTACATCCACCCACATAACAAGCCCCCCACATTCTCAGTCACCTGCACATACTGCTTAGTCTTCTGGCAACTGCAGACCCACTTATTCTGCACTGTCAGCATTTCTCCTGGTGTTACTCCCTGATGAGGCCCTGACCCAGAACACTGCATGACTTGGCTCTTATCTTTAACGTTACGGAGCTAACTGCCCTGTCAGGGCGCTCCCGCCCAACTGAATCAAATTCCAGATGTTTTCCAGGTTAACGTCGTTAGCTCCTCCCACTTAACTATTTACAATCTGAGTATCACGCCACCCCATCTAGTGGGCCAACTAGGGTATTAATCTCTCCTTATAAATATTAAAAAACATACATTACAATATTTCAAAGCATACAGTTTAAATAATCATAATAATATGGAAAATCATACAATGGACAGAAATAAACATTAAATATACATAACATATTTCATGACTTTAGTCAACCCCCTTACATTTCATCCCTGTGCTGCGATCTTTCCCTTGGATCACTCGAATCTAAACAAATCGGACATGTGCACAGCCCTACAGAATAACATGGATCCAAACGCGATCTATCAAAACCACAGATAACACTTGTCCGATTAAAACGGTCATGTGCACGAGCCTTTATAATCAAAATAGATCAACTTCAAATAAAGAAGAACAATTAGATGCATTTTGTGCGAGCCACACACTTATTACACCCCCAAATAGTATTATTCATCTTATTATTACTTTTGACTAGACAATCAATAACTTAGTTTCTCAGAGGCTGTTATGTTATGTCAGATACAACGAGTAGAGGCCGCCAAAAAATGGTAAGCACACTGTGTATTGCAGACTATTCGGAAGCAGGATGCCCATGTACCATTCATTTCCCCTGTGTATGTTAGGCCCCTTTCACACATCCATGTAAAAAACCATATAAGTGCGACTGTCCGTTTTTACTATCCGTGTCATTTACTTTTGGATGTCTGTATGAGTGTATGCAGGGCCGCCATCAGGGCATTGCAGCCGTGACTGGCGTATGGGGCCCGGTGGGCAGAGGGGGCCCGCATCGGGCCCCGTCTCATCTGCTCACTGGGCCCCCCTGCAGGCGCTGCAGCACGCTATTGACAGCTGGAGGCTGGCAGGTGAGTAGGGCCGCAGTGCGCACTCGCCGGCGTCTGATGTCATTGTCAGTGCGTCTTCACCTGCGTGGAGCCTGGAGGGAGCTTTGCCCGGCGCAGGAGCATGGCCAGGTAAGAACTCGTGTTTTTTTTTTCTTTGAGAGCGGCGATCCAGGGGGGCCCGGGGCAGAATGCAGGACACGGGGGCAGTATGCTGGTGGACACACACTGGGGCAGAATGCTGGTGGACACACACTGGGGCAGAATGCTGGTGGACACACACTGGGGCAGAATGCTGGTGGACACACACTGGGGGAGAATGCTGGTGGACACACACTGGGGCAGAATGCTGGTGGACTCACACTGGGGCAGAATGCTGGTGGACACACACTGGGGCAGAATGCTGGTGGACACACACTGGGGCAGAATGCTGGTGGACACACACTGGGGCAGAATGCTGGTGGACACACACTGGGGCAGAATGCTGGTGGACACACACTGGGGCAGAATGCTGGTGGACACACACTGGGGCAGAATGCTGGACACATACTGGGGCAGAATGCTGGACACACACTGGGGCAGAATGCTGGACACACACTGGGGCAGAATGCTGGACACAGTGACAGGGGCAGTATGCTGGACACAGGGGCAGACTGTGAGACCCGGGGGCAGAATGCTGGACACGGGCAGAATGCTGGACATTGGGGCAGAATGCTGGACATTGGGGCAGAATGCTGGACATTGGGGCAGAATGCGAGACACGGGGCAGAATGGAGATACGGGGCATGATTGGAGACACGGGGCAGGATGAAAGACATGGGGGCATGACTGGAGACAGATGGGGAGGATTGGAGACACAGGGGGCATGATTGGAGACAAGTGGCAGGATTGCAGACATGGGGGCATGATTGGAGACATAGGGGGCAGAATGGAGACATGGGGCATGATTGGAGACACTGGAGGCAGAATTGGAGACAGATCGTGCAGGATCATGGGGCAGGATGGAGAGATCACATGGGGCGATCATATGGGGCAGGATGGGGAGATCATATGGGGCAGAATGAATACTCATGAGGGCAGGATGGGAGAACATATGGCTGATGCCAGGAATGAGACACACGGTGGCCAGGATGGGGAATATTATTACCGTAGGGGCTAATTTAGGGATATTATTACTGCAGTGATGTAATTATTTTATTTTTTGAGTATACTGTTTTAAATGAGGGGGTGGTCCTGTTACTGTGTAGAGTGATACTATGTCGCCTCTTTTTCTTCATGTGGTGTAATGTAGAAGTTGGGAAAAATTAAGTAATGTATTCAACAAGGAGAGGTCGAGATAACTGTGTTATTTCCTGCAGAGACAAGTCCTGGCTGGATGAATGATGGCGGTCTGTGCTGGATAAAAGATGAAGGACTTCATCTAGAGACGTCACTGGTGAGTCAGTGTGTTACCTATACACTGACACTATACACTGTATACTGTATACAGAGCTCCTGTGTATAATTTCACTAGTGATCACTGTATTATCTGTACACAGACACTGTATACTAAGTACAGATCTCCTGTGTATAATGGCACTTATGGTGACAGTATGGTGCTTTATCTTTTATTACTGATCAGAATTGTAGTATTCAGTCACTATGTGGTGGTAATAAGCGGTCTGGTCATGGTGTAGCGGTATTTGTTCTTTGTATGTGATATTATTGGTCATTTTAAAAATTGAAAAATAAATTAAAATATACCTAAATTGTATTGCATATTTTAACAAATATTTAATAGGTTACAGTAGAGTAGGGCCCGGCCAAAAGTGTCTACCATGTTATGGTGGCGGCTTAAAAAATCTTTTGGCCAAAACAAAAGCTGCTGGCTATATGTGTGATCTGGTGATGGGAACTCTTAATGTGTGATAGGTGAGAAGTGGAGTTTTTCCAGGAGAGAGCGGTGGGACTGTGGACAGTTAGAGGGGTGGAGTGTGGAGGCGGGGCTGGGGTGGAGCCTGGGCGGAGTCTCAAGGGGGAGTATAGGGCCCCGAAATTTCTAGTGGAAGCCCTGAGTGTATGTACATGTGTACCATCCTGCTGACATCGGTGTGATGTGTACCGAAAAACTGTAGAAGGTTTAGGTGTTAAAGATGTGCAATGATAGAGATAGATATTTATGGGGTAAATAGATGATAGATAATAAATAAATAGATACAGAAAGATAGATACATAGATAGATATGGGATAAATAGATAGAAATTGGATAGATAGATAGATATGGGATAGATAGAGATAGATAGATAGATAGATAGATAGATAGATAGATAGATAGATAGATAGATAGATAGATAGATATGGGAGAGATAGATAGATAGGTATGGGCAGGGCCAGACTGGCCATCGGGCAATTCTGGCAAATGCCAGAAGGGCCAGTTCCAGGAGTGGGCCGCTGCCGCTATCAGCGTCGCCAGCGCCGACTCACGCCCGCTCCCCCGCATTCAACTATACCGGCGTCATAGACGCTGGTACAGTTGAATGTAGTGATGAAGGAGAGAGCGTCTGCTGACGCTCCCTCTCCCATCATTCCCCGCTCTGCCTCTGACACTGCGGGTGCGCGATGATGCCATATCATCGTGCACCTGCTGTGTGGCCGGGCAGACTTTCATTCTATGGGGGCTATGCTGCATTACATTCTATGGGGGCTTTGCTGCATTTCATACTATGGGGGCTGTGCTGCATTACAATCTATGAGGGCTGTGCTGCATTTCATTCTATGGGGGCTGGCTGCATTACATTCTATGGGGCTGTGCTGCATTTCATTCTATGGGGGCTGGCTGCATTACATTCTATGGGGGCTAGCTGCATTACATTCTATGGGGCTATGCTGCATTACATTCTAATGGGGCTGGCTGCATTACATTCTATGGGGGCTGTATTACATTCTATGGGGGGCTGTATTACATTCTCTGGGGGCTACATTATATTCTATGGGGGGCTGTATTATATTTTATGAGGGGTGATTGCATCATACTCTATGAGGGGGTTACATTATATTCTATGGGGAGCTGCATTATACTTTATGAGGAGGGCTGCATTGTATTCTATGGAGGGGCTACATTGTATTCTATGGAGGGGCTACATTATATTCTATGGGGGCTGCATTATGCTCAATGGGGGGCTACCATATATATGCAGGGGCTGCATTATACTATATGAGGGGGCTGCATTATATTCTCTGGGGGGTTACATTATACTCAGGGGCTACAATATATTCTGTGGGGTGGCTGCATTATACTCTGGAGTGGCATCATTATACTATATGTGGGCTGCATGATACTGTATCGAGGACTATGGGGAATACATTATACTATATGAAGAACTATGGGATGCAGTATACTATGGGAAGTGAATTGTACTACACGAATGACAATGGCGGTGCATTATACAATATGGAAGACTATGAGGAGTGTATTATGCTATATGGAGGACTGAGGATTGTATTATAATATATGGAGGACTGAGGAGAGTATTATACTATATGGAGGACTGAGGAGTGTATTATACTATATGGAGGACTGAGGAGTGTATTATACTATATGGAGGACTGAGGAGTGTTTATACTATATGGAGGACTATGAGGAGTGTATTATACTATATGGAGGACTGAGGAGTGTATTATACTATATGGAGGACAGAGGTTCACATTATAATATATGGAGGACTATGGGGTGTATTATACTAAACAAGCAAAATGCTGCCTATTCATCGAGCGATTGGATTGTTTATGTGGGAACAGAAATCCTTGTTCTCAGCACATTGCCGGTGTAAACTGTAGTTGTGCTGCTGATAACATGATACTGTATGGGGACAGATTGATCTAATTGTGATTGCTCTGTTCCCTTCATTCTTTCTCAGTTGGTGTAAAGAGGCCGGGAAACAAGCGAACAATTTCAGTATTTTCGATCACACTGGTTTAGTGGCCTGAGATCAGCGCATGTATATACAGCAGAAATGCTTCGCAGGGAGATGAGGCAAGGATGATGACAGTTGTAGTTAGCACCCGGTGCCTGGGAATAGCGCTAACTCTACTGCTTTTCCCAGCCGCCAGAGCATTTAATTCTGGTATGTGTAATGATTTTTAGGGTTAATGTCAGCTGCTATCAATCCCTGGTGTAAGTAGTGGAGAGGTGGCTATCAGACACCGCCACTACAAGCCCAGACCTGGCGAGACCCAGCGACTGTGAAGAGCGGTGACGGTAGTAACAATACCGCTCTTCACAGTCGCCGAGCTCAGCGCAAGACCCGGAATATGTGAAGAGCGGTGACGTTACTGATGTCACCACTTTTCAGAGTCACCGAGTCTTGTGCTGGGCAGTGGAGCCAAAAGTGGCTGTAGGCAAAGTTTATGGAGCATCAGAATGAGGTTCCACAGCCTTTGGTCGTCTCAATCCCTTCATTATCTACGAGATCCAGTTAAAGTAGCGTTTTTTCTTGGTACTGCAACTAAAAGCAACAAATATGACTGAGCTGTAATGCTGGATACAGCTGTGATTATATGTTACATAGTCGTGTTACACTCCCTTCACTTCTTGTAACCTACAAGTGTAGAAAGATATTATACAGTCACCATGTGACAAGTGGGCCTGTGTAACTTCAAATGCAAGGGGTTAATTTGAGGCCCCGTCCGGCCCTGGGTATGGGATAAATAGATAGATATGGGATAGATAGATAGATATGGGATGGGTTACTGACGCCTGATGTCATGATTATATCAAGATATCATGCACATACCCTAGAAAGCACGCTACACGTTCTAAATCCGTGACTAAAAAAAACTTACTTGTTGAGGTGTATGCACACAGAGTGTTTTTTTTAAAGAGTTTTAGGTCAGAAACTGAGCAAAAACTCTCTTAGGATATGCATACGTGTCTTTTTTAGATGGAGTGTAAAAATGACATTCTTGTACGCAATGTTCCGTCTTACTTCACCTATTTTAACCGCTTCATGATTCGGAAACCCTGGAGCGGTTAAAAGATATAACGTACATTCTTTGGGCGGCTTAGTTTGGAAGCCGTGAGCTGTGTATAATTGAAAATATAGGCAAAAAATGCTGTAACAATTGCAAAACCGCAGGCTTTTTCCTGAAGTGGATTTGTGAAAAAAAACAAAAAACGTCAGCGGGTCCACCGTCGATTAAAGACGTCGTGCGCAACATAGTATAAATCCTCCTCTTGCTTTTCCTGAAAATTAAACTTTGATGTGGTCTGTGGACATAAATGAGCTGAGATGGACTCAGAAAAAGACAGATAACAGAGTTAGAAATTCTCCGGCTGGATCGTCATAATGAGATTCTTTATAGATTCTCAATTTACCCATTCTGCAGCCAGCAATAGACAGTGCAAAACAGAAGCTGTAGAAGGGATGTTGAATTTTTTTTTACTGAAACCCAGTTCGAAAAATTATTTTTAGCCTAAAATACATGCATTTAAGCATAAAATTAAATTATTTCCAAAAGTGGGGTTGTCTTATTCATCATGATTAAGGGTGCTTAGTCACCGGAAACGCGTTGACCTTGGTTTTAATTTTTTTGTATGCTGATTTTTTGTATGCTGATGTTTTGTCCTTTCACTATATTTTAAGTGAAATAAATTATGGATTTTTCACTATTTCGTTGAGCTGGATCTCCTTCTCTTTCCTGTTCGTCCACGCCCTGACACAGCGGTTCCGTGCTCCGAGCTCTTGGGAATGTCGGTATGGTGAGCTGGATTTTGTTTTTTCCTGTTGTCTTATTCTCCACTGGCCTCAATGATCCACTGCTGCCATATACGTTGCGGCCACTTCTGGACGTCATTTTGTAGGTTTCACCAGTTCAGCTTGTGTGAGGACTTCGCAAATGTGAGCGAGGCGGTTGTAAGTAAAGCCACTTCTGTTGACTTGGAGTTGATGTGGATTGTGAGATCCCTAATAGGATGGGTGTGGACTGGAGAGGGATTAAGGCAAGTCAGACTGAAGGACATTACCAACTTCAATCTGAATGTGACACTTCTCCAGGAGATAAACAGGAGGCTACACCCAGCTCAGAATACAGCTAAAAAAAAAATGTGAAGGCGCAATTAACGCTTTCCTGGCTGGGCATGGGCTGGCTTCCTTGTATGTATTTTTATGAATATTTTTAATGAATATACTTTAGATTTAGTAAGACGTCCACAATGAGATGTTACTTTACACTCGAAGAAAATGAATGGAAAAATGCGTGCTCTGCTGCATGATATGCGGATGCTAGACAGCCTCAACACATGCAGGGATTGCCTGTTTGTTAGGGAATTCCCACATGTATTCAGCCTGTCTAGCAGTCACAAATCATGTAGCTAAGGCAGCGAAAACTAAATCTCCGAGAACGCCGAAATACTTGGAGGACACCTGGGCATGCTTGGGAAATCCCAAGCAACGAGTATCATCGCTCATCACTAGTTGCCAGTTGTTTGCTGGGGGCTTGAGAAAAAGATCCCAAGGTGAGCAGCTGGTTGTCAGAACCGAATTATTTGATAAAGGTGTTGTCTCTATGAGTTATGGATAACTAGAGTGATCAACAGCCGGAGCATGAGGTATTAGTTTAATTTCCACCATCCATAAATTGGAAACCTGACTTGTTCTTACTTTTATCCAGGAACATAAGAAGCAATAAGAGGCATTAAACATCTTAGCCATGGTTATAACAGTACCGGAAGTCCTTTGCTTTACGGGATTGTCCCAAGAGTGCAGCAAGGTAATGATAGTCTGATCAATTGAGGTCTGTGACTGGTGGGACCCCGAATGACCATATGAATGGGTTTAGAACCAATTTCCTGGTTAAAATGGAGCAGCGTTTGAGCATGAACAACATTACTCCCTTCATAGTCTTGGGACTGATGGACAAAGCTGGATACTGCTATCTAACCAAGTTCAAACACTTTGGGTCAAAAAAGGGTTTTGGATGTGAACTTTTCAGAAACTATTTTTTACAGATTCTTTACTGTAAGAGCAGTGAGATTATGGATTCTTTACTGTATGATCAGTGAGATTATTTAAATCTACGCCACATGACATTGTAATGGTTAATTCGCTACGAAAGTACAAGGAGGTCATGAACGTCTTTCTAGAAAAATATATTACAACTTATGGGCACTAGATTCTTTGATGGGGCAGGAAGGAATATTTCCCCTAATAAGGGTCAATTAGCATCTGCTCCATGGGGTTTTGCCATCTCCTCGATCAACATGTTAGGCTATAGCTTGATCTCAATGGACTTAATAAAGTTAATTTTAAAGTTGATTTTAATCAATAGGTCTTGGAATAATAATAATTTCCATAATTAGATATGTTTTAAAAAAATGTTATCGTGCTGAGATAATCTTATAAATGTGTCCCTGCTGTGTAAGAGGAAGAACAAGATCAGGTATACCTTTCTCACACCGGTTCCGGAACTACCGGGACTGTCACCAATGTTGCAGAGGGGAAGATTTTCAGACAAGGACAGATCCTTGCATGTGACTGCGGTAGGTGGGGCTGGGTTAAAAAGTGCGGCGTGTGGGAAAAAGGTCAGAGTCCAGGCGGGAAAGCTAAGCAGTCAGTCGGGTGCGGTATCAGCGGTGAAAGTGGAGCGCCCGCCAGGTCCGACGGTTCTTTTGGGGATGTCACGGTGGCAGCGACCCGGTCTGTGGCCCTGTGCATCCAATAAAATTGAAATGAAGGGGAAATAAAGTTTATAGGGGATTAGTTCATGATGCCACCCGTGATGTTCGGCAATAAGAAAATAGCCGACGCTGCGATTCAGGTCCAGTGGGGCGGTTGGTGACGCAGCTGAGATGTTACAGCTCTCCATGGGTAGCGCTAGGCCCCAGGGCAGTTAAAGTGTTAAATTAAATGATGGACTCTTGTAGTGCAGGGCAGATGACCCAGTAATAATTCTGAGGACACAGCAGGGTGCAGTTTTCACATTTTACTCACAGTCAGTTGCTTATATTCTCTAGCCGGGTGCTGTGTCCCCCGGGTCTGTGGTCCAGCCAACTCTCAGGTAATTTGGGTGCACTTTTCCTAGACTCCCTTCTTGTGTACCTTTCTAGGCCATCTGTCTGCGCTGGCTTCGCCCTCCTGCCCTGCGCCTCGCACACAGTGTCCCAAGCCAGCAACCTCAGGTCCTGTCGGGCGACGCTCTTTTGGTCCCCACGACCCTATATGGCTGTCTTGTCAGTGAATGTGTGTGGATTTGGCTGTGGCACAAACAGATACCACAGCCTCCGGTTTGCTAGCTGAGACTTGCAGTTCCTCCACTAGTCTGGGGCCGGTCCCCCCACTGCGACCTGGTCCTTCCACCCGACTACTTTTGGCGTGAATTCGGGCGCCACAGGTGGATTCCTCACTTCCCTGGCCTCTAGGACCCCTTCTCTCTCTCAGGAGCTCCTTTCTTCACGTCTGCTCCCATCAACTCCTCCCACCAACTGACAACTTTCCCTCCAGCTGCCACAACATTCCCTGCCAGAGCTGGGGCCCCTCCCCCCTGCCTGAGCAGTGTAGTGTTGAATGCACATGTGCGAGTCCTGGGTAGTGCCCCCTCCTTACCTGAGAGCTAGATACCACACCATTGGGTGAGGTGCAGTACCTCTGACAGACAGGACAGCACGGGATCACAGCTGATTCTTTTTGTGACATAAAACATTTCCCTGCCTGTTTTTAAAAAAATGTTTTACCTCAAAGAAAAAATTATTTTCGATCCCATACTGTAATGTCTGTATACTCTCTTTTGGTTCCTCCCGTGCCCAGGAGCTGTGGTATGATCAGAACATGTTCCTGAACGGTCAGACACAGCCATTACACAGCACACAGCAGGGGCACATTTATAAGATTATCTCAGCACAGGAACATTTTATTTAAACACATCCAATTGTGGAACTTATTATTATTCCACAATCTATTATTATCCCCTTTAAGTCTACCTTTAACCTTAAAAACTATGAAACTATTGTTCATCCTTTGTCTGTTGTCCTTGGAAATGTACGGCCAGTGTGAATGACTATATTAGTCATTATAGAGTAAAATGTGGTTGTGTTGGTGAAATGATTGCTCACCGGACTTCTGTACAGTCCTTTCTGTGACAATGGACTGATACAGACTTGCTATTGGGTAGGATTAGTTTCTAACCATGAGCAATTAAGTTCCCCGTACACAGACTAAATTCAGCTGAGGCCACCGAGATCAATCGACAGTAGTGTTGAGCGATACCTTCCGATATCGGAAAGTATCGGTATCGGTTTGGATCGGCCGATATTCAAAAAATATCGGATATCGCCGATACCGATACCCGATCCCAATGCAAGTCAATGGGACCAAAATATCGGAATTAAAATAAACCCTTTCTTTCCTTGTAGGTTCATTCTACATGAAGGAAAACAACTAAGAATAATGTAGGATGTATGGGGGAGGTGGCGGAGACATTAAAGGCAATGAGGATTAGTCCAATCAAATAGAATAGCATGATTTTTTTTTTTTTTAAAGACGTTCGGATTGAAAAAGATATTGACTATGTAAATTTTTTTTTATTTTGTCAGATATTGATGTTTCACTATTCCACGACCTTCCCCTTCTTTTTTTTCCTTTTTCCACACTTTCATCTTCATCATCATCAGCATCTTTGACATCAACTTCTTCACCTTATTCATCTTCTTCTTCATCTTCTACCTATTTTTTTTTTTTATTACATTCTTCATATTCATTTTCTTCAACTATTATTATTCTTCCTATTCTACATATTCTTTTTATTCCACTGTTATTATTCTTCCTATTCTACTTCTTCATCATATTCTCATTTGTGACAGGCATTCCCGTAGTTGTTATCTATAAAAGTTGGAAGATTACACCTTCCGTTCTGCCAGTCACAAAAGTTACATTTGTCCGCGTTCAGTTTGGCCTGCAGCATCAGGCTTTATCCAGGGGCACCACGAGGAGGAACGGACTCACCCCCATACACTGCTTAGTCTTCTTCTGCATATAATTTAGATAATATCTTTTGCTCTGATATTAAGTGTTATGCTTAATGTTCTTCTGCTCTTTGTTCTGCAGCCTCTTGTTCTTCTGCTTCTCGGTCTTCCATGTCGTCGTCTCCAGGGTCGTCGTCTTCAGTGTCGTCATCTCCGCCGTCGTCGTCTCCGCCGTCGTCGTCTCCGTCGTCGTCTCCGCCGTCGTCGTCGTCGTCATCGGGGTGGTCTTCGGGGTCGTCGTCGTCATCGGGGTGGTCTTCCGGGTTGTCGACTTTAGGGTCTTCAACTTGGAAATGTAGCAGAAGGTACAAGAAGGCTGAGAAAATGCCAAGAACCAGCTGATGGAACTGGAACTCGGATGGCTACCCGAAGGTTCAAGAGCCTATGGAACTACCGAGGACCAGCTGATGTTACTGGAACCCGGTTACTAAGCAGGAGGTACCCGTGCTAAAAAGCACTACCAAGGACCGCCTGACGTTGGCGGAACTCGGATACCCAGAAGGAGGCACCTAAGCCAAAGGCTCTGCCCGGAACCAGCTGACGTTACTGGAACCAGGATGGGGAGCAGAAGGTACAAGAGCAAAAGACACTGCCGAGAACCAGCTGACGGTACTGGAACCCGGATGGGTAGCCGAAGGTCCAAGAGCCAATGGAACTACCGAGGACCAGCTGACGTTACTGGAACCCGGTTACTAAGCAGGAGGTACCCGTGCCTGAAAGCACTACCAAGGACCACCTGACGTTGGTGGAACTTGGATACCCAGAAGGAGGCACCTAAGCCAAAGGCTCTGCCCGGAACCAGCTGACGTTACTGGAATCAGGATGGGGAGCAGAAGGTACAAGAGCAAAAGACACTGCCTAGAACCAGCTGACGGTGCTGGAACCAGGTGGTGGACCCGAAGGCCCACAGGAGAGGAGAGAACAGCTAGGCCGCGAGGCAGCCGCAGTTACCGAACCCCAACAGTCCTACAGGGGGAGCTGGGCCTACTGGCACTACAGAACCAGCCTTGACTACCAGTTCACGCAGCCCACATAGGAAGCTCCTAAACTGGAGGCACCCTGGAGTTGGCTAACTCGACCGCACCACGACGGGGCAAGCATAGGCGTCTCAGTGAAGTTGACACAACCCGGAAACAGCTGACGGTGCTGAAACCAGGCTTGGCACGAGGGAGTACCTGTGACAAGAACACTGCCGAGAACCAGCTGGCGGTGCTGGAACCCGGATGCGTTGCCCCAGTGTGCAAGAGCCAATGGCACGACCGAGGACCAGCTGACGGTGCTGGAACCCGGTTACTAAGCTGTAGGTGCCCGCGCTTAAAAGCACTACCAAGGACCGCCTGGCGTTGGCGGAACTCGGTTACCCAGGAGGAGGCACCTAAGCCAAAGGCTCGGCCCGGAACCAGCTGACGGTGCTGGAACAAGGTGGTGGACCCGAAGGTCCACAGGAGAGGAGAGAACAGCTAGGCCGCGAGGCAGCCGCAGTTACCGAACCCCAACAGTCCTACAGGGGGAGCTGGGCCTACTGGCACTACAGAACCAGCCTTGACTACCAGTTCACGCAGCCCACATAGGAAGCTCCTAAACTGGAGGCACCCTGGAGTTGGCTAACTCGACCGCACCACGACGGGGCAAGCATAGGCGTCTCAGTGAAGTTGACACAACCCGGAAACAGCTGACGGTGCTGAAACCAGGCTTGGCACGAGGGAGTACCTGTGACAAGAACACTGCCGAGAACCAGCTGGTGGTGCTGGAACCCGGATGCGTTGCCCCAGTGTGCAAGAGCCAATGGCACGACCGAGGACCAGCTGATGGTGCTGGAACCCGGTTACTAAGCTGTAGGTGCCCGCGCTTAAAAGCACTACCAAGGACCGCCTGGCGTTGGCGGAACTCGGATACCCAGGAGGAGGCACCTAAGCCAAAGGCTCGGCCCGGAACCAGCTGACGGTGCTGGAACCAGGTGGTGGACCCGAAGGTCCACAGGAGAGGAGAGAACAGCTAGGCCGCGAGGCAGCCGCAGTTACCGAACCCCAACAGTCCTACAGGGGGAGCTGGGCCTACTGGCACTACAGAACCAGCCTTGACTACCAGTTCACGCAGCCCACATAGGAAGCTCCTAAACTGGAGGCACCCTGGAGTTGGCTAACTCGACCGCACCACGACGGGGCAAGCATAGGCGTCTCAGTGAAGTTGACACAACCCGGAAACAGCTGACGGTGCTGAAACCAGGCTTGGCACGAGGGAGTACCTGTGACAAGAACACTGCCGAGAACCAGCTGGCGGTGCTGGAACCCGGATGCGTTGCCCCAGTGTGCAAGAGCCAATGGCACGACCGAGGACCAGCTGACGGTGCTGGAACCCGGTTACTAAGCTGTAGGTGCCCGCGCTTAAAAGCACTACCAAGGACCGCCTGGCGTTGGCGGAACTCGGATACCCAGGAGGAGGCACCTAAGCCAAAGGCTCGGCCCGGAACCAGCTGACGGTGCTGGAACCAGGTGGTGGACCCGAAGGTCCACAGGAGAGGAGAGAACAGCTAGGCCGCGAGGCAGCCGCAGTTACCGAACCCCAACAGTCCTACAGGGGGAGCTGGGCCTACTGGCACTACAGAACCAGCCTTGACTACCAGTTCACGCAGCCCACATAGGAAGCTCCTAAACTGGAGGCACCCTGGAGTTGGCTAACTCGACCGCACCACAACGGGGCAAGCATAGGCGTCTCAGTGAAGTTGACACAACCCGGAAACAGCTGACGGTGCTGAAACCAGGCTTGGCACGAGGGAGTACCTGTGACAAGAACACTGCCGAGAACCAGCTGGCGGTGCTGGAACCCGGATGCGTTGCCCCAGTGTGCAAGAGCCAATGGCACGACCGAGGACCAGCTGACGGTGCTGGAACCCGGTTACTAAGCTGTAGGTGCCCGCGCTTAAAAGCACTACCAAGGACCGCCTGGCGTTGGCGGAACTCGGATACCCAGGAGGAGGCACCTAAGCCAAAGGCTCGGCCCGGAACCAGCTGACGGTGCTGGAACCAGGTGGTGGACCCGAAGGTCCACAGGAGAGGAGAGAACAGCTAGGCCGCGAGGCAGCCGCAGTTACCGAACCCCAACAGTCCTACAGGGGGAGCTGGGCCTACTGGCACTACAGAACCAGCCTTGACTACCAGTTCACGCAGCCCACATAGGAAGCTCCTAAACTGGAGGCACCCTGGAGTTGGCTAACTCGACCGCACCACGACGGGGCAAGCATAGGCGTCTCAGTGAAGTTGACACAACCCGGAAACAGCTGACGGTGCTGAAACCAGGCTTGGCACGAGGGAGTACCTGTGACAAGAACACTGCCGAGAACCAGCTGGCGGTGCTGGAACCCGGATGCGTTGCCCCAGTGTGCAAGAGCCAATGGCACGACCGAGGACCAGCTGACGGTGCTGGAACCCGGTTACTAAGCTGTAGGTGCCCGCGCTTAAAAGCACTACCAAGGACCGCCTGGCGTTGGCGGAACTCGGATACCCAGGAGGAGGCACCTAAGCCAAAGGCTCAGCCCGGAACCAGCTGACGGTGCTGGAACCAGGTGGTGGACCCGAAGGTCCACAGGAGAGGAGAGAACAGCTAGGCCGCGAGGCAGCCGCAGTTACCGAACCCCAACAGTCCTACAGGGGGAGCTGGGCCTACTGGCACTACAGAACCAGCCTTGACTACCAGTTCACGCAGCCCACATAGGAAGCTCCTAAACTGGAGGCACCCTGGAGTTGGCTAACTCGACCGCACCACGACGGGGCAAGCATAGGCGTCTCAGTGAAGTTGACACAACCCGGAAACAGCTGACGGTGCTGAAACCAGGCTTGGCACGAGGGAGTACCTGTGACAAGAACACTGCCGAGAACCAGCTGGCGGTGCTGGAACCCAGATGCGTTGCCCCAGTGTGCAAGAGCCAATGGCACGACCGAGGACCAGCTGACGGTGCTGGAACCCGGTTACTAAGCTGTAGGTGCCCGCGCTTAAAAGCACTACCAAGGACCGCCTGGCGTTGGCGGAACTCGGATACCCAGGAGGAGGCACCTAAGCCAAAGGCTCGGCCCGGAACCAGCTGACGGTGCTGGAACCAGGTGGTGGACCCGAAGGTCCACAGGAGAGGAGAGAACAGCTAGGCCGCGAGGCAGCCGCAGTTACCGAACCCCAACAGTCCTACAGGGGGAGCTGGGCCTACTGGCACTACAGAACCAGCCTTGACTACCAGTTCACGCAGCCCACATAGGAAGCTCCTAAACTGGAGGCACCCTGGAGTTGGCTAACTCGACCGCACCACGACAGGGCAAGCATAGGCGTCTCAGTGAAGTTGACACAACCCGGAAACAGCTGACGGTGCTGAAACCAGGCTTGGCACGAGGGAGTACCTGTGACAAGAACACTGCCGAGAACCAGCTGGCGGTGCTGGAACCCGGATGCGTTGCCCCAGTGTGCAAGAGCCAATGGCACGACCGAGGACCAGCTGACGGTGCTGGAACCCGGTTACTAAGCTGTAGGTGCCCGCGCTTAAAAGCACTACCAAGGACCGCCTGGCGTTGGCGGAACTCGGATACCCAGGAGGAGGCACCTAAGCCAAAGGCTCGGCCCGGAACCAGCTGACGGTGCTGGAACCAGGTGGTGGACCCGAAGGTCCACAGGAGAGGAGAGAACAGCTAGGCCGCGAGGCAGCCGCAGTTACCGAACCCCAACAGTCCTACAGGGGGAGCTGGGCCTACTGGCACTACAGAACCAGCCTTGACTACCAGTTCACGCAGCCCACATAGGAAGCTCCTAAACTGGAGGCACCCTGGAGTTGGCTAACTCGACCGCACCACGACGGGGCAAGCATAGGCGTCTCAGTGAAGTTGACACAACCCGGAAACAGCTGACGGTGCTGAAACCAGGCTTGGCACGAGGGAGTACCTGTGACAAGAACACTGCCGAGAACCAGCTGGCGGTGCTGGAACCCGGATGCGTTGCCCCAGTGTGCAAGAGCCAATGGCACGACCGAGGACCAGCTGACGGTGCTGGAACCCGGTTACTAAGCTGTAGGTGCCCGCGCTTAAAAGCACTACCAAGGACCGCCTGGCGTTGGCGGAACTCGGATACCCAGGAGGAGGCACCTAAGCCAAAGGCTCGGCCCGGAACCAGCTGACGGTGCTGGAACCAGGTGGTGGACCCGAAGGTCCACAGGAGAGGAGAGAACAGCTAGGCCGCGAGGCAGCCGCAGTTACCGAACCCCAACAGTCCTACAGGGGGAGCTGGGCCTACTGGCACTACAGAACCAGCCTTGACTACCAGTTCACGCAGCCCACATAGGAAGCTCCTAAACTGGAGGCACCCTGGAGTTGGCTAACTCGACCGCACCACGACGGGGCAAGCATAGGCGTCTCAGTGAAGTTGACACAACCCGGAAACAGCTGACGGTGCTGAAACCAGGCTTGGCACGAGGGAGTACCTGTGACAAGAACACTGCCGAGAACCAGCTGGTGGTGCTGGAACCCGGATGCGTTGCCCCAGTGTGCAAGAGCCAATGGCACGACCGAGGACCAGCTGACGGTGCTGGAACCCGGTTACTAAGCTGTAGGTGCCCGCGCTTAAAAGCACTACCAAGGACCGCCTGGCGTTGGCGGAACTCGGATACCCAGGAGGAGGCACCTAAGCCAAAGGCTCGGCCCGGAACCAGCTGACGGTGCTGGAACCAGGTGGTGGACCCGAAGGTCCACAGGAGAGGAGAGAACAGCTAGGCCGCGAGGCAGCCGCAGTTACCGAACCCCAACAGTCCTACAGGGGGAGCTGGGCCTACTGGCACTACAGAACCAGCCTTGACTACCAGTTCACGCAGCCCACATAGGAAGCTCCTAAACTGGAGGCACCCTGGAGTTGGCTAACTCGACCGCACCACGACGGGGCAAGCATAGGCGTCTCAGTGAAGTTGACACAACCCGGAAACAGCTGACGGTGCTGAAACCAGGCTTGGCACGAGGGAGTACCTGTGACAAGAACACTGCCGAGAACCAGCTGGCGGTGCTGGAACCCAGATGCGTTGCCCCAGTGTGCAAGAGCCAATGGCACGACCGAGGACCAGCTGACGGTGCTGGAACCCGGTTACTAAGCTGTAGGTGCCCGCGCTTAAAAGCACTACCAAGGACCGCCTGGCGTTGGCGGAACTCGGATACCCAGGAGGAGGCACCTAAGCCAAAGGCTCGGCCCGGAACCAGCTGACGGTGCTGGAACCAGGTGTTGGACCCGAAGGTCCACAGGAGAGGAGAGAACAGCTAGGCCGCGAGGCAGCCGCAGTTACCGAACCCCAACAGTCCTACAGGGGGAGCTGGGCCTACTGGCACTACAGAACCAGCCTTGACTACCAGTTCACGCAGCCCACATAGGAAGCTCCTAAACTGGAGGCACCCTGGAGTTGGCTAACTCGACCGCACCACGACGGGGCAAGCATAGGCGTCTCAGTGAAGTTGACACAACCCGGAAACAGCTGACGGTGCTGAAACCAGGCTTGGCACGAGGGAGTACCTGTGACAAGAACACTGCCGAGAACCAGCTGGCGGTGCTGGAACCCGGATGCGTTGCCCCAGTGTGCAAGAGCCAATGGCACGACCGAGGACCAGCTGACGGTGCTGGAACCCGGTTACTAAGCTGTAGGTGCCCGCGCTTAAAAGCACTACCAAGGACCGCCTGGCGTTGGCGGAACTCGGATACCCAGGAGGAGGCACCTAAGCCAAAGGCTCGGCCCAGAACCAGCTCACGGTGCTGGAACCAGGTGGTGGACCCGAAGGTCCACAGGAGAGGAGAGAACAGCTAGGCCGCGAGGCAGCCGCAGTTACCGAACCCCAACAGTCCTACAGGGGGAGCTGGGCCTACTGGCACTACAGAACCAGCCTTGACTACCAGTTCACGCAGCCCACATAGGAAGCTCCTAAACTGGAGGCACCCTGGAGTTGGCTAACTCGACCGCACCACGACGGGGCAAGCATAGGCGTCTCAGTGAAGTTGACACAACCCGGAAACAGCTGACGGTGCTGAAACCAGGCTTGGCACGAGGGAGTACCTGTGACAAGAACACTGCCGAGAACCAGCTGGCGGTGCTGGAACCCAGATGCGTTGCCTTGCCTATTAAAGATTGTCTTCCTAGAGCCCCAACTAGCGGTGTTGGAGCAAAGGGTAAGCAGGGGGAGATGAGTGTAGGCCGAAGCCTGCACTGGAGGCAGCTTTGTGTCTGCGTTGCGTTTGCAGGACACTTTGCCGGCTACACACTGGGGGAACAGCTGGCGTTGCTGAACCCCACTAACACAATGGCGTGTGTTTTTCTCTGTGCAGCTAGCACTTGCGGGCAAAAACTAGCGATGTTAGAGCCCGTGTTGAAGCAGGAGGAGGAGGAGAGGAGCAGAGTGTAGGCCGAAGCCTAGTTGAACCAATTTCAAAGGAAACCTTTAACCCCCCCCTCAGGTGTTACAAAGTACAAGAGACACACCTTGTGCAGTATTAATGCTGCACAAGTGAAAGGTTGCTCTATTAATTTGTCTACTTGCACACGCTGAATGAAAGACATACACAATTTGCCCCATTCTACAGTCAAACTGTAGTGGATGCGTGACTTGGTTTTTTGATGAGACGCAGCACAGGTGTCCAAAATAACGCCTTGGTGCTTGGCGCAGCTTCCTGAGCGTTGTTATTTGCTGTACAGGAGTCTGCGCTCTTGTGTTATCCCTTGGCAATGCCCTGTTAGCGCTGCCCATCTTATGACATCATTTCATGTTGGCCGGTGCGGTTAACGATGGCCATAAATCCCAGACCCACAGTGTCTTTTCATAAAGCCACACTGCGGTGCTGGGATTCGTGGCCTTGAGCAGTAAATATTTTGGCCGCTCACACACGTCCTTACACCTGCTTCAGACTGGGCGGCCTCTGCTGATCCCTTCTCGCATGCCGCGGCCATGAGGCTGCACAGGCTGAAGAAGGCGGAAGGAGATGAGTTAAGACAGGCGAAGATATGCACTGCTCGTGCCCATCAATCACACCCTCGCAGTCAAAATAATTAAGACAACGAGGAGCATTTTATTCAGGCAGGGCGGACGAACAGGCGCAAGTAGCCAACCAATGATGTCAGAAGACGGGAAGCGCTACCAAGGGGGGTGCTGCGTATCATTAGAAAGGAAAGTCACACCTCAGGGACAGTGGAATGGTCTCAAAGAGACACATTTTGTACGTGTGTGTTGAGTTCCACGTGGGCAAGGAGAAAACATCAGCCACCTTGTACAAATGCAGCAGTACTGCTGTACAAGGTGGCTGTTATACATAGAAACACCTGGGGGTGGGGGCCAGGCTCCCTTCAATTTCAGTTCATGTGTCTGCGTGGCGTTTGCAGGTCACGTTGCAAGCTGCACAGCAGGGGAACAGCTGGCGTTGCTGAACCCCACTAACACATTGGCTGGTGTTTTTCTCTGTGCAGATCGCATGTCCGGGCAAAAACTGGCGGTGTTTGAGCCCAGGGTCAGCAGGAGGAGGAGAGGAGCAAAGTGTAGGCCGAAGCCTGCACTGGTGGCAGCTTTTGGTCGGTTGTGCCAGCGTGGCTTGTGCTGGACACGATGCCGGCTACACAGCAGGGGAACAGCTGGCGGTGCTGAACCCCACTAACACATTGGCTGGTGTTTTTCTCTGTGCAGCTAGCATTTCCGGGCAAAAACTAGCGGTGTTTGAGCCCAGGGTCAGCAGGAGGAGGAGAGGAGCAAAGTGTAGGCCGAAGCCTGCACTGGTGGCAGCTTTTGGTCGGTTGTGCCAGCGTGGCTTGTGCTGGACACGATGCCGGCTACACAGCGGGGGAACAGCTGGCGGTGCTGAACCCCACTAACACATTGGCTGGTGTTTTTCTCTGTGCAGCTAGCATTTCCGGGCAAAAACTAGCGGTGTTTGAGCCCAGGGTCAGCAGGAGGAGGAGAGGAGCAAAGTGTAGGCCGAAGCCTGCACTGGTGGCAGCTTTTGTTCTGTTGTGCCAGCGTGGCTTTTGCTGGACACGATGCCGGCTACACAGCGGGGGAACAGCTGGCGGTGCTGAACCCCACTAACACATTGGCTGGTGTTTTTCTCTGTGCAGCTAGCATTTCCGGGCAAAAACTAGCGTTGTTAGAGCCCAGGGTCAGCAGGAGGAGGAGAGGAGCAGAGTGTAGGCCGAAGCCTAGTTGAACCAATTTCAAAGGTTACCTTTAACCCCCCCTCAGGTGTTACAAAGTACAAGAGCCACTCCTTCTGCAGCATTAATGCTGCACAAGTAAAAGGTTGCTCTATTAATTTGTCTACTTGCACAAGCTGAATGCAACACGTACACTATTTAGCCCATTATACTGTTAAACAGTAGTGGAGGCGTGACTTGTCTTTTTAAAGAAAAGCAGCACAGGTGTCGAAAACAACACCTTTTTGCATGGGCGCAGCTTCCTGAGCGTTGTTAGTTGCTGTACAGGAGTCTGCGCTCTTGTGATCCTTTGGCCATGCGCTGTGAGCGCTTCCTGTCTTATGACCTCATTTCATGTTGGCCGTTGCGGTTAGCGATGGACATGAATCCCAGACCCACAGTGTGTTTTTAAAAAATCACACTGCGGTGCTGGGATTCGTGCCCTGGTGCACTAAATATGTTTGCCGCTCACACATGTCCTTACACCTGCTTCAGACTGGGCGGCCTCATCTGATCCCTTATCGCATGCCGCGGCCATGAGGACACCCAGTCTGAAGAAGGCGGAAGGAGGTGACTTAAAACAGGCGAACATATGCACTGCACATGCCCATCAATAACACCCTCGCATCCAAAATATGAGACAACGAGGGGCTTTGTGTTGGGCAGGGCGGACGCACAGGCACAGGCAGCCAACCAATGATGTCAGAAGACGGGCAGCGCTAACAATGGGGGTGCTGCGTGTCATTAAAAAGGAAAGTCACACCTCAGTGACATTAGCATTGGTCTCTAATGAGACACATTTTGTACGTGTTGAGTTCCACGTGGGCAAGGAGAAAACATCAGCCACCTTGTACAAATGCAGCAGTACTGCTGTACAAGGTGGCTGTTATACATAGAAACACCTGGGGGTGGGGGGCAGGCTCCCTTCAATTTCAGTTCATGTGCCTGCGTGGCGTTTGCAGGTCACGTTGCAAGCTACACAGCAGGGGAACAGCTGGCGTTGCTGAACCCCACTGACACATTGACTGGTGTTTTTCTCTGTGCAGATTGCATGTCCGGGCAAAAACTAGCGGTGTTAGAGCCCAGGGTCAGCAGGAGGAGGAGGAGAGGAGCAAAGTGTAGGCCGAAGCCTGCACTGGTGGCAGCTTTTGGTCGGTTGTGCCAGCGTGGCTTGTGCTGGACACGATGCCGGCTACACAGCGGGGGAACAGCTGGCGGTGCTGAACCCCACTAACACATTGGCTGGTGTTTTTCTCTGTGCAGCTAGCATTTCCGGGCAAAAACTAGCGGTGTTTGAGCCCAGGGTCAGCAGGAGGAGTAGAGGAGCAGAGTGTAGGCCGAAGCCTAGTTGAACCAATTTCAAAGGTTAACTTTAACCCCCCCCTCAGGTGTTGCAAGGTACAAGAGCCACACCTTAAACAGCATTAATGATGCACAAGTCAAAGGTTGCTCTATTTAATTTTGCTCCTTGCACACGCTGAATTAAACACGTACACTATTTAGCCCATTATACTGTCAAACAGTAGTGGAGGCGTGACTACTAGTCTTTTTAAGGTGACGCAGCACAGGTGTACAAATTTACACCTAGGTGCTGTGCGCAGATTCCTTACCGTTGTTATTTGCAGTACAGGAAACTGCGCTCTTGTGTTATCCCTTGGCAATACCCTGTTAGTGCAGGCCGTCTCATGACCTCATTTCATGTTGGCCGGTGCGGTTAACGATGGCCATAAATCCCAGACCCACAGTGGCTTTTCCTAAAGTCACACTGCGGTGCTGGGATTCGTGGCCTTGTGCAGTAAATATGTTCGCCGCTCACACATGTCCTTACACCTGCTTCAGACTGGGCGGCCTCAGCTGATCCCTTATCGCATGCCGCGGCCATGAGGCCGCACAGTCAGAAGAAGGCGGAAGGAGGGGAGTGAAGACAGGGGAACATATGCACTGCTCGTGCCCATCAATCACACCCTCGCAGTCAAAATATATGAGACAACGGGGGGCGTTGTGTCGGGCAAGGGGGACGCACAGGCACAGCCAGCCAACCAATGATGTCAGGAGACGGGCAGCGCTAACAATGGGGGTGCTGCGTGTCATTAAAAAGGAAAGTCACACCTCAGGGACATTGTAATGGTCTGTAATGAGACACATTTTGTACTTGTTGAGTTCCACGTGTGCAAGGAGAAAAAGTCAGCCACCTTGTACAAATGCAGCAGTACTGCTGTACAAGGTGGCTGTTATACATAGAAACACCTGGGGGGGTGGGGGCAGGCTCCCTTCAATTTCAGTTCATGTGCCTGCGTGGCGTTTGCAGGACACGTTGCCAGCTACACAGCAGGGGAACAGCTGGCGGTGCTGAACCCCACTAACACATTGGCTGGTGTTTTTCTCTGTGCAGCTAGCATGTCCGGGCAGAAACTGGCGTTGTTTGAGCCCAGGGTCAGCAGGAGGAGGAGAGGAGCAAAGTGTAGGCCGAAGCCTGCACTGGTGGCAGCTTTTGGTCAGTTGTGCCAGCGTGGCTTGTGCTGGACACGATGCCGACTACACAGCAGAGGAACAGCTGGCGGTGCTGAACCCCACTAACACATTGGCTGGTGTTTTTCTCTGTGCAGCTAGCATGTCCGGGCAGAAACTGGCGTTGTTTGAGCCCAGGGTCAGCAGGAGGAGGAGAGGAGCAAAGTGTAGGCCGAAGCCTGCACTGGTGGCAGCTTTTGTTCTGTTGTGCCAGCGTGGCTTGTGCTGGACACGTTGCCGACTACACAGCAGGGGAACAGCTGGCGTTGCTGAACCCCACTAACACATTGGCTGGTGTTTTTCTCTGTGCAGCTAGCAGTTCCGGGCAAAAACTAGCGGTGTTTGAGCCCAGGGTCAGCAGGAGGAGTAGAGGAGCAGAGTGTAGGCCGAAGCCTAGTTGAACCAATTTCAAAGGTTACCTTTAACCCCCCCCTCAGGTGTTGCAAGGTACAAGAGCCACACCTTGAACAGCATTAATGATGCACAAGTCAAAGGTTGCTCTATTTAATTTTGCTCCTTGCACACGCTGAATTAAACACGTACACTATTTAGCCCATTATACTGTCAAACAGTAGTGGAGGCGTGACTACTAGTCTTTTTAAGGAGACGCAGCACAGGTGTACAAATTTACACCTAGGTGCTGTGCGCAGATTCCTTACCGTTGTTATTTGCAGTACAGGAAACTGCGCTCTTGTGTTATCCCTTGGCAATACCCTGTTAGTGCAGGCCGTCTCATGACCTCATTTCATGTTGGCCGGTGCGGTTAACGATGGCCATAAATCCCAGACCCACAGTGGCTTTTCCTAAAGTCACACTGCGGTGCTGGGATTCGTGGCCTTGTGCAGTAAATATGTTCGCCGCTCACACATGTCCTTACACCTGCTTCAGACTGGGCGGCCTCAGCTGATCCCTTATCTCATGCCGCGGCCATGAGGCCGCACAGTCAGAAGAAGGCGGAAGGAGGGGAGTGAAGACAGGGGAACATATGCACTGCTCGTGCCCATCAATCACACCCTCACAGTCAAAATATATGAGACAACGGGGGGCGTTGTGTCGGGCAGGGGGGACGCACAGGCACAGCCAGCCAACCAATGATGTCAGGAGACGGGCAGCGCTAACAATGGGAGTGCTGCGTGTCATTAAAAAGGAAAGTCACACCTCAGGAACATTGTAATGGTCTGTAATGAGACACATTTTGTACTTGTTGAGTTCCACGTGTGCAAGGAGAAAAAGTCAGCCACCTTGTACAAATACAGCAGTACTGCTGTACAAGGTGGCTGTTATACATAGAAACACCTGGGGGGGTGGGGGGCAGGCTCCCTTCAATTTCAGTTCATGTGCCTGCGTGGCGTTTGCAGGACACGATGCCGACTACACAGCAGGGGAACAGCTGGCGGTGCTGAACCCCACTAACACATTGGCTGGTGTTTCTCTCTGTGCAGCTAGCATGTCCGGGCAGAAACTGGCGGTGTTTGAGCCCAGGGTCAGCAGGAGAGGAGCAGAGTGTAGGCCGAAGCCTAGTTGAACCAATTTCAAAGGTTACCTTTAACCCCCCCTCAGGTGTTGCAAGGTACAAGAGCCACACCTTGTGCAGCATTAATGCTGCACAAGTAAAAGGTTGCTCTATTTGTTTTGCTCCTTGCACACGCTGACTAAAACACGTACACTATTTAGCCCATTATACTGTCAAACAGTTGTGGAGGCGTGACTTGTCTTTTTAAGGAGACGCAGCACAGGTGTCAAAATTTGCACCTAGGTACTGGGCGCAGATTCCTGAGCGTTGTTATTTGCTGTACAGGAGTCTGCGCTATTGTGATCCCTTGGCCATGCGCTGTGAGCGCTTCCTGTCTTCTGACCTCATTTCATGTCGGCCGTTGCGGTTAGCGATGGATATGAATCCCAGACCCACAGTGTGTTTTCAAAAAATCACACTGCGTGGCTGGGATTCGTGGCCTTGTGCAGTAAATAGGTTTGCCGCTTACACATGTCCTTACACCTGCTCCAGACTGGGCGGCCTCAGCTGATCCCTTATCGCCTACCACGGCCAGGAGGCCGCACAGTCTGAAGAAGGCGGAAGGAGATGAGTTAAGACAGGCGAACATATGCACTGCTCGTGCCCATAAACCACACCCTCGCTGACAAAATAAATATGACAACGAGGGGCGTTGTTTCTAGCAGGGCGGATGCACAGGCGCAGCCAGCTAACCATGATGACAAAAGACGGGAAACGCTACCAAGGGGGGTGCTGCGTATCATTAGAAAGGAAAGTCACACCTCAGGGACAGTGGAATGGTCTCAATGAGACACATTTTGTACGTGTTGAGTTCCACGTGGGCAAGGAGAAAAAGTCAGCCACCTTGTACAAATGCAGCAGTACTGCTGTACTAGGTGGCTGTTATACATAGAAACACCTGGGGGGGTGGGGCCAGGTTCCCTTTAATTTCAGTTCCTGTGCCTGCATGGCGTTTGCAGGTCACGTTGCCGGCTACACAGCAGGGGAACAGCTGGCGTTGCTGAACCCCACTAACACATTGGCTGGTGTTTTTCTCTGTGCAGCTAGCACTTCCGGGCAAAAACTAGCGGTGTTTGAGCCCAGGGTCAGCAGGAGGAGGAGAGGAGCAGAGTGTAGGCCGAAGCCTGCACTGGTGGCAGCTTTTGTTCTGTTGTGCCAGCGTGGCTTGTGCTGGACACGTTGCCGACTACACATCAGGGGAACAGCTGGCGGTGCTGAACCCCACTGACACATCACCTAGTGTTTTTTCTGTGTAGACAACACTTCCAGGTGGCAACTGACAGTGTTGAAACCCAGGGAATCAAAGAGGAGCAGAGTGTAGGCCGAAGCCTGCAGTGGAGCAAGTTGAAAGGGAACCTTTAACCCCCCCCCCCCAGGCATTTGTTGCTGAAAGAGCCATCTTGTACAGCAGTAATACTGCACATGGAAAATGGTGGCTCCGAAAATTATGCTCCTTGCAAACGCTGAAGTACACACTCATATAATGTGTCCCCTCACACCGTCAAACCATCCCGGAAGTGGGACTTTCCTTTGTAATGTGACACAGCACAGCCGTCATTCCAACCCCCTTGGTGCCGGGCGCCACCTCCTCAACGTTGTTTGGTTCTGTCACGGAGCCCGCGCTGTAATGTTATCCCTTGGCCATGCACAGTTAGCGGTGCCCGTCTTCTGACATCATGTAGGTGTCAGGCTGGCAGTGCCTGTGCGTCCAAGCTGCCCGAGATCCAACCTTGCAGTGTCATCTAATGTAGTCCCACTGCGGGCCAGGGATCCATGGGCATGCGCAGTGCATATCATCGCCTCTCACTCACCTCCTTCCTGCTTCTTCAGACTGTGCGGCGTCACGGCCGTGGCATGCTATTAGGGATCAGCTGACGCCGCCTAGTCTGAAGAAGCGTGAAGAAGGGGAGTGAGAGGCTAGTATATGCACTGCGCATGGCCATGGATACCAGGCCCACTGTGGGATCACATTAGACGACACTGCGAGGTGTGATTTCGGGCAGCGTGGACGCACAGGCGCAGCCAGGACGACAACAAATGATGTCAGAGGACGGGCAGCGCAAACTGTGCATGGCCAAGGGATAACATAACAGCGCAGGGTCCATGACGGAATCAAACAACGCTAAGGAGGCAGCGCACGGTGCCAAGGGGGTAGCAATGACGGCTGTGCTGCGTCACATTACAAAGGAAAGTCCCACCTCCGGGACGGTTGGACGGTGTGAGGGGACACATTACATGAGTGTGTAGTTCAGCGTTTGCAAGGAGCATAATTTCAAGAGCGACCTTTCCCTTGTGCAGTATTAGTGCTGCACATGGTGGCTCTTTCAGTAACAAACGCCTAGGGGGGGGGGGGACAGGTCCCCTTACATTTTAGTTGTGCCAGCGTGGCGGTCGCATGACACATTGCCGGATACACAGCTGGGGATCAGCTGACGTTACTGAACCCCAATAACAGAGGAGCGACTGTTGACTGTGCACACAGCACTTCCAGGCACCAACTGGCGGTGTTAGAGCCCAGGGACAGCAGGAGGAGCAGATTGGAGGTATTGCCACACACACAGCTGGGGATCAGCTGACGTTACTGAACCCCAATAACAGAGGAGCGACTGTTGACTGTGCACACAGCACTTCCAGGCACCAACTGGCGGTGTTAGAGCCCAGGGACAGCAGGAGGAGCAGATTGGAGGTATTGCCGCACACACAGCTGGGGATCAGCTGACGTTACTGAACCCCAATAACAGAGGAGCGACTGTTGACTGTGCACACAGCACTTCCAGGCACCAACTGGCGGTGTTAGAGCCCAGGGACAGCAGGAGGAGCAGATTGGAGGTATTGCCGCACACACAGCTGGGGATCAGCTGACGTTACTGAACCCCAATAACAGAGGAGCGACTGTTGACTGTGCACACAGCACTTCCAGGCACCAACTGGTGGTGTTAGAGCCCAGGGACAGCAGGAGGAGCAGATTGGAGGTATTGCCGCACACACAGCTGGGGATCAGCTGACGTTACTGAACCCCAATAACAGAGGAGCGACTGTTGACTGTGCACACAGCACTTCCAGGCACCAACTGGCGGTGTTAGAGCCCAGGGACAGCAGGAGGAGCAGATTGGAGGTATTGCCGCACACACAGCTGGGGATCAGCTGACGTTACTGAACCCCAATAACAGAGGAGCGACTGTTGACTGTGCACACAGCACTTCCAGGCACCAACTGGCGGTGTTAGAGCCCAGGGACAGCAGGAGGAGCAGAGGAACAGAGTGTAGGCCGAAGCCTGATTGGAGCAAGTTGAAAGGAAACCTTTAACCCCCCCCCCCAATACGTTTGTAGCTGAAAGAGCCATCTTGTGCAGCACTAAGGATGCAAAAGGAAAAGGTTGCTCTTTTAATTATGCTCCTTGCAAACACCGAAGTAAACACTAAAAATGTGTCCCTTTATACCGTTAAACCGTTCCGGAGGTGCGAATTTCCTTCGTAATGGGACACAGCACAGCTGTCATTCCTATCCCCTTGATGCCGTGCGCTGCCTCCTCAGCGTTGTTTTAAGCTGTCACGGAGCCTGCGCTGTTCTGTTAGCCCTTGGCCATGCCCAATTAGCGCTGCCTGTCTTCTGACATAATTTGGTGTCAGGCTGTCAGTGCCTGTGCGTCCACGCTGCTCCAGATCCCACCTCGCAGTCTCATCTAACGTAATCCCACTGCGGGCCTTGGAACCATGGGCATGCACAGTGCATAACCTCGACTCTCACTCCCCTCCTTCCCTCTTCTTCAGACTGTGCGGTGTCACGGCCGTGGCATGCTAGGGATCAGCTGACGGCGCACAGTCTAAAGAAGGCGGAGGGAAATGAGCGAGAGCCTGAGGGGAAGATATGCACTGCGCATGCCCATGGATCCCAGGCCCGCAGTGTGACTCAATCAGAAGACACTGCGAGGCGGGATCTCGGGCACCGCGGCCGCACAGGCGCAGCCAGCCTGACACCAAATTATGTCAGAAGACAGGCAGCGCAAATAGGGCATGCCCAAGGGATAACAGAACAGCGCAGGCTCCGTGACAGCTTAAAACAACGCTGAGGAGGCAGCGCATGGCACCAAGGGGGTAGGAATGACGGCTGTGCTGCGTCACATTACGAAGGAAAGTCCCAGCTCCGGGACGGTATAACGGTATCAGTGAACACATTTTATAAGTGTTAAGTTCTGCGTGTGCAAAGAGCTAAAAAAAAAGAGCTACCTTTTCCTTGTGCAGCATTACTGCTGCACAAGATGGCTCTTTCAGTAACAAACGACGGGGGGGGGGGACAGGTTCCCTTACATTTAGGTTGTTGTGCCAGCGTGGCGGTCGCAGGACACATTGCCGGCTACACAGCTGGGGATCAGCTGACGTTACTGAAACCCAATAACACTGGGTCGTATGTTTTTACTGTGCAGCCTGCACTTCTGAGCCGCAACTGGCGGTGTTGGAGCCCAGGAATAGCAGTTCAGGTGGTAGAAAGATGAACACAGCAGGAGACCTGGATGACACCCAGTTACTTAATCAGGCAGAGGAGTGGCAAATTCCTGCGAGATCCAGGCCTGGTTCATTTTCAGGAAAGTAAGCCGGTCAACGTTATCGGAGGATAGTCGCATGCAACGGTCTGTTAGTACACCACCTGCGGCACTAAAGACACGTTCCGATAAGACACTAGCCGCAGGGCAAGCCAGCACCTCCAATGCATACTGGCTTAGCTCTGGCCATGTATCCAGCTTAGAGACCCAAAACTTGAACGGGGAAGAGCCGTCAGGGAGTACAGTAAGAGGGCAAGCCATGTAGTCTGTCACCATCTGACGGAACCGTTGCCTCCTGCTGACTGGAGCCGCCGGTGATGGTGTAGACATTTGGGGCGGGCACACAAAAGTGTGCCAGAGTTGTGCCATACTGGGCTTGCCTTGGGCAGAGGCACTGCTTCTGCTCCCTCTTTGGGCAGAGCCTCCCCCACTGCCTCAACGCACTGAGCTGCTTTGTAAAGCACTAGCAGCACTCCTCTCAGTTGGACAGGAGAAGATGATGGAATTCACCAGTGTGTCGTGGTACTCCCGCAATTTACGCTCCCGGGTCAACGCAGGGATGAGGTTTTGGACGTTGTCCCGGTAGCGAGGATCGAGGAGGGTGAACACCCAATAATCAGGCATGTTGAGAATGTGGTCGATGCGGCGGTCGTTTCTCAGGCACTGCAGCATGAAATCCACCATGTGCTGCAGAGTGCCAACTGGCCCAGAAACGCTGTCCCCTGCTTGAGACATGATCTCTGCCCGCTCGTCATCACCCCACCCTCGCTGTACACACTGACCACTGGACAATTGTGTCGCTCCCTCCTCTGGACGGAGCTCTTCCTCCTCCATTGACTCCTCCTCATCCTCCTCACAAATTGGCCCCTGCGTACCCCTTTGTGAGGAACCACGTGGCGCTGACTCTCCAGAAGCTGATGGAAAAGGTGACTCCTCATCCTCCACCTCTTCCACCACATCATCCCTTAACCCTTGCAAAGTTTGCTGAAGCAGGCAGATAAGGGGGACAGTCATGCTGACTAGTGCATCATCTGCACTTGCCATCCGCGTGGAATAATCAAAAGGACGCAAAACTTGGCAGACGTCCTTCATAGTGGCCCACTCTGTGGTTGTGAAGTCTGATCGGCGCTGACTGCGACTTCTTTGCGCCTGATGCAGCTGGTACTCCATAACTGCTTGCTGCTGCTCACACAACCGCTCCAACATATGTAACGTGGAATTCCACCGGGTAGGTAGGTCACATATGATGCGGTGTTCCGGAAGGCGGAATCGGCGCTGCAGAGCAGCAATGCGGGATCTGGCCAAGCTGGAACGCCGCAAGTGAGCACACTCTAGGCGGACCTTGTGCAGCAGGGCATCAAGATCCGGATAGTCCCTCAGAAAACTCTGCACAACCAAATTGAGCACATGTGCCAGACATGGGATGTGAGTGAGGTTGCCAAGGGCCAAAGCTGCCACCAGATTTCAGCCATTGTCACACACTACCATGCCTGGCTGGAGATTCGCTGGCAGTAACCACACATCGCTCTCCTGCTTTATGGCATTCCAGAGCTCCTGCGCTGTGTGGCTTCGATGCCCCAATGAAACTAGTTTCAAGACGGCCTGCTGACGTTTGGCCACGGCTGTGCTCATGTCGGTCATAGGTAAACGTTCACGGGTCCATGTGGGGGTGGACTGTGACGGATCCTGCAGAGAGGAATCAGAGGAACTGGTGTAAGAGGAGGAGTCGATGCGTACAGACTGGATTCCTGCAATCCTTGGAGTGGGCAGGACACGTCCTGCGCCACTCGCACGATCTGTACCTGGCTCAACAACATTAACCCAATGGGCAGTGAGGGAAACATATCGCCCCTGTCCATGCTGACTGGTCCACGCATCGGTGGTGAGGTGGACCTTGCTACTGACGGCGTTCAGTAGCGCATGTTTTATGTTTGCCTCAACATGCCTGTGCAGGGCAGGGACAGCCTGCCTGCTGAAGTAAAAGCGGCTGGGCACCTTGTACTGTGGGACTGCCAATGCCATCAAGTCACGGAAGCTGTCAGTCTCCACCAGCCTGAACGAGAACATTTCCAGGGACAACAGTTTGGCAATGCCTGCATTCAGAGCCTGTGCTCGGGGGTGGTTGGCCGAGAATGCCCGCCTTTTCTCCCATGCCTGTACTACCGATGGCTGTAGAGTAGACTGGGAGTGTGAGGATGACTGGGAAGGTGGTGCTGTGGGTGGAATTACACAAGGTCTCTGGGAGGAAGCCAAACCAGCTGTGCGTGAGCTGGAGGAAGAGGCAACACGAGCTGAAGAGGTGGTAGCTGCCGCTGTTGGTTGGCCTACATATTCAGTGTGTTTCTGTAACTCCACCGCGTGCCTGGTCCGCACATGTTTCCACATATTTGTGGTATTGAGGTTGCTGACATTTTTCCCTCTTTTTACTTTATGATGACACAGCTTGCATTTGACAAAACAAATGTCATCTGCAACTGTGTCAAAAAAGGACCAGGCACTGCAAGTCTTGGGAGCGCCCTTTTTGGCTTTGGAAAGAGACAGGCTCCTAACGGGTGCCAAAGTGGAGGCTACAAGCTCCGCAGTCTTCCCCCTCCCTCTCCCTCTTTGGCCCGTAAGAGGAAGCTCTTCCTCTGAGCTGCTCCCACCACCTTCCTGTTCCTCACGCCACGATGGGTCAAGGACCTCATCATCTCCACTACCCTCTGCCACCAACTGCTCCTCCTGGGTAGTCTCAGCAGCACAGTACGCACGAGAAAGCGGCACCTGAGTTTCATCATCAGATGCGTACTGCGCTGTGGTCACCGGAGGCACTGGCCCACCTGCCTCTTCAGAGTCAGAGAGAAAAAGGTGTTGGGCATCACTGCACACTGCCTCTTCTTCCATTTCTCCAATGCTGCTTGGCTGGCCCCCTGTTTCCAAGCCAAGAGATTCAGAGAACAGAAGTAGAGACGGCTCCTGTCCTGGGCTCTCTGACTGCCTGGCCAATTTGGCAGGTGGTGAAGAGACAGATGGCTGCTCTCCAGTGCTCTGTGCCTGAGAGGATGTGGCACTAACTGAAGTCGATGCCGAGGCGTTAGCTGCCATCCACCCGACAACGGCTTCAATTTGGTCTTCACGCAGCAGCGGTGCACGGCGCTCTCCGACAAAGCTGCGCATGAAGGACTGTTCCCTGCTGAAACTGAGTGACGACGAGTCACCGGCGCCCGCAGCAGGCACAGAATCACCACGTCCTCTCCCTGCTCCTCTCCCTGCTCCGCGCCCACGCCCACGTGCCTTACTCCCTGCCCTCTTCATCTTGGTTGACAGATAAAGATAAGCAGAAAAGTACTAAGGCCTTAGTGTGCTTATTCCTGTAATGCTCCTCCTAACAGGTGTAAGAAACACTAATGTTGTAAATTGTGGACTAAACTTTATTATTTTTCAAATGTGGCCTACACAAGTGTTAAGTTGTGTTTGGTGAACTTAACTTTTTTTTTGGTGCAGATCGGGCTACAGAGCTAGTTTAAATCACACGGAGACCGTGCAGACAGCCGTAAACGGCGCTGCAAGGCCAAAAAACCCTCCTCTAGGTTATCCTATATAGTGTTTTTCCACTATTTAGCTGGATACAAGTGGAAAGACACTAATAGGAATTTTTTTTTTCAAATTTTAAACTGGCTGCACTATTTGAAAAAAAGGAAATTGTTTTTCAAGGTATGAGGCAGTAACGCACCCTGAGCTGAATCCAACCGGCTATGGCTGCACACAGACTACAGGGCGAGCTGCGCTCACACAGAGACCGTGCAGACAGCCGTAAACGGCGCTGCAAGGCCCCAAAAAAACCCTCTAGGTTATCCTATGTAGTGTTTTTCCACAATTGAGCTGGAGACTGGTGGAAAGACACTAATAGGAATTTTTTTTTCTTCAAATTTTAAACAGGCTGCACTATTTCAAAAAAAGGAAAATTTTTCTCAAGGTATGAGCCAGTAACGAACCCTGAGCTGAATCCAACCGGCTATGGCTGCACACAGACTACAGGGCGAGCTGGGCTCACACGGAGACCGTGCAGACAGCCGTAAACGGCGCTGCAAGGCCAAAAAACCCTCCTCTAGGTTATCCTATATAGTGTTTTTCCACTATTTAGCTGGATACGAGTGGAAAGACACTTATAGGATTTTTTTTTTTCAAATTTTAAACAGGCTGCACTATTTGAAAAAAAAGGAAAATTTTTCGCAAGGTATGAGCCAGTAACGAACCCTGAGCTGAATCCAACCGGCTATGGCTGCACACAGACTACAGGGCGAGCTGGGCTCACACGGAGACCGTGCAGACAGCCGTAAACGGCGCTGCAAGGCCAAAAAACCCTCCTCTAGGTTATCCTATATAGTGTTTTTCCACTATTTAGCTGGATACGAGTGGAAAGACACTAATAGGAATTTTTTTTTTCAAATTTTAAACAGGCTGCACTATTTGAAAAAAAGGAAAATTTTTCTCAAGGTATGAGCCAGTAACGAACCCTGAGCTGAATCCAACCGGCTATGGCTGCACACAGACTGCAGGGCGAGCTGGGCTCACACGGAGACCGTGCAGACAGCCGTAAACGGCGCTGCAAGGCCCTAAAAACCCCCTCTAGGTTATCCTATGTAGTGTTTTTCCACAATAGAGCTGGAGACTGGTGGAAAAACACTAATAGGAAATTTGAGAAAAAATGTGCAGCAGGCTGCACTAAGAGCAAAAAAGAACAACTGTGTGAGGCAGTGTGAACCCCCCCTGAGCTGAATACAACCGGGTATATGGCTGCACACAGACTACAGAGTGAGCTGCACACACACACACACACAGAGACCTTGCAGAACGCTGTTAAAACAGCGCTGCAAGGCAAGAGCAAGGTGAACAGTGAAGAACACACAGCGTTTTGCTAAATTAGCCTTTGGAAAGGAAAATAAAGCAATTAGCAAGCTCAACTGGCCCTCAGTTAGAACACAGCGTCCTGTCCCTAACTGAAATCACAGCAGAGTGAGCGCAAAATGGCGGCAGCGCTTTTTTATAGTGCAGAGTGACATCATTTCAGCAGCCAATCCCAGCCTTGCCAGTACTTACATGCCCACCATGCTAAACAGGATGTGCCCACACTTTCATTCATTCCTCATTGGCTGCTGCGTTCAATTTGAATTCTGGGAACTTCCGATTCCGGTATCCGATACGCGGGAAGTATCGGAATTCGGTATCGGAATTCCGATACCGCAAATATCGGCCGATACCCGATACTTGCGGTATCGGAATGCTCAACACTAATCGACAGACTAATTTATATGGGCACATCCTAAGTCTCTTCTGACAGATGATGAAAGACTCCTCTGGCAGCGTCTCTCTTATAGAAAACATAGGAATACTTGGCCACACCAAAGATATATATCTTGGTACCATGTTAGCCAGTGGATAGAAAAAATATGGTATGTAGAATTGAGATTCCTAAGTGGTTGATACCTTTAACAGTTAGCCATTAAGGTACCATCACACATAACGATTTCTTTAACGATATCGTTGCTTTTTGTGACGTAGCAACGATATTGTTAAATAAATCGTTATGTGTGACAGCGACCAACGATCAGGCCCCTGCTGGGAGATTGCTGGTCACTGGGAATGATCAGGACCTTCTTTTGGTCGCTGATCACCCGCTGTCTTCGCTGAATCGGCGTGTGTGACGCCGATCCAGCGATGTGTTCACTGGTAACCAGGGTAAATATCGGGTTACTAAGCGCAGGGCCGCGCTTAGTAATCCAATATTTATCCTGGTTACCATTGTAAAAGTAAAAAAAAAACAGTACATACTCACATTCCGGTGTCTGTCACGTCCCCCGCCTTCAGCTTCCCGCACTGACTGTGAGCGCCGGCCATAAAGCACAGCGGTGACGTCACCGCTGAGCTTTGCTTTACCGCCGGCCGACGCTGACACAGTGCACGGAAGCTGACGGCGGGGGACGTGACAGACACCGGAATGTGAATATGTACTGTTTTTTTTTTTACATTTACAATGGTAACCAGGGTAAACATCTGGTTACTAAGCGCTGCCCTGCGCTTAGTAACCCGATGTTTACCCTGGTTACCCGGGGGCTTCGGCATCGTTGGTCGCTGGAGAGCTGTCTGTGTGAGAGCTCTCCAGCGACCACACAACGACTTACCAACGATCACGGCCAGGTCGTATCGCTGGTTGTGATCGTTGGTAAATCGTTTAGTGTAATGGTACCTTTAAAAGGTATTAACCACTGAGGACTCTCAATTCTAAATATTTTTCTTGGTCACACCAAGCATTCCTATAATTAAAAGTTGTCGGCAGAATAACTGTTCTGAACCCAATATACACTATAGATGGCGATCGGCCCAAAAATGTTCAGCCGACAGCTAGATCTGCTGATTCCACCATGTAATGTTTGGCTCCTATGTTCTCTGAGAGCCTCTACCAGATCATTGAAATTCCATCTGCTCGAAGCTTCTCAACCCCCGATATCATCTGTCTGGGCTGAATTTGGGGCACCCCATACACAGTAGAAATTCAAATAATGTGAATGAGGTCTTAAGACATGCTTAAATTAAAAAAAATCATGTAAAGTAGGAGATAAAAAAAGTACATGAAAGACTCAGGGATGTAAATACAAAAGATGCAGGGATTGCAATCAATGTCTCCCGAGTCCCGAGCCTAACGGGTGAAAAAGTCTTTCTGGTCTATATGAAAAGACCAATATTATTGAAGACTTGCAATAATTGTGGCCCCTGTAGCTAGATGTTACGCCAATGTATAAGTGTACCACCCAACAATGTAGTCCTATGGCGACTTTTTTTGATATTTTTGCATTTGTATCTTTTTTTTGGCTTTAGGCCCTTAACACTGAGCCTTAGTGTAAGCTCTGGCAGCTGCTCCAAATCCAGTTGTACCACCCCATAGAATGGAATTCAGGTATTCATGTCCCAGGAGGCAAGTCCTCATAATGAGAATATAAGATGGTGCCCTCAAGGAGGCCTTACACAAGTATGGAAACACTGACATGGCTGCATCAACAGCTCACAACAGGTTAATACCTTAATAATGGTGGTGTAATTGTTAAAATAAAAAAATATGTAAATTTTGAATAAATAATAATTTCCTGGGCTGAAAAAGTTTTAAGAGTTTGTATAAGGGGTATCGTTTCTCCAACAGCCCGAAACACCGTGTCTGCGAATTGAGATACTGATTTGGCTTTTATCCTAAGTCATATTGCACGACTCGTTAAAGGGTTGATTGCGACTTGTAGGATCGCTACTTCCAACAGGTGGCGCTATAGAGTTTAAGTCCTCTTTTTCTCAGATGAGGTAATTTGCATATTATATTTCCCAGAGGAGCATTGCACGGCAAATAAGCCTCCTTACCTTGACAAGCCAGAGCTGCTATGCCACTCTCCATAAGGAGAAACGATACCCCTTAGACCCCAGTCCAGAGCCTCTCACCTAGCCAAATTAGTTTTCATGCTTCGCACTGACGAGGGACAACAGCCCAAAACACCGTGTCTGGGAATTGAGATACTGATTTGGCTTTTATCCTAAGTCATATTGCACGACTCGTTAAAGGGTTGATTGTGACTTGTAGGATCGCTACTTCCAACAGGTGGCGCTATAGAGTTTAAGTCCTCTTTTTCTCAGAAGAGGCAATTTGCATATTAAGAGTTTGTATAGTAACACCACTGTTTTATATAGGAGCCTTATGACCAAGACAATATTACATTAATGTCAATATCTTCCCTTATTATTTCTTGACTTACAGAAAATGGATGGCAAGACCATCCAGGTAAATTTACAATTATTTTTACAGGCCTCTCCATACAGAACAACAATGCTCGAAGAAACCATTTTTCCAAAAAGGATCTTCAAGATTTCTGTCTGCTGCCGTAACGTCTTAGATCGGGAGTCAGCAATAGGTTGCTACCGCACTTCTGTAAACCAAGGTCTGGTTTTGTCTTAAAAAATGTGCCAATTCAGCACCAAAACACATAGGAAACAAAAACCTTCCTATTATGTTGTCCGAAGAACTTTCATTCCAGCAGTGCAGCACCTCCATCCGTGCTTCATCTATTTACGCATCTTCCAGAGAGACAGACATGTTAGGAATTTTAAACATGGCATTCCCAATTCTTCACTTTAATTAGGATGCACCCATACATATTTGAGGCCCGATTCATTTTCCTTTTTTTTCTTTTTAAGTCACTCATTTTTTTTTCGTTGACGTCTTTTTTCCACATGGCTCATGAATTTTGCACAAATTGATGAATCGGCCAAAAACATTTGGAAACCCCCAAACCCTAGTGACAATAAAAATCATTAAAAAAAATGGGAATCACATATAAGACATCCTTCACACGTCGGTGTCTCCGGTACGTGTGGTGACAGTTTCCACACATACTGGAGACACTTACACACATAGACCCATTTCAAATCAATGGGTCTGCGCACGTCAGTGTATTTCCATGGACTGTGTGTCCGTGTGCAAAACACGCTAACATGTCCATTTTTTTGCCAGCAGTACGGTCCCCAAAATGTCCAGTGCACACTGATGACTAACAGCGCATTGGATAAAGTAGCACAATTAGAGCTGTTCCCCGGTGCTGGGTGCTGAATCCAGCTCTCACTATTGTTGCCTGGTCTACCTGTGATCAATCCGACCACGCGACAATAATGAGAATTATAGTCAGCACCCGCTGTGTATGCATTGTGGGTATTAAATAAATAATTAAAATTAAGAAAAAAAGTGTGGTGTCCCCCTTCATTTTTCCAACCAGCTGAGGGAAAGCCGACAGCTGGGGGCTGGCGTTAATATTCTGGGAAGGAGCCAATAACCATAAAGGTTCCCAGCCTATTAATCATAGCTCACAGGTGTTTGCTTAGCCTTTGTTGATTAGTAAAGGGGGACCCCCCAAAAGAGATGTGGGGTTTCCCCCTATTATTACTAACCAGCGAGGGTTAAACAGACAGCTGCGGGCTTATATTAATAGCCTAGGAAGAGGTCATGGATACTGGCTCCATCCCAGACTAAAAACATTAGCTTTCAGGAATGGCACGTCCATTAGTTGCGCCAAATCTGGCACTTAGTCTTGGCCCTTCCCACTTCTCCTGGTACTGTGGCAAGTGTGGAAATAGTTTTGGGTTGACATCAGCTGTTTTATGTCCACTGACATCAAACGCAGGAGTTAATAATGGAGAAATATCTATATCAGACACCCCCATTACTAACCCCACAATCAAAAGTAGTAAAGAAAGATGAAAAGTCCTTTAATTGAACAAAAACACTCCCCACAATAACCCTCTTTTACTCATTATTTACCAAAAATCTAAAATAAAAAATCAAAGTTATATTCTCTTGTCCGGTGATAATCCATTAAATGTTGACGTTCCACGACGATCTGGATGGTTTGGTGAGTGGTCACATCAGTAACGCGACCGCTCAACATGCCAGGCGGAAAGCAATCAGTTGAGCGTGAGAACCACTGCCAGTGACGAGCAGTAACATGCTGGTGTCTAACTTTTTAAAAGTTTTAGAACTTTTTTTTAGCTTGCGGTCCTGGAATGGCTCCTAAGTTATAATCCAACCTCTTAAGAAATATCAGCTCTTCTGCTGCTTGTATGTGATGACTGCTGGGGGAATCCCAGCCTTCAGATATTGTAAGACTTCGACAGTAACAGACAGAGCTAAATCCTTACAGCGTGAATCATTCCCACCACCCGCTAAGGGCTTGTGCACAGCTGTACTGGACTGATTCCCAAGCTGTTGATTTTCTAGGCAAAGGGGAGGACAAGGGAGGGAATTATTTGCATGCCTTCAAATCTCTTAACTTCAAAGACCAAAAAGTGTAATCGAGAAGATTTGCAAAAAGTAATAAATGGACAAAAAGTCTACCGGGAGAGATTCATGAACCATAATAATGTGTGATGAAAACAACTCGAAAGGCAAAAATTTACAAAAAAAATACTTGGTTGTATTATTCTCTACATTTTCTGTCTGAACCTTAACGGGGTTGTCCTATATTGGACAGCCCCTTATTAGTAGCCCCATGGTGCTGCCAACAGTAAAATTACTGACTGAGTCACTGATATCAATGATTGGCTGCAGCGATGATGTAAGCTCTCTGATGTGATGTAACCTCTGCAGCCAACATATTGAGGAATGAGTAGCAGCGGGGAGATGGCACTGGACCCAGGGAGGGTGAGTACCATTTCATTTTACATGAAAGTGGAAAATCCCTTTAACTCTTTTGTATGAAAGGATGTAAACATATGTCCTTTTTGGGGTCTGGAAGTGGGGAGGGGGCTTGGGAATTGGGCCCGCTCCACAGACAGTAAATGCTGTATGTGTTACATAGCCACCGTCTGTCTCTAAAAGCAAAGGCTGGAGCTATGTACAGATTGCTGCTGTTAACCATTTAGATGCTGCTGTCAATTTATGACTGTGGCATTTAACTGAAAATTAATTGCTGCGAATGCCCTCCCATTGTCCCACTGCGATCATATATTGACAGGTTACTATAGCAGTCAAGTACCTTGCTGAATGGTCCTGTAGATGCCTTATTGATACTCCTGTGAGGTCCAGCCACATGTTGGGGTTCATATGAGCCATCCGTTTATACAGTACACTGAAAAACTTTGGTATTGCATTACATAGAACAAGAGATCAAATGATTTTAGGTTTAACTCACTTATGGAAGGAAAGTAAAGAAAAGGCAACATTTTTTAAAAAAGAAAGTTTTAATAGATATAAAAAATAGAAAAATTCACATTTCTCCCACATAAAAAACACAAACATATTTAGTATTGCCACGTCCTTAAAAGTTGTTTCTATTAAAATGAAAAAAATCAACCTGTATGGTAAACACTGTAAATAAAAAAAAAATATCGAAATGCCAGAATTGTTATTTTTTTGTCTCCACACCTCTGTAAAAAATACAACAAAAAACGATCAAAACATTTTATGTACCTCAAAATAACATTCATTAAAGCGTCAAAAAACAAGCGCTAACACAGCTCTATAGATGGAAGATAAAAACGTGACGCTTCTTGGATAAAGGTGACACAAAGCACCCAAATTTTTTTTTTGTTTTTAGAAACTTCATATTTTTTTAAAATCACAGTTAAGAAGTCCAAACCTGTGTAAATGTGTATGTAATGGAGTTTAAGTGACCACCAATAAGACTTAAAACTGATCTGAGATATAACCCCTTAGATGCTGCTGTCAATAGTGACTGTGGCATCTAGATGGTTAAAAGTGTGGGGCTTCCTCTTTAACCCCATCGGCACCCTGAGATCATGATTTTGTGGTCTTAATGGTCGCCAAGACAATTGCCTTAGAGTCTGCCGGCTATAGGGGCCCTGTTCAGAAGTTAGCGACATTTAGGTGGTAAAAATGACAATTTTTTTCCTGTCCTGTCACATTGTGTTAATCACTGAAAATCACCTGAAGGGTTAATAAACTATCTGACAGAAGTTTTAAATATTTTGGGGTACTGTTTTTAAAATGATATCACTTTCGGGGGTTTACCAATATATAGGCCACCCAAAGTAACTTCAAAACTGAGTAGGTCCCTTAAAAGAAAAGTTTTGTAAGTTTCCTTGAAGAAATGAAAAATTACTACTACATTTTTAAAGTTTCCAACATACTAACAAACAAAAGAACATTTTACAAATGGTGCTGATGTAAATAAATTATATTTATTAAATACTTTGCATGGTATGACTATCTGGAATAAAGGAATAATCATTCAAAGTTTGAAAATGGATAATTGCTTACAAATTTTTATCAAATTTCTGCTATTTTTATAAATAAACGCAAAACATCAGTTTTGCATTACTACAAAATTCCAGTGATTGTCTTTTCGCTGTCTATAACATTGTTTTACCTCTGTCTAAAACTGAACCTGTCAAAAACTGAACTCCTTGTATTGCCTTCCTCCACTAACCTACCTATTGTAACAGGAGAAACACGAGTTATAGTAGGTAAATATCAAGTAAAAAATCTAAATTTTATTGAAAGTTCACATAGTTCATATTACACATATATGGTATTCAGAAAAACATTCATAAAGTGATACAAGTGCAGAGACAAAACCTCAGGGTAACCCAGAACCGCCAACCAACCTTAGTCATTAGATGCCTATTAGTTTGCTCTCTAAGGTGCATGTGCAAAGTGCTATGGCATTGGTAAGTGTGCCTACCAGAAAACGCACGTTTCGCGTCCCTATCTGGCCGCTTTGTCAAGGGAGTACCTACATCTGACCTATCCTCTGACTCATAAAAGGTCCTACTGGTGGGGGATTAGGTACTCCCTTGACAAAGCGGCCAGATAGGGAAGCGAAACGTGCATCGGGGGGCTTTCTAACACACCCCACCTTGGATCCTCCAACCCCTACCAGTGGTGAGTTGCTGCCTACCTTTTATGTATTATTTAATGCCCGACTGCGGTAGTATGCCTGTATATAGGCTTTTCTGGTAGGCACACTTACCAATGCCATAGCACTTTGCACATGCACCTTAGAGAGCAAACTAATAGGCATCTAATGACTAAGGTTGGTTGGCGGTTCTGGGTTACCCTGAGGTTTTGTCTCTGCACTTGTATCACTTTATGAATGTTTTTCTGAATACCATATATGTGTAATATGAACTATGTGAACTTTCAATAAAATTTAGATTTTTTTACTTGATATTTACCTACTATAACTCGTGTTTCTCCTGTTACAATATGTTGCTCCGAGTGGGTAGACTTTGTGTCTGATAGGCTAATGATAGCCCGTATATTTGACAAAATATGTCAAAGAGGTTTTTGTGGCTACTAACCTACCTATGCTCGATATTGCCATTAATGTACCGTATGTGGTTTCATCATTACACCCCAGCAAGATGATCGGTGTCTTGGTGTCATCTTTGATTTGGATCTTTTTATCTCTCCCTACATCCGATCACTAGCTCGCTCGCTCATGTCACCTACACCTTAAAAACAGCTCTTGAATTTGACCTTTTCTTACCTTTGACTCGGCAAAAAATGTTACTTTTGCCGTGATTCATTCTCATCTGGACTATTGCACCTCTCTACTAATCGGTCTCCCTCCAACTAAACTTTCCCTTCTCCAATCCGTTCTGAATGCAGCAGCCAGGGTCATATTCCATTCCAACTGCTACACCGATGCCTCCCCCCTGTGACAGTCATTGCACTGGTTACCCATCCACTCCAAAGTTCAATCTAACCTTATCACTCTCACCCACAAAGCGCTCCACAGTTTCAGTCTACTACCCTACCAGTGGACTCCATTTTGTTAATGACTTAAAACTAAAATCCTTAATAATGGGAACCCCCCACTGCCGTCTCCAAGACTTGTCATGTGCTGCGCCAATTCTTTGGAATGCGCTACCCAAGACAATTCAATTAATTCCCAATACCCACACATTCAAGCATGACCTAAATAACAATTTCTTTAGACTGGCTTATCACCTTATCCCCGTTTCACCAAAACAACATTTTATTCCAAATTATGACCCTTGTAGCATCAGTTCACACATCCTCCATGCACTTAATAGCCCTTTGTGACTGTACTGTACACTTATTGCCTGGTGACTGGTTCATGCAGCGTTATTTGCATACACTAGTTTGTATATAATGGCTGTATTGTACAATATGAGCACATTTAACCATTCACCTTTCATGTCTCCCCAATTTCCTCATAGATTGTAAGCTTGTGAGCACGGCCCTCACTCCTCTGGGTATCTGTTGATTTATGTGTTATTTGTAAAGGTCTTTTTTGTCCTTTCAAGCCCCTCTAAAATGTAAAGTGCTGCAGAATAAGTTGGCGCTAAAGAAATAAAAATTATTATTATTACAACAGCATATCATCCTAAATTTACCAGTATCATAAAATATAATGTGTTGTGAAGAAAGAATCTCAGAATTACTGGGATATGTTGAAAAATTCTGAAGTTATTGCCACATAAAGTGACATGTCAGATTTGAAGAACTAAAATGTTAATATACTCAACGACCAACGTTTTCACATACCGCACTGATCATGTGATGACAATTCTGATTTGTCAGACCACACTGGGGTCTATGTGTGAGACAACTTTTGCAATGTAAGTCTAGGGGGTTTCAAAAGAAGGCCACGCTCACACGTTCAGTATTTGGTCAGTATTTTAGATCAGTATTTGGGTCCTGGTGACTTCTTCCCTCCCGATGCCCTGGATTGGAATGTATCTGCCTACTTGCTCGTGTTGTGGTGTGGTTTGGATGGGCATTGTATTGGCTGCCGAACACCGTCATTTTACCCTCAATCAGAGAATTTAGTGACTCTCACTTGGGTTCTGACTCCAATCGTTCCCACCAGGAAACTGGCTCTTTGTCTCAGATCGGTCACTAGGCGACATAAACGGTCACAGATCCACTTCCTATATTACCGATTGGCGTTCATGATGGGTCTTTTGCCAATGGAAAAGAACCCTTAGGTTAAGTTCACGTGAGCATATAAAAAGTCATTCGAAAAAAACAGACAATTTTTCATCTGTATTCTCATCCACCTGACATCCATTTTCAGACATCGGCATTTAATAAAATTTTCAAGACCAAAAACAGTTGCCTATGTTAAACAATTGTAATTTATCTATAAAAATTGGATGCTCAATGGATGATCCATGAAGGACTTGAATAGGCGAGTCTCATCCGAAATATGGAAGAAATTATGTGGGAATCTTTAGTTGCTTGTCTTGTAACCGATGTACTTTTAGGAACACGAGATTTACAGTCCCGTTTCACTTAATTTTATAGAACGCATTCATCCTAATGCAAAAATGTAGTCAGAAATAAATGTTAGGTGCAAAAAAAGCATTCTGGGTTTCTCCAGGCTTGAGTTTATGAGAATGGCAGGAGCACAACGTTCCTATCAGCTACTGCACAATTTCATACCTTTCGCGCGGCTCCTCCCTGCGGCGGCCTCATTCATCTTGTGCACCTCCGCTCATAGACGAATTTTACAGCCCCACAAATTGGTCCATCGGCTGTTTTAATCTTTCTCGGAAGTTCTTTCATCAGTGTTTGCACTGCAAATCCTTGACCTTACGCAGATAAAACTGAGAGTGAAAGAGAAGGAACCTGGAAGAAGGAATTACATTTGTAGAAAAGCCGTCTTTAACCACTTCCTTGACTGCTCGGCCTTCTTCTAGGAACAAAGCCTAAAGCGTTAAATCTGTAAATCATATAGGTATAGAAATGCTAATAAACTCCTAAAAATCGGCACAGCCATGAACGCATATGCTGGGCGTTCTAGTGATGCAAGAACCGATCAGATGATCTACAGCTTCACAAGCTAAATAATAAACCAGTGAGAGTGGACTTTGACACAGGAGCTACTAGAAATGTTTTTTGGGCGATGCCCTATGTCTGTTATGTAAGCAAATAATGGATGCCACATGTCAATTTATGCCATGGAGGTAGGGCATGCAAAGGTCATATTTCATCCATCGTACTAAATTGGTACCAGAAGGGCATTTGCCAGGCATAGTCCAATTTTGAGGCTTTGTATTTGAGCAAATTTCAGTACTATAGATCACCTCTTTTAAAAGTTACAGCAAATTTTCAGGGTAAAGCGAATCACTCTGTATTAGATACATTGGATTTTCGGCCACTTTTCAGGTTGGATGTCCAGGAGGTTAGTGAAAATTGCTGAAAATCTTGATGGGCAGCCAGTTTTTCTTAAAGGCCATGTCCATTTGAAGCAGATCCTGGGACTCTGTCTAATGATGGAACTTCTTGGCATAAGGCACAAGAAAACTCATGAAAATGCTTGTTCTTGCAAAGTTTTAAGGAAGTTTAGGTATCATAAATAAGATACACCAACTTCTCTGGGAGGTTTCCCCTTCTCTGGGAGCTTCTGGTACCTGAAGGGAGAGTTGGTTAATATGTTAAAGCTATCCCCTTGATTATCTTCCTGGAAACATATATCAGAGCCTGTTCATACATGTAATTCCACTGTGCACGGAAAGGCATCCACTGGTGAAACCCAGATGAGCTTTAGACCAAAGAGTATGTTCACAAATTGTCTTTTTCAGGTTCTTATGTTCGGAAACCCACCTGAAAAATCTCCAAGAAAAAGCTTAAAAGAATTAACATATGCATTTTAATATAAAAACAACATGATGTTCATATATTCAGTCTTTTGAGTCTTTTAATTAAAGACACCAGGAGATAAAAAGAAGTGAGCAGGCCATTCTTCATGCGTTTTCTGCCCTGAAGATGCTCCAAAATTTACAATGCAAATTAATGGGAAAAATAAAAAGATGGCTGGAAGATGCCCAGGTGTATTTTTGAGCGTTTTGACTACATTTACATTGTAAATGCACTCGAAAAATGATGAAACCTGTTAAAATAGATGCTTCAGTAAAAACAAAATGTTGGGGTTTTCTGAAGTGTCTTCTTCTTGGAAAATGATCAGGTTCACCCACCTGTGTCAACATACTCTAAAACCACCTTCATCTAAATACAACCTAATACCGCCTTCATCTGAATACAGCCTAATTCCACCTTCATCTAAATACAGCTTAAAAAAACACCTACATCCGAATACAGCCTAAAACCAATTGAATACTGCCTAAGAACAACGTAATTTAAATATAGTGTGATGTACCAACTAGTGGTGTACTGAGGAACAGGTGTGTATCGTAGAAGTCTGCTGAGATCTGAATCCAGGACAGGTGGCTGGGTCTTGTAGTCCCACAAACCTGTATTTTCAGTAAAGGGCTGGAATTAGGGTTAACCAGAAGTGATGGGTGGGACTGATTAACCACACACATCCCAAGGGGTGTGCTCCTGTAAAGACAGGAAAGTCGTATTTGTTTCCGGTGTGCAGACCATGGAGGAGAGTCCATGTGTGAGACTGGACCTGGCAGGCCCGGATTTAGGGGGGCCCAAGGGGCCCGGGCCCTGGGACACCCACCAAGCAGGGGCCTCCCACCAATATATCGATAAATATCTCAAAACATGTAAAATACACGTCTCTTTGCTGTGAACCGTTTCTAATGATAAGGAACATTTAATAAAAAAGAAACTATTGAAAGTGTAGGGACCTGGCTACGGTCCTACATCTCAGTGTCTGGCGCAGAGTGGCAGAGTCCTTGGACCTGACCTGCGCCAGCATCCACTGACCTGGCTAGCCTAGCCAGACTTCCTTAGTACCCTCCCTGTACCTAATGCTTAGCTTATGGCATGCGGCAGCCTTCTCCGATCCCAACAGAAGCTTCTAGGCGCTACCTATTCAGCAGTATGATCGCTCTTCTCTTCTCCACCGCAGAGCGCGGCAGGACTTCACTCTGGATCTTCAGTCACTGAAGATCCAGAGGTGAAGTGGTTCAGTCTTCACAGTGTCGCGGTGGGTGAGTATGATCTCTGTCTGTGTGTGAGTGTGTCTGTCTGTGTGTGTCTGTCTGTCTGTGTATCTTTCTTGCAGCTCCTGTCCTACACAGTACCATACTGTATATACAGGTCCACACTATATCCTGCATTACAGTGTGTCTGTGTATACTGTATGTATATAGTGTGGACCTATTTACAGTATAGTGCTGTGTATACACTTTATACAGCCCCTCAGCCTCTATTCTATATACAGCCAGCACAGCAACAGCCTCTGATATACACAGCAAATATTGAGATAGCTCTAAGGATAGATCTAATTTTGATGGTAACAAACTGCAGTGGTGAGCGTTCCTTCTCAAAACTCAAATTCGTTAAAAATCGATTAAGGACATCCATGAAGCAGGAACGACGTGTAAATTTGGCTATCATGAGCACCGAGTCAGATATACTGCGTGAATTGGCCTTTAGTGACATCATTAGTGATCCTGCAGCACGAAAATCAAGGAAAGTGCCTGCATTGTAAAAAATGAATGATTTTACCTGAATTACTCTGCGTAAATGATTTTTGTAAATAAACTTCCGTTCGTTTCGTTTTATTTTGTGTTTTTGCATTACATATTACAACACCTTGAAAATTGGGCCTCCCTCCAAAAGGGGCCCCGGGCCACCCACCTCTTAAATCTGGCCCTGGGAACTGGCCCGAGCCCCTGAAGGTCAAGTAGAGACCAAGGCTGTGGATTGCGGACAGAAGCCAGAGGAAGCCAGGGTGGGAAAACCTGAGGTGCTGTTAGCCAGGTAACCCAGAGCCTGGGGCATGGAGTTCTGACGGATGTCAGACATTTGAAAAGTGTATACAGAACCAGAGTAGAATGGACTGTTTGTGGGCTCTGTGTGGTTCATATGGCCTACCATGCATAATGGAGTGGCTTATGATGCTATAATAAACCAGAGTTTGGACTGGTTTAAACGAGAATCTACTCCTGTATAGTTGAACATTGCCGCCACGCGAGTATACCCCAAGCCGCTTTTGATCGCTACCTCACAATAGCCTAAAACCACCTTCACCTAAATATTAACTTAACTGAAATACAACCTAAAGGCCCCTTCACATTTAGCGACGCTGCAGCGATACCGACAACGATCCGGATCGTCGCTGGAGAGCTGTCACACAGACAGCTCTCCAGCGACCAACGATGCCGGTAACCAGGGTAAACATTGGGTTACTAAGCGCAGGGCCGCGCTTAGTAACCCGATGTTTACCCTGGTTACCAGCGTAAAAGTAAAAAAAAAAACCACTACATACTTACCTACCGCTGTCTGTCCCCGGCGCTCTGCTTCTCTGCACTCCTCCTGTACTGGCTGTGAGCACAGCGGCCGGAAAGCAGAGCGGTGACGTCACCGCTCTGCTTTCCGGCTGACCGACGCTCACAGCCAGTGCAGGAGGAGTGCAGAGCACAGCGCCGGGGACAAACAGCGGTAGGTAAGTATGTAGTGTTTGTTTTTTTTTACTTTTACGCTGGTAACCAGGGTAAACATCGGGTGAGACATCGCTGGATCGGTGTCACACACGCCGATCCAGCGATGTCAACGGGAGATCCAGCGCCGAAATAAAGTTCTGGACTTTGTTCAGCGACCAACGATCTCTCAGCAGGGGCCTGATCGTTGGTCGCTGTCACACATAACAATTTCCTTAACGATATCGTTGCTACGTCACAAAAAGCAACGATATCGTTAACGATATCGTTATGTGTGAAGGTACCTTAACTATCTTCATCTGTAAACAATCTAAAATCAAATGAATCTAAATACATTCTAACTTTGATAGAATACAGCCTAATATCACCTTTCTGTGAATACAGCCTAAAACCACCTTTATCTGTACACAGTCTAAATGATGTGTATCCATATACATCCTCAAACTACCCTCATCTGAATGTAGCCTAAAATCATATTCAGCTGAATATAGCCTAAGAACAACTTCATCTGAATATAGCCTAAAACCCCCTTCACATGAATACAGCCTAAAACCACTCTCATTTAAATACAGCCTAAAACTAACTTTATTGGGATACAGAAGTAAAAAGCAAGTAATACCTGCGCTGAGTGACAAAAAATCCTCCAAACCACACGAATTATGTTCTCAAGAAAAAAGATTTTTTATAGGTTACCATACCAGAGCATAACCGTGGTGTGGACAAATGTTCTTATTTCATAAGGTACCAGGAGCGTTTTGGTTGTCAAATAGATAAGTATAACCAATTGTTACCCTTGAATAATCAATAGAACTCACCGGCTCCTTGTGGTGGTCTTTACTGAATCATGTCCGTTATATCCATAGTATAGAAGAAACTGGCAGGCTTCCTCCAATTGTCCTATTAGGCTATATCCACTGCGGTTGTAGTCTTCAGATGAAGCCACTCTGGGTTGAGTCCGCTGCGTCCGTAGTTCCGGTGTGTATCTTCAGGTGGAGCCGCTCTGTGCGCTGCCCCGGCCGGCGGCAGAACGCTCAAAGCACGCTCCCCGCTTAGGACTAATGAGCGCTGGAGTAGCAGCTGGGTTCTCTGCCGAAGCAGGACCTTCCGTGACGTCACGGTCACGTGGATAAACACGTGACTAGGCTAAGGAGAGCAGCGAGGACCAAATCCTACGCGTTTCGGAACTACCGTGTTCCTTCTTCAGGGATGGTCCATACTAGCAGCTCTCCATCTTATATATCCTCCAGTGCTCTTGCAATGCCCTTAATTGGTGAACGCAAACAGCTCTACTTCGCTATTAAGTCCCCTTGGGGCCAGTGTATCCAGTTCAAAGATCATTTTTGTTTCTTCTCTTGACATTTGTCTGATATAGTCACCCTTCCTCCAGCTTTTATGTACAGTTTTCAAACCTGTGATACATGTACCGCTGGGTGAACTTCCGTGATAGATAAAGAAATGCTTAGATAAAGGGTGACCCTGAAATTTTTTCTTTATGTTCCTAAGATGTTCATTTATCCTCACATATAGGGGACGCTTCGTCCTTCCGAGGTAGATCTTATCACACGGACACCTAATGGCGTAAATTACCCCTTCAGTCTTGCAGGAAATGTGATCCTTAATGCGCCAGTTGGTATTTGCATTTGACAATAAAAATTGTTTTTTGGTGTTCAGCAACTTGCAAGATTTACATTTTAGGCAAGGATAGAAACCTGGTGGTTTATAGACAAATGGATATGACTTCACTGCGTAGGAGTGTGGTACAGTGGGGGCTATTTTATTTCCCAGGTTGTTTGCCCTTCTATAAATAAATTTGGGACGATCCGGAATCTTCTCCCCAATTATTTTGTCTTCTTTTAATATGTCCCAATGTCTATTGACTATGCGTTTCAGGAGATACGTGTTCGCATTAAATTGTGTAATAATAGGAGTGATCTCCAATGGGAGTTGTTTTTCTTTCTCTCTCGTATTTTTATTTGTATTCAAAAATTGGGTTCTTGGGATCTCCCCAATTATATCCTTAGTTTTAAACAGAGAGTTTTGATTATATCCCTTCTGCACAAATTTCTGTGTCAAGATATCCACCTCTTTATTGAAATCCTGTGTCTTAGAGCACTAAGACACAGGATTTCAATAAAGAGCACTAAGACACAGGTTTACATGTTTAATGTATTTGTCTATATTTGCCCCGTATTCACATGTAAAGCGCCATGGAATAAATGGCGCTATAAAAATGTATAATAATAAATGTATAATAATAATAATAATAATTTCAATAAAGAGGTGGATATCTTGACACAGAAATTTGTGCAGAAGGGATATAATCAAAACTCTCTGTTTAAAACTAAGGATATAATTGGGGAGATCCCAAGAACCCAATTTTTGAATACAAATAAAAATACGAGAGAGAAAGAAAAACAACTCCCATTGGAGATCACTCCTATTATTACACAATTTAATGCGAACACGTATCTCCTGAAACGCATAGTCAATAGACATTGGGACATATTAAAAGAAGACAAAATAATTGGGGAGAAGATTCCGGATCGTCCCAAATTTATTTATAGAAGGGCAAACAACCTGGGAAATAAAATAGCCCCCACTGTACCACACTCCTACGCAGTGAAGTCATATCCATTTGTCTATAAACCACCAGGTTTCTATCCTTGCCTAAAATGTAAATCTTGCAAGTTGCTGAACACCAAAAAACAATTTTTATTGTCAAATGCAAATACCAACTGGCGCATTAAGGATCACATTTCCTGCAAGACTGAAGGGGTAATTTACGCCATTAGGTGTCCGTGTGATAAGATCTACGTCGGAAGGACGAAGCGTCCCCTATATGTGAGGATAAATGAACATCTTAGGAACATAAAGAAAAAATTTCAGGGTCACCCTTTATCTAAGCATTTCTTTATCTATCACGGAAGTTCACCCAGCGGTACATGTATCACAGGTTTGAAAACTGTACATAAAAGCTGGAGGAAGGGTGACTATATCAGACAAATGTCAAGAGAAGAAACAAAAATGATCTTTGAACTGGATACACTGGCCCCAAGGGGCCTTAATAGCGAAGTAGAGCTGTTTGCGTTCACCAATTAAGGGCATTGCAAGAGCACTGGAGGATATAGAAGATGGAGAGCTGCTAGTATGGACCATCCCTGAAGAAGGAACACGGTAGTTCCGAAACGCGTAGGATTTGGTCCTCGCTGCTCTCCTTAGCCTAGTCACGTGTTTATCCACGTGACCGTGACGTCACGGAAGGTCCTGCTTCGGCAGAGAACCCAGCGGCTACTCCAGCGCTCATTAGTCCTAAGCGGGGAGCGTGCTTTGAGCGTTCTGCCGCCGGCCGGGGCAGCGCACAGAGCGGCTCCACCTGAAGATACACACCGGAACTACGGACGCAGCGGACTCAACCCAGAGTGGCGTCATCTGAAGACTACAACCGCAGTGGATATAGCCTAATAGGACAATTGGAGGAAGCCTGCCAGTTTCTTCTATACTATGGATATAACGGACATGATTCAGTAAAGACCACCACAAGGAGCCGGTGAGTTCTATTGATTATTCAAGGGTAACAATTGGTTATACTTATCTATTTGACAACCAAAACGCTCCTGGTACCTTATGAAATAAGAACATTTGTCCACACCACGGTTATGCTCTGGTATGGTAACCTATAAAAAATCTTTTTTCTTGAGAACATAATTCGTGTGGTTTGGAGGATTTTTTGTCACTCAGCGCAGGTATTACTTGCTTTTTACTTCTGTATATAGATTTCGATACAAAAAGGTGGAATTGTATCATTACTTGCTGCCGAGTGTCTTCAGGGTTGAAGCGCTACTGGTATTTTTATAGAAACACGATTTTATTGGGATACAGCCTAATACCCCAAAAAACAGAGGTATGAACTGGGATATAAACTGGTGTGCATGCAGTGTGTAAGTGCATGTTCACACTAGCCACTAAACAGAAAAAAATCGAAGACAGAATCATAATGATTAAATTACCCTGCAGTAAATAAATAAACGGCACAGTGCATGGAAATAATATACGGTACTTAGTTAATATGTTTTTTTTTATAAAAAAAACTAATGCAAAAGTCATTCCACCACTCCACGGTGACCGTATTTGGGACAGTCCTAACTCTAATCTCTAATATTAAAAACCTTACTGTTGTCAAGTGACATACATGTGGATAAGGGCTGAGAAGGACTGGGCCCAACATGCGCTTACACGCTGCATGCACACCAGTGTATAATCCAGTTTATTCCTTTGTTTTTTTCTTTTCAGTCTGCATCTTGTGCATATAAATGTGTGGCCTGGCTTTCCTTTGAACTGGGCATTTTTTTTTACATGGTCTCCCATGGCTGTGTGTCCACTAGTTGGGGTCAGTCCTCCTTAGCCCTTATCCACATGCATGTCACTTGACAAACGGTAGGATTTGTAATATTAGAGTTAGGACTGTCCATATTATGATCACCGTGGAGTGGTAGGATGGCCTTCACATTTTTAAAAAAATAAAAAAACATGTTAACTAAGCACCGTATATTTTTGTCATGCACTATGCTGTTTATTTAGTTACTATATGTATTTAATTATTATATTTCTGTCTTTGTTTTTTTCCATCTGAATACAGCCTGAACTCACCTTCACATGAATACAGCCTAAAACCACTCTCGTTTAAATACAGTCTAGAAATAACTTTATCAGCAGACAATCTAAAACCACCTTTATCTGCTGATAGCCTAAAGGTACCGTCACACTCAGCGACGCTGCAGCAATATAGACAACGAGCCGATCGCTGCAGCGTCGCTGTTTAGGTTGCTGTAGAGACGTCAAACACAGCAACTCCAGAACGATGCAGGAGCGATCCAGTGACGTAACGGCGACTCACTTATCGTTCTTGCTGGTTGTTAGCTCCATGTAAAACGTTGCTGGCGTCGTTGCTTTTGATGTCAAACACGACGATACACACCGACCTGACGACCAAATAAAGTTCTGGACTTCTAGCTCCGACCAGCGATGGCACAGCGGGATCCAGATCGCTGCTGCGTGTCAAACACAACGAGATCGCTATCCAGGACGCTGCAACGTCACGGATCATTGTCGTTCTTGTTGTAAAGTTGCTGAGTGTGAAGGTACCTTAAAACTACCTGCATCCATATACATCCAAAACAATCACCATCTGAATTTTGCCTAAAACCATCACTAGCTGAATGCAGCCTAAAAAACGTCATCTGAATATAGCATGAAACCAACTTCATCCGAATACAGCCTAAAACCACTTGAATACAGCCTAAAACCACTCAAACCTAAATACACCCTTAAGACCTTTTCACATAACGTTTTTGTCCACGTTCGTTGCTCCCATCTGGTCTTGCATCCGAACCCACCCCTCAAAACGGGATTTGGGCGTATGTGCTGACAGGGCTATAGACTATACTGGTGCTGACAGAGTCAGTGTGTATTCTTATATGCATCATTTCTGGGTGGTAGAAACCCAGGCACAGTCTACTAAATCTGGTTGTCCGCCTCCAGTAGGAGTATATGCCCGAAAATGATGCGCGTCAAAGCACAAATTCACTTTGCCGGCACCATTATGGTTTATGGCCCCGCCGGCGCATATGTCCAAATCCTGTTTTGAGAGTTGTAGTGTTACATCCTCTGATTGAGGCCATTGCGATATATTAAATTGCCTTTTCTTGAAGGTAATGTATTAATTCATCCTTCCAATGAGAAGGTCCAGCTTGACACACAGCAGTAATATACAGCGTCACCTATAAAACAGTTACAAGGAATTAACTAGTAAATGGTTGATGGGTTGCATTGCTGTTGAGTATAATCTTCGTGAGGCCTAAGGTTAACCAAAAAGTTGACCTGGAGCGACAAAAAGTGCTAAACTCTAATCCCCACAGCAATCTGACAAGTCGGCTATAAATATCTGCCTTCCCTGCACATGGGCAGAAAGCGTCAGCCCTGGAATAACACCACAGTCTGACAACATCTGTGGGCCTCACATGGAGCATCAGGTCTCTCGGGGAGCTGTTATTGCCTACAGAAGGTAGCAATCAGGAGCTGGGATGCCCACGGTCAGGGGTCAGTGGAAGGGGGCAGCCCCCAGCTACTCCTGCTGTCCTGGTGTCCTGTCACAGGGTCTACAGGCCAAGCAAAGCAAACAAAGTGAAAAACTCCAATCACAAACAGACTGTGACCTCTTCTGGCCTCCACTGGTCATAGTGAACACAAACTTCCGGTGCCTGTCCAGGAATGGGGCTGCAGCAGTTCAAAACTGGGCTGAGAGGTGGGGTAATGCCAGACAAGTAAAGGGGTAAGGATGGCCATTCATTTCGGAAGACATAGAGGACCCCAGTAGCAGTTCTGATATGTCATCTGTCGTGAAGAGAGAGCACACCTTAGGCCACATACTCATGCCCGGTTTTCTCATGTACTAGAAAAATGGACCAATTATTTTGATCAGTTTGGTCCAAGTGTAATCAGTTTTTCTCATACGGTGAGAAAAAGAAAACGTTTCTCCACCTTCTCCTTGCTGAAAGTCTGTGAAAATCCAACCGCACTCATGTCCTCCTTATGCTGTCTGATTTTTTTCACAGACCCATTGACTTGGATTGATGATTTCAATCTGACCCTTGGATCAAAATTAGTCATATCTCCGCGATTTTACGTGGACCACTCGATCGACCGATGTGTGATTTGCCACATAGACTATCACAGGTATGAGTACTATCCAGGAAATCCAGCACTCGTACCCAAAAATCAAATGTCTGAATGAAGCGTAAGACTCACGCACAGGGCATAGGTGTTTCTTTAGGCCGAAACTCGCATCAGTACCCGGACCGGCCGCCGGCACTCGGGACCAGAGCGTTCAGCCGCATAGAAATACATGCAGCCGCACTCCAGTCCTGAGTGTTGGCGGCAGTGCTGGGTATTGATGCGAGTTTCTCGCAGCACACTCGCAAGTGTGACCCCGGGCTTATAGAGAGTGGCGCTCTTGTAGGGGCTTCATTGGGGTCAGGACTCATTCACACCTCTGTTATTTTTCTTGTACACAATCAGTGTTTTTATCAGAGTTTGGTCAGTATGTCAGTTTTTGCCATCAGAGTTTGATCAGAGTTTCATTCGTTTTTTTCTCGGATGAAAAAAAAACCTATAAAACAGTCTGTGAAAACAGACAACCCGTTGATGATACACAACTGCTGTATAATATTTTGCACGGATCCATACAACTTGCATTGGTGGCTTTCATCCAACCCTGGGGCAAGTCTGATTGCTATTGTGTGGACCACTCGGTCCAAGGAAAAAAAAGTTGGACATGTGAACCACCCCATAGACTATCATAGATAGAAGTGCTCTCCGAGAAAAACACGAATAGCACTCTTATCAGAAAAATTGCCCTTTAAGTGAACCGATACGCTGAGCTGCCGTACCAGACATGGCCTATAGACAGGAGTGGCACTGTTCCTGAACGGAAAAAAAAAATAAAAGTGAAGGAACTGTTATATTACCACCATTGCTCTACATTATCATTCCCTTTGGTGCTGCCCATAGTATTCTATAATTGAAAATCTATATAGAAATGTATTCAGTCTTGTGTTTCCTATAAAACACATAACATATTCAATGTAATAACACTTGTAATAAATAAATTAAGATAGATACATATGAGATACGTTATAGCTTGTCATGAATTAGATGAGCTGCGCTTTCACACCCCAGCTCATGTTGGCTGAGCTGGGGAAAACTGGCAATGAAAACGCCAAAAGTCACTGATTTTTTGTGCAACCTCAAGTTGCGCAAACATTTTGAAACTTGAGAAAATGTTTTACAACAGATTTCTGATAGAGAATAAATAGATAAGCACATTGGCTCAGTGGTTAGCGCTGTTTGGTGGCTCAGTGGTTAACACTGTTACTTTGCAGAGCTGGGGTCCTGGGTTCAAATCCCACCAAGGACAATATCTGAAAGCAGTTTGTATGTTCTCCCCATCTATGGGTGAGTTTCCTCTGGGTTCTCTGATTTCCTCCCATGCTCCAATACATAGTGATAGGGAATCTAGATTGTGAGCCCCAATGGGGACAGTGATGATGATGTCTGTAAAGCGCCATGGAATCAATGTCGCTATATAAGCAAGTAAAATAGATAGATAGATAGATAGATAGATAAAAATTAAAAGCAACATAAAAAAAACAAGATAAAATATAACACAAGTAAAAGCTTTGAGATCCTCAATCGCTGGGACAAAAAATATAGACATCCAGGCAGATGTTATCCCACGCCTGTGTAAGCAGCCATGCTACAGTTCCACTATGAACTTTTCTCCAATTTTTATCATCTTCACATAGAAGCAAGTGTTTCATTGCATCTTGAAAGTCATCATAGACCAGATATTCTCCGAACCCCAAACCACTGACTTCATCAATACATAGAATCCAAAAATAGACAGAACTCCAGAAAATTCTTTAAAAAATAGTAGCTTTAGGGGCCCACATACAGTATGGGCTAATAAATTATGCTATTTTTTGGAAACATTTTTGCGGATTTCTGTCTATTTCTTGTTTCTACATGGAGAGACGGATCATTCCTCTTTAAAGGGCCACTGTCACCCCCTCCAGCCGTTATAAACTAAAAGAGCCACCTTGTGCAGCAGTAATGCTGCATTCTAACAAGGTGGCTCTTTTAGTTTTTGGTTCATGTATTCCCAAAATAAAGCGTTTTCAAACTTATCCAAAATACCTGTCTTTATCCAGGGAGGCAGGTCCTCACCCCCCTGCTTGAACCGCCACTCTGCGGTCACTCCAATCTTCAGGGGCTCCGGGCACCGCCCCCTCCACTCTGTTTTCGCTTGAATTCTGGCGCTTGCGCTGTGTTGGACTGTCTCGTGCAGGCGCAGTAAGCTCTGGCCATCTGACGTCCCAGCCAGGCTTGCAGACTGCGCCTGTGCGGGCAGTGCGGCCACCCACCTTGGTAATCCCTGCCCCGCAGTGTGTTATGCATTATGCACAGTGCGGGGCTGGGATTCCTGGGCATGCGCACTGCGTGTTTCAGCCACTCACCCAGGTCCCCCGCTGACACACGCAGTGCGCATGCCCAGGAATCCTCGCCCCGCACTGTGCATAATGCATAACACACTGCGGGGCAAGGTGGGTGGCCGCACTGCCCGCACAGGCGCTGTCTGCAAGCCTGGCTGGGACGTCAGATGGCCAGAGCTTACTGCGCCTGCACGAAACAGTCCAACACAGCGCAGGCGCCAGAATTCAAGCGAAATCAGAGCGGAGGGGGTGGCGCCCAGAGCCCCTGAAGATTTGAGTGACGGCAGAGTGGCGGTTCAAGCAGGGGGGTGAAGACGTGCCTCCCTGGATAAAGACAGGTATTTTGGATAAGTTTGAAAACGCTTTATTTTGGGAATACATGAACCAAAAACTAAAAGAGCCACCTTGTTAGAATGCAGCATTACTGCTGCACAAGGTGGCTCTTTTAGTTTATAACGGCTGGAGGGGGTGACAAAGGCCCTTTAAGAGAAATAAGTTTGGCGGGAAAAACTCAGCACAGGGAACTCGTTAGCAAGTTACTGTGTAACCAGGAAACTTCAGTCGCCTGTCAGTACTATCTTGTCAAATTACACGCCAATAAAAACTATAGTGCGCTCAGTTCCACAAAGGACACACGCCGACATTGCCGTATCCACCTTATGGCTAGAATACCGGAATCAGCCGCTACAAGATGGCGATATCAAGATTAAAGTCAGTTCTCCTAGAATGACACATTACACCAGGCTGTGCTGCGAAAATGGTGCAAAAATTGGCAACGTTTCTTCACTTGACAAATTTTAAAATGTTCTTTCTTCATGTAATGAGAAGACTATATATAGGAAGTGGGGTGGATCTTTGTCTCTGTGTAGGAAGTGGAGCAGGTCTTTATTTCTTTATAGGCAGCGGGGAAGGTCTTTGTCTCTGTAAAGAAAATGGGGCAGGTCTTTGTCTCTGTATAGGAAGTGAGGGTGGGTCTTTATTTCTGTATAGGCAGTGGGGCGGGTCTTTGTCTCTGTGTAGGAAGTGGGGCAGGTCTTTATTTCTTTATAGGCAGCAGGGAAGGTCTTTGTCTCTGTAAAGAAAATGGGGCAGGTCTTTGTCTCTGTATAGGAAGTGAGGGCGGGTCTTTATTTCTGTATAGGCAGTGGGGCGGGTCTTTGTCTCTGTCTAGGAAGTGGGGCAGGTCTTTGTCTCTGTATAGGAAGTGGGGGCAGGTCTTTGTCTCTATATAGGAAGTGGGGCAGGTCTTTGTCTCTATATAGGAAGTGGGGCAGGTCTTCATCTCTGTATAGGAAATGGGGCAGGTCTTTGTCTCTGTATAGGAAGTGGGGACAGGTCTTTGTCTCTGTATAGTAAGTGGGGCAGGTCTTTGTCTCTGTATAGGAAGTGGGGACAGGTCTTTGTCTCTGTATAGTAAGTGGGGCAGGTCTTTGTCTCTGTATAGTAAGTGGGGCAGGTCTTTGTCTCTGTATAGGAAGTGGGGACAGGTCTTTGTCTCTGTATAGTAAGTGGGGCAGGTCTTTGTCTCTGTATAGTAAGTGGGGCAGGTCTTTGTCTCTATATAGGAAGTGGGGCAGGTCTTCATCTCTGTATAGGAAATGGGGCAGGTCTTTGTCTCTGTATAGGAAGTGGGGACAGGTCTTTGTCTCTGTATAGTAAGTGGGGCAGGTCTTTGTCTCTGTATAGGAAGTGGGGACAGGTCTTTGTCTCTGTATAGTAAGTGGGGCAGGTCTTTGTCTCTGTATAGTAAGTGGGGCAGGTCTTTGTCTCTGTATAGGAAGTGGGGACAGGTCTTTGTCTCTATATAGGAAGTGGGGCAGGTCTTTGCCTCTGTATAGGAAATGGGGCAGGTCTTTGTCTCTGTATAGGAAATGGGGCAGGTCTTTGTCTCTGTATAGGAAGTGGGGACAGGTCTTTGTCTCTGTATAGGAAGTGGGGGCAGGTCTTTGTCTCTATATAGGAAGTGGGGCAGCTCTTTGTCTCTGTATAGGAAGTGGGGCGGGTCTTTGTCTCTGTGTAGGAAATGAGGCAGGTCTTTGTCTCTGTATAGGAAATGGGGCATGTCTTTGTCTCTGTATCGGAAGTGGGGTCAGGTCTTTATTTCTGTATAGGAAATGGGGCAGGTCTTTGTCTCTGTATAGGAAGTGGGGACAGGTCTTTGTCTCTGTATAGGAAATGGGGCAGGTCTTTGTCTCTGTATAGGAAGTGGGGACAGGTCTTTGTCTCTGTATAGGAAGTGGGGACAGGTCTTTGTCTCTGTATAGGAAGTGGGGCAGGTTTTTGTCTCTGTATAGGAAATGAGGCAGGTCTTTGTCTCTGTATAGGAAATTGGGCAGGTCTTTGTCTCTGTATAGGAAGTGGGGACAGGTCTTTGTCTCTGTATAGTAAGTGGGGGCAGGTCTTTGTCTCTGTATAGTAAGTGGGGGCAGGTCTTTGTCTCTGTATAGAAAATGGGGCAGTTCTTTGTCTCTGTATAGTAAGTGGGGCGGGTCTTTATCTCTGTATAGGAAATGAGGCAGGTCTTTGTCTCTGTATAGGAAATGGGGCAGGTCTTTGTCTCTGTATAGGAAGTGGGGACAGGTATTTGTCTCTGTATAGGAAGTGGGGGGCAGGTCTTTATTTCTGTATAGGCAGTGGGGAAGGTCTTTGTCTCTGTAAAGAAAATGGGGCAGGTCTTTGTCTCCATATAGGAAGTGAAGGCGGGTCTTTATTTCTGTATAGGCAGTGGGGCAGGTCTTTGTCTCTGTCTAGGAAGTGGGGACAGGTCTTTGTCTCTGTATAGGAAGTGGGGGCAGGTCTTTGTCTCTATATAGGAAGTGGGGCAGGTCTTTGTCTCTATATAGGAAGTGGGGACAGGTCTTTGTCTCTGTATAGGAAGTGGGGACAGGTCTTTGTCTCTGTATAGGAAGTGGGGACAGGTCTTTGTCTCTGTATAGGAAGTGGGGACAGGTCTTTGTCTCTGTATAGGAAGTGGGGGCAGGTCTTTGTCTCTATATAGGAAGTGGGGCAGGTCTTGTCTCTGTATAGGAAATGGGGCAGGTCTTTGTCTCTGTATAGGAAGTGGGGACAGATCTTTGTCTCTGTATAGGAAGTGGGGACAGGTCTTTGTCTCTGTATAGTAAGTGGGGTGGGTCTTTGTCTCTGTATAGGAAATGGGGCAGGTCTTTGTCTCTGTATAGTAAGTTGGGCGGGTCTTTATCTCTGTATAGGAAATGAGGCAGGTTTTTGTCTCTGTATAGGAAATGGGGCAGGTCTTTGTCTCTGTATAGGTAATGGACTCAGGTCTTTGTCTCTGTATAGGAAGTGGGGGGCAGGTCTTTATTTCTGTATAGGAAGTGGGGACAGTTCTTTGTCTCTATATAGTAAGTTGGGCGGGTCTTTGTGTCTGTATAGGAAGTAGAGGTGGGTCTTTGTCTCTGTATTGAAATTGGGGGTGGGTCTTTGTCTCTATATAGGAATTGGGGTGGGGCTTTGTCTCTATATAGGAAGTAGGAGTGGGCTTTGTCTCTGTATATGAAGTGAGGGCGGGTGTTTATCTCTGTATAGGAAGTGGGGGCGGGTCTTTTTCTCTGTATAGGAATAGGGGGCGGGTATTTGTCTCTATAGAAAATGGGGTCGGGACTTTGTCTCTATATAGGAAGTGGGGGTGGGTCTTTGTCTATTTATAGGAAGTGAGGGTAGGTCTTTGTCTCAACATAGGAAGTGGGGTTGGGTCTTTGTCTCTGTATCGGAAGTGAGGGCGGTTTTTTTTCTCTACATAGAAAGTGTGGGTGGGTCTTTGTCTCTACATAGAAGTGAGGGTGGGTCTTTGTCTCTGTATAGGAAGTGGGGGCAGGTCTTTATTTCTGTACAGGAAGTGGGGCAGGTTTTTGTCTCTTTAAAGGAAGTAGGGTTGGGTCTTTGTCTCTGTCTGGGAAGTGGGGGTGGGCCTTTGTCTCTATATCTCTATATAAAGTGGGGTACACACTGAGAAAGAACAACCATTCCCAAATGGGTTAAAAATGTATTTTTATCTAAACAATTTCCTTGTTTTTTTATATTAGGATAGAAGGTTTCCGTTGGTGTTATATCTATATAAAGTGGGGGCAGGTCTTTGCCTTTGTCTACAAAAGGTGGGGGTGAGTATTTGTCTTTGTATTGGAAGTGTGGTCGGGTCTTTGTCTCTACACAGAAAGTGGGGGCATGTCTGTCTTTGTATAGGAAGAGAAGGTGGTCTTTGTCTCTATATATGAAGTGGGGGCAGGTCTTTGTTTTGTATATATTTGTCTCCATATAGGAAGTAGGAGTGCATCTTTGTTTCTCTACAGGAAGGAGGGACAGATCTTTGTCTCTATACAGGAAGTAAAGCAGGGTCTTTGTCACTCTATACAAAGAAAAGGCAATCTTTGTTTTTGTACAGGAAGTGGGGCAGGTCTATGTCTCTGTATTGGAAGTGGGGCGGATCTTTGTCTCCGTGTAGAAACGGGCTGGTTATTCTCTTTGTTTTGTAAGTGGGGCCTGGTCTATTTCTCTGTATTGGAATTGGGGTTGTGTCTTTGTATCTTTATAGATAGTGTGGGCGGGTCTCTTTGTATTGGAAGTGGAAGTGAGGGCGGGTCTTTCTCTCTGTATTGAAAGTGCAGTTGGGTCTTTGTCTCTGTACAGAAAGTAGGGTTGAGTCTGTCTCTGTAAAGGAAAAGGAGGTGGTCTTTGTCTCTAAATAGGAAGTAGGGAAAAGTATTTGTCTCTATGTAGGAAGTGGTGATGAATCTTTGTTTCTAAATAGGAAGTGGGGATGTGTCTTTGTTTCTCTATATAAAGTAGAAGTGGGTTTCTATCTCAGTATAGGAAGTGGTGGTGGACCTTTCTCTATGTAGGAAAATGGGGTGGGTCTTTGTCTCCATATAGGAAGTGGTGGCGAGCCTTTGTCTCTATTTAGTAAGTGGGGATGAATCTTTGTTTCTAAATAGGAAGTGGGGATGTGTCTTTGTTTCTCTATTTAAAGTAGAAGCTGGTTTTTGTCACAATATAGGAAGTGGTGGCTGGCCTTTCTCTATGTAGGAAGTTGGGGTGGGTCTTTGTCTCCATATAGGAAGTGGTGGCGAGCCTTTGTCTCTATGTAGGAAGTGGGGGCGGGTCTTTGTCTCTGTACAGAAAGTATGGGAGGGTCTATCTCTACATAGGAAGAGGAGGTGGTCTTTGCCTCTATATTGGAAGTGGGGGCAGGTCTTTGTCTCTCTATGCAAAGATGAGGCAGGTCTTTGTCTCTGTATAGGAAGTGAAGGCGAGTCTTTGTTTCTCTACAGGAAGTAGAAGCGGGTCTTTGTCTCTCTATATAAAGAGGAAGCAGTCTTTGTTTCTGTACATCAAGGGTGGGCTGGTCTTTGTTTCTGTACAGGAAGGTGGGAGCTGCTCTTTGTTTCTCTACAGGAAGTGGGGGCTGGTCTTTGATTCCGTACAGAAAGTGGGGGCTGGTCTTTGTTTCTGTACAGAAAGTGGAGGCTGATCTTTGTTTCTGTACAGAAAGTGGAGGCTGATCTTTGTTTCTGTACAGAAAGTGGGGGCTGGTCTTTGTTTCTGTACAGAAAGTGGAGGCTGATCTTTGTTTCTGTACAGAAAGTGGAGGCTGATCTTTGTTTCTGTACAGAAAGTGGAGGCTGATCTTTGTTTCTGTACAGAAAGTGGAGGCTGATCTTTGTTTCTGTACAGAAAGTGGGAGCTGCTCTTTGTTTCTCTACAGGAAGTGGGGGCTGGTCTTTGTTTCCGTACAGAAAGTGGGGGCTGGTCTTTGTTTCTGTACAGAAAGTGGAGGCTGATCTTTGTTTCTGTACAGAAAGTGGGGGCTGGTCTCTGTTTCTGTATTGGAAGTGGGGGCTGGTCTTTGTTTCTGTACAGAAAGTGGGGGCTGGTCTTTGTTTCTGTACAGAAAGCGGGGGCTGGTCTCTGTTTCTGTATTGGAAGTGGGGGCTGGTCTTTGTTTCTGTATTGGAAGTGGGGTCTGGTCTTTGTTTCTGTATTGGAAGTGGGGGCTGGTCTTTGTTTCTGTATTGGAAGTGGTATTTGTCTCCACTTAGGAACTGGGGTGCGTCATTTTCTCTGTGCAGGAAGTGTGGGTGAGTCTTTAGCTCTGTATAGGAAGTGGGTGGCCGACCCTTGTAGCTCCACAGAAAGTGGGTCCGGGTCCTTGTGTCTCTACAAGAAGAGGGGATGTGTTTTTGTTTTTCTACATTTCCTCTCTTGTCTGTCTAACTGTATACAGGCATAGCAGAGAGGTGAGTTCTCAGTACAGGGAGCAAGCCATTAAGCATTAGCAGGAAGTAAAGGCATGGCTGTTCCAGCATCTATAGTGCTGGGTGAATACTAGTGAAGAAGAACCACTTATCAAAAAAGAGTGGATGGCAAATTGCAGAGCATGAAAATCGGGACAATTTCTGGACATGTTAGACTGGTATGTGCACAAATAGCAGTTTCATATTATTGTGGGGAACGAGGGCAGCAAGATTATGGTTTTCTACAGGTTTATGTGAAATGACTGGTACGTGAGTAACTTAGGATTTGATTCAGCTGTTCCTTAATCTTCTCTGTTTTTCATCAAAGATGAATGAGAATTTATACCGTCAGCTCATACAGATGACATTTTGTAATGCTCCTAGTTTTGCAGTGATACTTTGATACTGCACAATACATTATGTGTTATGACAACTGGGTGTCGGCGACCATTGGACGCATCATGGTGGTCTTATTAGTGACAGAAGAGGAACGTATGTTCCTGGTGATATTTGGATTTATTTCTAGTTGCTGTGGCTTGATGATCCTGCTGTAATATTCTGTATATGGCAGGTTTATTCTTTCTTTATCTGTGAATAAAGTTTTATGTTATTGAACATTTCCTAAAGTTTATTTATTTTTTTTTTTTACCAAGACGACTTTCCTAGAAATTCATCTGAATCCTCATCTCACGGTTAGAGCAAAGCAAGTGTTGATGAAAATCACAGAAAATCGCAGATCTTCTTAATGTGTATGATCTACAAATGGACAGTACAGAGATCTTTCTAGTGATCTTTTTACACTGCGGCCAAGGGGGCATCATCACAGACAGGGATTCTTCACTGTAAGTGCAGTAAGATATGGATTCTTTACTGTATGAGCAGTGAGAAACTGAATAGCATACATAATCTCACTGCTCATACAGTAAAGAGCAATGAGACAATGGATTATTTACAGTAAGAGCTGTGAGACTATGAATTCTTTACAGTAAGAGCACTGAGAAAATAGATTATTTACAATAAGAGTGGTAAGGCTGTGGATTCTTTACTGTATGAGCAGTGGGACTATATATGCTTTACTGTAGGAGCTAGTTCAAGGAGGGCATGGAATTCTTACTTATAAAATGTATTATTACAGGCTATGGATACTAGATTCTCCAGATGGGATGTTGATCCAGGGAGCTAATCTCAAGACCAACTATGGAGTCAGAACAGAATTTTTCAGACTCCACATTAGCTTTTGTCTCGTGGGTTTTCACCTTCCTCTGGATCATAGATAGAATTTGATGGGCTCCTGTCTCCTTTCTACCTTAACACTTTAGGAAAATATTAAAAGTGTGACTTCATAATCCTTCCCTTCTCAATGTACATAGAACTCCTGTGTGTACAGAGAACTTGAGTAAATGGTAACTTGAAGATCAATGTCATATGATACCCGACAAGTACTTTGTACCAAGCTATTATCAGGGAAAGGCCAACAGTCCATGATACTGCCCTTACATCACCGCACACACACGTTGTATGTGTATATATAGTACATATATATATATATATATATATATATATATATATATATATACAGTATACACACACATATACAGTGGGGCAAAAAAGTATTTAGTCAGTCAGCAATAGTGCAAGTTCCACCACTTAAAAAGATGAGAGGCGTCTGTAATTTACATCATAGGTAGACCTCAACTATGGGAGACAAACTGAGAAAAAAAAATCCAGAAAATCACATTGTCTGTTTTTTAACAATTTATTTGCATATTATGGTGGAAAATAAGTATTTGGTCAGAAACAAAATTTCATCTCAATACTTTGTAATATATCCTTTGTTGGCAATGACAGAGGTCAAACGTTTTCTGTAAGCCTTCACAAGGTTGCCACACACTGTTGTTGGTATGTTGGCCCATTCCTCCATGCAGATCTACTCTAGAGCAGTGATGTTTTTGGCTTTTCGCTTGGCAACACGGACTTTCAACTCCTTCCAAAGGTTTTCTATAGGGTTGAGATCTGGAGACTGGCTAGGCCACTCCAGGACCTTGAAATGCTTCTTACTAAGCCACTCCTTCGTTGCCCTGGCGGTGTGCTTTGGATCATTGTCATGTTGAAAGACCCAGCCACGTTTCATCTTCAATGCCCTTGCTGATGGAAGGAGGTTTGCACTCAAAATCTCACGATACATGGCCCCATTCATTCTTTCATGTACCCGGATCAGTCGTCCTGGCCCCTTTGCAGAGAAACAGCCCCAAAGCATGATGTTTCCACCACCATGCTTTACAGTAGGTATGGTGTTTGATGGATGCAACTCAGTATTCTTTTTCCTCCAAACACGACAAGTTGTGTTTCTACCAAACAGTTCCAGTTTGGTTTCATCAGACCATAGGACATTCTCCCAAAACTCCTTTGGATCATCCAAATGCTCTCTAGCAAACTTCAGACGGGCCCGGACATGTACTGGCTTAAGCAGTGGGACACGTCTGGCACTGCAGGATCTGAGTCCATGGTGGCGTAGTGTGTTACTTATGGTAGGCCTTGTTACATTGGTCCCAGCTCTCTGCAGTTCATTCACTAGGTCCCCCCACGTGGTTCTGGGATTTTTGCTCACCGTTCTTGTGATCATTCTGACCCCACAGGGTGGGATTTTGCGTGGAGCCCCAGATCGAGGGAGATTATCAGTGGTCTTGTATGTCTTCCATTTTCTAATTATTGCTCCCACTGTTGATTTCTTCACTCCAAGCTGGTTGGCTATTGCAGATTCAGTCTTCCCAGCCTGGTGCAGGGCTACAATTTTGTTTCTGGTGTCCTTTGACAGCTCTTTGGTCTTCACCATAGTGGAGTTTGGAGTCAGACTGTTTGAGGGTGTGCACAGGTGTCTTTTTATACTGATAACAAGTTTAAACAGGTGCCATTACTACAGGTAATGAGTGGAGGAAAGAGGAGACTCTTAAAGAAGAAGTTACAGGTCTGTGAGAGCCAGAAATCTTGATTGTTTGTTTCTGACCAAATACTTATTTTCCACCATAATATGCAAATAAATTGTTAAAAAAACAGACAATGTGATTTTCTGGATTTTTTTTTCTCAGTTTGTCTCCCATAGTTGAGGTCTACCTATGATGTAAATTACAGACGCCTCTCATCTTTTTAAGTGGTGGAACTTGCATTATTGCTGACTGACTAAATACTTTTTTGCCCCACTGTATATATACTGAGCGAACCCCATGGGATTGTGTCATCGGACAGCAAACATTTTTTTTACGCTAATAATCTTACTACCCTTTTCCCGAGTGAAGATAATTCTATCAGTTCTCCATCATAAATGTCAGTGTCGGAAATTCAGATAAGTGACCCGGCAGCTGGAGATATCGGAGGTGACGGCTGGATCTGTATTTATAACATGTATCAGACGCACCACACATCATACACCAATGGTGCGCAGTACCTACAGCATGCGCCCACACGTTTTTCTGATTTTAGGTACGTAATTATTGGTCTATTTTGTCTTCTACAACTTTATAATAGCTTTAAGGTACCCATACCCATTACGCAGGCCGACCAGCCAACAAATACTGGATATTTGGATAGTGTTTATTCAGCAGATGTAAATGATCGGGCCTGTGGAACTTTAACATGCCTGATCCTTTGTTCCCAGTAGTAGTCTGACAGCGGCTTTTTTTCTCTCCCCTTCAGAATACATCCACGCTCTGCTGAACATGTGTATGGGCGGGTTGGGAGAGATGGCGAATAGGTGTATGTCCACTTTAAAGGGGTTGTCTAATACTTAAACATATTTTATTAATGAGTGGTCAAAAAGGAAAAAAATAAAAGGATACTGGCCTAACGGGACGGCAGAGTGTTTCCTCCTGTTTGGACAGCCGACGCTGATCAGGAAGCCAGTAGGCAGGCAGGGAACGCCGTCACAAAAGGGGATTATGCTCCTTTTTTTAAATTTGGACCTTCTATGGATGTCCAATCTTCTTCAATGGGTAAAATTGTAATTTCTAGTTTACTAATTCTTAAAAAATCCTCTCTGTTTATGGTTCATTGCCTAAGTGATCTTGAGTCTAACAGAGGTGGTCGGTCTCCTAGTGCTTACATGCATGCCCTGCTCTGATTGCCCATGCTCCTGTGATGCTGCAGCGGTATAGCGGCCTCTGTCTGCGGCATCGGCAAGTGCACAGATTGGATCAGAGGGTCAACTTTACCACCATACCGAACCGTCAATCATCAATACCTTACATCCCCCGGCAAACAGGTAGCCGGGAGGCAGGGGAGCGGTGCGCTCCTGTTACGCAACTTCAGACAATGCCTTTTATAAAATGTAGAATACCCGTGTAAGGCAACGATATGATCACATCTGCATCAGAAGCTTTGGTCGGGTGCCCAAGCCCGTTCACCACCAATTGCCCGGCATAATTTTACCCCAGAGATCTTAGGCTGTGTTCACACTCAGCAATTCATTTTTTTTTATGTTTTTTCTTTTTTTTTTGCAAAAGCTATTAGAGTTCAGAAATCTCATACTTACGTTTGTTTTTTTTTGTTTTTTTATTGCTGTCTAAATCTGAGAACAGATTTTCTTTATTGTTTATTTTAATTCAGTATGTTCTTTCAGCATTTTTTTCATAGATAAAAAGCAATAATAAAGTACAAAAACAGGTTTCGCTGCTTTCTTTTTTTTTCTTCCTTTTTGGAAAATATGTACCATAGAAAAATCACATGTGTAATCCGCACCCCCAAAAAAAACTTAGCTAAAAAATACTGCAGGGAAAAATAAAACGCTTCGTGTGAACATAGCCTTAGACTTCTCTGGTGCAAACATCTATTCTTCCATTTTAATAATGGTCGGGTTTCAGCAGAAAGTAACTTTTCTCCATCTGTAAATCGATGGCGACTTGGCGGCACCTGTGTTTGTGTTCCTGTGACCCGTGGGGCCATGTCACCATCTGACATGACCCGGACCCTCGCCGTCTGACCGTGGGCACATGCAAATTGCCACCGGGGCTAGTTCTAACATATTTGGATTTCCTTCGAGAGAACACGGCGTGAGCGGCACTGCTGTCACCCATCGTTGTCATGCCCCGCAGTGATTTGTGCACCTGGAAGGTTTATCTTCGCTTGCCAGAGTATCAATGGTTGGAATGCGTTGTTAAACAGGCCCGGCTACACTGTAGCCATACAAAGTGCTGTACGCGGCATTTTTGCATGCTTAGGGATTAGGCAGAAATGCTACAGTAAGGATCTGTGATAGAGTGGCAGGTATCAGCGCTAAAGCCCATGTCAGTCACCGGAAAATGAGGGCCCCGCACACCCTAGCCATCAGTGTAATCTATTCTGCGGGGATTAGGCTTAGGCTGTTGTCTCAGCCACACACACATATGCCCCCCCGTAATACATGTAGTTTATGTATTACATACAGGAGAAGACCCCGTCCTAAAAATCTCTGCTGACAGCCCATATACAGCAATACACCCGGGGGCCAGCTACTGACAGGCATGTTATGCCTCCCCCTAATTACGCTGCCAATTTAGGGCGTGCAGAACCAGCTTTTAAGCTGACTCTGAAAGGTGGGAGCAAAAGGTGGAGGACGCCTGGGGCCACTCTACATGTAGGGGTATTAGGCACATACTGCAGACATTTTATCTTACGCATTTATGTAGTACAGTCCCGCTCAGCGGCAGACACAAGCAGAGGTGAGAACCCCTCTATGTCTGTAAAAAAAAACCAAACAGCTGCTTTGGAGGTGAAATTGGGTCCACTAGTCTCATGGGTTGCACCAATAGCGAGGACGCCCCTGGTCACCCCTGCGCTAGAGCAGAGGGGGAGACATAGATCTCATGTAGAGAGGATCTACCAAATCTTTACTATGTAAAGGGTTGGTACCAAGTATATTGAAATGATAGGGTGTAATTTATTGATCATGGGGGTCTGACCTCTGGGACACCCATCAAATAGAGTGGAGGAAGAGAATGTGCACCGCCGCTCCGTTCATTCCCTGAGTCGTTGGAGAAATTGCTGAGAACAGTACTCAGCTTTCTTCACCAGTCCCAAAGAGATTGGATGTAGCTGAGGTCTTCTTTAGCCCCATTGTCAGGATTGATGGGAGTCTCAGAGGTTGGACCCTCAGCAATCAATAAGTTGTCTCTAGTGTACTCGTTGCTCGGGTGACTTCCGAGTATTTGTTAGTGCTCGGAGATTTACTTTTCATTGCGGCAGCTGAATGATTTACAGCTAGTAGCCAGCTTGTTTACATGTGGCGATTCCCTAGCAACCAGGCAACCCCCACATGTACTCAGCCTTGCTAGTAGCTGTAAATCATTCAGCTGCCGTGATGAAAACTAAATCTCCGAACACTAACAAATACCCGGAGGTCACTCGAGCGTGCTCGGGAAAACCCGAGCAAGGAGTATACTCGCTCATCACTAGTTGTCACCTATCCTACCAATAATTTTAAGGGCTTTTCAGACAATTTGATCACAAATGCATCCTTCCTGCTGTGATGCCTTGTGATCTGTAAACCTTGTACTAAGTATTCAATTTCCATGCAGCCATCACAGAGAAAATAAAGCATTGTGCCCATTCAAATCAATGGGTAAAGATGGCTCCCCTAATTTTGAAATTTCCAAAAATAGCCTCCATTCCAAAAGAAGTCTCCAGTCTCAGACAGGACACCGTTCTCACCATAGTTGCAGATTTCAGAGGTAAATTCTGTGGGTTTTCACTAAATATCTCACATGGAAATATCCCTTGACGTTTTTCCTCTTCCCATTATACTGCAATGGAAATAAAAATTGCAATATGAATTCTGTGTGGACTGTGAAATACAATTGAATAAAATGATACCTTAATATCTGCGATACGATATGCTATTCCTGAGAAACCCCTGTTTTTCTTATATGTAAATGAGCTGTTAAGATCTATGGGCTGGACATAGATTTCCCTGAGAATCTGCCTCTAGAGTCTATCTTAAATGAAAGGAGGCTTCACTAGTGTGAGACCTGTAATGACTGACAGTCTACTCTTAGAACCACACACAGCTCTGTTATATCAGAGCCAACACAGAACAGTAGCACTTACAGAATACATTGGGGCTAACACAGTGCAGCAGAGCTATCACAATAAGGGAAAGCTAACACAGTACAGCAGAGCTAACATGGTACAATAGAGTTAATACAGCACAGCAGAGTTAACACACTACAGCAAAAGCTGACACAGTACCATACAGCTAACACAGTACAGCAGAACTAACAGTACAGAAAAGCTAACAAATACATACAGCTAACACAGTACAGTAGAAGTGTACTTTATTTCATTACACACATTTGTAGCAGCACTTGTATTCTCATACTACTGGCAGCTCTGCTGCAGAGCTGTGCCTGGTAATAACCAACACAGTACAGCAGAGTTGAACGTTGTCTCATTACAAACACAACAAAAATTTGCAGCTGTCTTCTCACAGTGCTGTCAACTGTACTGTACTGCCACTACTACACACTGGCTTCCTAAGAGACAGAAGCTGAAGTACTATGAGGGATCAACTACTTAGACAAATGTTTGCAACAAGACAAAGTTCACATCTGCTGTACTGTGATAGCTCTGCGTGTGCTGTATTAGCTCTGATCTCACTGCAAAGCTGTGTTTGATTATAAGAGTAGGCTGTCAGGCATTACATGTCTCACACTGGCAGCCGCCCTTTAATTTGAGATAAGCTTTTCAGGCAGACTCTCAGGGAGATCTGTGTCTGCCCCATAGATCTTAATAGCTCATTTACATGTAAGAAAAACATGGATTTCTCTGGTATAAGACATCGGATCTCAGATATCAAGGTATCATTTTACTGAGCTTCCTATTACCTGCATTCCCATATAAACGGCTTAGAAGGGTTCATCTTACTGACAGATTCCCTTTAAATTCTGAGTTATTAGAAGAGGTTTCTCTTTTCAGGACACTTTTCATTTGAGTGAAAAAATTGTTAGAAAGAGTTTCTCTCAACACGGAGCATCTGTCCTGTCTTGCACAACATTCATTCACATAAAATTATTAAAAGGGTAATACCTTTTTTTACTAACTGCACCAGAATTCTATTACTCCATGGTTGATAGGACGTGGCACAATTTACGACATTCTTGTTGACTCCTATCCATGCATTTTACAACACTACTGCTGCTTTTTCTTACTGCATCTGTAATTTAATAATTGATGCTTCATTTCTAGGGTAGCGGAGGGCTGGTATTATTAATCTTGGAAGGGACCAACATCCATGGCCCCTTACCAGCCTATTAATATCAACCTGCAGCTGTCTGCTATGCCTTTGCTGGCTATTAAAAATAGAGGGACCCCTTTTTAATAACTAGTAAACGCTACGCAGACAGTGATATTAATAATCTGGTAAGATCCATAGATAATGGCAGCGTCTCAGATTAATAACACCAGCTCTCAACTGTCTGCTTTCCCTCAACTGGTTAGGAACAATAAGGAGGACTCCACACCATATTTTTCATTTACTTATTCAGAAATACAAGTAGAAAAAAATGCTTATTAACATATTTATATCTATCTATTCTGACAGTTCACACTGTGTATTTACTGTACTTGGCTGATTAAATGTCAGGTTTACCTTGAGATGGGTGCGTAAAAATCGGATTTTTTTCTTTCGCACCAATTGACTTGCATTGGCTATTGCGATGAGATTCTCACAGACAATTGCAGCATCCCCCAATTTTTTCGCTGGAAAGAAGATATGAATGGCGGCTTCAGCACCACGCTGGGGGGACTGCGCTTACTGTAGCGCTGTCTCCTGCACGGCACACGGACTGCACACGGACAGCGTGTTTTACATGGACCCATTGACTTTAATGGGTCCGTGTAATCCGTGCGCTCCCACGAACACTGACATGTCTCCGTGTTTTGCACACGGACACATGGTCCGTGAAAACACGCTGACATGTGCAGAGACACATTGATTTCAATGTGTCTACGTGAGTCAGTGTCTCCGGTACGTGAGGAAACTGTCACCTCACGTACCGGAGCCACTGACGTGTGAAACCGGCCTTACCCAGCTGGTTGAAAGTTGAATATGCAAGGAAACAAAAAGCATGTAACAGCAAAACGTTGCTTTACTGAAACCAAGTTGCAAAAATGATACATGCAATTAAGAAAAAAAAAATGGCGGACAACCCGTTCAATTTCCAATTCCTATTCATCATTGTTGCTTGTTTCATGTTTGTATGTCCACAAAGGTTTTTACAGGTCCCATTGTAAATATTAGGTCACTTTTGACGGTGCTTAAAATTTTTATGTGTGCGATGAAAGGTTTCATTTTGCCAAAACGGCTTCCTCCTCTTGGAGAGCTCTCAGGCCTGTGACACACACTTGTGCACTTTTGATTAATCTAGAATCACCCACTTGCAAAACACACATCAAATGCAAAAAAATATACGAGAGCGATAAGCCCTTCCGTTTGTCTCTCTCTGCCAATTATGTAAAAGTGACCTCACCGGCACAAAATATATATATGTGCAGAAACCGACCCAGACGCGGCCAAGTGCGCCGATTGCTGCAGGGCGCGCTCTTTATCTTAGCAAAACAATTTCTGCCTCATGTGAACACTTTTTTTCCTGTTTGCCTTCCCCTGAACACGAGATGGACGTCTGAGATTGCGTTCAGTCTCTGCCAATCCCCCAGACCTTCAGATGTCTCACAGCAGCTTGGAATATGTGTCCAAACCACAATCTCATTTGCACTCCCTTTAAATCCCGCCACACAGTCTTACGTTTAGTGATTTAATGCGTAGAACAAATTTGTAAAATGACACTCCAGGAGAAACTTTAATTTCTAATGTGAGTTCTCACCTGTAATCTTGATGCCACCTCTGACACATTGCATACCGACGATCCTGCACTGAAATTTCTGTCCCTTCCTACAGAGGGCTTCGTAATTCGTAATGCATCTGGCCTGCATGCTGCTGCGCTGGCACCGTGCGCAGTCTCTCCTGTGTCTTTTTGGTTTTTGGACCTATAACTTTACAGAGAGCAAAACATTAAGGAACATGTCGTCACCAGAGCCACTTCTTGCAGGCACCATTTCTACAAGAAGCTGGGTTATTTTTCATGTAAGAAATTTGCATTAAAGGGTTTGTCCAGGCTGGGTGGAGGGTTTGAGTCTACAGTCACTTTATATGTACTGCAGACTTGTAAATCATCACAGCACATAGTGTGTACACTGTTAAGATTCTCCAGTGCTGGCGGGTGTGTATACATGCGATCACGTGCCAACTAGACGTGTGCAGCCTTGCTCAATGCAAATGAATTGAGCAAGGCCGGACACGTCTAGTCGGAATGCGGCGTGAAATATATATATCATGACCGCCCACTCCTGGAGAATCCTGACAGTGTGCAGTGTGAGGAAACAGTGACCGCAGGTTTGAGCCCCCAAGAATGGGAAGCCCCTTTAAATCCTTGAAATGTGTGCCTAGTTGAGGGTGGTTAAAATGAAGAAAAAAAGTCCAAATTACTTGAAATTCAAACTAAAAATGCCAAGTGCCCTAAAAATGAACTGCAAACCATCAACACATGGTTTTGAAAAGAATTAATTAAAAGGAAACCATACTCACCTTACCGGTCCCCTTCTGCTCTGGATCCGAGTCCCTGCCGCTCTCTATATCCTGTTCCAGTGATGGTATCTGCGATGGACAGCTCGCAAAGACTGGTGGGAGCGTAAGAGGCATTTTTTAATAATATTGGACAACCCGTTTAATGCCCTTTTGAAACCCGACACAGTGAACGGTAGAACTCACCTAGCCAGAAAGGTTATGTTATGACTAGACAGGGGTGGAGGGTAATGTGAGATGGTTACATTTATTTTTAGAAAATCCTTTTAGTGCATATAGGTGGAAAGTTTCCCCAATCTGCGACAATTCGCGAGACATTTCTGTCAGAATTTGAATTTTTGCTCCAAACTTTGACCCCCGATCAATTTAAGCAGAACAAAAAAATGTCGCATACACAAAAAAGTATCAAAAAATGATGTTGCTTCTTTTTCTTCCGAGGTGCAGTTTATTAAAAACTGGTTAAAAAAAAATACTGTCTGAACAGCAATGTGGATTTCTCAGAGTATTTGAAGCAGTTTTTCATGGGAATTTGGAAGAGGATCCACTTTAAAATCTAAGTGAAAAAACTCTGCATAATAGGTTCACAATTAGCTTTTTTGGAGTGGAAATATACGACTTGGGTCTCAAGACAAATCCATGTTAGGAATGCACGTGTTTTTTCTTAAGCTGCTTTTAGCTGTAAGTCTAGAGTCGCACGATCATATTATTCGATTATGCTAATCACGATCTGATCAGAGTGAGATTAGTTTTTTCAACAAAAAGTTCTCTGTCTTTCCCATTCTTTCAGTCCGTGAAATTCGGACCGCAAGCAGATGTTATCCGAGTGCGGTCCGATTTTTTTGAACCCATAGACCTGAATGGCCGAGTGCGATCCGATTGTCAGAAGCAAGCTGTGTAGGCTCCAGTTTTGTTCTTGGAGGAAAAAAAAAATTCGGACATGTGCATGACCTCATTTAATAACATTGGTCCGAGTGCGATCCAATGTTTTGTCAGATAGCACTCCGACCAAAACTATGGTCGTCTCCACGGGCCCTAAGACGCCTTTTAAAATTATGCTGCCTGGAATCCACATAAACAAAAACTCTAAAAAGAAATGCTACAAAGAATGAACATAAATCACAGCCAGTGGTTAATTGAAGTAGCATGTTCGTTCTTGGGGCAGATTCCTCGAAATTCAGTTTACGTAACAAAAAACGATGCCTGCGGCAGGAAATCGGCAATGAAGATGCTTTTCAAAAAATATTGCCGGTGTTTTCCTGCCTTGGAGAAGGTGGGTAAAGAAGCTGTCAGCTTAGGGTATGTTCACAGAGTTTTTTATGTTGATCTCCTTCAAAATCCACATGAAATAACTCTGTGTACACACAAAGCAGTTTTTGAAACTATTTTTTGCTTGTGAACTTTTTTTTTGTCGCCAGTTGACTTCAAGATGAAGTTTGGGGCAAGTTCCTGGATGAAATATGCGATTTGAAATATTTGATTTCTTTTTTTCTCTGCAGGAAGTTTCAAAATCTTGTTGGGGAAAAAAAAACAAAAATTCACTATATGAGCTATAGGGTTGAGGAAAAGGACCCCGTTCTAGTGGCCATGTTGGTAGTCCTGCTGGCATCCACAGTGTCCCTTCTGGTTAGTAGGTCCAGTGCTATGCCATAATGGCCTACTAATCAGAATTATGCAGTTTTTCACGTGGATTATGGAGCAGAAAAGAGTAGAAATCCGTGTGAGCAAAACCTAAGAGGAAGAAAAAAATGCGCCAAAACCATTAAGGCCGGGGTCACACTTGCGAGTTTGATACGAGAAACTCGCGCATCAATACCCGGCACTGCCGCCGGCACTTGGGACCGGAGTGTGCGGCTGCATGCATTTCTATGCAGCCGCACTCGGGACCGGAGTGCCGGCGGCAGTACCTGGTATTGATGCGCGAGTTTCTCGTATCAAACTCGCAAGTGTGACCCCGGCCTAAATGTCAAATACTGATGAGCGAAGGTGCTCGGTTAAGGTGTTATCCCGTATGCTCGGGTGCTAACTGAGTCTCTTCGGCGTGATCGAAAAATATGTTCGAGTCCATGTGGCTGCATGTCTCACCGCTCTTCGACAGAAGCAACACATACAGGGATTGTCTATTTGTTAGCCAATCCCTGCATGTGTTACGACTGTCGAAGAGCGCCGAGACATGCAGCTACGGGGACTCGAACACAGTCTTTGAGCTATGGTCAGCACCCGAGCATGTGGGATAACACCTTATCGGAGCACACTCACTCATCACTACTGTCAAACTCAACAACAAAAGCTGCTGTGAATTTTTTTTTAGAAAAACTGAGGATTGAAGAAAAATGTGAACTGAATGAATAAATACAATGTAAAAAAACTCAGTGGTGAGAGAAATATTACACTTCTGGGGTTTTTATCTCCTGGATGCATAAAATGTATCCATTCCCTGACAGCAGAGACCTTGACAAGAAATAAATGTACAAAAGTTGCAGAAACTTCCTATTATTAGATGTTTTTATCGTACTTTATAGAAAACTCCTTAAATCAGGTGCAGTTTTATGACAATCTCAATCTTCTTTACTGAGAAAATGTATAGGAATCGGGTAAATAAAATAAGAAGACGTGCCAAAGTCACCCACAACAACCATAAAGTTGCGTCCTTTATCAGCCTCTGGGAGTAAAAAAAAGTGTTAATCTCGCCGGGCAGATTAGATGGCGATGGTTCAGCCAATTGTTTAGCCGGCAGCCATCTCGGCCGTCTCTGCTATACAAGAGCACTCATTTGGCGGTCCGACACGCCAGACCGATATTTCCCCCAATAAATTATGTCCGGGACCCCTACACATTATTATTAATTATGGCGTTATACTTTGCAGCAGGTTTTATGAATCTTTGCCAGCATCTCGTATAATTGAATTTTTTATATACTTATCTTTATTAAATTGTGTATAAGCCAGTCACGGATGAGTGCAGACACTTGGCAGGTTATTGCTTAGACTTTTATAGGGGATCTCAGCTCTTAGCGGTTTGGACATGATTTTAGATAGGATTCCCAAATATTTTTCGTACGTGTTCTATCCGTGATCATACATCCCCATTATAGTCAATGGGCCTGTTCACATAACCATGTAAAAATAAACGGAGACGTCCTTTTTGGATCAGAGACATGGAGACGGATAACACAATGATGCCGTCTGTGTGCGGTCAGTGATTTTTCATGGAGCCATAAACTTGTGTGGTAATTTTTGATCCATGACTCAAAAAAACAAACAAGTCTCCGTTATCCACATAAAAACCCACAAACATGTGAACAGCTACATAGATTGTAATAGATACCTGTTATATTTGTGAAAAACATGGATAGAACCCGAAAAAAGAGACGTCGGAACGAGGCCTAAAAATGGACACACGGACCAAAAATACATGGAATTTGGATCCATTACACGGATGCAAAATGGTCAGTCCTTTCTCGCCTTCCAAAAAAAAGGACTTTTTGTCTTTTATGCATAGCATAGTGAGCGGCTTACCAGAGGGCGCCTCCTGAAGGGTGGACCGGTCACTTCATTTAACAGTTTTGCAGCTTTCAAAGCCTAAAGCAATTAAAAGAAACTCAAAAAGACTGAACATCTGAACAGTGAGTTGTTTCGACATTACTGTGCTTACGTTCATTCCTTCTAGCATTTTATAAGTGTTTTTTTCACACGGGTTTCGAAATGGAAACGCCTGAAAAATGCGTTGTGGGCTCATTCTGTACCTGTATCAAGGACATTCACATATAAGTAGGATATGGCATAAATGAGCACCAACCCTGGGGTTCCTCTTAAAAGGGACCCCCTAAACCCTGCCTGCCTATTCTCTGTGGCCGCTTTTTCTGTAGAATCCAATAGACTATGGAAGTTAGTTGATCAGCACTTGAGTTTTTCCATAATTTTCTTAGATCGCAATGGAGGGTGCTACAAAGAATTTGCAATCGGGGTGTCACTCTCTCAATTCGTGACAGACCTAGATATGGTCCCAGGTGTAGCCCTTGGCATGGTCAGGTTCTGGTCAAATTTGCTCCTCTTTCTAGGCTGGAAGAAGATCGCTTCATAGAACAGACCACAAAATATGGTCTGTTAGGTACCGGTGGTATCTTTCATTTATTGGTTCCAGCACTGTATCATGGTGTCCAGTATAACCACAAGGCAGGCCCAGGTATAATTCAAATCCTACGGGTCTTGAGAGCAATTTTGCTACCATTCCACCTCCTTTTTATTAAGAGGTTATCCAAGACTACTTATTTTTAACTACGGCCTAAGAACTAATAGGCTGGTAGTTTCTAATTGCTTGTCTGATTTGCCCGCCGCCAATCTCTACCATCACAGAGCAGTCACAGACCACTTATAACGGCAACTGGGCAGTTCTGGTGAGGTCATTTTGACAGAGCAGCAGCTTCTCTTCTGCTCTGTTGACAGGGTGTCACTGCCAACGTCATGCTGATTGACAGCCGGCTCACCATTGCCAAACTGCGGGGAGCTGCCTGTCAAGCAATATAAAATCAGCAGTCACCCCCCATAGACAGAGCAGCCCAGAAGAGTAAGAACATCGGAATGACCGGCAGGAGCCATCAGTGACCTCTCTGAGCTGGCTCCGGGTAGTACAGGTTGTTGCCTCTATCAACACGTTCGCTTTTAGACCCATAGTAAAAAAAAAAGTCATGGATAACCTATTTAATGCCTTTACCCATTACATATTTTCCTACTGCCTCCTGATATGATTCCGCAGCTTTTATTGTCATGGGTTGATGGCACATAGCACCAAATAGTAGGTTAATGTTCCACCTTGGATTACAGCTGATGGCAGAGTGTCCTGCTACTGGGATCCTCAGTGATCATCTCTGTCATCTGTGGCTGCAAGCGTTAAATTTCTCTGCAGCGCCACCACAGGATAAATGATGTACTTCTGGGTGGTTACTGAAATCAATAGGCTCTCCAGGTAATGCATGGGCACGTGGAGTCCTGAAGAGCAGGACAAACCTCAGTTGAAGGTAGACTGCCTATAATTCAGAATTTCTTAAAACCCCAGATGCTGCTGAGATTTTACTACAAATGAACAGTAAAGCTTAAGATATGAGAATCGGCTTAATATTTGGGAGGATAGATTGGGATGAAGAATTCGGGTGAATACAAAAATAGGGATTTGGTGCATCCCTGACGAGGGGAAGTTATTTTGCTTTTGATTTCTCTGAAAAGCTGTGTGGTTATCTAATGCTGGTTCTTTTTTTTTTTTTTTTGGTTGGGGGTGATGTAAGCCGGCTATTAAAGCACTATGCTGGAGAGCGCTCCCAGCTTTGCACCACTCTACAATGAGGTCAGGCAAAGCTGTGCACACTCTACGAGCCGCGGGTTCGCATTGGCTGATCCAGCGTGAGAAATCTCTGCACGCCATCCCTGGGTTGTCCAGGATGCAATGCTGTCATTTGAGAAATTTGCATGATAATGAGTACGGATTGGCATTTATGTAGAGTGATGCTAATAGGAGGATAAAAAAAAACAAGTCTGGAGGAGGGGAGAGGGAACAGACAGCTAAATAACACTTATTATTGACATGATACAAATCTAAAATTGCATTTCTCTATTGTGGACGTATAACCTGGGGCTGCTCATAAGATTGGATAAAGTGTTGTAGGATGTGACCAGCAAATAAATTTGATTGTGAGACCAAAACAGAACCCAGCCACTGGTCTGACATCATTCGCCTTGGACAGCATGCAAATTAATTGTTGTTGTGGGCCGGGGTTCATCTGCATATAATACAGAGCTAATGAGCGTTTGCGGAATATAAATTATTTGGAACTTCCTAGCAAAATATAAATGAACCCTGCATCATACAGATCTAATTTGGTGCATATTTTCTATAGCTTTACACCACCCATTGCTTGATGTACAATGGGTATACAACAGGTCTTGTGGGGTGTTCCCGGTATATGGCAGGTCTTGTGGGGTGTTCCCGGTATATGGCAGGTCTTGTGGGGTGTTCCCGGTATACATCATTTGTTGTGGGGTGTTCCCGGTATGCGGCAGGTGTTGTGGGATGTTCCCGGTATATGGCAGGTGTTGTTGGCTGTCCCCGGTATACGGCAGGTGTTGTGGGGTGTTCCTGTATACAGCAGGTTTTGTGGGGAGTTTGCGGTATACGGCAGGTCTTGTGGAGTGTTCCCGGTATACCGTGGGTCTTATAGAGTGTCCCCGTATACGGCGTTTCTTGTGGGGTGTTCCCGGTATGCGGCAGGTGTTGTGGGGTGTTCCCAGTATATGTCAGGTGTTGTTGGCTATCCTTGGTATACGGCAGGTGTTGTGGGGTGTTCCTGTATACAGCAGGTTTTGTGGGGAGTTCGCGGTATACGGCAGGTCTTGTGGAGTGTTTCCGGTATACCGTGGGTCTTGTGGAGTGTTCCCGGTATGCGGCAGGTCTTGTGGGGTGTTTCAATATGCAGCAGGTCTTGTGACGTGTTCCCAGTATATGGCAGGTTTTGTGTGGAGTTCCTGGTACACATCTTGTCTGGAGGAGTGTTCCGGTATACAACAGGAATTATGGGATAATCCTGGTATATGCCAGGTCTTGTGGGATTTTCTGATATATAATGGGTCTTATGCTATGTTCACAATATACAGTGGGTAAGTACTTACCAAAAGTTGTCCAAGGAAGGAAAAAAGGGTAACCAGGGACAGAGTCATGGGAGATCAAGTCTGATGTTCATGGGTTGCACAGGCTAGCCTGTCTGGTTTGATTACACAGAACAGGTACTATAGTGCTACAATGGCTATAATTGAAATGTGCCAGAAAATAATCCAAAAGCAGACAATCATAAAAGATGTGTATCTGAATTCATTTAGCAGGCTATGAGAGGTGATTCTGTTGAGGGTCCCATCTGATATCGTTGCCTTGTCATTGGCAGATAGCTCACACAATTGCTACCTCACAAAATCTAGTGGCAATGTAACATGTATATAATGTATATATTTAGTATTCCTTACAACTTTCAGAATGATGTTGCATATTTTTGCTTTAGATTGAAGCAACAGGAATGTGCAACTTACACAGTTATCTCACGCTTTTCGGATGGGCTGGCTGATGTTGTTTAATATGCAGATAATCGCTGTAAGGGCAGAGACAGACTGCCGTATTTCTCATGCGAGAATGGCATGGTAAACCTTGTACTGGCTGTCGGCTCTCCTGACCTGAGCTTGACAACTGCATAGTAATCCATCATCATGCTGTCCTGCTCAGGTCAGGAGAGGTGCCAGGCCAGTCCATGCAGTGCAATGTGATTCTCGCGCGAGAACTACGGCAGTCTGTCTCTGCCCTAAGGAGCTTCATACCTGCAGACTGATCAGCCCAAACCTCCATCAATAGGTGTATGAATATCAGAGCTGAACCAGGTGCATGACATACCTCAGCAAAAGATGGCACCAGGATACAGTATCGAAAGACGAGCAGGTGAAGGCTGTGTGATGGGACAATGTTCTGCTGGGTAATCCTGACTTTAGCTCAATGTGTCACGTGTCAACAACCTAACCATTGTATTGACCATGTACCCCCTTTCATGGCAGTGGAATTCCCTAATCGCAGTGCCTTTTTTCAGCAAGATAAGGTCGGTCAGGAATAGCCTGGGTGATGATTTGTCTCCACATTCCTAGATCTCAGTTTGGACAGATCTTTGGGATGGGCTGGAAAAACAAGTCTGAACTACAAGGCCACGTTCACACATTGAGTATTTGGTCAATATTTTACACCATTATTTGTTAGTCAAAATTAGGAGTGGAACAATCAGAGGAAAAGAATAATAGAAACATGTCATCATTTCTGCATTTTTTACCCACTCATTATTTTAACTTACAAATACTGATGTAAAATACTGACCAAATACTTAGCGTGTGAACGTGGCCTTAAGGCCTTGCTCTTAACCTATTGGAGTTACTGGCTCTATTGTTAATGTCTTGGGAGATGATTGATCAAAGTTTTTACACCAGAATATTATTATAATATATTGAGTAAAAACACATTGAAAAGCTGCAAAAGTTTTGAGCAACGCATAGTTGAGCAAAGATTTTGCAAGTTCCTTGACCCGTAGGCTAACTTAACAACCGTCCAACAGTTCGGGCGCATACCTTCTCCTTCATCTGCACAAAACTTTAATTAGGCGGTCCTTTCGGTCAGAACTGCAGATAAATGTCCATGTTCAGAACACAATTTCCCCTAGGTAATTGCCCGACAGCCCACAGGCACAATCCAGTTCGTTCATGGGTCCGCGTGACCCTCGTCTCACCAACTTGGAGAACCTGACACAACATGTCCAAGTTCTTTGTACTCACAGGCTCGTTGGCCAACACAGTTCCAGTTCCAGTAGTTCTGGAGCACAGTCCATACAGTCAGGGGCGGACACAGACAGCTTGGGGCCCCTGTGCAGGAAATGTGTCTGGGCCCCCTCCTTATAGGGCGACAAAGCTACATATATAGTATACAAATATATATATATATATATGTATGTATATATATATATATATATATATATATATATATATATATATATAGCGCCACACACACATACATGTATATATTACATAGTCTCCTTTTTTATTTATATTGCCGTCCTTTATTATTCAGTGCCCTCTTTTGTTATGTACAGTACCGTCCCTTACATATAGGATTTTTTAGAGCCCTGCTTTTTATTACATACTGTCCTGTCTTGTTAGCTGTATAATGCAATGATGGCTGATGGAGCATGGGAAAGCTTCTTTTCTAAATGAGAAGCTGATGGTTTGGTAGTCTGGTCGCCGGCTACTCCATCAGTAGTCATTTTATATCTAACAAGATAGGGGACTTTGTAATAAAATAGGATGCTATGAATAAAAAAAAATAACAAGAATACAATATGTAAGAGACAGCACTGTACATAACAGCAGAGGAAGCTATATAATAAGGGATGGCACAATATTTAACTAGAGAGGATGGTATGTAATAAGGGACGGTGTTATACATAACAAAAGAGGAAACTATGTAACTAAGGATGGTGTTATACATAATAAGTGAGTACACTATATACTAAGGAACTGTGCTATACATAAGTGAGTACACTATATGTTAAGGGACTGTGCTACACATAATAAGTGAGTACACTTTATATTAAGGGGACTGTGGTAGACATAATCAATAAGAACATCTTCCTTCACCTTCCCCTGTTCCTAAATCCATTTTAAATCCCCCTTCCTCCCATCCCAATCTCCCACACCCCTCATTGTTCCTCTCCCCCGCATCCCATTATTGCCCTCTTCACCACCTCCATCATTACTTTCTCCCCACCACTCCATTATTGCCCATTCCACCACCTCCATCATTGCCTCCTCCCCACCACCCCATCATTGCCCTTTCCACTGCCACCATCATTGCCTTCTCCCCACTACCCCATCATTACCCATTCCACCACCTCCATCATTTTCTCCTCCCCATCATTGTCCTTTCCACCGCCATCATCGTCTTCTCCCCCACCACCCCCATCATAACCCATTCTACGACCTCCATCATTTCCTCCTCCCCATCACCCCCATCATTGCCCTTTCCACCACCACCATCATTGTCTTTTCCTCCACCACCCCATCATTACCCATTCCACCACCTCCATCATTTTCTCCTCCCCCATTATTGTCCTTTCCACCGCCATCATCATCTTCTCCTCCTCCACTCCCATCATAACCCATTCCACGACCTCCATCATTTCCTCCTCCCCACCATCTCATCATTGCCCTTTCCACCACCATCATCATCATTGTCTTTTCCTCCACCACCCCATCATTACCCATCCCACCACCTCCATCATTGCCTCCTCCCAAAAATTGTCATTTCCTTTTCCATCATCATTGTCTTCTCCCTGATCATTACCCATTCCATGACCTCCATCATTTCCTCCTCCCCCACCACCCCCATTATTGCCCATTCACCACCTCCATCATTTTTTCCTCCCCCACCACCCCCATTATTGCCCTTTCCACCACCCCATCATTACTTTCTCCCACAACACCCCTATTATTGCCCTTTCCATCAACCCAATCATTGCCTTCTGCTCCATCACCCCATCATTGCCCTCTCTGTCAACCCAATCATTGCCTTTTGCCCCATTACTCCCATCATTGCTCTCTCTGTCAACCCAATCAATGCCTTTTGCCCCATCACCCCCATCATTGCTCTATCAACCCAATCAGTTCCTTCTGCCCCATCACCCCATCATTGCCCTCTCCTCCACCTACTCACACACAGACACACACAGCACCTTTCACATCTCTGCATACATACACACACACACACACACACACACACACACCCTCACCTCACCTCTGCGAATGGGATCCTGAAGCCACCCCATCGCCAGCAGCTTCCTGTCTCGCACAGCTGCGGCGCTGAATGATGATGCCATTCAGCCGCTGCTGTGTGAGACAGGAAGCGCGGGCCGGAAGCAGGATGGATCTATTCCCTGTAGCTCCGCTGCCGTTTTCTCTTGCAGGCAGCGGAGCTGCAGGGATTGCTCCTTGCCCCCGCACATGAGGGCATTCTGGCCAGGGGCCCCCTGGAGCCTTGGGGCCGGATAAACTGGACAGATTGCACCGGAGCCTCTGGGCCCCGGTGCAGCCGCATTGGTTGAACCGGCGGTATGTCTGCCCATGCATACAGTCCCTCATTTGTCTTTAGAGACAAGGGTGCCATTCACACAATTCTGTAGCAATGCAGACTTCCTTCCTCCTAAGTGCAACCTGTCTCCTGTTCTGCCACACGTTCATTCTGGACTACCCCCAAGCCCGCTGACTCCATCAACCTCAGGGATTCGTTGTCCACTCTGACAGTGCATCTACCCCCCATGTAAACTGCATGTCCACCGACATTGTGATGTCGAAAGACCAGGCCCGCTCCATGGCACTTGGCCCAAGCCCTAAGCTCCAGACGCTGTAATGTCCAACTGAGATCTCCATTTGGCCGCCCACTGCCCTGAACAGTTGGGCCCTGCTGCTCCTAGAAACCCACCGCACCTGAACCTGAACTCTCCTCCACACTTCACTGGCTAACACTCTCACCAGTAAGTGCCCCCTTTTTATAAACTTACCTGGAGCAGCCAGTGCCAGGCAGCAGCTGCCAAGGCAAACATGATCATGGGGTGCATTAAAAGAGGTCTGGATACACATGATGAGAGCATTATACTGCCTCTGTACAAATCCCTAGTTAGACCGCACATGGAGTACTGTGTCCAGTTTTGGGCACCGGTGCTCAGGAAGGATATAATGGAACTAGAGAGAGTACAAAGGAGGGCAACAAAATTAATAAAGGGGATGGGAGAACTACAATACCCAGATAGATTAGCGAAATTAGGATTATTTAGTCTAGAAAAAAGACGACTGAGGGGCGATCTAATAACCATGTATAAGTATATAAAGGGACAATACAAATATCTCGCTGAGGATCTGTTTATACCAAGGAAGGTGACGGGCATAAGGGGGCATTCTTTGCGTCTGGAGGAGAGAAGGTTTTTCCACCAACATAGAAGAGGATTCTTTACTGTTAGGGCAGTGAGAATCTGGAATTGCTTGCCTGAGGAGGTGGTGATGGCGAACTCAGTCGAGGGGTTCAAGAGAGGCCTGGATGTCTTCCTGGAGCAGAACAATATTGTATCATACAATTATTAGGTTCTGTAAAAGGATGTAGATCTGGGGATTTATTATGATGGAATATAGGCTGAACTGGATGGACAAATGTCTTTTTTCGGCCTTACTATGTTACTATGTTACTATCAACTCTATTGCCCACCCAGTGGGCTAATCCTAACCTTAACCATTTCCTATCTGCATGCTAACCTGTTCTATTTCCTATGCTGTCCTAAGCCTATCCTTATGCTATATTCACATTATGCTCTAACACTTTATATAGAGTACATTACCATAATTCATCATATTACATTAGACACACATTACTTCACATATAAAAATGCACAGCGGCATTCACATAGTGCATCTCTTGTCTTCAGGGGCAGGAGCAGGGAACAACATATCCCAAAGGTTCAGGATTCAGCAGATCATGGCTTATCAGTGTACATCACTATAAACCCTGGCAGTAGACATCCCCATAAAGTGTAAGTTTATTCGCCGAGTACGCTCCTTTTGCTTGTTTTTGCTTTTCTTGACTTGTTCTGGCACTTTCTTCTGAGATATACTCTTCCTTGAACTGTGACCCCACTACATGCCTTTCCACTTACAAGTGCAGTCAGGTAGAGTGCACGGGCCTCAGCTATAACAGGTGAACCAGGTGACTCCGAGGTCTGTCTCTGGGTGGGGAGAGGAAGCTGTCACTCTTGTGCTTGCTTCATTGGGTTTCGAGAAACACCTCCTGCATTCCGTAAGGACCACACCAGGAAAAGGCAGCGAACCTGAGATCTCAGCATTACATTCTTACCTGCTCTAAAGCCGGACTCGGAATACAGTACTTAAAATGCAATCCCATACCAGAAAGCAGCTGTGTCGGACTGTAGGCTGCTGTCGTCGATAGTCTGCAAATATCCGGATGGCTGAAAGGTCTCAAACTAGATTGTGTCCTCGGAAATGGGCAATTATCTGAAAGCTGGGACTGAATTTTTACTAGTAGGAATTGTATTGTGTTTTTATTGTACCTGAAGAAGGATATATACTGTATCTGAAACGCGTTGTATCTCCTCTTATCAAATAATAAAAAAGAAAATATTCAAGATATCATCTTTGGATGTGATTCCAAGGAAGCGCTGCCATCCATGGGCTGGATGTGTTCGTTTTGTTTTATATTGTGTCCTTGGAAATGGGCAACTGTCTGAAAGCTGCAGGAGATGCCAAGGCTGAACCTGCACAAATATTCTAACCCAAGCCATAATATCCAAGGTTGTATTGTGTACCCAGTAACCTGGAACCGCACTTCTTTATACACAGCGCAAAACATTTCAGACTTTTACGATACATGCACATAGAGTTTTTTCAGACTGTCCTCCCCCCAAAAAACAGCTAAAAAAACAAAAAAACTGCTAAAAAAACTAATAAAAAAATACTCATTCATTTGTGCCATGAAACCACTTTTCTGCTCTTAGGTTCAGTGTTTTGATCGGTCTCTTTTTTTGGCGCAGGTGACTAGTTTTAAGCGGCTTCTAATGGAGCTAGGAACTGTCCAATCAAAAAGCTGCAGGAATAAAAAAAAACTTTCTTGAAAATTTTATTTTCTTGAACTCTTCGGAAAACAAAAACTTCCATAAAAAGTCTCAAAGTAGTTTTCACTATTTCGTGTTTGACTGCCTCAAAGATACTCCGTGTACACATAGCCCCAGAGGCACGGTCCCCACGCCAATCCCTCTTAAGGGTATGTGCACACGTTGCGGATTTCTGGCGGTTCCGCAGCGTTTTTTTGCGGTGTAGAAATGCTGCAGATCCGCAATTGATTTACAGTACAATGTAAATCAATGAGAAAAAAAACCCGCTGTGCTAATGGTGCGGAAAATTCCATGCGGAAACGCTGCGGATTAAAAGAAGTAGCATGTCACTTCTTTTTTGCGGATCTGCAGCGTTTTTGTACCCATTCTATTATAGAAATCCGCAGGGGTAAAAAAAAGCTGAAAATCTGTAAAAAATCCGCAGCAAAACCGCACAAAAAATGCCGCGGAACCGCACAAAAAACGCGAGAAATCCGCAGCTGCGTTTTCTTCCAAGAAATGCAGAATCTGCACCAGAAATTCCTAAGCCTGATCCGCAACATGTGCGCATAGCCTAAGTCTATGTTCCCACAATGACCTTTTTATTTAATTTTTTGATGCTGCAGATTTACTGCACATATAAGAATATGTTCATATGCAACATTTTTTATGCTTTTTTGGTAGCCAAAACCTCCTCTTGGCAGGAAGAATGCTGCGTTCAAAAACACCAGTTTTTCAGTGTATTTTCGTGGTGTTTTCGTTGGTGATTTGAAGCGGCATTTTTTTTAATGCTTTTTACCATTTCATGAAAACTCAGGTCCACCGCACGTTTCGTGATGTTGTGGAACTGTGCTTACTTTTCTGTACAGACTTCTGTGGGAAAAAAAGAAAAGATACATGTAAAAGAAATCAATTGTGTTTCTAAATGTGAAAGCCAAGACTTTATGTAGAAAAAAATGCATAAAAAAATTATTCATATCTGCTCTATGAGCGCTTAAAAAAGTGGTAGAAAAAAAAAAGAAAAAAAAAAAAGTGGTAGAAGCATAAAAAATGCACCAAAAACTCAATAATAATAATAATTAAAACAGAGGAAAAAAATACTGCTTTTTAGCTATGTGGGTACATGGCCTCATAGCAATGTTTTTTTTTAATTTATGCATGGAAAGTGCAGACAAAGGCTTGATAATGAAAGTGGAAATTCCATGCGTTTCCGATTTGTTTTTGTGCATATTTTTGCTGCTGATTTTAATAGGGAAAAAACTACAAAGCTAAAAAAAAAGAACAAGTTCTGTTTAGAAAAAATAAAAAATAGCTACATGGGTCAAAAAAAATTGTTAATGAAATTTCAGAAATCTAATTAATTTAGACTTTACTGTAAAATCATTCTTTTTTTTTTTGCTGGAAAAGAAAAGTCATAAAAACACAAGGTGTGAACTAGCCCTTATCATACTTCCTGTAGTCCAAGTTTTTCAGAATTCAAATGATTGTGAAAACAGGAGATCCATGACCAGATCAGGGTCCAGCTGTACGCGGAGCCCACCCTTAGCTTAACAAGCATGTAGCATGCTTAGCCAGATTGTCATGGGTTCCTTAGTTGACCGTGGCATCTGCTCAGATTTACCAGGTGTGCCTACTAATCTCGCATATTAAAAAAACCTGCCAGCAAAGCCCCACACCCCAACCCCCCAAAAAACATATTTACCTGCAGCCATGGTGGTAATTTGCAATCAAACCCCATCTGAAACATGTCTGATAAGAAGTGCGGCTGCATGGAGAAAATTAAGCTGTATTCTCCCTGCAGCCGCTCGCATACACTGGGGGTATGATCACAGCAGTCAGTGAAGGTGCTGCAATCATTCCCCCTTCACACGCTTCAGAGCACAATGCAAGTCATGGAGCAGAGCAGAGTGATTACAGCGCTGTCTGCTTACAGCCCTGTTGTAGGCCCCATTACTCGAAGCAAGCGGCTGCAGGGAGAATATAACTTCATTTTCTCCCTGCAGCCGCGCCTCCTATTAGTCTGCCACAAATCAGATTAGCACCGCAGTTGCAGATAAATACTGTTTTGTTTTTCTGACAGGTTCCCTTCATGGCGGTATATTTCCTGTTGTTACAACGGTATTATTCAGCTCTTTCAGCTCAGTTCTTGTTTGTGCAATCTGAAAAAAAATAAATAGAGAAATTGTGAAAAATACTGAGCGGATACTGAGCCGGGTGTGGTTGTGCCGTCTGAAAAGTTTAGAGTTACTATATTTTTATTTATGTTAGGAGCATTAAAGGGGATGTCCAGGTTTGTGATGAGTCTGCAGTCATTCTTTGTGACTGCAGACTTCTGACTTCTCACAGTGCACACTGCACGCTGTCAGGATTCTCTGGTGCTGGAGATTTTCATACATGCGGTCACGTGCCGACTAGACATGTGCGACCTCGCTTAATGAAAATGAACTGAGTGATACTGGACACGTCTAGTCGTAATGTGTCCAGAAGCATGCATATCACATACGTGTGCTTATTTTACTGTCCAGTCTTGCCCCCAGCAAGGGAGAATCCTAAAAGTGTGCAGTGCGGGTGGTGTGAGAATTCAGAAGCCTGCAGCCATCTTTATTGACCGTAGACTTTCGTCACTTTTCGCCCTTTAATTATTAAATAAAGCCCTGTAGCCAATCCTAACAGCGTGTGATATATTCACTGTCAGGATTCAGCTCTTCTTGCAGGTTTCAGCCACTTCACTCTTAGGCCGGCTTCACACTCAGCGTATGAAAATACGGTCCGTATATTACGGCCGTAATACGCTGAAATGTCCCGAAAATAGTGGTCCGTAGCTCCTCCGTAGGCAGGGTGTGTCAGCGTTTTTTGCGCATGGCATCCTCCGTATGTAATCCGTATGGCATCCGTACTGCGTGGTTTTCTCGCAGGCTTGCAAAACCAACATACCGCTATAGAAATGATCCATGTGTCCCAAAAAGAAAAAAAAATATATATATATACTGTCTATATATATATATATATATATATATGTCATTAGACACATATATGTATATATATTAATATTTATTCCAGCGCTATACAGCTTGAAAGCCGGTAATTCAATTACCGGCTTTTTCTTTCTCCTTCTTAAAACCCGACATGATTTGAGACATGGTTTACATACAGTAAACCATGTCTTCTCTCCATTTTTTTTGCAGATTCCACACTACTAATGTCAGTAGTGTGTATCTGCAAAATTTGGCCGTTCTAGATCTTAAAATAAAGGGTTAAATGGCGGAAAAAATTGGCGTGGGCTCCCGCGCAATTTTCTCCGCCAGAGTAGTAAAGCCAGTGACTGAGGGCAGATATTAATAGCCTGGAGAGGGTCCATGGTTATTGGCCCCCCCCTGGCTAAAAATATCTGCCCCCAGCCACCCCAGAAAAGGCACATCTGGAAGATGCGCCTATTCTGGCACTTGGCCACTCTCTTCCCATTCCCGTGTAGCGGTGGGATATGGGGTAATGAAGGGTTAATGCCACCTTGCTATTGTAAGGTGACATTAAGCCTAATTAATAATGGAGAGGCGTCAATTATGACACCTATCCATTATTAATCCAATTGAATGAAAGGGTTAAATAAAACACAAACACATTATTTAAAATTATTTTAATGAAATAAAAACAATGGTTGTTGGAGTATTTTATTCTACGCCCAATCCAATCACTGAAGACCCTCGTTCTGTGAAAGAAAAAACATAATAAACCAACAATATACTTACCCTCCGCAGATCTGTAACGTCCAACGATGTAAATCCTTCTGAAGGGGTTAAAACATTTTGCAGCAAGGAGCTTTGCTAATGCAATGCTACTCCTCGCTGCAAAACCCCGGAGAATGAGTCTAAATATAGATCAATGAGCTATATTTAGCTTCATTTGCGGTGAGGCGCCCTCTGCTGGATGTTCATAGATCGTGGGAAATTTCCTAGAAAGCTCCCAGGCTTTCTAGGCAAGTTCCCACGATCTATAAACAGCCAGCAGAGGGCGCCTCACCGCAAATGAAGCTAAATATAGCTCATTGATCTATATTTAGACTCATTCTCCGGGGTTTTGCAGCGAGGAGCAGCCTGCATTAGCAAAGCTCCTTGCTGCAAAATGTTTTAACCCCTTCAGAAGGATTTACATCGTTGGACGTTACAGATCTGCGGAGGGTAAGTATATTGTTGGTTTATTATGTTTTTTCTTTCACAGAACGAGGGTCTTCAGTGATTGGATTGGGCGTAGAATAAAATACTCCAACAACCATTGTTTTTATTTCATTAAAATAATTTTAAATAATGTGTTTGTGTTTTATTTAACCCTTTCATTCAATTGGATTAATAATGGATAGGTGTCATAATTGACGCCTCTCCATTATTAATTAGGCTTAATGTCACCTTACAATAGCAAGGTGGCATTAACCCTTCATTACCCCATATCCCACCGCTACACGGGAATGGGAAGAGAGTGGCCAAGTGCCAGAATAGGCGCATCTTCCAGATGTGCCTTTTCTGGGGTGGCTGGGGGCAGATATTTTTAGCCAGGGGGGGGGCCAATAACCATGGACCCTCTCCAGGCTATTAATATCTGCCCTCAGTCACTGGCTTTACTACTCTGGCGGAGAAAATTGCGCGGGAGCCACGCCAATTTTTTCCGCCATTTAACCCTTTATTTTAAGAGCTAGAACGGCCAAATTTTGCAGATACACACTACTGACATTAGTAGTGTGGAATCTGCAAAAAAAAATGGAGAGAAGACATGGTTTACTGTATGTAAACCATGTCTCAAATCATGTCGGGTTTTAGGAAGGAGAAAGAAAAAGCCGGTAATTGAATTACCGGCTTTCAAGCTGTATAGCGCTGGAATAAATATTAATATATATACATATATGTGTCTCACTGACATATATATATATATATATATACCTATTCTATGTGTACACATTTATTCTACCTATTGGACTGTAAGCTGTCAGTGTGATTTTACTGTACACCGCACTGAATTGCCGGCTTTTCTCTCTAACAGCGCTGCGTATTTCTCGCAAGTCACACTGCTTGTCCGTGTGAAATCCGTATTTTTCACGCTTCCATAGACTTTCATTGGCGTATTTCTTGCGCAGTACGGTGACAAACGCAGCATGCTGCGATTTTGTACGGCCGTAGAAAGCCGTATAATACTGATCAGTAAAATACGGCAGATAGGAGCAGGGGCATAGAGAATAATTGTGCCGTATTTTTTGCGAGTTTTACGGACGTAGTTTCTGCGCTCTTACGTCCGTAAAACTCGCAAGTGTGAAGCCGGCCTTATAGCTTCTCTTCCTGCTTCTCTCCGTTTTTCACTGAACATTGAGAGAGCTCGGGAGAGAAGCTCATCGGTACGTGACTAAGTAAGTATGCAAATCGCAATCCTCCTGCACACTTTCCGCTATCCGAGCAGTGACTGTTCCAGAGCTGCTGATTGGCTGAGTAGAATCACGTGGTACAGCCCCTGCCTCCTCAAAGGCAGGTTATGCCTGCCTAGAGGGAGGGGCTTATGGACTGATACTGTGCAACCAATCAGATGACAGGGCTTATTCACCAGTGGAGGGCAAGTCCACCAGTTTTCTTCTGCTCTACTGTGAACACAACACACAGAACAAGATTCGATTTGTCAAAACTATTTTAAAATGACTGTAATGCCAATAGCAGCCAATCACTGAGCAGCTTTCATTTTACTAGGTGTTTAAAGGAAATGAAACCTGAACTGTGATTGGTTGCTATGGGCTATAAAGGCAGTGTTATTCTCCAGAAGTGTACCATTACCATGGCCACTGAGAGTGCCAGATTGTGGACTATCAACTATTTTAAAAACGTCCTGGCGTTGAGCGAATACATCTTTTGCAGAGTACCTACATGGCAGCTGGTCCAGGGTCCTGCAAATCCTTTTGCACAACTCTTAACCCCTGATTGCTAGCCTCCTGCCATCACAGACACATCAGAAATCTTCTGTTATATCAACCTTTGTCTCCGTATGTAACTAAGCTGCAATACCAGACACAGCCAATGTACAAGAGCGGCGCTGTTTTCTGGAAAAATAAATCATGTTTGATTTTCTAATCTCATAAGCCAAAAGGAATCTGAGAAAACAGCATTAGTCACTGAAGGGCATCTATATTCTTACGTAATGTGATACACTTAGTTAAGCCACAAGACAAAGTAGATTTTTGGCCAGGTACCAGTCTCTGCTGCTAAGAAGGACATCTGGTTGGCACTCAAGAATCCCGGTAGGTGCTCAGTGGAAGGATCCAGGTGAATTCACAGTATTCGAAGAGCAAACCACAACACTCAGAATGATGCAAGGATCCAACGTGGATCGTTTCGGTCCATCCCTGGACCTTCGTTGGGGCCTGAATCAAGCAGCGTGGGTATGTGATGGCTCACTTTATGGGGAATCCAGTTTGCCATTCCTACGAGGAGTTTTTGCAGATTTTTTTTTTCCTGAAGAAGTTTAGGAAAAAAAAGCGTTTGCCACTTCTTTGAAATGGATCCTGATGGAAAAGCTGAAAATAGTAGACGTTATTCCTACTAGAAGAACAGAGGCGGGAACAACTCTGCCCCGTAACTGATTAAGGTCACCTCCAAAAATGGTCCCCTGATGAACCCCAAAACTGAGAGGCACAAAGGAATTAAGGGATCTGACAGCTATCCTTCAAGAGCTAGCTGAGCGATCTCCCTGTTTCACATTTACTTCATTAGGGGAACCTCCTAAAAGTTTTTTATATATACATGCACATATGCACTTTATTGTATACCTACTACTTGTTAATGAGCCTACCCATGTGAAGTCCCAGGAGCGTTCGATCTACTAGGTCCACATCTCGTATACTTTAGTACAGTAAGGGGACAAATATCCAGATCCATATCGGGTATGCCTATGATGCCATCATAAATGATCTGATCGGTTATCGGCATTCTTATGAACGTTCCTTGGCCGATTGTTGGCCAGTATAAAGCCGCACTAAGGCCTCATTCGGGCGCTAGCGAATCACTTACATGTTTTATGTGTTCTGTGATTTTCAGATAGATCATATACCCATTATAATCATAGAATCATAGAATGGTAGAGTTGGAAGGGACCTCCTGGGTCATCATGTCCAACCCTCTGCTCAAAGCAGGACTCACTAAACCATCTCAGACAGATGTCTGTCCAGCCTCTGTTTGAAGACTTCCATTGAAGGAGAACTCACCACTTCTCGTGGCAGCCTGTTCCACTCATTGATCACCCTCACTGTCAAAAAGTTTTTTTCAATATGGGGCTATATTGTTTTCTATTCAGCTTTCAACCACAGCTCCGAAGCTTCCCAATTCCGTGGATCCGGCCAGTCTGTGATGCTGGAAAGGCAAAGCGTCCTCTGCTAGCAGTGTCAAGAGAGCGTACAGGTCAGAAGTGCAGGGCAGCCACGCTGCTGGTCCGAAATGTCAGTCTAGAGAAGCACAACGCTCCCGTATTATACAAAATGAAAACTAGGCTACGTTCTTATGATGAGTTTTTGATACTGCACCCATAGGTTACTTGCATTTTTTTGAAAATACGCAGCGTAAAAAAAGTCATCATGGAACCGTAGCCTTAGACTTCTGATTTTCTATACTTATTAAGTAAATTAGCATATTTTTTCTTGCGTTTTTATTGAGGTTTTGATGCTGCAGTTTTTGTCTTTTTTTGGTAGGTCATATTTTAGCTGCTTTATTTTTCCTTCTTCCAGGTATTTGGCTTTCTCTAAACCTTATTGATCTGTACCTGGAACTGTCAGATACTGCTTTTATATGTCCAGTAACAATACACAGCGTCAAAAACTCCAAAGTGTGAACTTATAATCTGCAATATCCTATCCCAATATGTAGAAGGTGCAATAATAATGATATTAGCAAATACCGCTAAATTAGAAATGCAGTATAGTTTTTCTGATTCACATTTTCAGGCATTGCAGGACCTTAAGTTCCCATGGTTATGACAACTAGCAACTAGGTAACTGTCATCACCAAGGATACCTAAGGTCCTGGAATGCCTACACAAAAGGAAAGAGACAGCGAATCAGAAGAACTATACTAATATTATTATTATTACGCTTACTACATATTGGGATAGGATCTTGGAGATGGGAATACCCATTTTAATATTTGTAAGAAAAGAACAAGATTTCACTTTTAGTACATTGTATTATATTTATTGCAAAACAATAATACACAAGAGGATAAGTTCACAAAGACAGAAGAATAACAATTGAAAAAAAAAAAAAAAATCGCACATAAAAATGAACAAAATGATCCACGGACTTCAAAAGTCAGCTTTGTATATGTTACTTAACTTAAAGGGAACTTTAAGGCCTACTTTTTGTAATGAAGGCGCTCATTGTGGAGTGCTCTATCTGGACATAGCATTTAACCATTACCATTACCGTACCTTTAAAAAAAAAATGTATATAAATCTTTTTTTAAGCAAATGTTAACCAACTATTTGCCAAAGTCAAACTGCATTTTATGTCAAATTTATTACCATTCTGTCACAAAATGGTGCCAAAACTCTCTAGATGTCGTAACAATCAAATAGTGTATGAGGCACTGAAAAAAATTATTATTTTTTTTCATCAATTTATACAAACCTGGTGCAACTTTATGCATGGAGGAAAAAAAAAAATAACCCCAGTAAACTTCACTGCTATTTTTTTTTTAAAATGTAAATTAGAGCATCTCGTACGTTTTTACAATTAGACTCAAAGAAGGAATGTAGAACACAAAAGAAAAAGTCGGAGAGAGAGAAAAAAAAAATGAAATGACACAATAAAAACCCATAATTTAACAAAAAAGCATATTTCTCAAAAAAAAAAAGGCAAAAAAAAAAATAAGAAAAATCAGCAGCATGCTAATATATATCTTCTTTGTACAAAAGATTTTTTTTTTTTTTAAATTCGGGAGCCTTTGCTTATTTTTAACAAATATTATTTTTTTTTATTATAAAATAAATAATTTAAGAACGTGACACCTGGTGTAGAAAAAAAAAATGTTCCCAGAAATTTTTTTTCCTTTATAAAAACTAAAAAAAAAAAAAAATAATAATAATAATAATTCAATCCTATCGCTTTTGCTGCTGGAGATCATTAGGAATTGTAAAGGGCACTTGTATGTAGTCTGGCTGGAACAGTTCATTAGGCAACGCGTGAATTCTAATCTTCGGGCACAGTTTTTTGTTTTTTTATTAATTGGCACTTGGGTATAGATGTGGAAATACATTTCCTACTTGAGTAAAACATATTACAATCCACTGTCTGATTTACATATGGCCGAAAAAAAAATCTCACCGCTCATTATAAATGCGAGACTAATGTTATATTTTTTTGGGGGAAAAAAATATAAAAAATTTTTTTAATTTTTTTTACAAAAATATTTCCATTTGAATAAAAGTTTAAAACTACTCGAACGGAGAACTTTTTTTTTCTTTCTTCTTACAATGTATTTGTTTTCTTCTAAAATATAAATGTATAAACCCCCATATAAAGGCAATAGGACATACACAGTACATACTAAAATATATCAGACAGAGACTAGTCCTCACAGAGGATGTAGAATTGCAAAAGTCTCTCCAAGAATCAAGTTGCTGGTTTTTCTAAAGTATCGTCTCTTGTGCCATCTGCGCATACAGAGGTGCCAAGAGAGTCCTGTTTAGAAGCAATCTGCCCAGTCTCGCTGGCTGCCAGCCGAGGGCGACGCGCTACGCATGTATGAAGAGGGCACTTTTTAGACTTGTGCTGGATGGCAAATTGTCTTTAGAAAGTCAATGGCCTATAGTGATCGCTCTATGGCCGGGTGAGCTGTGTGTAGACCGGCTGCTCCCAATGTTGAGGGCTGTGTGTCGGGGGAATAGATGGAACCCCCGTCGTGTCAGCGATAGGAGTGTACATGGGGCGCTGGCTCGGGTTCATGTAGCTCAGGGTAGAGTAGATGTTGGAGCTCTGGCCAGCGGCGTGGCTGTAGTAGGTGTTGGAACCTTGGTGCTCGGTGTAGTCGTACTGTGAGCGCGTGATGGGCATTGGGTAGGAAGAGCCGTAATGGTTGAGGTTGAAGGAGCTGTAGTTGAGCTGTTGTGGGGAGTGTTGCTGCTGCTGGTCGCTGTAATGACTCGGACTGAGCTGCTCGGTTTTGATGTGTGTCCTCTGCTGGGACTGGCTCTGCTCGCTGTTCAGAGTCGACAATGTGTGCTGCTGCTGCTGCTGCGACTGTTGACTTGGCTGCTGCTGTTGCTTGGACATCCATGTGTGCCCAGCTCCCGTGCTGGCACTGTTTGTGTTGGTGATGCCGTAACTACCGGTGTAAGTCACCTGCGTAGAGGCAACTCCTGGGTGACCATTGGGAGGCAAGTATTGGTCGAATTCGTTGACATCAAAGGTCTCAATATTGGAAATCACCTCGCTGCTCAGCTCTCCAATGTCCACGTCACGGAAATCGATATGAGGGGGTTGGCGGCCGCTCTCTTGTATGGTACGACCTTCACGCTTCAGGTCTGGCTTGCCCGGCTGCACATCTGTTTTAGGGGTGGTTGGTGGAGTTGGTGGCCCCTGTGATTGACCTGCAGCAACAACAAAAATATCCAAAATGTTATAGTATTTATTATGTTTTATTATATAGCGCCATCATATTGCACAGTGCATTACAGACATCGTCATCGCTGTCCCCATCGGGGCTTACAATCTAGATTCCCTATCAGTATTTCTTTGGGGTGTGGGAGGAAACCAGAGGAACCCACACAAACACGGGGAGAACATACAGACTCCTTGCAGATGTTGTCGTTGGTTGGATTTGGATCCAGGACCCCGGTGCTGCAAAGCTGCAGTGCTAACCACTGAGTCACCATAGAGTGCTAACCACTGAGCAACCATACTGTGCTAACCACTGAGCCACCATACAGTGCTAACCACTGAGCCACCATACAGTGCTAACCACTGAGCCACCATACAGTGCTAACCACTGAGCCACCATACAGTGCTAACCACTGAGCCACCATACAGTGCTAACCACTGAGCCACCATACAGTGCTAACCACTGAGCCACCATACAGTGCTAACCACTGAGCCACCATACAGTGCTAATCACCGAGCTAAATATTTAAAAACAGGTATGTATATTAAATAACAATCTGATTACATAGCAAAAAAATGTCAAAATGACGAACTTTGATGTAACTGAGCACTGATTACTGTGATTCCCAACCTCTAAGCTCACGTATCCTTCCTGCTTCATTAAAGGAGCCAGCAGATAAGCTGCAGGGTCCCATAAAGTTTCAATACTTAGGAAGCACACTCCTACCTATCTTATATCATACAAGCAGGTGCCCTATAACTCCTGCTAATCATTAACTCCAGGATCTACAGTAAGTTTAACCCAACAGATGCTGGACAGCAGGTGGGGGCTTAGAGATCTACCAGCCTAGATCATGCAGGGTAGATAATAGGCGCACCAGCCTCAGCCAGATTGGCCGCCTGACACCGGGAACTACCACATATTCCATTGTATAACATTAGTAACCCTATATGATTGACCTAATGTTATCACCATAGCCAGGGGCAGCACCGCACTTATGCACAGACATGATATAAGCTGTTTGTTGCATGACCACTGTCATTTCCAACATGCATTAATTTAATATTATGCAAATGAGAAGACAAAACAGGAGCATAGTCCTTACCTGAGTGTTCCCCTGGGGAGTGCACGTCGCTCATACTAGAGGCGGAATGTGGGGAGTCAGCCTGCAGAGCCTTGAAAATGGCATTGGGCGAGATATGGGTCTGCTCCGAACCGTCCTCTTGCTCAGCCTGCCCGTTCTTGACGGACTTTCGGCGGCGTGGCTGGTACTTGTAGTCTGGATGGTCCTTCTTGTGCTGGATTCTCAGTCTCTCGGCTTCTTCTACAAAAGGACGCTTCTCACCCTCATTTAGCAGCCTAAAATATGGCAAGAGGAGGATACATAGATATCACTCTGGTGCAGAGACAATACAGACCAGGAGCATACAGTATCATTCTTATTATATATGTATGTCATGTGTATCTATATATTCAGAATAATATATTATTGTGTTAGATTTTTTTTACATTATATGTTAGTAATAATAATAAAAATATTATTATACTATATGAAATTACTATTTTACTATAATACAATATTTATACATTATATGACTCTTATCATCCTATATGACACTATTATTTTACTTTGTTCTTAAACTACACATTTTTGACATTATTAAATGATATTATTTTCCTTTGACATTTTTATTTTATTGCTATTAATATTCTTCATAATTACTTCCTATTTGTTATCAATATATATCACTTTATTATGCATTATCCTCCATCGAAGAGGCGAACATTACAGCTTCCCTGCACAGATTTCTCATCAGCTTGTAAGGCAACTATGCTTTCATATAAAAAAAGCAAAACTAATTTTCATTGATTAAAACAAGATTTATTCTAAATGAGGCCGCAGAAGATAATCTTTTATTATTATTATTTATATATTTAATATGAGCCCTTCTCACACGCATACATAATCCAGCAATCCTAATCTGCATTAACAAAACTAAAGAAACCACAGAATAAACCAAGAGCATGAATCTCATTTTCCAATGCAGGAAGCCCTTTCAGCCATCAGATAAAGGTAGAATCAATCCTTTGAAGTGGTTGGAGTCATTCTTTCACTGCCAGCAGAGAAGAAAAAAAAAAAAACCTAGGGCTACAACCTTTCCACCTGAGCCCTCCAGCTGCCAAAACTGTTAAACACCCCCAGCAGGGGTTAAATGTACCTAAAATGCCCCCAAGAAATACACGTTTAATGAAGATGTCCAGTAATGGATGATTGGATGGGGCTTCTGTATCCCATAGAGAAGAGAGCAAAGTTGTACAAAGGGGCAAAGAAGAAGAATACCAACTCTCCCCTCTTCATAGCATTAATAGGAAACTAGTGTAGTCACAACCTCACACTCCAGGCCAATTACCCCTAACTACAGCCAGAAATCCCAGAAAATAACAAAAAGTGTAGTCACAACCTCACACTCCAGGCCAATTACCCCTAACTACAGCCAGAAATCCCAGAAAATAACAAAAAGTATCCACAACATTATTTGTAAACAAAGGACACATATTTGTAAATAAAGAAGTGTAGAGGCTTCCAGGAGCACACACTCACCTCCAGAGCTTGCCCAAGGTTTTGCTGAGCTCTGCATTGTGAAGATGTGGGTACTGATCAGCAAGCTTCCTCCTGGCAGCCTGTGCCCAAACCATAAAAGCATTCATTGGCCTCTTGACATGGGGTTTGCTTTTACTGGATCCATTCACCCTGACTGGCATGGGCACCAGGGTCCAGTCATATCCCTTCAGCACCTGGCTGACTGCCTCTCTGATGCAGACAGGGAACTTTTCATCCTCTGTCTCCTTCTTCAGGTCTGGATCCCCTTTGGGGTAAGTATTTTCTTGGGGTCTTGTGTTCTCAGTATCTGAGCCCGACCCAGAAGGGCAGGGGGAACCAGCAGAGTCCTCAGACATGGAAGGGCTAGGAGCCCCAGACATGCACTTGTCTTGCTCTTCTGTCATCTTCATGAAGGGATCCAAGAGATTCATGCGCAAAACTTGGGAGTGAGTGATTGCAAGAATGAAAAGTAATATGGAGGCAGAGGAGGCTGCAGCTCACTCCTCTCTAAGGCTGGACTCTGGATCTGCAAAGTCTCTGGCAAAGTAAATCGTGAACCATATGTTTCTGGTGGAGAGTTTTCCAAGATCCCGACTTCTGTGCGCAAGATTCCCCGCTCAGCCCAGGAGCCCAAATGCCAAGACAACTTGTAAGTCTGCTTTGTATAAGTAGGCAAGGCTGGAATAAATAGCTGCACTTCTCTGCCCCTCAGCCAATCCCAGGCCTGCAATGGGGAGGTGATTGGAGACTGTATTCAGTGTGGGCTGAGTCTTGTCCTGTTCTAGAATAGAAGAAAAAAAAATCAGGCGAGAGTGAGAGCACGAAGTAGTTGTCCTGAGCTCTGTCTAGCTGCAGTAAAAAAAGAAGAGAAGTGATCCTCTGCTAACAGGACGAAGTAGAAAACAGAGTCATCCTGTGCTAGCTAGCTGCAGGAGAAAGCAGAGAAGTTATCCTGTGCTAGCTGCATGAGACAGCAGATAAGTTATCCTGTGCTAGCTGCATGAGACAGCAAAGAAGTTATCCTGTG